>NC_090651.1:231589002-232189002 GCF_040937935.1 Hyperolius riggenbachi | reverse complement strand
CACAGGCTCCTTCACTTTTATTGGTTATGTGAATTTGCATGCGACGAACGCATGCGAATTCGCGTTAGTGGAAACGTACCCTTACTGTCTCTAATCAGTGGCAGCCTATTAAGTGTCCCAGAGTTAGAAAAAGGTCAATAGTTTGTGTATTTTATCTCTCCTGCCCTCTGACATTGTATTCTGCTAGGAAAACTTGTATTGCTGTAATTTGCTTATCAGTGATGTTTACTTTATTCCTCACAAGGTACAAACAAGGCAGAAGTTGTCACTTCCATGCCTAGAAATTAACTCTTTCAGGCAGAAAAAAAAACAAGTAAAATAGCCTGGATATTAATATGCTTTGTACTGTACATACACGTTTATCTCATGTCACATATCACCTCAGGTACACTTTAAATACTGCAATAAATGACTTCTTGCGAGAGAAAGGGAGAAGATGTGAAACCAGAGGCAGGGGAAATTGTTATTTTATATAAATACTTAAACCAGTTACCTCACAACATAATGTGCATCAGATAAGTAGCGGATGATGCTGGACTTTGTATATTGTTATTTAATAAGAATCAGCAGAAGTTGGTCAGCTTCTAATGCAGCTGGAGAAAATTCAATACAATTAGTTTAAGATCTGAAAAAGAAATACCAGTAATACAATTCTGTAGAAAACAGCTTTTACAAAATAATGGAAATTTGAAATCACGGTGACAAGCAATTATTGGGGTGGTGTATGGACAAAAATAAGCCCAGCAACATACAAAGCAAAGTGCTGCTATTAGCGTTTTCATAGAACTGCTGTGTAAGTCAGGGAGATCTATCAGCCAATATATTTTCTGTCAGACTGACAGTAATGGCAATTAAGCTTATTTAGCATAGTACAAAACAGCAGCAAAATAATTTATATTGGGGATTTGACCAAATACGACAATCCTTAGAATTACTGATTTTTTTCCCCTGATACCCATTTACATTGTTAGGCTGGTCATACACCTATCGATTTCCACCCAATGGTCCAAAACGATCAGTTCCTTTCTGAAAGAAATCCATACCACACACACAGCAAGCCAACTTTTAATAGATTTCAATGTTTGATGCAATGCACTATGTGGCGTCTATCTACTGTCGTTCTTGCCCCGATGAACAGATTTTCTGTCCTGTCCGATTGATACTTTCAATTAATTTTTGGTCACAATCGATTGAAGTTTAATTGATCGGACATTGAAAAGAATCAATTCCCATCCAATTCAATAAGAGTGATCAAATCTGCAGGAAATCGATGGGTGTATGGGCACATTTACACAGTTATGTAGATGTAAACAAAACATGTATCTATTGAGTTAAACCTCTGAAGCCTCACTGTACACCTAGCAGAAAAAAAGCCACAAAAGTGGATGTGGATGCCCTTGAAAGCAGGAAAAGAATCCAAGCCGCTCCTACATGCAAGTATAAACTTCTATCATAACTATATCCTCTGGTAACATATTCCAGATCTTGCTTTCTTCTTTTTTCTTCCATTACCTGTATTATTCGCACTGAGAATATACTTTGTATACTTGCTGTTGATGTCAGAACAGGCATGCCACAACCTCTAGTATATAGGTGGACGAGCAGTTTCGTCTTACGGCGCGGTCATACTTGCCCAAGTGCAGTACGTCCAGACGGTGGGGAGCACAGCCATGAGAACATATCTCACAAGCTCTTGTCGTATACAACCACTTAACTACTCTATAAAGAAACCATTCCCTTTCCTCCATAGGTAGATCAGGTCATTTTGTTCTTTGGAAACAAGAGAACAAGGGTGCGCTCCTATGGTGCATTAACTTTTTATTCACCAATATCACGCTTAAAACAATTGAACTTACAATGAATGTGCAAGTATTGCACATGTAGGGGCCGCCAGCGAGTATCTCCCACTTCCTGAGTCTGGCCAGGGCTTCCACAATCCGTGCGCGATGAAAGGCAGGTGGACTGGGGACAACCGCCGGCTCCTACTCCTCTTGGCAAGCCGTCTTATCGCCACAACGCGTTTTGGAGCTTAGCCATGCCTTCTTCCGGTTCGGTCTGGAAGAAGTTGTGGCTAAGTGCCAAAACGCGTTGTGACGATAAGACGGCTTGCCGAGAGGAGTAGGAGCCGGCGGTTGTCCCCAGTCCACCTGCCTTTCATCGCGCACGGATCCTGGAAGCCCTGGCCAGGCTCAGGAAGTGGGAGATACTCGCTGGCGGCCCCTACATGTGCAATACTTGCACATTCATTGTAAGTTCAATTGTTTTAAGCGTGATATTGGTGAATAAAAAGTTAATGCACCATAGGAGCGCACCCTTGTTCTCTTGTTTCCATATGCTAGATTCCTGGCACCACCCAGCGGAGGGAGCAGCACCGTGGGCATAATACTCATTTAAAGCGCCATACTTAGCCACAGCTAGCGCCGGATTTACACTTTTCATTTTGTTCTTTGTACTGACCTGGAGCATAAAACACTTTGGCCTCAATTCACTAAGCATGCTGGAGATAATAAGGCAAGAGAAAACTTGCCACCACACAGTGGCCTCAATTCACTAAGCTTATCTCCTGTCTTAAATAACGTTTCTAGAGTTATCACCATGGTGATAAGGCATGTAGTATTCAGGAAATATTTTACCTCAGGCAAACCTAAAGTTAACTCTTCTGTCTTTAAGTTAAGGTGAGATCTCTAACGTTAACTCTTCAATCCTTAAAATAACTGCAGAATTCTAAAGTTAAAGACAGGCTGTTAATTAACTGCATGTGGAAATAACTATAGGGGAGGTAACTTAAGGACTGAAGTGATAAGATAACTCTTTCACTGTGAAAACTTATCTCTACACCTTAATTAGGCAAGATCAACGCGTGGTGGTAAGTTTTCTCTTGCCTTATCGCCAGCATGATAGCATGATCTTAGTGAATTGAGGCCAGTGAGAGTTATCTTATCTCTTCATTCCTTATAGTGAACCTCCGGACTAAAAATCTACTCAGCGGAACAGAAAAGGCTTGGTGTTTCTTTAACAGTTTCACAGCATCAGAACTTTGCTTTTCTTATCAAAGCATCATTTTTAGCTGCATTTTTTACCTAAGCTCCACCCATCAAAGAAAAAAAGCCTGGGCTTTTTTTCCCCTGATGCTGTGCAGAGCATGATGGGATTTCCTATGTTGTTAATCACATTGCCTAGCAACTGTAAGAGGTGCTCAGGACACAGGACAGTTGGAACTGTGTCTCATGCACCCAGTCACCTCCTTTCAACCAAAAAGATGGCTGCCATCATGAAATCAAACATTTACCTGTTCTTTTAAAGCAGTGTGGGTAAGAGATTATATTACCTATCTATTTTAATCAACATAACTAATGTAACTTAATGACAGTGGCCTCTATTCACTAACCTTAAAGGGAACCTGTACTGAGTAAAATTATTTAAAATAAACACATGAGGTAACTTCAAATGAACATTACATAGTTACCTTGCCATCAGTTACTCTCAGAAGCTCACCATTTTCTTCTGACAGTGATCCCTTCCAGTTCTGACAACATTTTGTCAGAAGTTAAATATATCAGTTGCTGTCAGTTATATATTAGTTGCTGTCAGTTACAGCTGAGAGAAGAACTGATGTGTCCATGTTTCTCTATGGCTCAAGTGGGCGATGTTACAGTTTAACCACTTCCCGACCGCCGTATAGACAATTGGCGGCCGGGAAGTGGACCCCGCAAGGACCGCCGTATTGACAAATGGCGGCGGTCCTTGTAGGAGCATGGGGGGCGCGATCGCGTCATTCGTGACGCGATCGGCAGCCGGGGACTGGCTCCGCCCACCTCGCGCTGTAACCCGCCGGCCGTTCGGAAGCGCCGGCGGGTTACTAGCACCCGGATCGCCGCATACAAAGTGTATAATACACTTTGTAATGATTACAAAGTGTATTATACAGGCTGCCTCCTGCCCTGGTGGTCCCAATGTCCGAGGGACCACCAGGGCAGGCTGCAGCCACCCTATGTCGCACCCAAGCACACTGATTTCCCCCCCCTCCCTAAGATCGCCCACAGCACCGCTCAGACCCCCCCCCCCTGCCCACCCCCCAGAACACTGTTTGCACCCAATCACCCCCCTAATCACCCATCAATCACTCCCTGTCACTATCTGTCAACGCTATTTTTTTTTTATCCCCCCCTGCCCCCTCCTGATCACCCCCCCCCACCCCTCAGATTCTCCCCAGACGCCCCCCCCCCCCCCCCCGTGTACTGTATTGTATGCATCTATCCCCCTGATCACCTGTCAATCACCCATCAATCACCCATCAATCACCCCCTGTCACTGCCACCCATCAATCAGCCCCTCACCTGCCCCTTGCGGGCAATCTGATCACCCACCCACACCAATAGATCGCCCGCAGATCCGACGTCAGATCACCTCCCAAGTGCAGTGTTTATATCTGTTCTCTACCCTAAACACCCACTAATTACCCATCAATCACCCCCTGTCACTGCTACCTATCAGATTAGACCCCTATCTGCCCCTAGGGCACTCAATCACCCGCCCACACCCTCAGAATGCCCTGAGGCCCCAGCCCTGATCACCTCGCCAGTGCATTGCTTGCATCTATTCCCACCTCTAATCACACCTTGAGACACCCATCAATCACCTCCTGTCACCCCCTAGCACACCTACCCATCAGATCAGGCCCTAATTTGCCCCGTGTGGGCTCCTGATCACTCGGCCAAACCCTCAGATCCCCCTCAGACCCCCTTCCGATCACCTCCCCAGTGCATTGATTGCATCTATTTTCCCCTCTAACCACCCCCTGAGACACCCATCAATCATCTCCTGTCACCCCCCTAGCACTCCTATCCATCAGATCAGGTCCAATACAACCTGTCATCTAAAAGGCCACCCTGCATATGACCGGTTCCACAAAATTGGCCCATCATAGACCACCTGTCATCAAAATTTGCAGATGCTTATACAGTCATTTTGAGACATTTGGTTTCCAGACTACTCACGGTTTTGGGTCCGTAAAATGCCAGGGCGGTATAGGAACCCCACAAAGTGACCCCATTTTAGAAAAAAGACACCCCAATGTATTCTGTTAGGTGTATGACGAGTTCATAGAAGATTTTATTTTTTGTCAAAAGTTAGCGGAAATTGATTTTTATTGGTTTTTTTTTCACAAAGTGTCATTTTTCACTAACTTGTGACAAAAAATAAAATCTTCTATGAACTCGCCATACACCTAACGGAATACCTTGGGGTGTCTTCTTTCTAAAATGGGGTCACTTGTGGGGTTCCTATACTGCCCTGGCATTTTAGGGGCCCTAAACCGCGAGGAGTAGTCTAGAAAACAAATGCCTCAAAATGACCTGTGAATAGGACGTTGGGCCCCTTAGCGCAGTTAGGGTGCAAAAAAGTGTCACACATGTGGTATCGCCGTACTCAGGAGAAGTAGTATAATGTGTTTTGGGGTGTATTTTTACACATACCCATGCTGGGTGGGAGAAATCTCTCTGTAAATGGACAATTGTGTGTAAAAAAAAAATCAAACAATTGTCATTTACAGAGATATTTCTCCCACCCAGCATGGGTATGTGTAAAAATACACCCCAAAACACATTATACTACTTCTCCTGAGTACGGCGGTTCCACATGTGTGGCACTTTTTTACACCCCAAGTACGCTAAGGGGCCCAAAGTCCAATGAGTACCTTTAGGATTTCACAGGTCATTTTTGTTTCAAGACTACTCCTCACGGTTTAGGGCCCCTAAAATGCCAGGGCAGTATAGGAACCCCACTAATGACCCCATTTTAGAAAGAAGACACCCCAAGGTATTCCATTAGGAGTATGGTGAGTTCATAGAAGATTTTATTTTTTGTCACAAGTTAGTGGAAAATGACACTTTGTGAAAAAAAACAATTAAAATCAATTTCCGCTAACTTGTGACAAAAAAATAAAATCTTCTATGAACTCACCATACTCCTAACGGAATACCTTGGGGTGTCTTCTTTGTAAAATGGGGTCATTAGTGGGGTTCCTATACTGCCCTGGCATTTTAGGGGCCCTAAACCGTGAGGAGTAGTTTTGAAACAAAAATGACCTGTGAAATTCTAAAGGTACTCATTGGACTTTGGGCCCCTTAGCGCAGTTAGGGTGCAAAAAAGTGCCACACATGTGGTATCACCGTACTCAGGAGAAGTAGTATAATGTGTTTTGGGGTGTATTTTTACACATACCCATGCTGAGTGGGAGAAATCTCTCTGTAAATGGACAATTGTGTGTAAAAAAAAAATCAAACAATTGTCATTTATAGAGATATTTCTCCCACCCAGCATGGGTATGTGTAAAAATACACCCCAAAACACATTATACTACTTCTCCTGAGTACGACAATACCACGTGTGGCACTTTTTTGCAGCCTAACTGCGCTAAGGGGCCCAAAGTCCAATGAACACCTTTAGGCTTTACAGGGGTGCTTACAATTTAGCACCCCCCAAAATGTCAGGACAGTAAACACACCCCACAAATAACCCCATTTTGGAAAGTAGACACTTAAAGGTATTCAGAGAGGAGCATAGTGAGTCCGTGTCAGATTTCATTTTTTTTTGTCGCAAGTTAGAAGAAATGGAAACTTTTTTTTTTGTCACAAAGTGTCATTTTCCGCTTACTTGTGACAAAAAATAATATCTTCTATGAACTCACTATGCCTCTCAGTGAATACTTTGGGATGTCTTCTTTCCAAAATGGGGTCATTTGGGGGGTATGTATACTATCCTGGAATTCTAGCCCCTCATGAAACATGTCAGGTGGTCAGAAAAGGCAGAGATGCTGGAAAATGGGAAAATTTCACTTTTTGCACCATAGTTTGTAAACGCTATAACTTTTACCCAAACCAATAAATATAGGCTGAATGGGTTTTTTTTTTTTTCAAAAACATGTTTGTCCACATTTTTCGCGCTGCATGTATACAGAAATTTTACTTTATTTGAAAAACGTCAGCACAGAAAGTTAAAAAAAATCATTTTTTTGACAAAATTCATGTCTTTTTTGATGAATATAATAAAAAGTAAAAATCGCAGCAGTAATCAAATAGCACCAAAAGAAAGCTTTATTAGAGACAAGAAAAGGAGCCAAAATTCATTTAGGTGGTAGGTTGTATGAGCGAGCAATAAACCGTGAAAGCTGCAGTGGTCTGAATGGAAAAAAGTGCCTGGTCCTTAAGTGGGGTAAAGCCCACGGTCCTCAAGTGGTTAACTGTGTGCTGACCAGGAAGCTGTTATGGTGTAATGGCCATTTTCAAAATGGAGGATGGAGAATTCTATTGATCACAGTGGACAAACAGGACGCAGGAGAGGAAAAAAGAGGTTGATGAGTAGACTACACAGGAGGTAAGTTTGACTAGTGTATGTTTATTTTGACTTTTAATTTTCAGTTCAGGTTTTCTTTAACTCCTGTCTTTAATAACTCTTCTGAGTTGTTTTACAGTTATCACCATGGTGATATATTTGTGATAACTGTAAAACAGCTCAGAAAAGTTATTAAAGACAGGAGTTAAGCTTAGTGAATTGAGGCAGTATGTTTGTTTAGGCTGGAGTTCCTCTTTAAGTTACCTCCTCTATAGTTATTTTCACATGCAGTTAATTAACAGCCTGTCTTTAACTTTAGAATTCTGGAGTTATTTTAAGGATTGAAGAGTTAACTTAAAGACAGAAGAGTTAACTTTAGGTTTGCCTGAGGTAAAAGGTTTCCTGAATACTACATGCCTCATCACCAAGGTGATAACAATAGAAACCACCGGCGTAACAATAGGGGTTGCGACCCATGCACCCGCGGGGGGGGGGGGGCGGGGCCCCCCTAGGGCCCACTCAGGGTTTTTTTGGGGGGCAGGAGGGGTCGCAACATAAGAGGAGAGCGTGACCGCAGATTGGTGGGGAGGGGGGACATTCCCCCCTCCTCCCTCACCTCGGCCACTCCTTTCAGTGCGCCCCCTCCTGCCATCAATAGGGGCAGCAGGCATGCGGCAGCGGCAGACTGGACACATATCTCCTTAGCGCCGGAGGTCTCCGATCTCTAAGAGCTTCATGTTACTTCCTGTTAACACAGGAAGTAGCATAAAGCACTTACTGATGGGAGATCTCCGGCGCTAAGGAGGTATGTGTCCAGTCTGCCGCTGCCCCTATTGATTGCAGGAGGGGGCGCGCTGAGAGGTGAGCCCGAGGTGAGGGAGGGGGGGAATGTCCCCCCTCCCCACCGATCTGCGGCCACACTCTCCTCTTATGTTGCGACCCCTCCTGCCCCCCAAAAAGTCCCTGAGCGGGCCCAGGCGGATTTTTTTTGCAGGGGGGCCCGGGGATTTCTAGTTACGCCCCTGATAGAAATGTTATTAAAGACAGGAGATAAGCTTAGTGAATTGAGGCCTTAGTTGCCAGGCTATTATATTGCTCTTGGACATATTTATATGTTAAGCAGGCCACCTCTAGTTGCCTTCAAGCTGTTTTCCAAGCTAAATATGTCCAGTTTATCTAACATTTCTCAGACCTTCCATCATATTACCGTAATTAATATGTCTGCCCATTGTTCTTATGTTGTGTTGCTGAAAACTGTATTCCACATTTCAGATGTGGCCTCACAAGAGATGTGCATAGTGGCAGCAGTATGCAAGTATATCATGTTTTTGGTGCAGCGGGATCCTTTTCTGGTTGCTAGTGCACGCCACAATTGTAATTACCTGGCAGCAGGTTAACTTTCAACCACTATTCCCAAGTCCTTCTTCAACTCCAATGTTCCCATTTAGTTTCTATGATGTTATACCACTGACAAGGCCAAGATGCAATTTCATCTGCCATTTACCTGCCCATATAAAGAATGTTGTATATAATCTGCAATGATGTCAACATAATGGCTAACGTCCACTAAAGAGCTTTCAGTAGCCATTATACTTTCTAGGAATCGCTGGCGATTCTGACATCACTGACCTGATTATAAAGACACATTTTCAGTGTGTTTTTCCCATTAATAACAAATTATATTTGTTATCTCTCTGGAACCTAAATGGATATTTGAAGTCAATGAGTGTATATGTCTGTCTTTATAGTGTCAGGTTTTAGCCCTGCACCTCATGATAGATTTGAGTCAGAGAACTTGATGACCTGTCTGACAATTTTTATTTGTTTTGACAATATTTTATTGTCAACTTAACCTTAGAGGCAATTCAGCACTAAAATCTCAAAATATATAAAAAAACAAAAACACCTACCCCTAAGGCCTTCAGCATTGTTAAAAAAAAAAAAAAAAAAACACTGGTGATTCCAAGACTGCCAAGTTAATGAAAGTCAATGAAGGTAATCCCACAGTTACAATTATAGTACCTGCAGCATTGTTAAAGCATTTGTGCTTCAATGCAAAGTATAGGATTAATGCAAATTCCCTTTTCAGTCACTGTGCAAGCCAACTTAGCGCAGTGCTTTTAGTACCCAAAACCACTTGCTATACCCATAATGCCTTGCACTACTGGAAATCACAAATCACAATACAAATCACTAGCACTTAATTAAAAGAAAAACTGCAAAATTTCCAGAAATTGCTCTAGAAAACGGTGCAAAAGTGCTTTAGCAATTTCCATTCGTGATTTCTAATGCGCCCCAGCACTAAGGAAGGTTAGTAAGTAGTGTGGAATGCTGGGGGACAGGCATTACTTACCTTTAGGGGCCTCTCCCTCCATCTGTATGCTCCCAGTCTTCCTCAGCCAGACCCACAGGTTATGCTCACATTGCAAAGTTGCGCATTCCCAGAAGCCACAATGCATGTTGGGTGTCGCATCCTCCCTGCAGCTCAAACCTTTTTATTTTTTACCAATTAAAAAAGGAACCGCATGACTTTACCCTCCAGAGCTATACCAGCTGTCCCTCAGGTAAGTCCTGCAAGTGTGGGAGTACCCCCAAGCTCTTTAGCCAGCACCTTGCCATGAAGGGGGACATAGCCTTCGGCTAGCAAAGATCTTTGCCATTGATGGTAGCCATGGGAGCTCTGCAAAAGGTGCGTACACACGCACTACCAGCGGCATCGTTCATAAAGAGCCTTATCAGTTCGCCGACATCGCGTACATACGCACTACTGTCAGCTAAAAGACCGCCCAGCGGGAGGGTCCGGCGGACCAGTTGTTGCCGCTGGTAGTGCGTGTGTACGCACTTTAAACCCCCTGTAGCCCAGCTTAGTGGCTAGTAATAAAAGGTTAAGAGGTTGTGAACCATCCTATAGCCCCAAAATTGGAGTGTTTAGATAAGCACCAGTGCACTGACTCAGGTCGTGCGTACACATGCACTGCAAAAGGAAACGACGGGTCCACCGGACCCTCCCGCTGGGCGGTCTTCAGCGACAGTATACGTGTGTGTACGAGCTGTCGGCGGACTGATAAGGCTGTTTCTGAATGATCTACTCAGAAACAGCCTTATCAGTCCGCCAACAGCACGTACACACGCGCATACTGTCGGCTACAGACCCGTTGTTTCCCTTTGAAGTGCGTGTGTATGCGTGTAAAAGTTAAGAGTCAATAAACTACGCTGAGAAAGACACAGGTAAAATGATAACTTTTTTTTTTTTTTTTATTAAGAATTCAAATCCCAATCTCACCCCGTGCCAAAGTGCAGTAGCTGATTCATGGTACTGACATGTTCTACGCTACAGATGTCACCTCTGCTCTCCACGTTTCTCCATGCAGAAAGCCCACTCATAAATATAGAAACTTAATTTCAGTAAATCCTGGAGTAGAGCGTGCGACACAGAAATACAGATTCCCCCCATGGCAATGTCATGCTGAATATAGTCTAGATCGCAGCTAGTGCTCTCCCTGGGGCTCTAACCCTCCAGACTGCCTGCTGCTGCCAATAATCTTCAGATTGTGACTCTAATCTTGCCATAGAGCAGGTTAGAGAGCAAAAGCCATTTTTTTTTTTTTATTTCAATAACTACGTCAATTATCTTTCTAGAGGCATTTTACTGTGTTCCAAAAACCAAACTATTTAAGAGACAAGAAATAAGTTCCATATGCATTTTACTGTCACTTACATTCCCTAGGGGGAAAATCAAAGTCTGTGAGTTACATACACAAAAAAGGAAAAAAAGAAAGGACAATCTGCCCTACTTGCTGACATCACTGGATAAAAACGGGAAAAAATAACATGGGAGAATAATACACACAGCCAGCACTCTTTTAAAGCGCTTCTCCAGGCACAGGCCTAAATATATCATGTGAAATTTGAGACAGCAGAGTGCCCAAATGTAGTTTTTGTGTCCAACAAGGCTTCTTCTGCTAAAATCTTGTTAAAGCCTGGAACACGTGGCAGCAGCCCACCTGAAGGATAGAATAGAGGGCTCTGTGTGCAGGGATGCTGCTGCTTGGCTTGCATACTGAAGAGAATTCAAGGGGGTGAAAAGAAATGAACACTCTGAGAAGATCACGACTTACAACTGGAAAAAAATCTGTCCTGGAACAGGACTGGAGGGGCTCCTGGCCTGCTGCCTTCAAATTACATATTGACACCAGCTAATCATTAAAATAATTTGTACAGAAAACACAAGTTCTGCTATACGTTTGGCCAGCACTAGAAAAACCTTGGTGCCTTGGAAGCACTAAAAGACTTTTAGGGCCCGTTTTCACTAGCACGATTTTCTGCATGCGGATTCGCATGACATATACAAGTCAATGGGCCTGTTTCCATTACATGGCGAAATCCGCATACCCCCACAGGCGAATAAAAAACGTCCGCCTCTGTCAGTATTTTCTGTGTGGTTTAAGCAGTTTCGCGTTAACGCGTATGCGTTTACGCTCCCTGTGGCAAGCACCGAAACTGCACCGGCACTGCCAATTACCACAGTGGTATAGCGGCGTCCAAATTACACAGCAGACGCTACTATACACGCCAATGCCCTTTTTACCCGATTTGGTACAGAAGAAGTGAGAGAGGCTCTCATTGAAAGCTACATTAAACTTGGCCAAAGCAATACTTCCCAAGACCATCTTCAAAATAATTAATATACTTATCACTTCATTTATATGGATTGACAGCAAGCCAAGAATAGCCAAAAATACCTATTTAGTATTTATATAGTGCCGACATCTTACGCAACGCTGTACAGAGTATACCGTATATTGCCTTGTCACTAACTGTCCCTCAGAAGAGCTCACAATCTAATCCCTACCACAGTCCTATGTCTATATCGTGTAGTATATGTATTGTAGTCTAGGGATAATTTAGGTGGAAGCCAATTTATCTGTATGTTTTTTGGGATGTGGGAGGAAACCAGAGTGCCTGGAGGAAACCCACACAGACACGGGGAGACCATACAAACTTTGTGCAGATTGTGCCCCAGCTGGGATTTGAACCGGGGAACCAGTGCTGTAAGGTGAGAGAGCTAACCACTACGCCACCAAAGAATTTAGTTATATTAGAGTGCCACTGTCCTGGTCACAGCCTGCTGGTGGCTGTCCCAAGATCCCTATAACCTGGTGGTCACCCTGAAAGCTGCTCAGTTGGGCTCACACTAATGTTTAATACTACTTATTCATAAAGGCACTTCCACCGATCCAAGATGCACTGTCCCCAGTGCACAGTGATAGAGACTTATACCCCACTATAAGATAACTCCCACTTACACCATTTCCTGAAGATTTTGGACCTCATTCTCTGGGCTAGAGAAGGTATTAAACAATTGAAGTACCTTGTGAATGATGGCAAATTGATAACCTTTAATTCCCTCAAACAACCTCCATCCAGATAGACCAGTCCCAAAATGCACACACCCCTGCAAAGAGTCCTCTGTAACTGGGGCCTGGATATATAGAAAAAAAACACAAAAAAAAACAAAAAAAAAACAGCTGCCCGCTTTTTCCCAAACTACACACATGGAGCAAGTCGAGTGTGATCTTATGGAAGGAGGTCAAGGTTACAGCTTTAAAGCTCTCCACTGACAGATGAACTCAACCATGCACAATTCAAAGAAAATAATCAATTTTTGGCAGGTGCATTCACAGCTCTTTCACAGGTATGGCTGACAGCAGCATAGTTTACATCCTGTCAGCCACTCCTGCTTATCTGTGAGGCACCAGCAGCTGGCTGAATAAGGACGGGAAGAATGGCGACTTGTACAGCAACCTGGGCTTTTGAGTACCCTTTCCTGATTATTGTTACTCTGTTTTCACGTAAAACACTTCTATGCTTTGGGCTCCTGTTGTCTCCTGTCTATTTTCTTGGAAAATTCCTCCTTATCATCTAGATATTTCTCATATATCACCCTGTACATAACACAAGCACATCAGATAATACATGCTTGTTCTTTGACAGGGTGTTTCCTCCCCCCCCCCCCCCCCCAGGTATGAAATGCCCCATAGACTTTCATCGGCGTAGCATTACCCTGTGGCAAAACAGGGTAACACAACACGCCAGTGTGAAAGGGGCCTTAAGAGTGTCTCTATACTGCTGAGAGATAAATCATTGTGGCCACAACAGCAGTTCATTAGATTCTTAGTATTACAACAAGGTATTGAAGCTAGAATACTAGTCACAAAGAGTTCAACTCTCAGCAGAGGGAGGAAGTGGGTGAAGTCAGACAGGGCAAAATAGGTACAAAGAAGCTTAAAGGGAACACGAGGTGAAATGGATATAGAGGCTTCCATATTTATTTCCTTGTAAACAACGCCAGTTGCCTGGCAGCCCTGTTGATCTTCTGGCATAAGTAGTGTGCAAGCCAAAAAACTGTTGAACAAGCATACGGCTAATCCAGTAAAACCTGAGTCAGAGTACCTGATCTGCTGCATATTTTCAGGGTCTATGGATTTGGCTGGGTTCACAATAGCATTTGCTAACGGAACCGGCAGTACGGTTCCACGGTCCGTTACGCTGACCGAATGAAAAAAATGCAGCAGGTCCCAATTTTCTGGACTGTTTCGATCAGCGGAACGGAAACTGAAGGTTTTGCAGCACAATAGGATCCTATGGAAAATGACATTTTATAGAACACTGGCTGTAAAAACGAACAGTTTTCCTGGATCCAGATGGCCAGATCCGTATGGCCGGCTCCGTAAAAGAACGCAGATTTGAACAGGGGCTTAGAGACACAGGATCAGGAGGACTGCCAGGCAACTGGTATTGTTTAAAAGGAAATATCCCTCTCACCTCAGGTTCCCTTTAAAAAGGAACAAGATTAAAAACAGACAGCATGTAATGTAAGGGCCTGTTTCCACTACACGCAGATTGGATGCAGAAAAATTGACTACAATGCATGCCTATGGGAAAATCTGCATCAAAAAAATTGCGTTTAGTGGAAACAGGCCCATAGGCATTCATTGGAGTCAGATTTTCTGCATCCATTCTGCATCCAATCTACGTGTAGTGGAAACAGGCCCTTAAGGGCTCGTTTCCACTAGGAGCAATGTGATGCGGCTACATAACCGCGTCGCACCACAGGTGTGCTGAAACACATGCAAGCCAGTGAAACAATTTCCACTGCGTGCATGGTGTATGGAGCAGTGCGATCCGATAATCTGCAGCATGCTGCAGATTTTCGCATGGCCGCATCCGCCCGCATCCATGTCCCATCTCCTCAATACACTTCCGCATTGGAGATGCGGAAGTGATGCGATGCGGCTGCATAGCCACACTCGCATCACTTTGCAAACGGAAACCCGCCCTAACGCGATTTTTCTGATGCAGATTTTCCCATAGGCATGCAGTTTCAGTGGCTGTGTCCACGAGAGGGATTTTTTAAAAATTAAAATCGTTTTTTATTTGTTAGCCAGCACTAGGCTAGCTAACCATGTGCCCCAAGCCCGCCGCACCTCTCTGACCCTCCGCGATCGCCGCCGGCTATATTTACATGTCCGCGATCCCACGAGAGCCACAGCTTCACCAATTAGCTTCACTTGTCGCTATGGCGACGATCGGACATGATTTCATCGACTTCATGTGCAGTTCCGATCCTCCCCATAGCGAAGCCGGGTGCTGATTGGGAGGCTGCCATCGCGCGATCCCTGGGTGGTACGTATTATGGCAGCGATCGGAGGGACTTGGCGCACATATTTAGCTAGCCTAGTGCTAGCTTAACTATAGGCAGCAGATTTTATTTTTTAAAAATCCTCCCAGGGCCATGGGATCCCCTGCGGCGGCTAGCCCGAACGAAGGTCGGGCTTACCGTCAGCGAGGTTAAAGTGGTCTGAAATTCTGACATAACATTCAATAAAAATGTGTTTTCCTACTTTTTATTACTCATACAGTTATCATGTTTGCTTTTGTGCACACGTAATATTGTCTGCTTACAAATGACAGGTTTTCAAAGTGTAGTTTTTCATACCCTGAAAACTGGCATTGCATTTTATTATTTTTCTATTATAACTGCTTTTTATTATATATTAAGATCTCCTAATGAGATATTCTGAACTGTGTGTGCCTGAAGCAGAGACAGTTTCTCAGAGAGTGTTTTACACTCCAGCATTGATACATTTGTGTTTAACAAGTAAAAAAAGATACTGTTATCTCTAGTTTGGATGCATATTTGAAGCTGAATAGCAGGAGAAAGTGCTTTGTTTAACCATTTCAGTGATGCTCTGCTAGAATTTTTTCTGGTATAGCAGCTTCAAGTTGTAAGGAATATTTTAGAGCAAATGCTGGCTTTCAGACCACTTTAATGCTGCAAGGATTAGTGTGTGTCAGTGGCAATTACTTTAATTTTTAGAGGTCTGAAATTCTCCCTCCATTGGCAAACTGTTGTGGCTATTTTTTCAAAAGTCTTCTGAAGCTGTGGTAACTCCCACCTGTGTTGCCTAGGCAAACACAGCTCAATAGGCTGCTACCAAGATGGGGGCAGGCCATATTAAAGCAAGTGTTTGAGGCTACAGCATCGGAAGACTGGGTAAAGATGGCCATGGCGGTCTTGCTGATGGAGGGGGGCAGAGTTTAATACTTCTAATGATTATAAGTGAGCAAGTAAGTGAGTAATTTCCGCTGACACCCACTCATGAGAATATAAAGATAGTACTTCACAAATAAAATATTATTATTATAAGATAATACTACATGATATTTTAACATTTAATACAGAGTTCATGGTATGTATATAGAGTGGGGTATAGTAAGCTAGGCCTATTAACATGTTGTTTTAAGCAGGGCTGTGGAGTCGGTCCGAAAATCCACCGACTCCGACTCCTCAGTTTAGGATTCCACCGACTCCGACTCCACGACTCCGACTCCTCTAATTTGCATATTACAATTTTGTTGATTAAAAGTATGTAACATGAAATTCGTCTCTTAACTGCCAACGCTTAGGAATTTTACAAGACAACTGAAGTGAGAAGGATATGTAGACTACTATATTTATTCCCTTTTAGACTAAAAATAGTCCTTGGTAAGAGTACTTGTAAAAGGTACAAACCGGAACAAAGAACATCTATCAGGCCCTAGGCAATGTAAGTGTCGGTACATGTAAGAATGATGTGCAGGTACTCTGCAGGGGAATGAGGAGATTGTAAACAGACAACACCTCTGTGTTCAATGTGCACAGCATTCTCAGTGGATTCCCTGCAGCTCTGTGGGGAGTGCATATGTAGAGTATAGTACTACTGTGTAACAAAGTAAACCTGAGACAGATGAAATTAAAGTTTTATACATACCTGGGGCTTCCTCCAGCCGCCTTCAGGATAATCAGTCCCTCGTTGTCCTCCTCCACCACCTGGATCTTCTGCTATGAGTCCAGGTACTTGAGACAGTCAGGCGTAGTGCGCATGCACACACTCCGCTGCCAGGAGCATACTACACCTGTGCAGCACTATTGCGCAGGTGCAAAATGTTCCTGGCTGTGGGAGCAGCATGCGGCCGGACTGCGCTGACTGGCTGAATTACCAGGACTCATAGCAGAAGATCCGGGTGGTGGAGGACAGGGAGGGACTGATTAGCCTGAAGGGGGCTGGAGGAAGCCCCAGGTATGTATAAAACTTTACTTTTCATCCGTCTCAGTTACCCTTTAATTTGTAGTCACCAAACCAAATTTTAATAACATATCAAATTATTTGATTTCATCAGCAAAGGGAGTGCATACATTTGCATAAATCAGCATCAATGCGGAATTATTTCCATCTCGTTGACCATCTCTATTAGTGACACACCTACACATCAGGCTTTATTCTTACAGCATAGATGTTATTTAGTATATATAAGAGATTCCTGTGTACACATCATATATACAGTCACAATCAGATATGTATATCTAACCTTAAAAATACGGGGACTGCTTTATTGAAGCAGCACAAGTAACTAATTTTGATTGGTTTATTTCATTTTTGTGGACAAAGCACAGCTATTACTGTATATATACTGTATATATACATTATTTTTAATGACTATTATCTGAGAAATAGAACATTTTATCATATTTTCTATTTTAATTACAGTTACAAATTCATTAGGAGTCGGTGCATTTTTTCCCGACTCCGACTCCAGGCACCCAAAATTTCCCGACTCCACGACTCCGACTCCACAGCCCTGGTTTTAAGCAACCAGAAAGCACAGTTATTCGGCACCAGCCGATCCCCGTCGGTGCTAGATAACACAGATTCTCCTGTACACAGGGCTGTGGAGTCGTTACAAAAAAATCATCCGACTCAAAGTTCCGACTCCTCACTTTATGAAACCAATGACTCCAACTTCAGGCATCCAAAAAGTACTCTGACTCCATAGCCCTGACTGTACATACTACTGACATACGCAGTATGTTTGGAGGATGTGTCTTTAGTGGACAAAATCTCCCCCAGTGGGATCACAAGCTGTCATGAAAATCCTGAAGAAGAACTAACCCCTTTCTGTACAAGACCAAAACAACACTTTACCTGGAACCAAGTCTTAGGCCAGTTTTACACTGCGGATTGGCAGTAGTGGTGTGGTCCGGAGGCTGCACCACACAAAACAGGCCTTTGGGGATTACTGCGTTAGAACGTGGTTACCTCCATCTGGCAGCAGGCCAAGCAGGAAGTGACGCCCATTTCCTGTTGGCGAACCGATAACGTGTGCGGAAGCATATTGCTAAAATATGCTTCCGCACATGTATGACGCATAAACCTGTGGGGGTCAGTTTAAAACACGCACGTTGCCATAGACTTACACAACTTCTGATCCACCAAAGGATATTCATGGTAACGTAGTTATGCCCTCCCGTTAGATAGGGTACTTCCGGCGCAGGGCACCGCAGGCAATGTGAACTCCCCCATCGACTTTCACTGCCCTAATGGAAGGCTACGGTAAAATGTAGTGTGAAAGGGCCTTCAAGCTTTCAATGTTTTCACTTAGTTTTATGTTTTACAGTTACTACAGTGCAAACAAATGTGATACAGACTACCCCTGAACTGAAAGGGATATGGTGGCTGCCATATTTATTTTCTGTTAAACAATGCCAGTTGCCTGGCTGTCCTGCTGATCTCTGCCTGCAGTAGTGTCTGAATCATACACCTGAAACAAGCATGTGGCTAATCTAGTCAGACTTCAGTCAAACACTTGCTCTGCATGCTTGTTCTGGGCCTATGGCTAAAAGTATTATAGGCACAGGATCAGTAGGACAGCCTGGCAATGTGCTCTGTGTAAAGTGACCCTGCACACTTAAAAAAAATGCCATACTGAACTTACATGGGGCTTCCTCCCACCCCCTGTAGTCTGTGAGGTCCCTCAGCAGCCTCTGCACTGCCTCCGTTGTCCCGCCGGTGGCTCCGTTAGTTGCACGACTTGGCTGGGAGTCATGCACAAATGCATATGCGCAGCCTGTCCACGCACCAGTCTTCATTCTTTCAAGAATCGTGTATGCACAGAACACTCACGACAGCTAGATGGAGGAGCGCGGACTGGCTGCGCATAACTACCTGCCAAGTAGCGCAGCTAACGGAGCCACCAGCGGAAGAATGGAGGGAGCCCAGATGACGCTGCAGGACCACACGACTAATGGAGGAAGCCTCAGGGAAGTTCAGTATGGCATTTTTTGTTGTTTTCAGGGTAACTTTAAAAGGAATCTAATATGTCAGCCTCCATATCCCCATCTTTGATTCTGGAGGGAAGGGCAATTCCAAAGGGTGATCACTACATTCACTAATTACAACAAATATTTGAGGAGGATACACAGACAAAAGAAAAAGAAGAAAGATCCATTCAAAACAGGTGAACCTTATTAACCTACACCAAAAAGTTCCAAGCTCCCATTTTCAAACCAGCAAAATATGCTGTGTTATTCCAATATAGAAAAATATTGATATTCAATGGCGACAACATTAGTACGTTTTGGACCTCAACAGTTCCTTTACAAAGATTGTAGACACTTGAATTTGTTATTCTTGCAAATGTACACGATTTAAAAGTTTTAAAGTGCCAAAGGTATGGAAGACGTCATGCCTGCATAGGGGAGCGGTGTATGTACACATTACTCCCCTTTGCAGGCATGGGGTCTTGTACACCCCTGGCACTCCTGACTACTGTCGTCACCACTGCACATCAATTTTATTCTATACCAGAATAACAGTATATTTTGCTGCTTTGAAAATGGGAGCTTGGAACTTTGTAGGTGTATGTTAATAAGGTTTACCTGTTTTGAACTGACCTTTCTTCTTTTTACTTTTGTCTGGGTATCCATCAAATTTTTGTAGCCTCCACAACCCTCTCAATTCTGGTGTGGTTTAAGTGATAGAGAACCAGAGCCACCAGGATCTTTGTAGAGCTGAAAAGAATCCAAAACAGCAATTATTTTGTCCTTGGAAAAAAATAAAAGTAATAAACATTCAAGTCACACTTCTCAGTGTAAAACAAACAGAAATAAATCTCATGGGTAGGAGGCCAAGTGAGATAATGCTGCTGATTGCTGACAGCAGCCAGGAAGGAGACATCTGCATATATTGGACAGGTGGAGATAACAGAAGGTAACTGTCCGTAAATCAGCCAGCTGCACCTCACCAACCAAAACAAACGCTGAGCTTCATCGGGACTGACAAAAGACAGAAAACCATGAATATCTAGGAGAACAACACATTACTCAAATGTATTATTACCAGGGTCATACCCCTCCTAAATTAAAGCAAACCTGTCACTAGCAGATCATCACTCGGGCATGAAGCACAAGGTGAATGCCTTCTTACTGGATTGATCTCTGAAAACCAACATTTGTAATTTATTCTAATTCTTATTTGTCATAATTGCTGTAACACATATCTGCTCATAGCGATGCAGGTTAATTCCCGATAGTTTTTGGAGCATGAAATCTCTTGGGAATCTGCCCCGTGACGTTGCCTCCGCCACTGTCCACCCAAATGTTCATATGCCCCCCCAGTGCCAGTGAATTAAAATCTTCCCTGTATTTGCTGCCCCTAGTGTTCAATAGCTTATTCCTCATTCGTGTCCCACGTGGCTACCGCTGCTTAGCACGTGGCGCATGTGACATCAGACATGTGCCAGTGCTATACATGGTAGCCATGCGGGACTGGAGTGCGGAAGGAGCTGCTGGACACTAGCGGCAGTTGGAACAGGTGAGATTTCAATACATGGGTACAGCAGCCGGGGGTCCCGTCACGTTCATTGCTCTTCTACCGCACATCATTACCGCCACGCACCCGATCGAACCACCTTGGCCAAAAATTTTCCAACTTGCTTGATCAATACCTTCAGTTGACTTTGGGCCAAAATTGGGCTAATTATCGATCAGGCATGCTTGTTGCAGCACCAATTTTCATCCGATTCAATACAATTATCAAATCGGATGGTCGATTGGGCCACCAAATCACTAGATGTATACCCACCTTTAGAACTACTCATATGGTCTAATTTCCAACAATTACAGACAACCACTCTAATGGGCATACACAGCTTGATTTTACCACTTGATTCTCCCGCTCGATCGTTTCGCCGCTCGATTCCGCAGGCAATTCTATTATCTTCCGTTCGTTTTTCTTATCTTTTTCCATTCACATCAATCCAGAATCGAGCGGCGAATTGATCGGACATGTCGGAAATTATCTATCGAGCCATCTTAATGGCTCAAAATCGAGCGTGTATTCTCAGCATAAAGGATATAGTGATTGCTGTTTGGTCCTCAACAGAGGAGGAATATCATAAATTATAATAAATATAACAAAAATAGTTATAAGAACAAGCGAGGGTAGTGTGCTGTCATGAATGATACCTGGAAAACTATTACCAGGTGGCCATACATCTGTTGATCTGTATCAGATAAACCAGATAGCTCTCTGATCAGATTCTATGAGAGAGGGAGCTATCTATTGCCTGCCCACATACTGCAGACAGATTTCCAATACATTTTAGCATAAACTGGATCCTTTGGGTGATTGGTAGCCAATGGAGGAATTGGCAGAGAGGGGTAGCATCAGAGGAGTGGGAGGAGCGGTGGATGAGATTAGCAGCATTATTCAGTAGGGACTGGAGAGGAGCCAGTCTGTTTTTGGTAGGCCATAGAGTAGGATATTACAGTAATAAAGACGAGACATGATTACAGCACGTACAAGCATTTTAGTCTGGAGGGGGTCTAATAAGGTCAGATTCGATCAGAAAGATGTGCATCTTGGTCAAATCTGCACAACATCGCTAGAGGTATGGGTACCTTAACTTCCTAGCTGAGCTAATGGTTTTTCCCACTTGCCCCGGCCTCTGCATGATGTTACTTGTGTTTTTAGGGGACAGTGTTTACATTTATCTATATATGTGGTTATGGTTATAGAGAATACTATTATATATTCCACTAAAAACTCCCAAATATGAGCTCACATTATCAAATGTACTTAATAAGTTCGGACTTCAGCTAGAAAGCAAGGAAGCCAACACATTAGTACAATACAGCATTGTCTGCCATAAAAAAAATCTAGACCTACACCAGGCAGCCTATTCCAAAAAGTACAATTTTAAAGCAAGGAGGAGAGTCAGACAAGATGACAGACACCTGAAGAACAGAAAGCCTATCTGGACCCTCAACTTTGTTCCTGTTCCCAGTCCTGCAGGGGACAGGAAGCCAAATATATGATATGGTGGGTGCATAAAAAGTTTTGTTTCTCATGCAAGTGTGGGGACGAGATGAGTCATGAAGTGTAGTAGAAAAAACACTGTTGTGTCTAATGATGCAAAAAACACTGTTGTGTCTAATGATGCAATTTACACACACACACACACACACACACACACACACACACACCTCTTGCAGAGCCAGGTCAAGAGGAAAGGGGTCCATACACTGGTCGATTTCAGCCATTGATCAATCAGAAATCGATTCTATTAAATCTATCGATCGATTGATTTGCGGCCGATTTCGATAGATTTGATCTGACAGGATGTAAAATCTAGGTCGATGGCCCATAGAGTTGAATTGGATCTTATGGTCCAATAATGCATTTAGATCGATTTACAATAGATTTCATACTGCAATATATTGGAAATCTGTTCCTAGTGTGTAGCACACATCAGATACATTCCTGTCAGATTCAACTTGACAGGCATTTGACAGAAATCTATCTGATGGTTGTATCTGCTGTATATCTATAAGTGTATGGCCCCCTTAAGGTAGTGATACAGCCACATCCTGCTCAACAAGAAAAGCCATCAAGAAGCATGTCTGAGTCATGATAATATGGTCTGATGGGCTGATAATATGGTCAGCAAAAAAAAAAAAAAAAAGTCTGGACTTCTAGCTGACAAAAACACCAGCAACAACAGCTGTTTCAACACTAAAATCCACAAAAACTTCAGTGCTCACGAGAAAAACGCTTTTTTGTATGATATAAAATAGATTACAGTCCCAAAGGTAAATTAGTATTTGTGGTTACTGTTAAAAACACATAAATTAGTATTTGTGCCTAGTCTACAGCGCTTTCGTGATCTCATTCACATGCATAATCAAGGAATACACTGTAGGGAAAGTTCCTTTTAAAAATAAGTGGGAGTCTGATACTCATCTGTCTTTAGAAAGCTGACAAACTGTTAACGATAATATATATGTAAACAACAGCAGGGAGGAAAAGAGTGTCACTTTACAACTGACGCCAACAAGCTTTATGGCCATTGCAACTCAATGTAAACACTAAGTACCAAGTTACAGAATGCCTGTATACACAAGACTTCCCTTCTCTGTAACACTTGTTAAAGGTCAAGAGACCTTATAAATGTCAAATTAACTTATGCATTCTCCTACCCCACTGAAAAAGTAAATGGCACCCTATGTGTTGGAGCTGCCAAACACACCCCTCAAATCTATATCGCTACGCACCCAATCCAGCTTTACTGCTGCTAAGTGTGTATTGGACAATTACGCAGACTGACACCTCCCAAAGCTCTTATACAAACATCGGTTGGAGTCAGAGCAAGCAATGTTTGGGTACCTGGAGTCGGAGTTGGGAGAAAATGCACAGACTCCGACTCCTTATGAATTTAACTATAATTAAAATAGAAAATATGATAAAATGTTCTATTTCTCAGATAATAGTCAAAATAAATAATGTATATATACAGTAATAGCTGTGCATAGTCCACAAAAATGAAATAAACCAAATGAAATTATTTGATATGTTGTTAAAATTTGGTTTGGGGACTACGAATTAAAGGGGACCCAAGACGGATGAATAGAAAAGTTTAATACATACCTGGGGCTTCCTCCAGCCCCCTTCAGGCTAATCCAGTCGCCGTCCTCCTCCACCCCCTGAATCTTCTGCTATAAGTCCTGGTAATTCAGCCAGTCAGCGCAGTCCTGCCGCGTGCCACACCCACAGCCAGGAACATTCTGCACCTGCGCAATAGTGCTGCGCAGGTGTAGTACTCTCCCAGCGGCAGTGTGTGCATGCGCACTACGTCCGAATAGCTGAAGTATCTGGACCCATAGCAGAAGATCCAAGCCTGAAGAGGGCCTTATTTTACTGTACTCTTACCAAGGACTAGTTTTAGTCTATGACTAAAACGTATTAGAGGCAGAAGATCAGCCGGCTAGCCAGGTAACTGGTATTGTTTAAAAGGGAATAAATATGGCAGCCTTCTTATCCCTCTCACTTCAATTGTATTTTAAAATTCCTAAACGTTGCCAGTTAAGAGATGCATTTCATGTTACATACTTTAAATCAACAAAATTGTAATATGCAAATTAGAGGAGTCAGAGTCGGTGGAATCCTAACCTGAGGAGTCGTAGTTGGTGGATTTTTGTACAGACTCTACAGCCCTGGCGGTGACTGCGCCCAACTTCATGAAAAGCTGTTTCTTCCCGTGAGAATCCAGCTATTCTATTGCCTTTACAACAAGGCTCCTTAAAATGATAGTTAGCTAAAAACCTTTGAGGATTTCCCAAACTGTTGTCAGTGGAGTTTGCTACTAAAAAAAAATATCCTGCTAGTTTTGGGACTGGACAAATTATTCCAGTACAGGTTCCCATTTAATTTTTTCCATATGTCTATCTTGTCAATGTTATCCTAATAACAACAACAATAATTAAAAGAAAAGCTTATGGAAGTAACCACCACAAGTTTATGTAAAATACAATGTGCAGATTTTTCCCTTATGTTTACAGGTGACCTGGACAGCTCTCACCTGCATCCCACCTTGTTATGTCCCATGCCGGCTTATGTGTCAGGATGGTCAGAGCAAGTAATTGTAAGGCTGGTTGAAGTGGTGTTTTTGGTAGTGGCAATCAGAATGGCCAGAGGAAATGGGTGAGCATGAACTTATCTTCATGACATGCAGCCCTATAATTAGGTTTGCTCTCCTTATTTTACTGTTAAGAAGAGGCTAGCTCGCACTCAGCACGGAACGCTTCATCAGGACCTGATGAAGCGCTCCGTGCTCAGTGCGAAACAGCTGTAGACGTCTTTTTCATGCTTGCCACCTTCTTTCCTGACTGACCAGTGCTCTGGTCCTATGCATTGTTTTTTTAAAGGATTTACAATAAAGGCCTGTTTTTACTGGATGTGCCCAGCCGCTTTGTGCTTTTATACTGTTTTGACCTGCTGGAACTGGATTTGGCTTGGAGCACTTCGGGGTGATTTGGGCTGAGATCTTGTGCACCTCTGTCTCTACCTACTGATTGCATTGCTGTTTGTCACCCCTAAATATTGTCTGTAAACTAAATTAATGTCCAGCGCTGTGTAATATGTTGGCGCTTTATAAATACAATAAATAATAATAATAATAAAAATAATAAAAATAATAATAATAATCGGTATAAGTGGACAAGAACCCATACTAAACATAATGGGGTTACATGCCTTTATGTTAAAAAGGGGGTGATGTCAATAATGCAAGCATATTGCATCAGGACCCCATCTTAAGACATTATAAGAATCTGCTCACACAAGGTCCACAGTTCCCAGAGAGGACAGCAGCAAACCTATGTAGATGCAGAAGATACTCCATACTTTTCTATGGGAAAACATGGACCTGATCAAACATGTCCATCTCCACCAAGTCTGGGCTTGTTCGTTGAATGCCCACAATACATTCCTTGCCATAGAATGGAACCCATCTACTAACAAGTGCAGCAGGTGCAGTGGACACTGCCAAAGATCATTTTGGTGTCAGCATATGGAGGTCCCATACAGATAGGCTGTCACTTGGACATTACATGAACTAGGCTAAAATGAGAACAAATTTCAGAGACAGGTAGTCACTTTAAAGGGAACCTTAACTGGACGCATTCCCTACTGCAATTAGTGCTGTTTCCGCATGCGTAGATATGCGGCATTGCGTATTTTTGTACGCGTTGCGGTCCGCAACAGCGCTAATTGCAGTAGGGAATGCGTCCAATAATACGCATGGCGGCCGGCCGACTGGTGAGTCGTCAAAAACGAAACTAAGTGACAGCGGGGGACCGGAGGATTCCAGAGCGGCTCTGAGGGCACAGGACTGCTGCAGGGGGCTGGTAATAGCCCCAAGTAAGTGAAACTCTTTACCCCCCATTCAGTTAAGGTTCCCTTTAAGTCATATAGGGCTTGATTCACTATGCGGTGCTAACCTACTTAGCACGTCTAAAGTCTTTAATCGCGCTAACCAGGGTGCTAAGTAGGTTAGCACTGGTTTTCTCAATCAGATCGCGTGCTAAGTACCGCGCACAAAGTCCTATGCGCGTGCTAAGTCCCATAGGCTTTAATGGGCCCTTCGCGCGGTGCGCCCTGCGCTCTGTGCAGTGCGCGCGTAAAGTTTTACGCGCATAAAGTTTTGCGCGCGAAAAGCTCGTTTACACGTGCTAAGGGGGTTTTCACAGGCGTGCTAACAGTTAGCACCGCTTTGTGAATCAAGCCCATAGTGTCTTTGGCTTGTAATATTTATACTGCCTGTCCTTCTATCATATTGTCTCTGTCCATTAAGTAACCACCAAGACAAAATCCCTAATGCTGGGCTCGTTTTTGAGCCATTAAGATGGCTCGATGGATAATTTCCGACATGTCCAATCTCCCGCCCGATCGTTTTGAGGCTCAATTTCTGATTGCAGTGAATGAAAAAAGATAAGAAAAACGAGCGTAAGATAAGAAAATTAACTGCGGAATCGAGCGCCGAAACGATCGAATGGGAGAATCGAGCGGCAAAAACGAGCCATGTATGCCCAGCATAAAAGGGCAACTTATTTGACCAAAATAAAATGGATTGAATTTGATTGATTTTTGTGAAAAAAGGCTTCTGAAGCTCAAAATGTTCTCTAGAAATGTAAATCAAATGGCTTTTAGTTATAAGTGCAGGCAGTCAGTATTAAGCTGTGTGGGTCTACTGTGGGGAAGTCGGAGTCGACGATTGGGAGCAATTTTGGGTACCTGGAGTCGGAGGTATCAAACTGAGGAGTCGGATGAGTTTTGTACCAACTCCCAAGCCCTGGAAGACGCATGTCTGTTAAGATACCTATTAAGAGTTGTTTCGGAACATTGTAGCAGAACTCATGGAGAAGCTCTTCACAGTCATGTATGTAGTGCATGTTGGCTGCACATCATTGTCTCAAAGTTTTAAACCTTCAAATACATCTGTGTTCAGAAAGGAAGCAAAATACATTCACCTGCAACTATGAGACATGATCTGAGACATACCTATGCGCTTAGAGTCTTATCGCTTTACAAATATTATTGTATGGCATGGCTTCTGATGTATGTGGAGGCAAGAAGCAATGGGGACCAATAAGAAACTTACAAATTTATCAGATGATCCTTTCAGGGACAACAAAGGGATTATTTGTAAATTCAGCAGTGATGCATTATGGGACACATCATATACTCGCTCCAACCTGAATAAGCGCAAATACCTTTCTGTGCTGCATGATCAATTTAGTCACATGCTTCTGCACCACTTCTGCTACACACAAGCAACTGTACAGTCTATAGCAATAACAATTTGTGGTGGAGGAAGTGGCCAGTGTTTCTGCTCCTGGACAGGTACTTTGAAGGTGCTTTCCTTGACATGAGGTAATCAACTATCTTATACACAGGCAAAAACAAGTTCTACCCTGGTGTCTTAAACAGAGTTTTAAAGAGGGATTGAACTGCCACCCTGCCCTTTGTTTTGCACAGGCCAGCTCTATAGAGTTGTGCTGGCTTCTGCCCCTCCTCTTACTTGCCAATGCTACTGTGGGCCTCACCTTTCTTTTGGCTCACTCAAGGTCCCATAGAGGTACATCTAGTGTGCTGGTATGGTACAAAAATCATCCGACTCCTCATTTTATTAAACCACTGACTCCAGGTACCCAAAATTGCTCCGACTCCTCGACTCCGACTCCTTAGTCCAATTTTTACAAAAGCTATGGATTTGGTTCAGAAATCATCCGACTCCGACTCCTCAGTTCACTGAAACCACCGACTCCGACTCCAAGTACCCAAAATTGCTGTTGGGGTGGGTAGCAGGGTACAATGCAAGCTCAATTCCTCTTTAAAGTACACCTGCCACTACAGAGCTATGGAAGCTGCCATCTTGACCATGTTTTTTTAAAAAAATGTTTTTTCTGATTGTATTCCTTATTTTGTAAAAATGTTGCTTTCCAAGTCAGTCCCATGGAACAAATATGCAGAACAGCAAAGTAAAATAATCTGATCTGCATAACCGTTCCAGGCACTTAATTTAGAAAGCTTTATAAGCAATACAACCAGAAGCAAAGATGGCTCTCTCTTTAGCTCTGCAATGTCAGGTATATCTTGGTTGCTAGGCCAGAAGCAGTGTCAAAATCTTATGCAAATATACACTATATACAGTATATGCACTTTAAACAAGTAAAAGGAAGCACTAACTAGTGGACAGCCCCTTATGAAAAGTAGAACAGAACAATTGCATGCTTGGAAAGCAGACTGGCAGAAGCGGATTGCGGAGTCATCTGAATTCCCACATCAGCAGACACATGCCAAGTCATTAATAAGGAAACAGCTTATTAAATAGGTATGTGGCTGCATTTTTCTTATTTCCTGTGTTACACATTGGTAGAATGGAAATTGTAGTGTGACTTTCTCAGCACTGCTGCAGGGGAACAAGTAAGCACCCCGGCACTGCTTCAGGGTAGGTCACCTCATAAATTACCTTCCGCTAACCAACTGCATTGTAACTCAGGCATCTGTACAGCAGCCGTTCCCAGTAAGCTAAAGTACAATTCAGTTTACATATACTAGATTATAAAATTTGCAGTTGCATCTGTTTAATTATTTACATGTGGAAAACAGTAATCATCATATAAACTGATACAATATACACACACACCAGACTCCTTTTACATTCAGTGAGCTGCCCTGTATTTTAAATAGAACAGGCAATGGACAAAATCAGATGGGATGAAGCAAACAATGATTTTCTTTGAGGGAGTTCATATCAAATCCAGTACAAAAAGGGATTAGGAACTTTTCAGTTTTGTGCTGAGAATCCACTGCACACCATTCCCTCACTTCCAGTCATCTGTAGCCAGGAGCATTGTGTGCATATGCCAATCACAAAGATTTAAAGTGGACCTGAACTCTTGCACAGGACTGAAGGAAAGCATAGAGAAATGCACCGTGTATGTATTTAGAGAGTTTAGCCTGTCTAATTCCCCTTCATCTGTGACTAATAGCCACTGTAATTTAATATCAGCTGTCAGCTCAGGAATTTCCTTTGCCACGGTAGAGCAGCTAATTTGTAAATACAGGATGTTAACCCTATGTCTGCTTCCATGAAAGCAGGAAGTAGACACACTGAAGATGTATTGCAGGATTTGTATCAGCTGTAACAAATACATGTTTTTCTTTAAAGGTTATTATGCTGTTGCATAGCCATTAGAGCAGAGAGGAAGTTTTGAGTTCAGGACCACTTTAAACTGCTCATACGCAAAATGCGACTGGATATGGGAGCGCAATCAAGGAGACATTCAGCCTGGCCCACAAATGGGCAGGTCTTGAACTTTCAGAGAACAGCGGCACAATGGAAAAGATTGGTAGAACAGCGAGGGACCTGATAGACTGTGGGGGCTGGGAGAAGCCCCAGGTGAGTAAATCTGCCCCCACCCCCCTTCCCCCCTCGCATTTCCATAATGCTGAAACTGTGCAAGAATGTTTCCATCAATGTGATGCCTTTGCCAATTGCCAACCCAATTTTTGCTGATTGCAAATGGCACACCTGTTGCATTTTTTGGTGTACTTGAGCTCCTTTGAAACCTATCATTGGAAAATCACATAGCAATCTCGGTGCTATGCAATTTTTTCTATGCAAGGAAGAATTACAACCTCCACAAGTTTTCTTTATAGCCATGTGGGTCCACTTTAGGGAATATTTCATTCACTTCCTGTTTTTCTCATAAGTATTACAAAGGAGTTGGCCTTTAAACAAACTCAGAAGTTAGTGTAGTATAGAGGCAATCATACTGATCTCTTGTCCTTACTGGTTTTCTGAGTCCCTGACAGGCATGCAACTACTGGAGTCCAACAACCTAAATGACATACTTGTTCCAGGGTCACTGGCCAGGTAAGTATTCAACGGACAATTGAAGTGACAGAGATATGAAGGCTTCAATATTCATATCCTTTTAAAACAATGCAGATTGCCTGGCTGTCCTGCTGATCCTCTGTCTACTGTTAGACCCTGAACAAAAATCCAGATCAGATGTATGCCTGCATTTACCACATGCCTGTTTCAGGTGTGTGATTCAGATACCACTCATGCAACAAAGATCATCAGGATGCCAGGCAACAAAAGGAAATAAATATGGGAGCCTCCATATCCTTCTCACTTCAGTGGTCCTTTACGAGGCTCAAGATAACGGACAAGGAAGTAAACTTGTAAGAGGCAACACATATTTCAGTCTGCCTCGTTCCTTTCACCACAAGTTTCCTTTAGGCCAGGGACACACTAGGCAGAATCACATGAGTTTTCCCTATAGAACACATTGGAAAACTTATGCGGTTCTGGTAGGTGTGATCCTGGCCTTAAAGTACAACCATCAACCTGAAATATGGAGGCTGCCATAGCTGACCTCTATTTCAAAATCCTTCATTAAGAACAAGTATACATGATTAGTATTTTGTTCCTCCCAATCTGCATACGTGTTTAATCCAGAGGAATGGTGTATCGACAAACAAGCATTTTCAAGGGAATATTGGCAACTGCAGCTACCCACGCTGTCTGCTCTAACAGATTTGACATCTCTTATATAGTATTGGTATTAAAGGACTCCTGAAAGGAGAGGAATATGGAGGCTGCCATCATTATTTCCCTTTAAGCAATTCCAGTTGCCTGGCTATCCTGCTGATCTTCTAATACTTTTAGTCATAGACCCTGAACAAGCATGCAGATCAGATGTTTCTGCATACTTATTTTAGATGTGCGATTCAGACACAACCGATGCATGAAAGATCAGCAGGACTGCCAGGCAACTGGTGTTGATTAAAAGGAAACATATATGGCAGCCTCCATATTCCTCTTACTTCAAGTGTCCTTTAAATAAATTATACCGAAGGTATTTTGTGCAGAAGCTATTTGTAAGCTACATTTACAAAGATCCACAATACACTAAAAGGGCTTCATCAGCTGCAGATAAACTATAATTACCAGCATTTCCTCCCTAGAAATTGAATTGCTTCAGAGGAACTCTTTCCTGACCAACGGTTTAATCGCTACATTTACTAATAGCGTGGAGAAAATAGATGGTTTAACAGTCTGGCAAGAAAAAAAAAAATCAAAATCAGCACATCATTCCTGTTACTGAGAAGCAGACAGATATACCAGCTATACATCATGCTACTTCTTATGCAATACACCAAAATATTCTCCACACTGGCTGAGTCAGTTCATGCTCACAACAGGAAGCGTCAGACCAATGCAGCTGTCTGTAGCAGCCTCTGCAAAAGTATCAAACTGTCCCAAATACACCATCATCTAAATGTACTGTACAAAACACCAGCTGCCAAGACCTGCATCTTTAAGCAGAAAACCTCACACTGATGCTCTGAAAACTGTCTGCCTGTCTACTTCAATGACATATTAACGATGTGCAGCAGAAAGCGTGACATGTAATGCAAAAGAGGAAAAAACTGCAGCTATCTAGGTTACGGCAATAACATAATTCATCCACGTCAAGCGAAAACTGCCCGCAAATTAAATGCTGAAATAGGAGATTGTTAACTCACTGCTGCGGCAATGACATTGACCCGTCTGCAGAGGGAACACACAATGCAATCAGTAAGTAGGTAGCGTTGTGTTACCAAGCAAAAGTCCTCATTTCACAGCAATGCAGGGTGGAGAATTGGGTGGGTAACGATGGAGTGAGCAGGAGAGGAGGGGGGCTGAAATGATGATGCAGCAGTTCCCCAATGTGTTGCGATAGACCCTGCTATCACTATTAAGCATACCTAGAGTGTGGATGCTGCATGGCACCAGAAGGAGAGAGGGATTTGATGCGAGATGACAGAGCCAGCAGCATTGGTGGCTGTGACAGGGCTGAGGTTCTGCTGACCACTGCAGCAAGAGTGGAGGGGGGAGAAAAAAAAATCTCATAAACGACAAATCTGCCAGTAATCTCTGGTGGAGGATGTGGTTCACGGTGCTGTATGCTTGCTTCTAGATGTAGCAGACTGCCTCCCTCCTGCAAAACTGCAGCACAGGAAGAGGAGGGGGTGCAAACAGCACTCTGATATAGTATGGATTTCATTGTTTTATTTGGTGTGTGTGAAGAAATATATATGCAGTATGTTTATTTCATGTTTACATAAATATTGACATATTTATCTTTATTGCAAGTCTTTGTAAATGTATCTTTAGCCTTTCATTTCAGTTTGCAGGCAACTTCCAAAAATGGCTGTAAGGTCAAGTTGCACCTCTCTGCAGACGTGGAATGTGTTCTCCATCTGAAGTACAAACTGCCTAGAATTTCCCACCTTGCTGCATGAGTAATTAGCCAGAGCAGAAGCACTTGTTGTTACCTATGTTACATATCTAGACCTAGGGTTAGTTCACAGTGCCTAGCATTGCAGAATAATTCTGCATGGCAACTTACTGCCCTTACATTTCTATGGGCTTGTTTACTGTACTGCGTTGTAACGGATTGTGTTATTCAAATCGTCCAGTCTCCATTGCAGTTAACACTCATGTGTGCGTTATGCAACTGACCACTGTGAACCTAGTCTAATGCAATGCAAAACAGAAGTTTACTACCTGGGGCTTCTTGCAGCTTCCCGGAGTCCTCTTGTGCCCACAACACCGGCAAAAACCCTCCGGCCAGCAGTAGTGACCCCGCAAAGCTGGCGGGTTGCCACCAGTCGGCGGCTACTGTGCACGTGCGGCCCTGAGACGTGTGCACCCTGATTTTGCATACTGCTCCCTGCCCGCTTTATCTCAAAGAGGAGGCGTGTAGCCAGCAAACTTAGCAGGGTTCGCCGCTGCTGGCTGGAAGGACTTGGACTGGCGTGTTGAGCACAGGAGCACTGCAGAGGGCTGCAAAAAGCACAAGGTAAGTTTAACTTATTTTTTTAAATTGCACTTTAATCACACTAGATTTCCTTTAAAACAGAAGGTACTGTATTTTTGATTATTCAGATTGGAGTGAGCTTTGAGGTGTCCCACAGGTATATATGCAAATCATCTTTGTTATCCCTGATGGCTAACCACACCTCCAGAACAACCAGAACACAATAATGTGTCAGCTTGTTATTACAAAGCTTCTTGGTCTTTTTTAGCTCCTTACACACTCCTGGGAGTTCTGGTTCTCCATGAGCTTGCTGGGCAATCTGTAGCCTAATGCAGCGATTGTCAACAAGTTTTAACCATCTGACAGTTTGCTCAGGTTACTGTGGAATAGCTCTACAATGAAATCTTCAGTTACTGTTGCAATAGAGCTGAACTGAAGGGATTGTTCACCCCCCAGCCCCCCCCCCCCCAATAAACATTTAATTTCAAGTAAAACTGAAGCAAGAAAAAAAGTCAGATACTTGGCTATGGAGTGGAGGCTCTGGATCGTATAGAGCCTTCCCGGTCCTCTCTCATTGTCCTTGTTCCAGCGCTGTCACCCCTGTTGAATGTATTTGACCAACTGATTCAAATATACCTTCGGGACCCTTGGAAGTCTTCGGAAGCATTTGTATCCCCTAGTCCTCCCAAAGACAGGCGCCCCCATACTGCATATGCGCGATTGCACATAAGCGCGTGCCCGGCATGCACGGTATGGAGCCGCCCATCTTTGGGAGCAGGTTCAGCAAATTAATACGAGGACATCGCTGGAACGAGAACATTGTATGGCCCAGAGCTTTCCCTCTCCATAGATAGGTATCTGTCTTTTTTTTTCTCACTTCACAAAAGCTTTACAGTCTACCTAAATACATAATAGAACGAGGCAAATTCTGAAAGCAATTAGGTTGACTAGTGTAAATTATAACAACTACTTTCGGTGATTAACTTCTTACAACCTCTGCTTGCCTGCAGTCATGCTGATACTCGTAAATGATATATAACTTAATGAATAAAATTATTGTTACAATATTAATTTATTAATTATTTAGTGAATGTTTCTTAAATTTATCAGAGCTGAGGGCATCCTTGCTGCTGGGAAGGTGAATCTCTGTGACGCGTCCTCTCCTCTGTGTGGAGATAGCAGAAACATCACCTGTTCTCCCAAAGTGCTCTGGGGCAGAAGGCTGAGTGACATCATAGCCTAGGCTATGCCACTGGAAGGGTAGGACTACATACCAATGTACAGCAACTGATATAAAAAGTGTTTCTGATGATAATCAAAGTGAGGGCTGGTGCACACCAAGAGCAGTTCTAAGCGTTCGAATGGATGAATGAACGGATCCATAGGTTAACACTGCGTCCGTTCCGGGAACTGACCGTTTTTTGTGAACCGGACCTAAGTGCAAAGGTTGTGGTGGTTTCCTGGTTTATTACTATCCTAATATTGTAGTGGAGGCTATGGCAAGAGATGCATATTAAAAAAAAAAAAAAAAAAAAAAAAAAAAAACAGACCTGACAGCAGCATCCAGCGTGAAGAAGGATTCTTACCTCAGAAAGCACAAAAACATCAAAATGAACTTCTGCACACTCATGCAAATCCATTCACAAAAATCATGCAGCAATCAATGCTGTCTTTACAGTTAAGTTAAAAGCTGGGATCTTCGTTACAAGAATAAAGTCTCTTGCGTAGTCACATACACCGCGTAGAGGTAGCCCAGTGTCGTATGTGTCCCAACTCTGGCCCTGTAACATGCATTGCACAAACACGCACACATTCAGCGCATCAAACCATCTAAGGAATAGGATCACAATCACATATCCTTAAAGTGAACATCCGGACTAAAAATCGACTCAGCAGCACTGAAAAGGCCTGGTGTTTCTTTAACAGTTTCACAGCATCATAACTTTGTTTCTCTTATACAAGCCTCATTTTTAGCTGCACAGAAGAAAACTGCCCGGGCTTTTTTCCCCTGATGCTGTGCAAAGCATGATGGGATTTCTGATGTTGTTGTTCTCCTTCTGCTGTTTTGGTGCAAATTTTTTTTTTTTACATTTTTAATTTGACATTTGAAGCCTAGTGTGTGCAGCTGGGAGGGGTAATCAGGACACAGGACAGTTGGAGCTGTGTCTCCTGCTCCTTGTCACCTCCTTTCAACCAGAAAGATGGCTGCCCCCATGACAAAGATGGCAGCCCCCATAAATCACAAACATTTGCATTTTCTTTTAAAACAGGGTGGGTAAGAGATTATATTACCTATCTATTCTAATTAACATAACTAGTGTGACTTGATGACAGTATGTTTGTTTAGGCTGAAGTTCCCCTTTAAAGTCCTCCCTTGGACAGATAGTGTATTTAACTAATCCTGCAAAGGAGCTGCTAGCGGAGTAGTGCTTTTCAGCGCTGCTAGATTTGGGCGCAGCCAGCGCCGCCATAGACTATATTAGGAATCAGTCTATAGCAGCGCTCAGTGAGTAACGTCGGCGCCGTCAGAAGACGGAGCCAAGGTTGCTTAAAAAAATAAAATAAAAAAAAAAAAAAATCACAATAATCACGTGACGTGCATGGACCGCATCGTGGGAAGCGCCGAGGGATGGACTGAAGAACACGTCAGACAGGTAAGCTTACCCCCCCCCCCCCCTCTGAATTTGAGCCTATTGCTGCTCACTGGGACTGAGAGCGTGACTTTGAGAGACACCATAACAGCTTATAGTAGAATGCACTACATTTTTCAGGATACTCACTTGTAAGCTAATTTCAGAATCATAAATATTGTAGAACTCCGCACCACTTCAAGGTTTAATCATAATTTATTGTAGTAAAATCAAACATTTCAAAAGAACTGTGAGGTAAAACAGTTCACTGTTTTTGGGCTCCTGCCCTTCCAGAACTGGGTAACTTGAAGAAGGGAGGAGCCTGAAACAGAGGACTGTTTTGTCCCACAGTTCTTTTTAAATGTTTGTATTTTACTACAATACGTTATGATTTAACCTTGAAGTGGTGCAGAGTTCTACAATATTTCTGCTGACACATCCATGGTGCGCGGATTCTGGTTCTCTTCTCTGCACGCTTCTCCCAATTGCTTTGGGGATTCAGCTAGTGAGTGCGCCAGTATATATATATATATATATATATATATATATATATATATATATATATATATATATATATATATGTATATGTATATGTATATGTATATGTATATGTATATATATATATATATATATATATATATATATATACACATACATATACACGTACACATACTGGTGCATATTGGTATGTAGCCCTGCCCTCTCAGTGATGTCACAGCCTAGGCTGTTTAGCTATGCACAATTCTCCTCCCAGAACACTCTGGCTGACCAGGTATTTTTTTTCTACTTGCTTTGGAACACTGAGTATTCAAACATTCCACAGAGCTGCACCTACAAGCACTAAAGATGTCACTACCTGTGACGAGAAGAGCATCCATACACCATGTGCAGACCAATAGTTCGAAAATCTCTCCTTTATTTCATATCAAGCAGTAGAAAAAAAAACTCCATCTCCCGCAATAGTCAATATCCAAAACTCCATGGACAAATACACACCAGACTGTTCACTCACAATCCAGCACAATTCTCTCCAACACAGCCATCTCTTACCCTATTATAGTCCTCAATTTTCTGGCAGATTTACCTGCCTGATTATTTTCAACACGTCCGATCTTAAATTCTGTCGATTTTTTGATTTTCCTACCTTTTTTTTAATCATTTTTCAAACGATTTTCATAAAACTGAACAAAAATCACTCGGAAAAATGATTGGAAAATTGAAAAATGGATTGAAATTCAGATCAGACAAGTTGGAAATGACCAATCTGGCTGGTGAATCTGCCAGAAAATGGTATGGTGTGTACCTAGCATTACAGGAGATTCCAGCAAGACCTATGTAGGGCCGCAAACGCTAGCGGTCTTTTAAGCCGTTTTTCAGAGCAATTCTAGACATGTTTAGAGCGATTTTCCACACATGCCTATCAGTTTTTTTGAGCGTTTGAAAAGTGCTAGGTCAGAGCGATTTTCCACAGCAATTTTCCACTTTCCTACACTTTACATTGAGGCAGAAAAACGGCTCAGAAATACGCAAAAATGCTGCAGGCCCCAAGTTTGCTTTTAGGGAAAAAACAAACTGCTCCTGTGTGCACCATCCCATTAATTAGCCAAGCGGTCCCATCCTGTCCCCCCCCCCCCCCCCCCCAAGCTTTTTAATAAAAAACTCTCAGAACTGCTCTTGGTGTGCACCAGCCCATAGCCCTGGTCTTATCTGGGGCCATTGTTTGAATATGTAAACAAGGCTGCAGACAACTCAGAAATGTATCCCATACAGGTATCTGAAGCAGCACCAATACAAGATACTGACATCCAACAGAGTTTAAAATGAACATGATACATTACAGAAAAACTGTAGTTATAGCATAGTAACATTACAGTTCTGCAACACCACCAAATGGGCAGACAATGACTAAATAATTCATAACAATGTAAAAAATAAGCAATTTTATTCATTATTTTATTTTCAGTACAGGTCCTCTTTAAAAAAAAAAAAAAAACTCATTGGAGCAACCTGGTGCAAATAAAACTGGAGCAAAAGAAGATAAGTTTGCTTAAAGCAACCAATCAGGTTACAGTAATTACATGGAAAAGGACTCCAGAAGACTTTTACGTCAGTTTGCATCACACTCCGTTCCCCAACATCAGAACACTGAGGCCCAGTGCACACCGAGCGGTTTTAGCAGCGATCCGCCAACCACATCCACCTGTGAAAACGCTTGGCTAATTTATTTCAATGAGATGGTGCACACCAGCGGTTTGAGGTTTTTAGCAAACCGCAAACGTGCCTCCTGCTGCACGTTTGTGTTTTGCAGAAGCGTTTCTGCCTCAATGTAAAGTATAGGAAAAAACGCTCTGGAAAAGGCTAGATCAGTGCGGTTTTCCAGGCGTTTTGTTACAAAAGCTGTTCAGTAACAGCTTTTACTGTAACAATATTTGTAATCTGCTACACAAAAACGCTTCAGTGCGATTCTAGGCATGTTTAGAGACGTTTTCTAAACATGCCTAGAATCGCACTGAAATCTTCTCCAAAAACCGCTAGCGTTTTGAGGATCTGCCAGCGGTTTTAGTGTGCACTGGGCCTGAGATAAACTTCAACTCCTGCTAGAGGCAAAAACCTTCATGGACCATTACTCCTTTAATCCGAATGGTGTATCCAAGAATACTCCAGTCAACAAAAAAACACATAGCTTATCACAATAAAAATGACTTCATGTTTTCTTTCTTCCTACTTTATTGCCCAGTACAATGTATGGTAAATTATACATTTCTGGCCGCAGTGCGTACTAGTGTGAAGACCTGTCATGTTCTATCCTATGAGGTCAGTGGGTGACTTTTATTAACCTCCCCAGCAGGCAGAATTCTCACAAGTGAGGTAACACTGCAGCCTTTCTGCTGTCTTTCTTGCAATGGTACAGACGTAATAAGCATTTCATTGCATTTACAGGTGAAACTCGGAAAATTTAGAATATTGTGCAGAAGTCCATTTATTTCAGTAATTCAGCTTAAAAGGTGAAACTAATATAAGAAATAGGAACCCTTTGCAGGTGTTTTAGAATAATTAGCTGATTAGAGTCTGACACTTTGAGCCTAGAATATTCAACATGTTCACAATATTCTAATGATCTGAGATTTTGATTTTGGGGTTTCCATAAGCTATAAGCCATAATTAAACATTATTGCAAATAATGGCTTGAAATATCTCGCTTTGCATGTAATGAATCTATTTCATATATTAGTTTCACCTTTTAAGATGAATTATTGAAATAAATAGCCTTTTGCACAATATTCAATTTTTTTGAGTTTCACCTACTGTATATTTCTGAAACGGTTTAGGGACTAACTTTAATCAAAGATCTATTCCTGAGTGTCACGGACCTACTGCCATAGGAAGCTGCCAGAATGCCAGGGCAAATCAACTGCAACATCAGGTGCCACGCAAGTAACACTTGGGGCTTGATTCACAAAGCGGTGCTAACTGTTAGCACGCCTGTGAAAATCCCCTTAGCACGTCTAAACAAGCTTTTCGCGCGTAAAACTTTATACGCGTAAAACTTTACGCGCGTACTGCACAGAGCGCAGGGCGCTTCGCACGTAGTGCCCATTGAAGCCTATGGGACTTAGCGCGCACAGGACTTTACGCGCGCAAAGTTAGCGCGCGATCTGATTGAGAAATCCGGTGCTAACCTACTTCGCACCCTGGTTAGCACGTCTAAAGACTTTAGACGTGCTAAGTAGGTTAGCACCACTTTGTGAATCAAGCCCTTGGAGTGCTATTAGAAAGCACTCACAATTCCCCACAAGTGCTTTAGGGCTGGTTCAGACGGACGTTTGTGCGGCGTGGCGGCGGCTGCGCGGTCAGGCTTTCAGTAGCCTTCGCGTCGCGTTCCGAAAAATAAAATAGATCACTTCTTTATAAGGGCAGGTACAAATAGGAAGGCACAATGCTATTATGTGACTGCTACATTACATACAGTGAAACTTACAATCAACTTAAAGAGAATCTGTACTCTAATATTCTTACACTAAAAAGCATACCATTCTATTCCTTATTTTCTCCTGTGCCCCTCTGTGCTGTTTCTGCCACTCCCTGCTGCAATCCTGGCTTGTAATTAACAGTTTTAGGCAGTGTTTACAAACAAACTAACCAGCTTGTAATAGGCTCATATAGAGTGTGTGAGTCATACAGAGTGTGCAGGGGGCCTGCAGAGGGTGTGTATCGCTTCTAACCAATCACAAGCAGCCCTGCACATTCCACACACTCAAGCTTTAGCCCGACAGACACGATAGAGGAAAGTAGATAAGATTTATTACAGAGACAGTGCAATTAGGAAAAGCTGCAGTAAGCCAGAGCACATTAGAACAGGCATAGGAACTTATAGGATAGAAGAAATAAGACTGAAAAATTTGTTACAGAGTCTCTTTAAGCTTAGCCTAAATCTTGCAGTCCCAATCTGTTTTTTCAAATCGGGTGATCTATTGACAGGTAAACACTTTTTTATAAATAGCACCTTCTGAATTTTGGGAATATGGAAGCAGCAGGAGATCTCCTATATGTCTAATGCTGGGCATACACAGCTCGTTTTTGCCGCTCGAGTCACCCGTACGATCGTTTTGCCGCTAGATTCTGCAGTTAATTCTCTTATCCTCCGCTCGTTTTTCTTATCTTTTTCCATTCACTGCTATCTGGAATCGAGCGGTGAAAGGATTGAGCGGGAGATCGGACATGTGGTAAATTTTCTATCGAGCCATCTTAATGGCTCAAAAACGAGCCGTGTATACCCAGCATTAGATCACAGTGGGGTATTGCAGATTGATGTAACGGAGGCATTTTAACATAGAACGTTGCACTGCAATAGAAAGTTTATGCGAGGTTCAGATTGCATCTGGTGCGATGCAATCCAAAGGACTACAGTGATCCAACCGCAGTGCATACAGAGCGCTACAGCAAACGTGTGTTAACAGTGGCAGTAAAGCATACTTTTCATTGAGAGTATCCTCCACTATATGCAATGTAAAGGTCTCATAAAACGAGATGCGACTTATGTTCCATTGCATCTCTATTTTTATAGGGCACGCAACACAGCTCCCATTGTGAACCTAGCCTTAAAGTGAACCTGAGGTGAAAATAAACTGATGAGATAAACAATTGTTTTGTCCTCCTATTCCTAAAAAATACCTTTATTTTAGATATCCCATGATTTTATTTTATATTTAAACATTTACAAAGTAGATTGAATGTTTTATTGTCTCTGCTCAATGGCAATCTATTAAGTGTCCCAGAATTAAAATACATGAACTATTGACTCTACCCTGCCCTCAGAAGTTGTATTCTGGCAGGAAAACTTTTAAGGCTGTAATTTGCTTATCAGGGTTTGCTATGTAAGGCAAGACAGAAGCTGTCACTTGCATGCCTGAAAAATGACTCTTTCATGCAGCAAAATAAAAAGACTGGTTATTAATGTTTTGAACTGTACGTACACATGTTTATCTCATCATGTCACATGTAGCCTTGGGTACACTTAAAGGACTTCCAAGGCCAGTGTTCTCCCCAGGCTCTTTTAGCCGGGTGCTCCACCCGGCTAGATTTGTTGACCACCCGGCTGTCATTGGCTCACCTCCTCACCACCTCCTATGCTGTAAGCAGAGTTGACCTGCATTTTCATCTCTCCCCACCCGGCTGCTTTTTCATGCCACCCGGCTACAATTTCATGCCACCCGGCTGGAAAATAATTCTGGGGAGAACACTGAAGGCCAAATAGAAAATCTATTTTTTACTCACCTGGGGCTTCCTCCAGCCCCTCGCAGCCATCTTAGTCCCTCGCTGCAGCCCCGCTGCTGCCCACAATGATGGCGACCCACCAACGGGGCCGGATTTTCTGTGTCAGCACTCGTGCCCACGCGCCAACGTCATCTGGCATGTACTGCGCCTATGCAGTACGCACCAGATGACACGAACGTGGTCGTCATCATTGCGGGCGGCCAGCAGGGACATGGAGGAGGAATGGGGTTGCGGTGAGGGACTGAGACTGCTGCGAGGGGCTGGAGGAAGCCCCAGATTTCCTATTTGGCCTCGGAAGTCCTTTAAGCTACATGCACACTTTTAAACACTGCTGCAGTGTTCTCCCCAGGCTCTTTTAGCCGGGTGCTCCACCCGGCTAGTTTTGATGAGCACCCGGCTGTCATTAGCTCACTTCCTCCTATTCTGTAAGCATAATTGCTCACGGAAGCCCTGGCCCTGCATTCTCTCATCTCACCCACCCGGCTACTTTCTCATGCCACCCGGCTACTATTTCATGCCACCCGGCTGGAAAAAATTTCTGGGGAGAACACTGTGCTGTCAGAAACAATCGGTCATGTTCATCTTGGGGGACAGTTTAGAAATGCTCACTGTATAGAGATGCGGCTTTATCGGTTATATGGAGAGAGAATGAGTAGGAGGTGCCTCACTGTGAGAACTACAAAAGACATACAACAGAAGTTGGGTGAGAAAGTTCAAACATGAAAAATCCCTAAAAAATCTCTGGGGCCAACTGCATTCCCGACTGACTTTCACCTGAGACACAGGTGAATGATTACGCTGGGAAATGAGAATCTAGAGTGTGTATACGCAACTTAAGTCCTGCTGCACATACTTCATTTATGCAGGCCAACTGACCAATCGGAGAGCAGCAATCCATACACCAGACTGAAAACCTTTGATTCACAAAGATTTCAGCTGATTATTTTTTACCTAACTGATCAAACATGAGCACAATATGGGGAAAAGAGGTGCCCTGGTGTGTGTATAAAACCATTTAAAAACAGACTAAAATGGAAAAGATTGAGGTGGCTTACCTCAGTGGCGAAAACGCGGGCTCAGACCCGCGAAACACATTGCCTGTGCAAAATAAAACCTTTTTGTTTATTCAAAAGTTTTCGTCACTGAGGTAAGCCACCTCAATCTTTTCCATTTTGTTCTGTTTTTAAATGGTTTTATACACACACAGGGCGCCTCTTTTCCCCATATCGTGCTTCTAAACACCCCCAACAGAGTCTGTTGGTGGGGTTGAGACAGACCACAAGTGGTCCCCACCACAGTGGAAACCTGTCACTTTTATCTAGGAGAGCGACCACATCCAGGTCCATCCGGACCACCCCGAGTGGAGTCGGGTTCATTGTCTCCACCTGCTTCCTGTGGGTGGTTGCCTGGTTTGCACAAGGCCTTTGTGAGTATAGCATACATTTCCTTTTTCATTACAAATACTGTACCCAAACATATTGCACTACTGGGTTCCCGTTTTGTTTCCTGTAATTTTTCTTTAGGGTGTCAAGACACCCCCACTACTCTATGATCAAACATGACTGAAACTGCCTGCAACTGATTGGAAACATCTGAATATTATCAGAGATCTACAAGCAATCTGCTTATTGACTTAGGTTGGGTTCACACTATGCGGGAGCAGTACTATGCCTGTATTAGTGGATGCAGTTTACCTTTGATTGACAGGGTACATTGCTACTTCAGAGCAGAAGTGTGCCACCAAATGAATGGCAATGCAACATGCAGTCCAACTACATAAACTATTTTTGGTATCACCTAACACCAACATTAGCAAACTTTTAAGAAACAAATACAGCTGATGATCCGTGTAAATAGTCATGATGCGGAATATGTCCAAACATTTACACCATACCATTATGCATTTCCAGTATATAGCAGTTACTCAGCAGCACATAAACAGAGAAGGTTGAATATGAAGGCCCAAATCAAACAGACGTTTTAGCGGCGTTAAACAACCCCCGCAGCGCTCGTCATTTAAGCAATGCCCATTCAGGTAAATGGACAGCTAGGGGCTTAATGGTGTACTGTTATGCGGCGCAAAAACCAAGCTTGATCCCATAATCTCACTTCATCTTGGACCACTCCCCCCCCACCGTGGGGGTCCAAACGTAAGACATTTGACGGACGAGCTCCGCCACAGGTTGCCAAATGCTGTTCTGCTCTCTAGAAAAGCATTTGACAGAAACGTCGGGCTACAGTGATCTCATCTAAGCACTGCAGAGCAGGTCAGCAATATCTAAGCATATTAAAAAAATGTATTCAAAAAGTGTACATGTGCAAGACTGCAAAATCCAGTTCTGCATTAAAGTGAATAAATTGCAAGCATATCTGCATGGTATTGTGGAGAAGAGGCGTACAAATAGTGTTGTAACGGTATGAATATTAACGGTACAATAACCGTAAAAAAAAAATACCACAGTATGACGGTATACGGTACTATAAAATTATTTGGACCTGGGCCTCCCCCTACATTAAAAAAAAAGTGTAATTAAGGTGCCCCTGTATGGTAGCCTGCCATAGGTTCCCTCAGTATTGGTAGCCAGCTATAGGTAGCATGGAATAACTGCCCCAGAATAGGTGCCCGCAGTATAGGAAGCCAGAAATTGGTGCAGCCAGTATAGTTAGCCAGGAATAGTTGCCCCAGTATAGGTAGTGAGGAATAGATGCAGCCAGGAATGGGTGCAGCCACTATAGGTAGCCAGGAATGGGTGCAGCCACTATAGGTAGCCAGGAATGGGTGCAGCCACTATAGGTAGCCAGGAATGGGTGCAGCCACTATAGGTAGCCAGGAATGGGTGCAGCCACTATAGGTAGCCAGGAATGGGTGCAGCCACTATAGGTAGCCAGGAATGGGTGCAGTCAGTATAGATAGCCAGGAATAGGTGCAGCCAGTATAGATAGCCAGGTGGAGGAGAGGGGGGGCGCAGCGGTGGGGGTGGGATGCAGTGGCAGGTGCTTAAATAGCGGCGGGATAAACAAATACTCACTTTGCCTGGATCCATCACGCATGTACTACTCACTTTTTCCTGTTCTTGTGTTCCATGTCCCTGTAATAGCGCCCCCGGGAACTGTTACAGGGAGATTGAACGCAAGAACAGGAAGAAGAAAGTAAGAAGTACATACGCAATAGATCCAGGTGAAGTGAGTATTTGTTTACCCCACCATTTGTGCACCTGCCGCTATGTCCCACCGCCACCGCTATTCGTGCGTGCCCCCTCCCCTTCGAAAACCGGTAAAACGAGATTGTGCATGGTATGATTACCATGCACAATAAAACTGTGGTATACCATGGCAACCTCATTCTATCAGGCTAGGTTCACAGTGGGACGTTGCATTGTGATGCGGTGTTAAAGTTACAACGCAATGCACCAAAAAAGTTGCAACGCACCTTAACCTCTTGAGGACCATGGTGTTAAACCCCCCAAGTGACCAGGCTATTTTTTGTTTAATTAGCCACTGCAGCTTTAAGGACAAGCTGCAGGGCCGTACAACTCTGCACAAAAGTGATTCCCCCCCCCCCTTTTTCTCCCCACCAACAGAGCTCTCTGTTGGTGGGGTCTGATCGTCCCCCCTGTGTTTATTTTATTTTTTTAAATAAATATTAAATTGTGTTTTTTTTAAATATTTTTTACTATTTTTTATTTTTTTAAACTAAATCCCCTCCCTCCCCCCAGCCGGCCAATCACGGCGATCGGCTGTCATAGGTTTCTGCCGATCGCTCTCTTGTCCCCCAGGGGGACAGCCGTGTCACATGGCTGTCCCCAGTACAGAGCTGCTGCTGATTGCAGCGCTGTACAAGTAAAAACACAGCGGTTTTGGCGTGTAACAGTCTTCCGAGCGGCGATGGACGCTCGGAGACTGAAGGCGGAGCTCAGCTACGCCCACCAAGCAGGAGATGCACGCGCAGCCTGCGTGCGATCTCCTGCTAAACAGAGCCCCAGGACTTTACGCCAATTGGCATTAGGCTGTCCTGGGGCTGCCGCCGCGGCCACGGCCGTCGGCGGCAGAAGGTTAACACTGTGTTACCATCGCATACAGTAGATACAGTGGAGCATACAGGCAATGAAAAGTATGCTTTCCTGTATCTGTTAACGTCTGCAATAAGTTATGTAATGCAGCAGTGCGTTACCATAACGTAACATTTACAAAGCGACTTTAATGTTGCACTGTGAACGTCGCATAGGGTTAACATTGTAGTGTGGTAACTTGCGTTACATGACTTTATGAAAGCAGGATAATAACATCCCACTGTGAACCTAGCCTCAATGTTGTACACATTCAAATGATCAATTCATGCAAAAGACTTAAGAAATTATTTTGTAAAACAATTTTTTTTCTTCACACCTACACTGTGCACATAGACGTTTCCATTGGTGCGGTGCGATTCCAGTGCGGAAAACGCATGTGCGATTTTGCATGCATTTTTCCATGCGTTTTTCTATGCGATTTCGCATGCGTTTTGTGGCCACGCGGTTTTAACCATGTCAATGCTGGTGTGCTTTTTACATTGTTTTTACACAAAAACGCATGCGAAAATGCATAGAAAAACGCATGCGGTTTTCCCTATTTAATTACATTGTATGCGAATTTGCACACCGCTTTGCGTTGTGAGAATTCTGATGGCTCTGCCGAGCAGATTTTTTTCTGCACAGAAAAACGCTAAGAAATCCTGACAAGTGGAAACAGTCCCATCCACTTGTATTGGTTATGCGAATCTGCATGCAGAAAACGCACGCAGATTCGCTCTAGTGGAAACGGGCCCTTATAAGTATCAGTGCTAGTCTAGTCTAGGGGACCCAGCACAAAACCTCATAAGGAAATTCTGTTAAAGTGATTGGGTGGACAGCACCCTCTTGAACTCTTGGCCGGTTGAATAGGTAAGATTAAGGTCATATGCATAGGCCCACCCCCCAGCTAGTGACGTACTCCCTGCTGGGCAGGAAATAGGTCACTGGGATTCCCATCGATGCACTGCATGTTGCATCGCGCTCCCGCCATGCACACTTACTGCATCGTCCAATGACTTGCATTACTGCATAATCTATGTGGTAGACACAGATCATGCGGTAATGCATTGAAGACTTTGGTAGATCACATCGCATTGCATGAAGTGTGCAAGTCTCCGTAGAATTGCATGGCCCTTGTGGCGAGGAAGCGTACCACGGTGCAATGCAGTCTGCAAGGTTTCAGATAGGTTGTAGTAAACTACGCCCACACTATTCAGCCAATCACAGCGCTTTGTGCTGTAGAGAGTGTTGTCATTGGAGAACTGTTCCCTATGAGGTTTTGTGTCGGTGTTCCAATAGTTTGTCAATGTATGCTGAAATGTTGGAACACCGGGTCCCCTAAAGTAGACTAGCACAAAAATGTTTGACAATCTCATATGTACTGATGTCAGAAAAAAACTGCAGGGATAAATTCAACAGATTGAGAGACAAACGTCTTTCATTACTTTCCTTTAGGTCAAGTCATTTTTTTTTTTTTTATTTCAAAAGACTTATCTCACACAAGTGTGCATCTCTGGTCAACACTATTAATAATAATACACACTGCTCCACTATTATAAAATAATACAATAGTGCACTTTTTACAGTTATTACATAGTAAGCTCTGATGGACCAGGGTCAGTGAATGTGTAATAAAGTGCACTGCAGAAAGGGCCAGCAAGAACAAGCCAATAACCAGTGAGACATGGTTATGCTATCTACGTGCAACAGCATTGAAAAAAATGAATAAAGATAATGCACAGCATTATGCCCATGCATAGAGAATAGCAGACATTGCAATGCAGCTGCACTGACAGAAAGGAAGATCACTGCAATACACTGCTTTCATAGACAGGTGATCCCCTGCAGAATAAATCCCAGAGCAGACAGGGATGGGAGTGAGCGTCCCAGATTGCCCAGGCAGCAGCCCTGATGGAGGGGGTTTAGCCATAGACTGACCTGTAGCTCGTCCTCCCCCTCCAACACCACAGCCACCTCTCCTCTCCTCCAGCTGCACCACCGCCGCCGCCGCTCTCCTGCTCTCCCCGCACTGCTGACCTCGTGGGAGAGCAGCTGTCGGCTCCGCCCATTACCCCAACACAGACTATTCTCCCCGTCTCGGTAAACACAGCGCTGATTTGCTGAGGTGCTTGTCCATCACGTCGTCTCCGCTGCTGAGTGGCAGTTCTGTCCGCTCGCAGGACTACAGATGTCTGGGTTGGTGGCTCTGCTTGCCATTCTCTCTGACGCATTGGTAATAGAGCAGCCGTTATGACGTCATAATGCTCGGAACACATTAACACAACTGACCTGAACAGCTGGAGGACTACAAGTCCCAGTAGATAGGTGCAGTGACAATTTTGGTGCAAACAAAATGAAGAAAGCCGCTGCATTTAGCAGTGAGTAAGGACGTATCACAGAGAAGGGAAGAGGGGTAGAAGATAGCCAAATTTGGTTTAGCATGTTAGATTGGATATACATAAAAATTGTTGTAGGATTTAAAAAAAATAAAATGTAGTTCAGGCTGCAGAAACTTTCATAGCCTATGTCGACTAGCCGTGAATCGTAGTTCTCTGGGTGTGATTTTGGATGTGGAATTATGTGCAGGCAAAAGAAGAATGATTCATGTTGCGTTCTGCCACTGCATACAACCCAATCATAGCTGTGCATAACATGACAAAGAGATACGAATGTGAGTTCGCATCAGCACGGTTGCCGCGTCCGTTTCGGAAATGGACGTGGCAGCCAGGTGGAAAGGAACTCTCAGGCAACCACTAGATCAGAGGTCCCCCCCAAACGTTTTTGGTCGAGGGCCGGGTCAACATACTTCAGACTGCTGGGGGCCGAAACATACATAAAATGATGTAGAAGTCTTTGCGGGCCAGACAGTAAAGCATAACCAGATGACAACCTGCAGTCCAAATGGACAGCAGTGTCACCTGATGTGGAATTTGATTGGAAACCAGCAAAATTACTGCTTTCTGGCTTCCATGTGGATGGGTGATGCCAGCACTGCTATTCCATATGCGGACCACCAATATTTAAAGATGGAGCTGACCTCATCTATAAGTAATACATTTTCTGTGTGGGGGGTGTGGCGGTAAAAAAGCATCAGGGGGCCACATTCGGCCCATGGGCCTTAGTTTGAGGACCACTGCACTAGATGATCTAAGGAGGAAGTTTTATAGACAGCCCAAAGGTGTGCCCAGTCACTATCTTTAAACATACATATATCCAGGCACATCGCCTCTAGTTAGGACATTAAATAAATTATTAGGGAAAGGGAGGTGCTGAAGGGGGTGTGGCTAGAAACAGCAAAAATCAATTAACCCTTCGCACACTCACATGCAAATGTTCAAACAAATGCATTCACAGATTTACTCATCCAGGCACAACTGTTATCCCTACAGCTAAATTAAAAGCCCCCTTCAGCACCTCCCTTTCCCTAATAATTTATTTAATGTCCTAACTAGAGGCGATGTGCCTGGATATATGTATGTTTATTCTTATCATTGACCCCTGTGGCTAGGGTCCAATTCGGTGCACTCCCCCCTTCCCCTGTATGTTTGTCAGCATGCAGACAGCTTATGCTGGTGTATGCGCATGGTGTACATGGACACATAACATTAGCTCCCTTGTGCGATTGGTAAGATGCACTGTCTTTCCCAGGAGAGGAAGTTAGGATGTGTGCTCCTAATCCATTGAGAGGTTTGATGCAATGAATGTGTTTGCATGTCTGCACTATGCATGTTACAGGGCCAGAGTTAGGACACCTATGTTTACCTGGGTACTTCTACGCAGTATAGGTGACTAAGCATAAGAATGCATTCTTCTGTGAACTAAAACCCTGGCTTTTAATTTAGCTGTAGGGATAACAGTTGTGCCTGGATGAGTAAATCTGTGAATGCATTTGTTTGAACATTTGCATGTGAGTGTGCGAAGGGTTAATTGATTTTTGCTGTTTCTAGCCACACCCCCTTCAGCACCTCCCTTTCCCTAATAATTTATTTAATGTCCTAACTAGAGGCGATGTGCCTGGATATATGTATGTTTATTCTTATCATTGACCCCTGTGGCTAGGGTCCAATTCGGTGCACTCCCCCCTTCCCCTGTATGTTTGTCAGCATGCAGACAGCTTATGCTGGTGTATGCGCATGGTGCACATGGACACATAACATTAGCTCCCTTGTGCGATTGGTAAGATGCACTGTCTTTCCCAGGAGAGGAAGTTAGGATGTGTGCTCCTAATCCATTGATAGGTTTGATGCAATGAATGTGTTTGCATGTCTGCACTATGCATGTTACAGGGCCAGAGTTAGGACACCTATGTTTACCTGGGTACTTCTACGCAGTATAGGTGACTAAGCATAGGAATGCATTCTTCTGTGAACTAAAACCCTGGCTTTTAATTTAGCTGTAGGGATAACAGTTGTGCCTGGATGAGTAAATCTGTGAATGCATTTGTTTGAACATTTGCATGTGAGTGTGCGAAGGGTTAATTGATAGTCACTATCTTTAGGTCAACATGGGGAGCCTCCTCCCACCCTTCTATGGCCTTACCCCCACGTGGGAAAAGTGTCAGGCCTCCTGCACACTGCATGCGATCCCGGTTTTTTTATATGTCCGATTTTTGATTCCGATTAAAAAACGTAGCAGTATGCTGTACTTTTTTAAATCCAAAATCGGATTAGATGAAAAATCGGAATTGCATGTAGTGTGCAAGTGGCCTTGCTGCGGAAGCAATGCTTTCCCAATGGGAAAGTTCACATTGCTACGTTCCACTCGTTGGAGCGGACGTTCCCGACCTGCACGATCCTTCCGCTCTGCTCCGCTTCACGGATCGGAATGCAGCGCAGGAGCGAATGTGTGCCAATGTGAACCCGACCTTAGGGGTCCCAGCGCTGGATCCCCCCTGTTGCAAAGGATGGAGGAAGCCTCTTTAGGCTCCAGAGACTTCTCTCTCCCGAGGTAAGTACCCCACAGGGACACTTTTTTTCTTACAGGTTTACTTTGAAAATTGACAAAAATGTACAAGTACCAACGTAAGTTTGGCAGAGGATCCCAGAAAATATAAAAACATAACATATCAAATGGTGGTGGTGGGGGGGGGGGGGGTTAACACCTTGTAAAGCGTTCGTTTGAAGATCTAAGGGTACTCAGGTATTTTCCTGTCATCCATTCATTGTCGCCAAAAGGTGTGATTTTGTGGTCAGGGGTTGTTTAGCAGCGACTACCAAATGAGTGTTATGGTGCTCTAGGATGTGACTTTTGGAGTGGCAGTCCTTCTTTGTGAACCCAATCCCTCTGTCCCTCCTTCTTCCTCATTTGTCCCTCTTTCAGGAGTGATGTACAGATCTATGTAAATATATGTTTTTGTTTTGTTTTTTTACTGAAAAATGTGTTTAATTGCCTCTAAACTTACTGTCCTTTGAAAGTCTGAGACCAGGGCCATTTCCAGGATCTTAGAAGATCCAGGGTACAAAAGAAAGGGTATGTGTGGCGTATGTAGTATACCGTGGTGAAAAGTGGGTGTGGCCACAATGGATTGTGATTGATGGGGACACATACTGAGCATAGTATAAAAGTTCATGAGCCTACGTTACATGCTAAAGGCAGAGAATTAATGTCCCACTCTTTATTCTCTTTATTTACCTGCACAGTACTGGACTGCAAGCAAGCATTACTGTCCCTAATGTCCAAGTATGACATTTCAAAAAATATGACCAATAAAAGACAGATATCAATGATATGCTAGTACTAAACATAAGGTGGCCATACACTTATAGATTTACAGCAGATTCGACCATCAGATAGATTTCTGTCAGATGCCTGTCAAGTGTAATCTCACAGGAATCTATCTGTGGAACAGATTTCCAATAGATTTCATTCTGAAATCTATTGGAAATCGATTGAAAATCAATCTAAATGCATTATTGGACCATTAGATCCAATGCGACTCTATGGGCCATTGATCTGCTGCCAGCAGCAGATCGACCTAGATCTTCCATCCTGTCAGATAGATCAAATCGATCAATCGGCCAATCGATCTGCAATTACTTTCCAATCTATCGAAATCAACCAGTGTATGGGCCCCTATAGGCAGATATCACTGACATGCAGGTATTGCCAATAACAAGCAGATAATACCAAATATATATATCAATGATATGTAAGTAATACCAATGATAAGAAGATAGTACTAATGGTAGTTAGGTATCAATGATGTGCAGATATTACCAATGACAAAAAGGAAACATTGATCACAAGCAAATAACACAGGCAGATAGTGGTAGTTTTTAGTGATATGAAGCTCATAATCATTTTATTCTGGGCACAAGCAGGGAGTGATAGGTAGATTCTTGTAACAAGCCAGTAGTAGATTCTAGTAAAACACTGGTAGTGATGGGTAATTTCTAGTGATAAGCAATAGGTGACGGATGACATCTACTAAGTGACAGCCTGACAGGTATAGTGTCAGGCTCTAACACAGGCCATACATGCATGGATTTTTCACATTCGATTCCAGGCAGTTTCAATCACTGATCAAATCCACTAGCAGTTTATTACACCAGGAAAATAATAAAATAGACTGCTCAATCCTAATACCAACAACAGACCAAACTTCAGACAATTACTGTGAGGGGGTGACTGTAATTACTGTGGGGGGTGACTGTAAGTCACCCTCCCCTCCCCCCCACCCCCCCACCCATCTAGGGCCACCTAAAATAATTTAGAGCAATGAAAAAAAGAAAGAGGCCACTAAACAAGGGGGCATTCATACAAATATAGAAATGCTTTAAAGGGATACTGTAGGGGGGTTGGGGGAAAATGAGTTAAACTTACCCAGGGCTTCTAATGGTCCCCCGCAGGCATCCTGCGCCCGCGCAGCCGCTCACTGATGCTCCGGCCCCGCCTCCGCTTCACTTCTGTAATTTCTGATTTTAAAGTCAGAAAACCCCTGCGCCTGCGTTGCCGTGTCCTCGCTTCCCCTGATGTCACCAGGAGTGTACTGCGCATGCACAGACCATACTGGGCTTGTGCTATACACTCCTGGTGACATCAGCGGGAATGAGGACACGGCAACGCAGGCGCAGGGGTTTTCTGACTTTAAAGTCGGAAATTCCAGAAGTGAGCCAGAGGCGGGGCTGGAGCATCGGTGAGTGGCTGCGTGGGCACACGATGTCTGCGGATGACCATAACAAGCCACGGGTAAGTTCAACTCATTTTCCCCCGACCCCCCTACAGTATTCCTTTAATAACCAATTGGCACAAATTACAGTAAAGACAAAAAGTAGGTTTTAAAATATAAGTCATGCCAGTAGGCATAATCCTGAATTAGGCCGGCAGACCCCTACATAAAAAAAATCAAATTGTTGAAAAACAGGATGCACGCACTCCATTGCCACAGCTTTGAAGAGCATAAGCTACCATTCCAACTGACAGGCGGTCAAGATCAGAAACACCACACACTGTTGTTCTGCTAGCATGCATATCATAATGGCAGGGCCGTATTTGTACTTTCCAGCACCCTAGGCCGACTGTCACCAACCACCCCCCACCCCATTCTGTTCAACCTTGACTAGTGATCACTGGTTTGAATGGGCTCCTCTCTGTTTTGTTACTGCTTTGCCCACTGTTCAACAAAGAAGCAGTACTTGCTCTGTCCATTCTCTGTAATTTTGCACTCCAGTCTAGATGCACAGCAGCCGATAGTGTTCTGGGCTTGCATACTTCAGAAATGACGCTCATGTATGAGCAGCACTTGTCAAGTACGCATACCCATAACACTTGTCTGTTGTACACATCCGTACAGGAGCACCAAATTACAAGGAGCGTGAGTGGACAGAGCATGTGCTGCTTCTTTCTACTCTGTGCTACTGGCTGCAGTCAGAGCCACAAACAGGTGACAGTGCAGTGCAGCGCAATGGAGAGAAGTCCATCCAAAACAGAGAATAGGTAAGTAGAAAGATCCCACACTACACACGCTGGCATAGATGTAGTGTAATGCTAGATACACATGATGCAATTTTCTGATAGATTTACTGTCAGATCCATTATTTCCAACATGTCTGATCTGATTTCCGATAAATTTTTCGATTAATTTTCCGTTCACTTCTATGAAAAATCATTCAGAAAATCGATCGGAAAGCAGATCGGACATGTTGGAAATAGTCGATCTGACAGTAATTTTGTCAGAAAATTTGCTTCCTGTATACCTAGCATAAGCTCAGGAGTACTTTACACATTGACAATTTAGCACTTAGGGCAAGTTAAGACAGATCTTAAAATCAGTTAGCGGGAAGTTTTTAAGTTTTAAACAGAATGATACTATTTGTTGGCCAACTGAAAAGAAAAACAGTGAGCCTTTGGTTAATGAGCCGTCTTCAGACTTTGTTCCTGTATACAAGATGTTAGAGCACACAGCTATATATACAGACAGCAGGAGATGCATAGGTTGCTTTGCAAATATAAATAAATGTAATACAGTTGTCACTCTGTTTCAAAACATCCTGCTTTCACTGACGGCTAAGAAAGTACAATGATTTGTTGCTACTAAAAAAAGAGTCAGGAAAGAGTTAAACTGTAGTTTAAAGAATGTTGCTGTCATTCCCTAGGAAAAAAACAAACAAATCATAAATTTAACAGGTCTCAGGTCTTTAACAGCACTGACCAAGTAATAAAACTAACATCAGTGAGGGAGAAAGGAGAACTGTAACGATTGTGGGATTATCTCCGTGATCAGCGCACAAGACGTGCGCTGACACTGCGGAAATCCTCCACAAGCGTGTAATTTGAGAAAACCCAGCAGAAGGTGCAATGCACCTGTAGAGGGAAATTCCTGTCGGCAGGTGGAGCTGTGGAGTGCAGAGGAACAGCTCCTCTGCCCTACCACACACGCCAGACAGGAATTGTACGAAGCGAAGAAACGCAATCGCAAGAGAGGCGATTGAGAATGAGCACAGAGACAGATTGTAAGTGTGTGCACCAAACTAGTCGCCAACCCGCGACGGTGCACACATCACAGCAGAAATGAAGCAGGAACGCGATCGCAAGAGGTGCGATCGCCAGACGTGACACAAGGCTACAGCAAGACAGAGCACGAGAGTAGCAAAGGCACAGCAAATCATACAATGAGGAGATACGGAAAATAACAAACGCTAGCTAAACGCGAACACCGCACTCATTCGCAACAGTGCACGCGTTTATGCGCGGTCTCCACGTGATAAGCACAATAGAGACAAACACGCCTAACTAACCACCGACAGACAAACATAAAACAGAGGACGCGAGCGCTTGCTTAACGGTTACCTCACCGAGCCTCCAGCAAGCGTTCGTAGCAGACAAGACAGACACACGAAAACAGGAACAGGCGAGAGACAGGATCCACAGCACTAGCGAAAAGAGGCCAGTGTGATCCAGGGAGAAAGAGAGATGGAGATCAGACGGATCCACAGCACTAGCGAAAAGAGGCCAGTGCGATCCAGGGAGACAGAGAGATGGAGATCAGATGGATCCACAGCACTAGCGAAAAGAGGCTAGTGCGATCCAGGGAGACAGAGAGAGGAGATAGCTGGTAGCAACCGCTGCTCCAGCTATACTCCAAGAACAAAGATCAGAACGACTTCCTGCCGACCACCGCAGGGACAGGACAGTCGCAACAGACAGACAAAACAGATATGCAATCCTAACTACACTAGGGAACCCTGCCGAGTGCAGTCCCAGGAATTACTCTAAACTAATATCCAAACAATGAGCAAGGCTGACACTCTCCAGAGTGTTTCACAGGATGAATCCTTATGACCAGCGCAGGTCTGTGATATCACATGGTATATATAGAGCAGGCCTACAAGGGATGTGGCTAGGCAATTTGCATGACAAACGTATGCAAATTCCTCAGCAGCAGCAAGCTGAAAAACTGTCAAACGGTCTCTCTTCCAGAGACCTGCAGAATGCAGACCTGAACAATGGTCAAAAAGCTGCCTGCCTGCACAGGCAGCTGAGCAGATCATTACAGTACCCCCCCCCCCCCCCTAGGGTCGAATTCCAGACGACCCTCAAAACTACTATTAGCAAAAGACTCCAACCGAAGACTCATGAAGGTCGGGACAGCCCGACAAGGTCCAATTCCAGAGTCAGTCCACCCGAAACCGACCTCATTGGAAGCAGAAGCCACCGAAACATGCCCATCAGTACTACAAGTCTCAGTGTAACACCCATCAGGACTGTGAATGCCAGAGAAGAAGCCATCGACACCCTCCAGACCATGGCAAGCAGACAAAGATAGCAGGAAAGCTGGCACTGCTGCAAGTGTTCAATTTATTGTAGCAAAGATAAAGTGCAAACGTGCAGCATCTTGCAAAAAGTATAGCATGGAGAAACACATACCCTGGTGGCAGCGCCGCCCCTACTTCCGCGTCGCATGCATAATTATGCAGTACGCATGTATCTAATTGGCATGCGTACGTTGTAGGCGCCACGCGGATTTTCGTACGCATGTGACGTACTTTGACGCAACGCGTCATTGTGTACGCACACGTGACGCGGAAGTAGGGGCGGCGCTGCCACCGGAAGTGACGCTAGACGCTGGCTCTGAATAGTATTTAACCAGCAGCCATTGCCCAACAGTGTTGCAGCCTCCGTAGAAGCGCTGTTTAGCGCGAAACGGCCGTCAGGCATCCTGTGCCCAGCACCCACCATCCTCCACGCCTCTTCTCACCAGGGTATGTGTTTCTCCATGCTATACTTTTTGCAAGATGCTGCACGTTTGCACTTTATCTTTGCTACAATAAATTGAACACTTGCAGCAGTGCCAGCTTTCCTGCTATCTTTGTCTGCTTGCCATTTGATGTTGTTGCTTGAGCACGCTGAAGAGGTTTAAAGAAGAGGTGTATGTGTAGTCCTCCTGCGCAAACTGCCTGTTGTCGCAGCTGATGTGTGCATGCCATTTCACTGTAGTGCCAACCATCTGCTTTTCTATGAATCTACCCTCCAGACCATACCCACCACCTTCCAAGGAGCGTCCGAAGACACCATACCTGCCACAATACCTGTTCGAAGTGTCTCTTACAAAACAAAAGCCACTGTTGATCCTATCCAGGGTATCAAGCAAAATCTCTCCCGGAATCTTCCAAAACCCTTTGGAGCCCTGCAGAGATCCCAAGAGGCCAGAACGCTCACCAGGCTCACATGGAGAACCGCCAAGAACCCCTATGGAACCAATGATTATTCTGGATTCAGAATTACCCAGACACCCATCAAGATCAGGACTTTCCGGGACCACTTCTGGGCATGCGACCAGGCAGGCCATATCAGAGCATGTCTCCACTGAGGAAGCATCTGAGTATGCTGGTAACCGAGGCACACTTGGGCTTTCTGGGTCACAGAGCACACTGGGGTACACCAGCACAGGAGAAACCTCAGGACATGTTGGGGAACTGCCAACCTCAGAGTCCGATACGAGAAAACCAAAACCAGGCATGGGCATAAATTCATCACGAGTAGGGGCCACAGGCACTGGTCTTTCAAAAGAAGACTCGGACTCAAATTCAGAAATTTCTGTGACTGCAATATCATCATTGACTACACATGCGTGAAGCTCCGTCAGAGCTGCAAAGGTAGTCAGCACAACAGCAATGCCTACTGAAGTGGGCAACACCTCAGAAGGACTTGGGGGGCAGGAGACATCTCCTACAAGTTCTGCACCCTTTGGGGGGAACTCGGAGGTCTCCAGGACATCAGACAAGACCTCAGGAACATCATTTTTCACGTTTTCTGAGAAGGATTCTGAACTATCCATGTTACAGGGCAAAACTGGAACTTTATTTTGTGAACAGGGCAGATGTCCCAGGGAAGGTTCCACCATAAACTGAGACTGAATTTCATCATCATGAGCGGAACGTACAGGAATATTTACTGGAACACACACTGACTCCCTAACTTTAATCTCGCTGCACCCAGAATTCTGCGTAGCAGTCAAACTAGCTTGCAACTCCAAAACTGCAGAAAAACAGGTGAGTATAGTGGCAATACCTAGACGAGCCTCTAGGGACACTGCAGGAGACTCTAAACAAGGCCATCTTAACTCATCCAGAGTACAGGGTGCAGAATCAGCATTTTCCTCAGAACAAGAAAGGGACTCACAAATGTCAGTGTGATTGGACATCATATTGCTATTCATGGTACAGGGCAGGCTCAGAGAAACTTTCTCTGGACCCAGCAAAGATGTTTCAGAGTCAGATTCGCAAAACCGAAGCGCTGTCTCACTCTTAGATTCGGCTAACAATGTCAAATCCGTGGAGCCAGAACGCAAAACCTGCGAATCAAAAATCACTTTAGGTTGTGAAACTGACGCTTCCATAGCGCAAACCTCTGCGATCTGCGGGGCAGACTGTAAGGTGTTCAAAACAGAAACACTGGAGCAACTGTCACCAGGCAACGGGCCCTTACAGGTGTGAACAGGGTGACACAAAGACGCATCTGCAGTAGAAATAGCGACAACATCAGGAAAAACTTTATTAGACATATTAACCACTTGAGGACCACAGTCTTTCTACCCCTTAAGGACCGGCCACTTTTTTTCCATTCAGACCACTGCAGCTTTCACGGTTTATTGCTCGCTCATACAACCTACCACCTAAATGAATTTTGGCTCCTTTTCTTGTCACTAATAAAGCTTTCTTTTGGTGCTATTTGATTGCTCCTGCGATTTTTACTTTTTATTATATTCATCAAAAAAGACATGAATTTTGGCAAAAAAATGATTTTTTTAACTTTCTGTGCTGACAATTTTCAAATAAAGTAAAATTTCTGTATACATGCAGCGCGAAAAATGTGGACAAACATGTTTTTGATAAAAAAAAAACCATTCAGTGTATATTTATTGGTTTGGGTAAAAGTTATAGCGTTTACAAACTATGGTGCAAAAAGTGAATTTTGCCATTTTCAAGCATCTATGACTTTTCTGACCCCCTGTCATGTTTCATGAGGGGCTAGAATTCCAGGATAGTATAAATACCCCCCAAATGACCCCATTTTGGAAAGAAGACATCCCAAAGTATTCACTGAGAGGCATAGTGAGTTCATAGAAGATATTATTTTTTGTCACAAGTAAGCGGAAAATGACACTTTGTGACAAAAAAAAAGAAAAAAAAAAGAATCCATTTCTTCTAACTTGCGACAAAAAAAAATGAAATCTGCCACGGACTCACCATGCCCCTCTCTGAATACCTTGAAGTGTCTACTTTCCAAAATGGGGTCATTTGTGGGGTGTGTTTACTGTCCTCGCATTTTGGGGGGTGCTAATTTGTAAGCACCCCTGTAAAGCCTAAAGGTGCTTATTGGACTTTGGGCCCCTTAGCGCAGTTAGGCTGCAAAAAAGTGCCACACATGTGGTATTGCCGTACTCAAGAGAAGTAGTAGAATGTGTTTTGGGGTGTATTTTTACACATACCCATGCTGGGTGGGAGAAATATCTCTGTAAATGACAATTTTTTCATTTTTTTTACACACAATTGTCCATTTACAGAGTTATTTCTCCCACCCAGCATGGGTATGTGTAAAAATACACCCCAAAACACATTGTACTACTTCTCCCGAGTACGGCGATACCACATGTGTGGCACTTTTTTGCACCCTAACTGCGCTAAAGGGCCCAAAGTCCAATGAGTACCTTTAGGATTTCACAAGTCATTTTGCGGAATTTGATTTCCAGACTACTCCTCACGGTTTAGGGCCCCTAAAATGCCAGGGCAGTATAGGAACCCCACAAATGACCCCATTTTAGAAAGAAGACACCCCAAGGTATTCCGTTAGGAGTATGGTGAGTTCATAGAAGATTTTATTTTTTGTCAAAAGTTAGCGGAAAATTGATTTTTATTGTTTTTTTCACAAAGTGTCATTTTCCACTAACTTGTGACAAAAAATAAAATCTTCTATGAACTCACCATACTCCTAACGGAATACCTTGAGGTGTCTTCTTTCTAAAATGGGGTCATTTGTGGGGTTCCTATACTGCCCTGGCATTTTAGGGGCCCTAAACCGTGAGGAGTAGTCTGTGTAATGATCGCTGCTGCAGCAGCTATTACTGGAAGTAGTAGTGCTGCAGCTCAGGCAGTTCTGATCTATTTCCATGCAAGCTGCATAGCTTTGTCTGTCTTTCCCTGCTGTCAGCTTGTGACTGATTATCATTCACCTGTGTGGGAATCTGCATGTCTGCTCCCATTGGATGACCTCAGTATAAAGATCTGCTTCCTGCAGGGTTTCCTTGGGTTTTCATAGCTTCAGCTTAAGCCTGCCTTGCTGTCGCTTTAGCCCCCGATCGTGTTTCTTGTTATAAAGATACTTTGCTGGTTTTTGCATCATATATTGGTTCATTGCCAATATATATGCATACCAGCACGTTTATTATTTTCCTTGTATTTGTGTTACGTTGATACATCAGTGTCGCAGATGTATACGTACACGAACTGTTTATATCCTGTGTGCAGTTAGTCAGCTTTCCAGCACGTTTTGGTAGGTTGCGCGTACCGTGACCACCCGTGCTGAGGTAGTTACCCTGCTCCTGGTTCTGTTTGTGGATAGCGTTCATCTCTGCGTAGAGATAACGAATCCTTCTGAATCCTGTTCTGTTACTGTTTGTGGATTGCGTTCATCTCTGCGAAGAGATAACGAATCCTTCTGAATCCTGTTCTGTTACTGTTTGTGGATTGCGTTCATCTCTGCGAAGAGATAACGAATCCTTCTGAATCCTGTTCTGTTACCGTTTGTGGATTGCGTTCATCTCTGCGAAGAGATAGCGAATCCTCCTGAGTCCTGTTCCCTGTGTTACTCCATTCCTAGTCAGCGTTCCTGCTTATGTCATATATCGGTTCATTGCCGATATATACATATGTTAGTCAGACGTTACAAATAGTTTCATTGATAGCTGTAATTGTAATACGCTAGGAAAACATACTTATTGTATATTTATCTGTGTTACGTTCATCTATCTTAATCCTGCTATTTTCTGACTATCCTGTCCTGTCTTTGTGAGGCACGCCATCGCCGCATCGCATTGGCTGCCTCATTCCAGTCTGTCTGGTTTTGGACGCTTGCTGTCGCTAAGTAGCCGCTAGCTAGCAAGCGTTCATTCTGTCTACCTGTCCTGATCTCCTCAGTTCTGGTTTGTGCGCTCAGCGCTACTTTGCGCTGAGACGTTATAACGAAAGCATTGTTTGTGGCTGTCAGATCTGCACCGGCTCTGTGCGCCACAATCTCCTATTGGAGTCAGTCCTCCCCTCCACTATACTAGGGATAGCCTGTTTCCTGGTGCTAGTGTGTGTACCTCCTCCACGCCAGCTCATGCGTTGCATGCTGACTGTGGAGAATACACCACCAAGCCTTACAGTCTGGAAATCAAATTCCGCAAAATGACCTGTGAAATCCTAAAGGTACTCATTGGACTTTGGGCCCTTTAGCGCAGTTAGGGTGCAAAAAAGTGCCACACATGTGGTATCGCCGTACTCGGGAGAAGTAGTACAATGTGTTTTGGGGTGTATTTTTACACATACCCATGCTGGGTGGGAGAAATAACTCTGTAAATGGACAATTGTGTGTAAAAAAATCAAAAGATTGTCATTTACAGAGGTATTTCTCCCACCCAGCATGGGTATGTGTAAAAATACACCCCAAAACACATTGTACTACTTCTCCCGAGTATGGCAATACCACATGTGTGGCACTTTTTTGCACCCTAACTGCGCTAAAGGGCCCAAAGTCCAATGAGTACCTTTAGGATTTCACAGGTCATTTTGCGAAATTTGATTTCCAGACTACTCCTCACGGTTTAGGGCCCCTAAAATGCCAGTTCAGTATAGGAACCCCACAAATGACCCCATTTGAGAAAGAAGACACCCCAAGGTATTCCGTTATGAGTATGGTGAGTTCATAGAAGATTTTATTTTTTGTCACAAGTTAGTGGAAAATGACACTTTGTGAAAAAAAAAAATAAAAATCAATTTTCCGCTAACTTTTGACAAAAAATAAAATCTTCTATGAACTCACCATACTCCTAACGGAATACCTTTGGGTGTCTTCTTTCTAGAATGGGGTCATTTGTGGGGTTACTATACTGCCCTGGCATTTTAGGGGCCCTAAACCGTGAGGAGTAGTCTTGAAACCAAATGTCGCAAAATGACCTGTGAAATCCTAAAGGTACTCATTGGACTTTGGGCCCCTTAGCGTACTTAGGGTGTAAAAAAGTGCCACACATGTGGTACCGCCGTACTCAGGAGAAGTAGTATAATGTGTTTTGGGGTGTATTTTTACACATACCCATGCTAAGTGGGAGAAATATCTCTGTAAATGACAATTGTTTGATTTGTTTTACACACAATTGACCATTTACATAGAAATTTCTCCCACCCAGCATGGGTATGTGTAAAAATACACCCCAAAACACATTATACTACTTTTCCTGAGTACGGCGGTACCACATGTGTGACACTTTTTTGCAGCCTAGGTGCGCTAAGGGGCCCAACGTCCTATTCACGGGTCATTTTGAGGCATTTGTTTTCTAGACTACTACTCGCGGTTTAGGGCCCCTAAAATGCCAGGGCAGTATAGGAACCCCACAAGTGACCCCATTTTAGAAAGAAGACACCCCAAGGTATTCCGTTAGGTGTATGGCGAGTTCATAGAAGATTTTATTTTTTGTCACAAGTTAGTGAAAAATGACACTTTGTGAAAAAAACCCAATAAAAATCAATTTCCGCTAACTTTTGACAAAAAATAAAATCTTCTATGAACTCATCATACACCTAACAGAATACCTTGGGGTGTCTTCTATCTAAAATGGGGTCACTTGTGGGGTTCCTATACTGCCCTGGCATTTTACGGGCCCAAAACTGTGAGTAGTCTGGAAACCAAATGTCTCAAAATGACTGTTCAGGGGTATAAGCATCTGCAAATTTTGATGACAGGTGGTCTATGAGGGGGCGAATTTTGTGGAACCGGTCATAAGCAGGGTGGCCTTTTAGATGACAGGCTGTATTGGGCCTGATCTGATGGATAGGAGTGCTAGGGGGGTGACAGGAGGTGATTGATGGGTGTCTCAAGGTGTGATTAGAGGGGGGAATAGATGCAAGCAATGCACTGGCGAGGTGATCGGAAGGGGGTCTGAGGGGGATCTGAGGGTGTGGGCGGGTGATTGAGTGCCCTAGGGGCAGATAGGGGTCTAATCTGATAGGTAGCAGTGACAGGGGGTGATTGATGGGTAATTAGTGGGTGTTTAGAGGAGAGAATAGATGGACAGATGTAAATAATGCCCTGGCGAATTGATAAGGGGGGGTCTGAGGGCAATCTGAGCGTGTAGGCGGGTGATTGGGTGCCCGCAAGGGGCAGATTAGGGTCTGATCTGATGGGTAACAGTGACAGGTGGTGATAGGGGGTGATTGATGGGTAATTAGTGGGTGTTTAGAGGAGAGAATAGATGGAAACACTGCGCTTGGGTGGTGATCTGATGTCGGATCTGCGGGCGATCTATTGGTGTGGGTGGGTGATCAGTTTGCCCGCAAGGGGCAGGTTAGGGGCTGATTGATGGGTGGCAGTGACAGGGGTGATTGATGGGTGGCAGTGACAGGGGGTGATTGATGGGTGATTGACAGGTGATTGACAGGTGATCAGTGGGTTATTACAGGGAAGGACAGATGTAAATAATGCCCTGGCGAATTGATAAGGGGGGGTCTGAGGGCAATCTGAGCGTGTAGGCGGGTGATTGGGTGCCCGCAAGGGGCAGATTAAGGTCTGATCTGATGGGTAACAGTGACAGGTGGTGATAGGGGGTGATTGATGGGTGATTGATGGGTAATTAGTGAGTGTTTAGAGGAGAGAATAGATGGAAACACTGCGCTTGGGTGGTGATCTGATGTCGGATCTGCGGGCGATCTATTGGTGTGGGTGGGTGATCAGTTTGCCCGCAAGGGGCAGGTTAGGGGCTGATTGTTGGGTGGCAGTGACAGGGGGTGATTGATGGGTGATAGGTGATTGGCAGGTGATTGACAGGTGATCAGTGGGTTATTACAGGGAAGGACAGATGTAATTAATGCACTGGTGAATTGATAAGGGGGGGGGGGGTCTGAGGGCAATCTGAGCGTGTGGGCGGGTGATTGGGTGCCCGCAAGGGGCAGCTTAGGGTCTGATCTGATAGGTAACAGTGACAGGTGGTGATAGGGGGTGATTGATGGGTAATTAGTGGGTGTTTAGAGAAGATAACAGATGTAAACAATACATTTGGGAGGTAATCTGACAGCGGGTTTGCAGGCGATCTAATGGTGTGGGTGGGTGATCAGATTGCCCGCAAGGGGCAGGTTAGGGGCTGATTGATGGGTGGCAGTGACAGGGGGTGATTGATGGGTGATAGGTGATTGGCAGGTGATTGACAGGTGATCAGTGGGTTATTACAGGGAAGAACAGATGTAATTAATGCACTGGCGAATTGATAAGGGGGGGTCAGAGGGCAATCTGAGCGTGTTGGCGGGTGATTGGGTGCCCGCAAGGGGCAGATTAGGGTCTGATCTGATAGGTAAAAGTGACAGGTGGTGATAGGGGGTGATTGATGGGTAATTAGTGGGTGTTTAGAGGAGAGAATAGATGTAAACAATGGATTTGGGAGGTGATCTGATGTCGGATCTGCGGGCGATCTATTGGTGTGGGTGGGTGATCAGATTGCCCGCAAGGGGCAGGTTAGGGGCTGATTGTTGGGTGGCAGTGACAGGGGGTGATTGATGGGTGATTGATGGGTGATTGACGGGTGATTGACAGGTTATCAGGGAAGATAGATGCATACAGTACACAGGGGGGGAGGGTCTGGGGGGGGGGTCTGGGGAGAATCTGAGGGGTGGGGGGGTGATCAGGAGGGGGCAGGGGGCAGGGGGGGGGATAAAAAAAAATAGCGTTGACAGATAGTGACAGGGAGTGATTGATGGGTTATTAGGGGGGTGATTGGGTGCAAACAGGGGTCTGGGGGGTGGGCAGGGGGGGTCTGAGGGGTGCTGTGGGCGATCAGTGGGCGGGGGGGGGGCAGATCAGTGTGTTTGGGTGCAGACTAGGGTGGCTGCAGCCTGCCCTGGTGGTCCCTCGGACACTGGGACCACCAGGGCAGGAGGCAGCCTGTATAATACACTTTGTATACATTACAAAGTGTATTATACACTTTGTAGCGGCGATCGCGGGGTTAACATCCCGCCGGCGCTTCCGTATGGCCGGCGGGATGTTACGGCGGGTGGGCGGAGCCAGTTGCCGGGGGAAGCGCGCGTCATCAATGACGCGATCGCTCCCCCGGCATGCCTAAAGGACGCGCCGCCTGAAGGCGTATTGCGGTCCTTTAGGCGTCCACTTTGCCGCCGCCCATGGGCTGTGGGCGGTCGGCAAGTGGTTAATTTTACTTTTGATGGTGCAAAATTTAGGAATTTTCCCCATGGCAGAATCACAGATGGAAGATCTTAAAGATCTGTTTCTAAATGATAAGGGGTCCCACACATCCTTGAGAAAACTGGCACATTCATGCTGATCACAATCTGCAGGAACATCACAGAAACAGGCATCAGATCGCACAGATTTAAACTGCACGCAGTCAGGAGAGAATCCTCCAGCATTCGCACAGGAATCAACCACAGTGGCACACCCACTCATTTCAGATCGCACAATGTCACGACTCACATGCTTTACCCCAGAAATGCAGGAACAATCATCCGACAACGATGTCTCTTTATTGGAATCAATTGGTTGGTGTGTGTGCAACTCATCCAAAATCGGCTGCCATACATAAATCATCAGATCCACATCACCCTCGTCACATTCATCGGAATCAATCAATAGGTACATAGAATCGAGACAATCATTCAAGACATCTTCGCTTTTTGCAATGTAAAAATCGCAAAAGGCTTTCCAATCTAAATCAAATTCCTCCATCAAGGCCCCAATGTTCCATGAGGCAAATGGAGGTTCAAACAGGCCAGTATCCAGATAATCTCCATATGGGTGGAATTCAGGAACAAGAACAGATTTTTTAACTGCTTTAATAAACTTTGGATTGAGGCAAAAAACCCGGAGACAGATCAACATCATGGTAAACATCATTATCATACTGAATGGTTTTGCACATTTCAGACTTGACAGAAATAACCTCTTTATTTGTGGTTGCCAGGGGCAACAAATCTTTTGGCTGACAAGCCAAATCAGCAGATTGGCCTGCAAGCACCAACTCATTAACATCAAAAGGGAGTATTTTATTCAGATGCTTGCATCTTCTAGCCTTTCCCTTTTTTGCAACTTTGCATGTCTGCGGTTTAAAACCTGAAGTGGCAACCGACACATTGAACTGATTGTCGTACTGAAAGGTTTTGCGTGGAAGGGAAAGATCAGCTGACTTATCAGCAGCTACACATTCAATCAGAGCAGGTGGCAAGCCAGGCAGTTTAAACCAGTGAGAGAATATCACTGCAAGAAACTGATACAGATGATCATTCCAAGAATTGTTTTTTAGCACATCATATGCCCAGGTGAACAAATCGTCTTTTAAGAGCACATAGGCAAACTGAAGAGCCGACGTGGACGGATCAGTAATCTGAAAGGTGGGATTCAGGCAAAATCTCACACATTCAGAGAGAAATTCCGCTTTGGTCTCTGAGTTCAGTCTTTTAAAGCTCTTAAAGACACAGGACCCATACTCGACAAAATCGTACAAATCAGAAATTCCCTCTACACTGGGAATTTTGGTTTGGCTGGTCATACTGTAACGATTGTGGGATTCTCTCCGTGATCAGCGCACAAGACGTGCGCTGACACTGCGGAAATCCTCCACAAGCGTGTAATTTGAGAAAACCCAGCAGAAGGTGCAATGCACCTGTAGAGGGAAATTCCTGTCGGCAGGTGGAGCTGTGGAGTGCAGAGGAACAGCTCCTCTGCCCTACCACACACGCCAGACAGGAATTGTACGAAGCGAAGAAACGCAATCGCAAGAGAGGCGATTGAGAATGAGCACAGAGACAGATTGTAAGTGTGTGCACCAAACTAGTCGCCAACCCGCGATGGTGCACACACCACAGCAGAAATGAAGCAGGAACGCGATTCCCGAGAGGTGCGATCGCCAGACGTGACACAAGGCAACAGCAAGACAGAGCACGAGAGTAGCAAAGGCACAGCAAATCATACAATGAGGAGATACGGAAAATAACAAACGCTAGCTAAACGCGAACACCGCACTCATTCGCAACAGTGCACGCGTTTATGCGCGGTCTCCACGTGATAAGCACAATAGAGACAAACACGCCTAACTAACCACCGACAGACACACATAAAACAGAGGACGCGAGCGCGTGCTTAACGGTTACCTCACCGAGCCTCCAGCAAGCGTTCGTAGCAGACAAGACAGACACACGAAAACAGGAACAGGCGAGAGACAGGATCCACAGCACTAGTGAAAAGAGGCCAGTGCGATCCAGGGAGACAGAGAGATGAAGATCAGACGGATCCACAGCACTAGCGAAAAGAGGCCAGTGCGATCCAGGGAGACAGAGAGATGGAGATCAGACGGATCCACAGCACTAGCGAAAAGAGACTAGTGCGATCCAGGGAGACAGAGAGAGGAGATAGCTGGTAGCAACCGCTGCTCCAGCTATACTCCAAGAACAAAGATCAGAACGACTTCCTGTCGACCACCGCAGGGACAGGACAATCGCAACAGACAGACAAAACAGATATGCAATCCTAACTGCACTAGGGAACCCTGCCAAGTGCAGTCCCAGGAATTACTCTAAACTAATATCCAAACAATGAGCAAGGCTGACACTCTCCAGAGTGTTTCACAGGATGAATCCTTATGACCAGCGCAGGTCTGTGATATCACATGGTATATATAGAGCAGGCCTACAAGGGATGTGGCTAGGCAATTTGCATGACAAACGTATGCAAATTCCTCAGCACAGGCAGCTGAGCAGATCATTACAAGAACTGATAATTCCTGTCCCTGAATATGTGCGTGAAGAAATTAATCCGAACTCAAAAGTTCTGCTACTTGAGCCCATAAATTTTTCTTCTCACAGCAGCTTGTTTGTCCACACTCATCATACAGAGGACAGGATCATCAGGTGACAGCAGATGCTGACTGTCATCACACACACTCTTCACAAGTGCGAGAGATGCAGGGATCTCAGGGAATTCAGGCAGACCAGAGCAAGCAGAAGAAATGATTTACTTTGACATGTGACCTCTTATCTCTCAAAATCCTGCACCCTGCTGATTTTTAACGCCCTAGGCCATGGCCTTTTTGGCCTTCCCAGAAATCCGGCCCTACATGCTGGTGGTCACATCACAGCATCAAGCAGTTGTATCAAAAGAGTGTAGTTTGCCACCTGGAACTGGTCTGGACTGTACAGCACGATTGAAGAAAGGAGTGAGGACGTAGCGCTCTGGAAGCTGGTGATATATTGATGCTCTGCTGCCATGCTCTGTTTATTGGGGGCAGGGGGGAATAAGTATTTGCAGGGGGGCCCCTGATGAACATGTCACATGACATATGGGGGCTGAGGCCACAAGGAGATAGACTCTATGGCGAGGCTGCCGAGAGAAGTGAGGACTGCCATGCTCTGTCAATGGGGGAGGCGGAGGGTATACACATTTGCAGGGGGGCCAAATGTTTGACCTTGGGGAGGGGGGTTAGTTGAGCAGGGTTTTGCAGGTGCTTGGCTGGCTCAGTTCTTGGAAAACCCCTGTCAGATTTCCATCCCTTCAGCCTTTTCCTGCCTAGCTGTGTAACATCATCCTCCCTGCCTAGCTTCATTTTCAAATCCCAAAGCAGGGACTGGAGGCAGGACCATTGGCTGGCTTGAAGAAGAGGCAGCTTCATTCTCCAAATGAAGAGTGATCTCACCATTGGAGATGCTATAGGCACAGGCCTGAATGGACTTTGACATTGATAACGTTCTCTGTTTTTATGAGGTCCTAAGCAAACACTTGGGTTGATTGTCCTAGCTGTGGCCTACTGGCCTTGCCTAGTTACTACCAGAGAAACATTACACAGCTGACACCTAGACACAGAGTATTCAGTCTGGTTGTCAGTTTTAGATCTAGGTCTGCTTGCAGGAAGAATTAGACAATCTCTCCCACATTTTGGAATAAGGCTTGGTTCCCACTTGCGTAGAAAACATACCCATTCGGTATGTTTTCTACACCTCTGATCAACACAGGAAGCGCACAGGGAATAGATCCTGCGATGTATGTGCAGATCGACCTAGAGACAGATCTCTCTCTGATCGAAGTAAGATCTGTTGGCAGCCCATACATCTCAGGCCTATTCTCGATTGATTTTAGTTTAAAATCTTTTAGGAATTTGCCTTGTAACGCCACTGATTCCAACCATCTTGCCACCCACCAAATGTAACCCTCCCTCCCATCACTGCCCATGTTCTTCGAATGGGAAGAGTGTCAGGACCCGGCCCCATGACACTTTAAACCTGGGGGGCCTGGCAGGCAGCGGCGGTGTGAGGACAATTTCCATTAGATTTCATGCTGTGGGTCTTAGTGTGCAATTTTACTGGGTATCCGATTTCTTACAAAATAGTGGTTGCAACAAAATTGCCACAAGCAGGGAGCGCAGTTGGTCTGTGAGGTTTCCTGCTTAGATTCCTCAACTAGACTAGCGCCCAGGTTTTACCTGGTCAATGAAATAGGTATTTTGACTGATTGCTTTAAAGCAAACCTGAACTGAAAATTAAAATACAAAACAAACATATACGTGTCATACTTACGTCCTGTGTCTCCTTTCCTGTGTCCTGTGTGCTCTTTCCCCTTTCCTGTGTCCTCTTTCTCCTTTCCTGTGTCCTTTTTCTCCACTGTGATCAATAGAATTCTCTGTCCTCCATTTTGAAAAAGGCCATTACCCCATAACAGCCTCCTGGTCAGGACACTGTTAAAGGACAACTGAAGCGAGAGGGATATGGAGGCTGCCATATTTAATTACTTTTGTGCCTCTTTCACAGTGCGATGTTAAAGTCGAAGTTTAAGTTTAGCAATACATTTGCTGCGTTATGTGTGTTGCACATGCTCAGTAATTTTTTTTTTAAATGTAACGCATGCGCCGTTTTCGTTCCATCAGTATGCAACGAAAACGGTGCACCTAGAGACACAACGTAGTACAAAATAACGTCCAATTTTATAACCTACATGCGCTGCATTAGGGGCACGTTGTGCGACCTTAACGTCGCATCAAACGCAACGTCTTAGTGTGAAAGAGCCCTTAAGCAATACCAGTTACCTGGCATCCTGCTGATCCTCTGCCTCTAATACTTTTAGCCCGTGAACAAGCATGCAGCATATCAGGTGTTTCTGACATTATTGTCATATCTGACAAAATTAGCTGCATGCTTGTTTCTGGTTTTATTCAGACACTACTGCAGCCAAATAGATCAGCAGGGCTGCCAGGCAACTGGTGTTGTTTAAAAGGAAATATATACGGCAGCCTCTATATCTCTCTTGCTTCAGTTGTCCTTTAAGCTGTAATATTGTCCACTTGAGCCATAGGGAAACTTGGACATTACCTTGCTCATCAGTTGTTCTTTCAGTTATAACTGACAGCAACTGATATATAACTGACAGCAAATGATATATTTCAGTTCTGACAAAATCTTGTCAGAACTGGAAGAATTCAAAGTAAGAAGAAAATGGTGAGCAGTGAGCTTCTGAGAGGAACAGACGTTGTGGTAAGTATTTCATATTCAATTCCAGGTACAGTACATCATCTGTTTATTTTAAAGAGAAACTGTAACCAAGAATTGAACTTTATCCCAATCAGTGGCTGATACCCCATTTCCAATGAGAAATCTTTTCCTTTTCACAAATGGATCATCAGGGAGCTCTGTATGGCTGATATTGTGGTGAAACCCCTCCCACAGTGTGATGTCAGGACCATGGTTCTGACATCACACTGTGGGAGCCTTGTTGCATTGTAGGAAATAACAGCTGTTTACAACTGCCACAAAAGCAAGCAGCATCTCCTTCCACTGATATCACCTGCCAGCAGTAAAGATGTCACCATGTGATAAATGTCCGAATGTAAATCAGGGGGAGGAAAGAATTTACAATGGGCAAACACTGACTAAATCATTTATACATAATTATTGTAAAAATTAAGCACTTTTTTATTACATTATTTTCACTGGAGTTCCTCTTTAAATAATTTAATTCAGTGCAGGTTCACTTTAAGCATCTGCTCCACTTTTAACCCACTTTCTTTTGCGCCTGCTGTCCAGATCCAGGTACATTATCCAGCATCTCTCTTCTTGCTTCAGCAGCCCAGGACGGTTAGTTGCAGAAGTTCAGCCAGTAAACTACAACTCCCACTAACCCCGATGAGATGTTAGCATCGTGGGGGATGCCGGGGGATGTAGTTCAGCAACTAAATTCTGCCACATTCTTAGCCACCAGTTTTATTATTAGCAACAATATAACGATATTACAGTGCACTCTTTATGCAGAAATAGCCGTTAGTTCCGCATGTGGGAGGCACGGAGAGTGAGACCGTAAAACCTTTTCTTCGCAGCACAGGCCGTCGCCAGGCGTCCCATGCGAAGATTTGTATTACTATAGCAACAGACGCTGTAAGGCAGGAGAAACCAACTGGCGGATTAGCAGGGGTGTCCACAATGTTTCTTTGTAAGCCGTTTGCTGTTTCTCATAGAAATGTAATCATCACATAGCGGATCCTGGTAAGCGTTAAACGTGAGGAGGGGAAAGCGTTCAAAGCAAAGCTATGTTGCCAGTGTTTAATATTCATTACTGAGTTAGACTCCCCTGTAACGTGGGTTTGCTTGTGTTGATGCTAGCAGAGGGAAGATGGCTGATCAGAGCCGATGAATGAAGAAGATGTGCTTTGACTTTGTTATGGTAAGTTGCTGGAAGGGGGGATGCAGAGGAGTATCACTTTGAGTTGTTCCACAGGTTTTGAAATCACTGAAGCTGATAATACCAGAGCTGTGACTTGTAGTTCCACACACACAGGACATACTTATCAAAAAGGGAACACTTCTAAACAGAATCATAAGAGCTCCTATTGCTGAATATATGTTTTTAAATGTGCAGAAAGCTTCAGAGCAGTCAGCCTGATTTTTGTTCTTCTTTTATCACTTGTCATTTAGTTGGAATGTTTATACTGTGGGGAATCGGAGTTGGTGCAGTTCAGTGACTCCCCTGGCAGTGATGCTAGGATCAGAACAACAGACATGGCATTTACATAGGACATGTGACATGAGACATGATGCATGTGAATGTACAGTGAGAAGCAAACAAATAAGTGTGATGTGTTTCTTTTCTTCCTTTACTTCCTGAAAGAGATAATATTTAGCTATTCTACTGACGGTTTCTCTCCAGGCGTGGCCCAGTCACACTATAACGTCCCTCACTGATAAGGTATTACAGCCATTAAACACTTTCCTGGCCTGTGCAGCAGTATGGAGCCACTTTGGCAGGAGTGACTTCAGCTTACTGCACAGGCACGGGCAGGGATCTTCCTGGGATCTCTGCCGCCCAAGGGATCGTGTACCTATCCCTGCTAGGTGACAGAGCACTAATGACGCTTTACAGATGTGTCATCAGCCCTTGCTATGGAGGGGGGCGGAGAGATGACGAGCCGCGTATGACGATGCAGTTACTGGCAGGCAGGGGAGCGAGCAGAACAATGTGATCATGCAATGCTTCAATGTAAAGAGCCAATATGCTGGATCGTTGGCTGCTGCTGTAGACAGGCTGGTCTGATGCCCGATTCTCAGCCATGTCGATTGTTATCGTCCACTACAGCTGAATTCAGCCCACCATGAGCCCACCATGAGTATGTAGCTTTAGGGACTGCCGAAAGTATCCACTCAAAATATTCATTCTCTTTACCCTTCTAAAAATAGATTTAGTTAGACTGTATCATTGATGGACACCTTACAGTGTACCTGAGATGGAACACTGGTGTTTATACTTACCTTGTGCTTTCTCCAGCCCCATGAGCACCGTGGCTTCCCTTGCCGTCCTCTTCAGCCCCTCCCTTCTGACGCTATGACTCCAGGTAATCCGGTCAGTTGCCGCCAGTTGTGGACTTCTGCATCTGTGCAGGTTGGCCATGCGTGCGCCCCCGCTGCACTCAAGTCCCCGGAGCGTTCTGCGCCTACGCCGTACTACGCTCCAGGGGATGTGAGTGCGATGAGGGGTACGTGCGCGGCCGCGCCGCACATGCACAGAAGCCCGCAACTGCCTGGATTACCAGGAGTCATAGCAGCATAATAGAGGGGCGGAGGAGAAAGGTGAGGGAAGCCATGGTGCTCATGGGGCTGGAGGAAGCCCAGGAAAGTATAAATAAGGGCTAGTAAATGATAGTGAACCATCTCAGATTCACTTTAAAGTGTACCTGAGATGGGGGATTCACTTTAAAGTGTACCTGAGATGGGGACCCTTTAAACATTTATACATACCTGGGGCTTCCTCTGGCCTGATCGATCCCTTGTCGTCCTCTGTCGCCTTTTCCTTCACCCGCAACTGGCCCTGCAAAATCCTCCAGTTGGCGCAGACGTAGTCTGGCCAAGCGCCCTCCCTGTCTTGCTCTGCGCCTGTGAAGTAGTACTGCGCAGGCACAGAACGCTCCAGGTGACGTGAGAGCATGCACAGTTGGTCCTGGACTGGGGGACTTTCCGGGGCCAATTGCGGACAGTTGGGGAGTCGAAAGAGGACGGCGTGGGAGCGATCAGGCCGGAGGGGGCTGGAGGAAGCCCCAGGTATGCATATTTTGTTTTTATACGGCCATCTCAGGTTCCCTTTAAGGGCTTCTTTTGCAAGGAGTTCACAGAGTGCTTCAATCAGACTTGCCTCATACAATGAGAAGTTACCAAGAGCTCTATGCTGAACTGAGCAATCCTACTTGTGCGTTAGTTGCCAGCTTTGAATACCTGTGGATGGCAGCATCTAACCAGCATGTCAGATTGCCTTGTGCTGTTTGTAGTGGATTCTGCACTTTACTAAAAGTCACATGGACTAATTATATGCCTCAGGACACAATTTTTCATGTGCATTGTTCAGCTCCTCTTCACATGTCCTGTGCTCATTGTTTACCTTTGACCTCAATTTCTAGGGCTTAGTAAAGGACAGCTAATTCTAGCCCAATGGTGTGAAAGTTGTTCTAAATCCAAACACAGCATACTTTGTACAAAAAAACAGTAATGCTACAAATTTGTCTACAAATTGCAAGTACAGTAGAGTCTCCATTATCCAGAACTCAACTAACCAGCAGTCTCAACCAACCAGCACAAATCGCCAGCAGTACTGTCAGTGGTGAAGGCCAACTTATTAGGCTGTTTGTGGGTTCTGCTATGCTTAAAGGGAACTTTAACTGAGAGGGACATGGATGTTTTCCTTTAAACAATACCAGTTGCTTGGCAGTCCTACTGATCTCTTTGACTGCAGTAGTGGCTGAAGCACACACCTGAAACAAGCATGCAGCTTATCCAGTCTGACTTCAGTTAGAGCACCTGATCTGCATGCCTGTTGAGGGGCTGTGGCTAAAAGTATTAGAGACACAGGATCAGCAGGAGAGTCAGACAACTGGTATTATTTTAAAAAGAAAAATCCATATGCTTCTCAGTTTAGGTTCTCTTTAAAGACTGCATTCCATTGTGAGGGCCGATTTTAGACTTTTTGCCACTTGGCCACTTGAGGCAAACTTGTGTGTGTGTGTGTGTGTGTGTGTGGGGGGGGGGGGGCGACAAGCTGGAGGGGGTAGCGGGCAGGAAGGGGGTATTTGGCACAGCGGCGGGGAGGGGGGTCGGACCCCCCTCCCACACCTGGGTCCCCCGATCCGCGCTCCCCCTCCTAGCTTTAAAGTGCAGCAGCAGCGTATTAATACCAGGCAGCGGGCGGGATGACTCGCCTCTTCCACGTTCCAGCGTGCGTTCCACTTTCATCACTTCCTGCAATGCCGTCCACTTACACTGCAGCTGAGAGTCTGTACTATATTTTCTTAAACCAGCCGAGTCTAGTTTAAGACATTTTTCAATCCCAATCCAGAAATTTTGAATAATGGGGAAAACAAAATTATAATAAGCTATATACAATTGAGTCTTTTAACAAGCTCAAATACATAGACACATTGGTTTCTTCTCTGGAGCCCATCATATAATTCACTGCAGTGTCTTCCTGGCAGCTAGTAGTCAAGCCTTCTACTTACGCCTGATTAGAGTTGGACAATAACGACTGCCTCAGCCGTTAGTCAGGCGTGTATAAAGAGGCCCCCGACCAGTGACGGCCGCTTGGCAAACGATCCACCCAGCAGATCCACTTGACCTTGTCTTCTTTGAAGACGCTGCTCTCCTGCCCGCCGCGTGATGTCACTCACGTGCCACTTTGTCGTCCCTCCGCCCCCCCCCCCCCCCCCTTTCATAGTAGCAGAACACATTGTCCGCTACACAGCTGACGTGTCTGTACAGGCCGACCCAGTGATGTCGCCCAAGGAGATTCCCTGATGGCTGACATCAGTTGATAGATGTGTACGCACCTTTAGGTCCAATCTACACGATAACATTGTTTGTTCGATTCGATTACGATTCTATTTGCGATCCGATTAAATCCGACATGTCTGATCAGGATTCAATTTGATTTGCCATTGGTAAATCAAATTGAATCGAATCCCGATCGGACATGTTGGATTTAATCGGATCGCAAATAGAATCGCGATCGAATCGCACAAAGAATCGTATCTTGTAGATGGGGCTTTAAAGGCTGAGATAAGTCACATGGTGTGACACGATAATTCATCTTCAGCATTCCTACAGACTTCTAGGCCCATATGCAATTCACTTTTTCTCCTGTGTTTTCTCCAAGGAGATACAATTTCATTTTCCATTTAAAACAACTTTTCAGCACTTTGCAATTGGAAAAGTACCAAAAAAAGTAGGGGAAAGAGGACGATTAAAATTATTTTAAACATTTTCTTGCTTGCTGGCGGCCAAGACCTGGGAGAAGACTAACATACATCTAGGCAGTGGAATTCAGGAATCCATGATTATGCAAATTATTCTTATCCTATATAATAATAGGCAACTGTCCCTGCGTACAGCAGGGACAGTTGTCTCTGTGTAGCTGGGTCCAGCCTCACACAGACAGGAGGACAGGCATGGGCGGGCGTGTGCAGGGCCGGGCGCAGTGTAGGAGGGGGCGCACAATTCATTCAGCTGTCATTCCTAATTGTGTTTGAAGGAGAACAAAATAAGAAAAGGGGATACATAGCAGTGACTGCAAGCCAGATAACTAGAGATTAAGGTGTTGGGGGCCCTGGTGTGCCTCTTAGTCCAATAGCAATCAGTGTGTGATGGCTGGGGTTGCAGGGATGGAGGGGCACACTTTGGTGTCTCAGCCTTGGGTGCTGGAGGACCTTGTCCCAGCTCTGGGCGTGTGAGAGGGCGGCAGAGTGTGCACGTGCGCGGCGGGTGTGCATGTGTGCGGCAGGTGCGCGCGCAATGGGAGCGCACGGCGGGTGCGTGTGTGCGCACTAACAGGCGTTGGTGGCGGCGGGGATCCACAGACCTAGAGCCTGTTTTTAAACGGGCTAAGGTCTGTTAGTACTTATAATAATATCCATTGTATCAATCACCAATCGCCATCCTCCCTAGTAATCCATTTATCCTTGTTGAGTAGAGATGCACAGTCTCAATTGCTTAACATAAATATAGTGTACTTTTGAAGTAAATTATTAAATGGGGTCATCTAAGCAAATAAGAGTTCCAATAACATTGAAAAAATTCTCAAAGTGACACTGAAGCGAATAAAAAAACCTTATGATATAATGAATTGTATGTGTAGTACGGATAATTAATAGAACATTAGTAGCAAAGAAAACAGTATCGTATTTTTATTTTCAGTTATTTAGCATTTTTTTTTTATAACATTGCATCATATTTGCAGTTTACGAACTACACTCTGCATTTTAAACTATGAAACAGAGCAGAGCTAATGACCCTTTGAACTTAATTGCAAAGAAATGAACAGCGCTACTTAAAAACAGATGAATGCTTACCTGCAAAAAAGTGCAGACCCCACTCATGGGATACAAATACACAATGAGCACACATACAACCTGTCTACCATTTGGAGGATGTTAGTTTCCACTAACAGCTTGCAATGCAATTTGTTAGGTACTCGTCCCTCCCACTGTCGAAGAAGTCTTTCCTCCATGGGAGGGGACCTAACACTAACTAAAACCTACCTATGCATATGCATAGCCTGGGCGCGCTACCAGTAAAATTAAGAATTGCGCAGAAAAAGTGTTCATTTCTTTGCTATGTTTGATTTAATTCTGGTCAGCTGCTCCCACTTGTTAGTTTTTCTTTGGTGTATATGCAGAGCCTCTGTTTGGGTTCAAGGTGCGTTTGTAGTTCCTGGGGGGGCTCAGCGCATCTCTGAGCTGAGGCCATTCAGAGGTGGCCTGGTGATGCGCTGATCCCACTTTTTCTGCGCAATTCTTTGAACTTCATTGCAGTAAAATCCTATCTGAAGTTGTCTTTTACTGTACTTCAGAAAATAGCACTGCTCTCTGATTAAATTAGTTGAAGAGCTCGGAGAAGCTCATTTGCATAGGTTACTGAAGTTTTTTTTTTTAACTCTTCCTGTACTGGAAACAATATGAGACTCATATGTTTGCTACTAATGTTCTATTTCTTAGCTGTACTACATATACAATACATTAGATCATAGGTTTATTTTCACTTTAGCCAATTTTGAGGACCATCGCCCGTCGAGGATCCATGATGATTGGGTCTTGATTCCTTAACCACTTGAGGACCGCCCCCAGCCGATGGGCGGCGGCAAAGTCCGGGCCCAAACGACCGCAATACGCCAATCGGCGGGGGCGGCTGCGGGAGTGGCTATGCGGCGATCGCATCATTCGTGACGCGATCAGCCGCCGGGGACTGGCTCCGCCCACCGTTCGCTGTAACCCGCCGGCCGTTCGGAAGCGCCGGCGGGTTACTAGCACCCGGATCGCCGCTACACGCATGTATAATAGGCTTTGTAATGTATACAAAGCCTATTATACTGGCTGCCTCCTGCCCTGGTGGTCCCAGTGTCCGAGGGACCACCAGGGCAGGCTGCAGCCACCCTAGTCTGCACCCAAGCACACTGATTTTCCCCCCCCCCCTGCCCCCTGATCGCCCACAGCACCCCTCAGACCCCCCCCTGCCCACCCCCCAGACCACTGTTTGCACCCAGTCACCCCCCTAATCACCCATCAATCACTCCCTGTCACTATCTGTCAACGCTATTTTTTTTTTAGTCCCTAATCTGCCCCCTACTCCCTCCTGATCACCCCCCCACCCCTCAGATTCTCCCCAGACCCCCCCCCCCCCCCGTGTACTGTATGCATCTATCCCCCCTGATCACCTGTCAATCACCTGTCAATCACCCGTCAATCACCCGTCAATCACCCGTCAATCACCCCCTGTCACTGCTAACCATCAATCAGCCCCTAACCTGCCCCTTGCGGGCAATCTGATCACCCACCCACACCAATAGATCGCCCGCAGATCCGACATCAGATCACCTCCCAAGTGCAGTGTTTACATCTCTCCTCTCCTCTAAACACCCACTAATTACCCATCAATCACCCCCTATCACCACCTGTCACTGTTACCCATCAGATTAGACCCTAATCTGCCCCTTGCGGGCACCCAATTACCCGCCCACACGCTCAGATTGCCCTCAGACCCCCCCTTATCAATTCGCCAGTGCAATATTTACATCTGTTATTCCCTGTAATATAGCAAAGAAATGAACAGCGCTACTTAAAAACAGATGAATGCTTACCTGCAAAAAAGTGCAGACCCCACTCATGGGATACAAATACACAATGAGCACACATACAACCTGTCTACCACTTGGAGGATGTTAGTTTCCACTAACAGCTTGTATGCAATTTGTTAGGTACTCGTCCCTCCCACTGTCGAAGAAGTCTTTCCTCCATGGGAGGGGACCTAACACTAACTAAATCCTACCTATGCATATGCATAGCCTGGGCGCGCTACCAGTAAAATTAAGAATTGCGCAGAAAAAGTGGGATTAGCGCATCACCAGGCCGCCTCCGAATGGCCTCAGCTCAGAGATGCGCTGAGCCCCCCCAGAGACTACAAACGCACCTTGAACCCAAACAGAGGCTCTGCATATACACCACAGAAAAACTAACAAGTGGGAGCAGCTGACCAGAATTAAATCAAACATAGCAAAGAAATGAACAGCGCTACTTAAAAACAGATGAATGCTTACCTGCAAAAAAGTGCAGACCCCACTCATGGTCATGGTATGCAGAGACTCTGTTTGGGTTCAAGGTGCGTTTGTAGTCTCTGGGGGGGCTCAGCGCATCTCTGAGCTTAGGCCATTCGGAGGCGGCCTGGTGATGCGCTGATCCCACTTTTTCTGCGCAATTCTTAATTTTACTGGTAGCGCGCCCAAGCTATGCATATGCATAGGTAGGATTTAGTTAGTGTTAGGTCCCCTCCCATGGAGGAAAGACTTCTTCGACAGTGGGAGGGACGAGTACCTAACAAATTGCATGCAAGCTGTTAGTGGAAACTAACATCCTCCAAGTGGTAGACAGGTTGTATGTGTGCTCATTGTGTATTTGTATCCCATGAGTGGGGTCTGCACTTTTTTGCAGGTAAGCATTCATCTGTTTTTAAGTAGCGCTGTTCATTTCTTTGCTATGTTTGATTTAATTCTGGTCAGCTGCTCCCACTTGTTAGTTTTTCTGTGGTGTATATGCAGAGCCTCTGTTTGGGTTCAAGGTGCGTTTGTAGTCTCTGGGGGGGCTCAGCGCATCTCTGAGCTGAGGCCATTCGGAGGCGGCCTGGTGATGCGCTAATCCCTGTAATAACCCACTGATCACCTGTCAATCACCTATCAATCACCCCCTGTCACTGCCACCCATCAATCACCCCTTGTCACTGCCACCCATCAATCAGCCCCTAACCTGCCCCTTGCGGGCAATCTGATCACCCACCCACACCAATAGATCGCTGTCTTGAGCCTGAACGGAGAAACTGGGATTGATTGCAGTTTGCAGCAACACAGACACTGAGACAGGAATAAACTATGCAGGAAGGTTTATTTACAATCGTGCATACAGTATTATGCAATATCAATGCAGCAGCACACATAACACTATGTACAGCAGTCAGAGAATATGGTGGCAATTATATACAAGAACGCAACCACCACATACATACACACCATACAATTAAGGCAAGATGCAAAAATCCCAAACCCTATCTATCTATCTATCTATCTATCTATCTACCTAAATATATACAGGATATATATACACACACAGATACACCGGACAAAGATATACAATATATACACCAAACGCAGTACAAGAAGGCAGGCACAAAATCACAGTCAGGACAAAGCATAGGTCGGCAACAATCGAGCAATCACGGTACACAAGGAGCAGGCAGTAAACGAGGTCAGACAGAAACTAGGTTCAGAAACAGGATAACAGATACAGGGATACAGGATACCAGAGAACCAGGGTTGTCCAGATACTCCAGCTAGCGAGCACAAAGTTCTGGCAAAGGTTGCTCCTTGCAGGGCTCTTAAATAAGGAGGACACACCTGCAGCATGCTTGACAAGCAAAGTCCATAGAGAGCAACCCTTGCAGTGGCAGAGCTGTCTCCAGCCAGCATAGAGCCACCCAGTGGTGGAACAAGGAAAGTTCAGGTCCTGCAAAGTCTCTAGAGCCATCTGCTGGTGGAATAAAGGAAGTTCAGAGTTCAACACGATGCTGCCACCAGCAGGCAGGAAGTGGCATGACCATATTCCTAACAATTGCCCGCAGATCCGACATCCGATCACCTCCCAAGTGCAGTGTTTACATCTCTTCTCTCCTCTAAACACCGACTAATTACCCATCAATCACCCCCTATCACCACCTGTCACTGTTACCCATCAGATTAGACCCTAATCTGCCCCTTGCGGGCACCCAATCACCCGCCCACACCTCAGAACGCCCTCAGACCCCAGCTCTGATCACCTCGCTAGTGCATTGCTTGCATCTATTTCCCCCCTCTAATCACACCTTGAGACACCCATCAATCACCTCCTGTCACCCCCTAGCACACCTACCCATCAGATCAGGCCCTAATTTGCCCCGTGTGGGCTCCTGATCACTCGGCCAAACCCTCAGATTCCCCTCAGACCCCCTTCCGATCACCTCCCCAGTGCATTGATTGCATCTATTTTCCCCTCTAACAGCCCCCTGAGACACACATCAATCACCTCCTGTCACCCCCCTAGCACTCCTATCCATCAGATCAGGCCCAAAACATCCTATCACCTAAGAGGCCACCCTGCTTATGACCGGTTCCACAAAATTTGCCCCCTCATAGACCACCTGTCATCAAAATTTGCAGATGCTTATACCCCTGAACAGTCATTTTGAGAAATTTGTTTTCCAGACTACTCACAGTTTTGGGCCCGTAAAATGCCAGGGCAGTATAGGAACCCCACAAGTGACCCCATTTTAGATAGAAGACACCCCAAGGTATTCTGTTAGGTGTATGATGAGTTCATAGAAGATTTTATTTTTTGTCAAAAGTTAGCGGAAATTGATTTTTATTGTTTTTTTCACAAAGTGTCATTTTTCACTCACTTGTGACAAAAAATAAAATCTTCTATGAACTCACCATACCCCTAACGGAATACCTTGGGGTGTCTTCTTTCTAAAATGGAGTCACTTGTGGGGTTCCTATACTGCCCTAGCATTTTAGGGGCCCTAAACCGTGAGGAGTAGTCTAGAAAACAAATGCCTCAAAATGACCTGTGAATAGGACGTTGGGCCCCTTAGCGCACCTAGGCTGCAAAAAAGTGTCACACATGTGGTATCGCCATACTCAGGAGAATTAGTATAACGCGTTTTGTGGTGTATTTTTACACATACCCATGCTGGGTGGGAGAAATCTCTCTGTAAATGGACAATTTTGTGTAAAAAAAAATCAAAAATGTGTCATTTACAGAGATATTTCTCCCACCCAGCATGGTTATATGTAAAAATACACCACAAAACACATTATACTACTTCTCCTGAGTACGGCGGTACCACATGTGTGGCACTTTTTTGCACCCTAAGTGCGCTAAGGGGCCCAAAATCCAATGAGTACCTTTAAGATTTCACAGGTCATTTTGCGACATTTGGTTTCAAGACTACTCCTCACGGTTTAGGGCCCCTAAAATGCCAGGGCAGTATAGGAACCCCACAAATGACCCCATTTTAGAAAGAAGACAACCCAAGGTATTCCGTTAGGAGTATGGTGAGTTCATAGAAGATTTTATTTTTTGTCACAAGTTAGCGGAAAATGACACTTTGTGAAAAAAAACAATTAAAATCAATTTCCGCTAACTTGTGACAAAAAAAAAAAATCTTCTATGAACTCACCATCCTCCTAACGGAATACCTTGGGGTGTCTTTTTTCTAAAATGGGGTAATTTGTGGGGTTCCTATACTGTCCTGGCATTTTAGGGGCCCTAAACCGTGAGGAGTAGTCTTGAAACGAAATTTCTCAAAATGACCTGTGAAATCCTAAAGGTACTCATTGAACTTTGGGCCCCTTAGCGCAGTTAGGGTGCAAAAAAGTGCCACACATGTGGTATCGCCGTACTCAGGAGAAGTAGTATAATGTGTTTTGGGGTGTATTTTTCCACATACCCATGCTGAGTGGGAGAAATATCTCTACAAATAGACAATTGTGTGTAAAAAAAATCAAAAATGTGTCATTTACAGAGATATTTCTCCCACCCAGCATGGGTATGTGTAAAAATACACCCCAAAACACATTATACTACTTCTCCTGAGTACGGCGATACCACGTGTGGCACTTTTTTGCAGCCTAACTGTGCTAAGGGGCCCAAAGTCCAATGAGTACCTTTAGGATTTCACAGGTCATTTTGAGACATTTGGGTTCAAGACTACTCCTCACGGTTTAGGGCCCCTAAAATGCCAGGGCAGTATAGGAACCCCACAAGTGACCCCATTTTAGAAAGAAGACACCCCAAGGTATTCTGTTAGGTGTATGATGAGTTCATAGAAGATTTTATTTTTTGTCACAAGTTAGCGGAAATTGATATGTATTGTTTTTTTTTCCACAAAGTGTCATTTTCCGCTAACTTGTGACAAAAAAAAATCTTCTATGAACTCACCATACTCCTAACAGAATACCTTGGGGTGTCTTCTTTCTAAAATGGGGTCACTTGTGGGGTTCCTATACTGCCCTGGCATTTTAGGGGCCCTAAACCGTGAGCAGTAGTCTAGAATCCAAATGCCTCAAAATTACCTGTGAATAGGACGTTGGGCCCCTTAGCGCAGTTAGGGTGCAAAAAAGTGCCACACATGTGGTATCACCGTACTCGGGAGAAGTAGTACAATGTGTTTTGGGGTGTATTTTTACACATACCCATGCTGGGTGGGAGAAATCTCTCTGTAAATGGACAATTGTGTGTAAAAAAAATCAAACAATTGTCATTTACAGAGATATTTCTCCCACCCAGCATGGGTATGTGTAAAAATACACCCCAAAACACATTATACTACTTCTCCTGAGTACGGCAATACCACATGTGTGGCACTTTTTTGCAGCCTAACTGCGCTAAGGGGCCCAAAGTCCAATGAGCATCTTTAGGCTTTACAGGGGTGCTTACAATTAGGCACCCCCCAAAATGCCAGGACAGTGAACACACCCCACAAATGACCCCATTTTGGAAAGTAGACACTTCAAGGTATTCAGAGAGGAGCATAGTGAGTCCGTGGCAGATTTAATTTTTTTTTGTCGCAAGTTAGAAGAAATGGAAACTTTTTTTTTTTGTTGTCACAAAGTGTCATTTTCCGCTAACTTGTGACAAAAAATAAAATCTTCTATGAACTCACCATGCCTCTCACTGAATACTTTGGGATGTCTTCTTTCCAAAATGGGGTCATTTGGGGGGTATTTGTACTGTCCTGGAATTTTAGCCCCTCATGAAACCTGACAGGTGCGCAGAAAAGTCAGAGATGCTTGAAAATGGGAAAATTCACTTTTGGCACCATAGTTTGTAAACGCTATAACTTTTACCCAATCCAATAAATATACACTGAATGTTTTTTTTTTTTATAAAAAACATGTAGCAGAATAACTTTCGCGCTCAAATGTATAGGAAATTTTACTTAATTTGAAAAGTGTCAGCACAGCAAGTTAAAAAAGTCATTTTTTTTTACAAAATTCATGTCTTTTTTGATGAATATAATAAAAACTAAAACTCGCAGCAGCAATAAAATAGCAGCAAAAGAAAGCTGTATTAGTGACAAGAAAAGGAGGTAAAATTCCTTTAGGTGGTAGGTTGTATGACCGAGCAATAAACCGTGAAAGCTGCAGTGGTCTGAATGGAGAAAAAGGCTCTGGTCCTTAAGGGGCGAAAAGACTGTGGTCCTTAAGTGGTTAAACAACAGTTGGGCCTGAGACTGTAAAGATGCATTGCTAGCCTATAGGCTAGTGAAGCAATCTGTTGCTATGCATGGTAGAGAACGGCCAATGGTGCAGCGCAGAACGGAGTGGGCGGCGAGATTAGGAGAACAATCACCTCTGACTGCACTCCGCCGACACATGAAGAGATTCTTGTCAGAGGCAGCCTCGACCAGTTGTCTTTGCTGAGAACTGTCAAGCGTGTGTACAAGGCTTTAGTGATATCTTCAATATCCATACAACTAGGTAGCCTAACCGAATGTGCTAAAAGAGCCATGCATGGGACAACAGCAGAAACATTTATGGGGGTTACATAGCCATGATACAATCTTAAAGGGGTATAACACCATCCAGAAAATGAGTTAAATAGATTTTCATGTAAATCTATATTTCTAGAGATGTTAAGCAGAGGGGAGGAAATTCTGTTATTGGTGTTATCAGAAGAGGGGTCCAGTTCGAACACCTACATAGATAGGATTTCTCTGGTACACTCTTCTCTGTAGAAATGATTAGTAGGTAGTCACAGGAGTGTTGAGTGTTTTTATAAAGTGCTTTAGTTGTCTGCAATGGAAAGCTGCTAGCATCCCCTTGTATACTGAAGGCTGTGTATCTCTTGTATATTGAAGGAGCAAAAATACAGGAATGGTACACCCTAACCAGAGATCACTAATCCTATAGCAGATGTTTGGGTGTGAAATCCCTACTTATTTTAATCAGACAAATGGATTCCGGGGGAACATTTGACTAGCTGCACATTTAAAAAACAAAAAACCTTTTGTTTTCCACGTTTGTGAATGGTTTGAGCTATAATTGTTTGAGAACACTTGCCAAAGCCTGCCGCATGGGTAAAGAAACATATTTTAAAGCTAATTTTAGTCATATGCACCATGTTCCAAATTATTATGCAAATTGTATTTTTTCCTGATTATTCAAAGTAGTCGATGTAAGCTGTCTGTATAGTGTTTGAGTCACCTACCATTAGAGTTATAGAGTATAATTCAAATGCTACTGAGCAAACCTCCTCATGATAACGGTATGTTTTTTTAAAATTACGCACTGTTCCAAACTATTATGCACCACAGAGTTTCAAAACATTCTATGGATTGTAAAGGACTGAAAATGGTAATTTTCTGAATTTGCGGAATTAGGAGGTCATATTTACTGAATTTAAAAACTATTTCTATCAAATATCTTAGCAGATCAAGTTACATATTAGCATAGGACACCTTTGATAGCAGCTTGCATCTATTGAACTTGTGAGGTTTTGGCGAGTTTCTGCTTGAATTTCCCTGCAGGATGTCAGAATAGCCTCTCAGAATTGCTGTTTGGATGTAAATGTCTCCAACCCTCATGGAACTTTTGGTTGATGGCCCACTGCAGCCATTTCTGCTTGTGAGCATTGGCTAGGTGTGACGGTATAGAAGGTTTATGCATAATTGCAATACTCTGGAGGATCTTGTACCTTCATGTTCGCAGGACTCCAGAGGCACAAGCAGCTTCAAATACCTGTTTGCTGCTTTGTAATAGCTTTTTAGTAGCTGCTCTCTTAATCCAAGGTATTTGTCTATGAGAAACCTTGCTCATTTTGCCTTTATCTGCACAAACCCATGTATGCTCTGAGTCAGTCACAAATCTTTTAACAGTACGGTGATTGCCTTTAAAGTGGACCCAAATTAAAAATACAAGATTTCAGAAATAAAATGTATTTTCTAAATTATAATAATAAATAGCAGCCTTTTTTCAGCTGCATGATGACAAATATAAAATATTTAAAATATTTTACATTTATTAGAGGAACCCCTCTCTTTCTTTCATATTGCCGGGACAGAATCCGGCAAACTGGTGGAGTAGGTAGTGTCCAGCAATGGAGGAATTGCTAATGGCTGCCACCTGCATAACCCTCCTAGTTATGAAAAGAGAAGGGTGAAAAGCAGGCACTGAAATGCTCATAGGCTTGAAGGAGTGTTTATTTATATTTGTATGTGTCAGAGTGGTGCAACTAATTATTTTGAATTAAAAAATGTTTGGTTTGGGTCCGCTTTAAGTTTCCGTGAAATATTTAAGGTTTTCATACCTTGTCCAATGCTTTCAACTATTTCACGCTTCTTGGCAGCAGATGGACCCCTTTTCTTTCCAATGTTGCTTGAAAGTGGCAGTGTGCTTAATAATGTGGAACACCGTTCTTTAGAACTTCTTTTAATCGGGCTTACCTTGAAAACTAATTATTACAGGTGTCCGAAATTGTTTTCAGTGATCAAAAGAGCCCCGAGGCACTAAATACAATTTGCATATTATCTGTAATTTGGAACGCAGTGTAGGTAAGTTAGAGTACTAGAAAAGCACCCTAATTCTGGGAATGCACGGTTCGTTTTTGAGGTGATTAGATCGTTCGATAGATAATTTCAACATGTCTCACTTTCGATCCTTTCGGCGCTCGATTTCTGATAGAAGTGAATGAAAAAAGATAAGAAAAACGAGCGGAAGATAAGAGAATCGACTGCAGAATTGAGCGGCAAAAATGATCGAGAGGAGAATCGAGCACCAGAAACGAGCCGTGTATGCCCAGCATAAAACCGCTATATCAAGTGTTGGACTTTTTATGGTATTTGACATTGTTGCATTGCAAACAACGATCCAGAGACCAGCATGACGAGTTCTCTTAATGAAAGTGATCTGGGGAACCCTTTTAAAGCTGCAATTGGTAAATTGCTCCTTTCTGTGTACTCTGCCTCTGTTAGTCAAACACGGATTAAGCAGCAGCAAGTGCCAAAATATCTTTGTACTGTAAATAGCATTCAGTTCAGCATTCCCAGTCAGCTGTGTGGTTCCTGTATGATGCAGCCCGCTCTTGGCATCAGTACAGTGAGGAGCATGACATCCAGAACTGCCAACTATTATCTAATCATTTCCAGAGGATTATGGGATTTACTGATGTCATCAGTGTAAACAATGGCTACATTACTCCAGTTAACCAGCAATTTTGGCACAGAAAAGCCTGTTTTCTCATGGCTTTGTACTATCTCTGTGGCTTTAAAATACAAACCTGGAGAATTAAAAACGTAAAGCCCAATTACACTCAAAACTCAACAAAGCAAATTGTAAAGGCTCATTCACCCAACACCTGGTACACACCATGCAATTTCCTGTCGCATAGATGGGTTGAATCGATTATTTCCGACAGGTCCGATCTGATTTCTGATTGTTTTTCTTATTGATTTTTTGATCACTTCTATACAAAATCACTAAGAAAAAATGATCAGACTTGTCGGAAATAATCGATTTGACTCATCTAAATCTATGGACTTTCATGTTACCATGAGCATCGCACACTGTGCGGTGCATCATAACTGACAGCAATGCGAATAGTGTGAATGTATAGAAGCAAAGTGCTGGACAATACTTTTTAGTTTAAAAAAAAAATGTGCTACACAAACTAAAATACAGATTTCCATCTGCTTTCTGTAGATATAGCTGGTGGATGAGTCAATCAAGTGTGACCGTCTGACCCACAAAACAAAACAATAGAAACAGGACTACTTTTCCCAGCATTGCTTTTTAAAATGTGCCTGAATGAGGTGGCAATGGCAGTGACGAGGGCCGAGCATGGAAGGAAGTAGAATTTTAAAGACTTCACTCTTCGAACAGGAAACTAGCCCGAGCAAGGGTCTTGCTTGAAGAGATGTATACTTCCAGACAAGCGCAGCTGTAACACAGATTTTTTAAATTAAATAATGGGTGCATGAAATAATGGTGTGAGGGGAAAAAAGAGTGTGGCTGGATATAAAACTGGCACGGCTGGATGATAACTAGCTCATTAACGGAAAAGTTTGTTTTCAAGTGGGTGCCAAGTGAAACCGAAAAATGAACACGATAAGTACCGTTTTAAAACAGACAGGGAATCAAAACGAAAAGATATTTACTTTTAAAAACCATGACATAATTCAAGAATACAGTTTAACCCAACCCTACTCTCTCCCAGAACTCCTAATTGCTGGGTGCTTTGCTATTTGCTGGGCTCAGAGCTTTGCTGGCTGCTTTGCTATTTGCTGGGCTCGTGGCTTTGCTGGGTGCTTTGCAATTTGCTGGACTCAGAGCTTTGCTGGGTGCTGTTCAATTTGCTCTGCTGGGGGCTTTGCTGGGCGCAGGGTGCTTTGCAATTTGCTCTGCTGGGGGCTTTACTGGGTGCTTGGTGCTGTGCAGTTTTCTGAGTTGGGAGCTTTGCTGGGCTCTGGGCTTTGCTGGGTGCTGTGCAATTTGCTGGGCTTGGTGCTGTTCTGGGTTCTTGGTGCTGTGCAATTTGTTAGGCTCGGGGCTCTGCTTGGTGCTTTGCAATTTGTTGGGCTTGGGGCTCTGCTTGGTGCTTCACAATTTGCTGAGCTGGGGGCTTTGCTGGGTGCTTGGTGCTGTGCAATTTGCTGGGCTGAAGGCTTTGCTGGGTCCTTGCTGCTGTGCAATTTACTGCGCTCAGGGCTTTGCTGGGTGCTGTGCAATTTTCTGGGCTGGGTGCTTTGCTGGGTGCTTTGCACTTTGCTGGGCTGGGGGCTTTGCTGGGTGCTGTACAATTTGCTGGTCTGGAGGCTTTGCTGGGTGCTTTGCTGTACAATTTGCTGGGCTTTGCTGTACAATTTGCTGGGCTGGGGGCTTTGCTGGGTGCTGTGCAATTTGCTGGGCTCAGGCTTTACTGTGTGCTGGGTATTGTGCAGTATGCTGGGATGGGGGATTTGCTAGGTGCTTGGTGCTGTGCAATATGCTGTGATCGGGGCTTTGCCATTTGCGGGGCTAGGGGCTTTGCTGGGTGCTTTGCAATTTATTGGGCTGGGGGCTTTGAGTGCTGTGCAATTTGCTGGGCTGGGGGCTTTGCTGGGTACTTTGTAATTTGCTGGGGAGGGGAGCTGACATCGTTCCACCCGCGCTCTCCATGGGACCCCCTGCAGAGGTAGGTGACTCACTCAGCTGCTCGGCTCCATGCAATGTCCGCTTCAGCTGCCAGCTCCTCTCTTGCGGCCTTATCTCTGCATGACGCGTCATGTTGGGAAACAGGAAGTAGAGAGGAGCTGGCATTGAATGGAGCCGAGCAGGTTAGTCAACGCACCACTGCCCTAGCTCTGCAGGGGAACACAGGAGGGTTGCCATGGAGAGGGAGGGTGAAAAGATGTTGGCTTCCTTCTCCTGTTGGAGAATAACAACTGGCAACTGCAGCATTTTTTAAAAGCAAGAAGGTCCACTGGGGATTCTCCCAGCATCTCACTGGGCCAGTCAGACCCTGCTCTCAGAAGTAGTACTGTCAGCTTGGAGTGTGAGGTGACTTACAGGGAATGGGAGAGCACAGTATTGCATAGAGAGAGCACAACAGTGGCAGAGAGTGAGAACAAAGTGGCAGAGATACATGCTGCAGAGAGAGAGAGATTGCAGAGTGCTGCAGAGAGAGATAGAGAGAAAGAAGAAGAAGAAGAAGCACAAGGGCCTTTATTCAAATAACTTTTTATTCCAGGAGATAATTTTTCAGTTGCAAAGTGCTGAAAAGTTGTTTAAAACACTTTGTCCTCCTTGACGTATAAAAACGTCAAGGAGGACATGCGCGCTCCTGCTTGCTCCCGCGGTCGATCGTGCACGCGCACTCCCGGCTGCGGATTCGGTAGCCTAGGAATCAGTGAATCGGGCTATGGTGCCCGATCACTGATTCCTCTCCCCCGCAGAAAAAGCGACAGCTTCTCTCGGAAGCTTCGCTTTTTCTGACTCTATGTCCCTCTAAGCGTACATTGTACGCTTAGAGTGATGTCATGTAAACAAACTCAAGGTTGCCATCTTGTGGCCAAAGAGTAAAACTACATCTAAAAGTAAGAAAAAATTACACTACACAAATATTTTCCTAAATAAAACACTATTTACTTCCAACCCTCCCAAAAATACCCACATAAAATGTTTAATAAAAAAAAACAAAAACCTTACAATAAAAAAACAAAAAACAAAAACACATAAATATTTACCTAAGGGTCTAAACTATTTAAATATCTATGTAAAGATGAAATATTTCTATTTTTTTTTATATATATAAGCTTGTAAATAGTGATGGATGCAAAATGGAAAAAATGCTCTTTTATTTCCAAATAAAATATTGTCGCCATACATTGTGATAGGGACATAATTTAAACGGTGAAATAACCGTGACAAATGGGCAATTACAATACGTGGGTTTTAATTATGGAGGCATGTATTATTTTAAAACTATAATGGCCGAAAACTGAGAAATGATGAATTTTTCCAGTTTTTTTCTTATTCTTACTGTTAAAATGCATTTACAGTAAGGTAGCTCTTAGCAAAATGTACCCCCCCCCCCCAAAGAAAGCCTAATTGGTGGCGGAAAAAACAAGATATAGATCAGTTCATTGTGATAAGTAGTGATAAAGAGAGCTTAAGTGGTTAAAGAGAGGATAATAGATTATCTCCTAGGAGAAAACTCAGGAGATCAAGTTTATTGAATAAAGGCCTTGGGTTTATCAGAATCAAAATCTATTTAGCCAAATAAAGTTGCTTAACAGACACAAACAAAACAAAACAACACAAGGAAGACAGTATGCAATTCACTTTTTCACCTGCGTTTTCTCCCAAGACATTATTTTTCAGCTTCTTTTTAAAACAACTTTTTGGCACTTTGCAATGGAAAAAAGTACCAAAAAGTAGGTGAAAAGGTAGTCAACATTATTCTGAGTAGTTTTGTGCTTGCTGGTGGCTTAAAAGGCATTTTATTGATAAGGCATAAAAATATCACCCATGAGAAAACTTTAATTGCAAATGGACTTTGTTGTCTCAAAAAGATTGTGAAGTATTGCAGACAGAGTGCACAAAGTTATTATTTTTTTTTTTTATGCAGAATTAAAACCGCATTGGATGTACACAAGCACACTGATAGATATGGGCTTTTTGTTCTAGAACATTTCCACATGATTGCAAAACCTAGAAAACAAAGTATGATTGAGGCCTTTACCAATTTTCTTTCCTGTCCCTCTGACCTACATGGTTTCAATATTAATACTGGCACTCATAGGGGCAAGAAATGTAAGACCGCAATTAAAACTTGATGGGGAAGTTTAATGTTTCAGCAGAAGTAATTAACCTTTTGCACACTCACACATGGACTCATTGCATGCTAGCCTCTCAAATGTAGTCAATGAGGTTTAATGTTTCTCCACACCACACAAGGTTTTAGGTGTCGCTGCCTCTGTCCATGGTGGAGAGATTTACTAAGTTCTTGCCAGGACAGGAAGATGGAGAAATGATCTTAGTTGGACACAGACAGCAGTAGAACCCTGAAGAGATTTTAATCTAATTCCATGCCATTTGAAACTACAGTAAAATGAAGTTGTTTTGTGGAATTTGAGTTTAAACAGTTATTTTTATGTTGTGTATCTAAACAAATGTTGCTATATAGCATTTTTATAATGACAAAACATTTTTGATAAACTGCAAGAGTGATTTTGTTGAGTTTAAGTGTCTCCACTGGACAAAGTATGTTGTATAACTTTGTGTTCTGAACACATGGTACACGAACCCCAGGGCGCACTTTAGTGGTATCCAAGGAGTACTTGAGTCAATCCATTGTACATAGTTCTGAGTTAAAAAAGGAGAATCATAAATGACATATAAACATACCGAAGGGCTGGGACCCACTAGGAGCGCTTTTGCTGCGCTTGTCAATCACCGGCAATTGGCAAAGTGCTATGCCAGTGGATCCCTATAGGTATTATCCCACTTTGTTGTGATCACAGAGCGATCACCAAACGGTGCTTGCAGCATTTTGTAAGTGATCTCAAAGCATTCACATCAGCGGCTACAGTAGCCAAATCGCGAGTGCTCTGGGAATAGCCATGAACTTGTGGCACTTCCGCAATTTAGCAAATTGCAGGCACTTTGCAATTGCCGCAAAGCACCCCTAGTGGATCCCAACCCCAAGTGAGGCTTTATAGAACGTTGAACAATGATTCAGGAAGCCATAGGCTGTTATAGTTTTGGAACTATCATTTTTTAATGTGTAAAGGTGCCCATTAACGGTAAATTTTTTTTCCCACCAAATGCGATCTTTTGATGCGATTTTAATGATCAAATTGTATAGAAAATTTGCAGTTTGAAGGCAATTGATAAGGAATGATTCTTTGGTTGATTGATTTTTTTTAATTTACCAATCTGAAAGTTGTATTTTTTAATTGATTTTGAAGAAAGAATTGTTCAGTAAATGTGAACAATCTATAATTGCCTTCCGATTAGCTATGTTCAAATAGCATTGATAGATCGTATCTGATGAAAAAATTGTACCGTTAATGGGCACCTTTAGTCTAGTGATGTCAGTTTAGCACTGTTTCTACTTATGGGGTAATTTCCCTTCAATTAAGAAAATTCAGTCAATTCAGTCCAACTCTGTATCTGACGAAGATTAAACGTCACATTTGTCGATAGGAATGCCAAAGTTTGCAGTCACTGGAGTAGCGACGTTTTTGTGGCTCCTGCTTTGTGCATTTTATTAACCCCGAAGTAAGGTGGGAATTTATTAACCACCTGCTTTCCACAGAGAATACCCATGCTGTGGTTGCAAAGAAATTCAATTTAAGTTCACTATCAGTCAAGTTTTAAAAATTGTTGCTGGCTGCCATTTAAAACTAAAGATAATTTTGATAGTATTAAATTACAAAAGGATGTTTACACCACCAAACTATGTCTATGGTAATTTTATAATGAAAGTTGAATCTCCCCTTTGAAGTGCAATGCAAGTCCCTGGGACTGTCATTATTTTTATTTTGTTGCTTGGTGTGTTGCTGACCAAGAACTATACGTGCTGAAGTATCTAAACCTGTCCCAACCACACTTGTAACCAACTAATCACACTTTGAGTTAGGCCCTGCTTCCACTGAGTGTCGGCGACTTTGAACCCATGGAGAAAATGAACTAATGAGGTAAACACTTGAATCTATGTTCTGACTCCTGAAAGTTACTTTTTTAAAATCCCACAGTTTTCTTTTCTTTTTTAAAGCTGATAAAATAGGTTTAATGTTGTATTGTTTCATATGACTGATAATCTTACAGTGTCGCAGAAGCTAAAATATATCAACTCTTTATTGGGATTTATTATCAGCGAGGATTATGCTATAGTCCTAGGTCTGGACTGGAGAGAAATTGTCAGTTGCGCACCTAAAAGTTTAACTTTTTTTCAGGTAGAAAAAGAAGAAAAGAAACACAGCCTAGATATTTGTATGCTTGGAACTGTACATACATGTCTGTCTCATCATGTCACATGTCGCATTGGGTACACTTTAAATCAGGACAGCTCCATCCATGTATAAATCCTGATTCAAAGGCTACTATCCACCCTGCCACTGATCTGGGTCCTACTGGAGAAAATGCTTTACAAATATTACTGCTGCTGCTGTTGTTGACATATCCATTGGATAAATCATTGATGTGAATGAAAGCCTATTAAAGGCTAAAGTTTTCCTGATCGATTTTGGCTGAAATACCAATCAGAAAAGGTGTTTCTTTATTAATCGAAGAACCACAGGAGGAGCAGCACATGATTGACATCTGAGTAGTACAAAGCTAGCTGTAGTGACATTCTTATCTTTATTCAATCAGATTTTTGCTGTGTTGTGATTGACCTAGAGTGGTGCACAGTGGTAAAATGATCAATACTTCATGGTTTATATTCCATCATAGAAATAGCGATCATGTACTTCATCAGGCAACCATTACATAGTGTTTTAGTACCTTAAATATGGTCAGATGCTGGTAAAGCAGCCATGTGCCCTGCAGTAATAGGATAGGAGTGTCACTATTGCAATATTTACAGCATACCACGGACAATACACTGGTTGATTATTTCTGTCCAAAGGTATTGTTTTTAATTAATAAACAATATTAATGTGAGGATTTCGGATGCAAAGTTTTTTTTTTAATTTATTTTGAAGGCAAATATTTAAAAGGAAGTCAAAGTAGACAAGATGGCAGACTGGGAAACTGTGTTTGGCCAAAGCCGGCTCATACCGCAACATGTCCAGCGATGGAAGCACAGCACTGGCGAGTCACTGGGATACCAGCTGTTCCTGGCCACTCTGGAGGGGATTCCAGACAAGCAGGTGACCTGTCAAGTGACTACATTTGGTCAAGAATATTTACCCTACTCTGGTTAATTATCACTAATGTTGTTTGCATTATTTGTTTCAATACCACATATGGCCAGCCTTAAAGTGTAACTGTCGGGCATAAAATCAAAAATCTATTCTTTATTTATATCTGGTAAACAAGTAATAGGGATGCTAACCAGGCAGTCCAAAAGTTAAAAGTCACTATTACTTTTCTTGTTGATAAATGATCATTCCCCAGTTTACCTGACCTGACTCATATTTGGTACATTGCCGCACAAAGGAAGTTACAGGGCATGCTGGGTTGTCTTTTTTTTTGCTTCTTTACTTTCCTCTCAGACTTAACTAATGCAGCCTTATTGGCTGAATCCTCTCCCCCCCCCCCCCCCTGTTTTCCCCAGCCACACCTCTGTTCCTCTCTGATTGGCCAATATTTATCATGCTGAGACAATGCACTTTCTATTGCAGAGCTGGGTGGGAGTGCCTGAAGACTGGGAGGAGGGCGGACAATGCATTCACAATCAGGCAGAGGAGAGTGAGGAAGGAAATTACATCAGGATTGGCTTCAATCCTAAAAAGGATTTTCTCTTTTTTTACTGTAGAAAAATCACTAAAATCAAAACTTGGACAGTGCAATACATATGTTATGTAAGGAGAGCACATATTTATCTACTTATATATGTGTTGTTTTTTCTGAGATAGTATGGCAATCCTGACAGCAAACTCTGCTGCAAGGAACGCTTGCTGGCTGGTGTAACTCTAAGGAAAGGAACATGAGTAGTTAAACAACTAAACTGTGAGTTGCAGAACTTTCATCTCAGAATTCTGAAGGTAATTAATTTAATAGTATTGGTGTTGGAATTCGGAATATCTAATTGGAACACCCAAATACTGCAGATCATCACACTTCAGCACCATTTCAGTACCGAACAAGCGGACAGGGTCAATTTATGTACTTGGCCTTCACGGCGCGTTTCATGTTACTCTGCTGCTTCCTCCTTCTGGTTCTGGAAGGAGAAAGTATCGGAGTCACATGAAACGCACTGTGATGCACAAGCCAGTGTACTGATGCTGCCCGCTTGTTCAATTCTTCAATAGTGCTGAAGTGTAGTGATCTGCAGTATTTGGGTGTTCTAATTAGATACAGTATGTCGAATTCCAACACTATTAATTAGTTACTTTTAGTATTTACATACAAGTCAACTTCAGATATCTGGAATACACGGCTGATTTTGAAAGATATAGCATATCTATAGTATGTAGTAGGCATACTCTTTGTGATAGAGATATTTAATTGTATCCAAGAAGAAAATGGCAGGTTTTCTTAAAGGGAATGTCCGAGCTCTTTTTAAAAAAACAACTACTTACCTGGGGCTTCCTCCAGCCCGGCAGCTGCTATGTCCCGTGCTGCAGCTCCGCTCTCAGCTTTTGGCTCCCGTCCCCCACCGGTGCATAGGCCGCCAGGTCGTCCTCTATTGCGCCTGTGCAGTACATTCCGGACAACGTGGACTTGATCGACAGCGGCGCTGGCGCAGTAGAGGACGACCTAGTGAGGTCAGCCTCTGCACTGTTGGGGACTGGGAGCCAGCGGCTGAGAGCGGAGCTGCGGCTAGAGACATAGTGGCTTCCAGGGGCTGGAGAAAGCCTCTGGTAAGTAGGTATTTTTTTATCTAGTTAATATATTAGCTGTCTCATGTCCAATTAGTCATTCATTCATCACTCATATAGTGCTGAGTTCTTCCATGCTTCAGAGTACGTTTAAAGTGAACCAGAGATAAAGCACCCTCATGTATTTTACCATATATGTGTCAGTGGGAACATTAGATAAAACACCTACCCTGCTCTCTGTTTCATTCTTCACTGTTCAGCCTGCTTCTTATCACCCCTGATAAAATCCCCGACTGAGCATTCAGTCTGGCTTTGCTCAGGAATTATTATAGCTGAGTCATCATAGCAGAGCCACAAGGGGGCAGGCTTGGGCTTGAAAAGACATCAGAGAACACAGACTCAGCTATAATAATTCCTGAGCAAAGTCAGACTGAATGCTCAGTCTGGGATTTTATCAGGGGTAATTAGAAGCAGGCTGAAGAGTAGAGATGTAGCGAACTGTTCGCCGGCGAACGGTTCCAGGCAAACTTTGGGGGTTTGCGGTCGCCTGCACCAGGCGAACTTTTGCGGAAGTTCGATTCGCCCCATAATGCTCTATTGAGCAAAACTTTGACCCTCTACATCACAGTCAGCAGTCACATTATTGCCAAACACACTGCTCTCACTGCTGGAGGCCCGCCCCCCCCCCTCCCTCCTCCAAGCAAGGTCCATATGCCATTTCACTCACTTGTCTGCCTACACTAATTAGTTAAGGGACAGCTGCTTCCCTCCACCCTTCTCCCTCCACCTATTCCCTCCTCCCTCCTACCGGAGGGAGGAGGGTGTCATCTGCCAGGGAATTATACTATTTTAATAACCAGTTTACATACCATAGCTGGGAATCGAACCCAGGTCTAACTGTGTGGTGGGCCAGCACCCTAACCGCTGTACCACAACAGTACTAACTGAAGCTGGCCTAGCATTTACTATTTATGCTCAATGCAATAGAAACATTAGGTTGCTTAAAGGGAACCTTAACTGAGAGTGATATGGATGTTTCCTGTAAACAATACCAGTTGCCTGGCAGTCCAGCTGATCTCTGTGACTGCAATAGTGGCTGAATCACACCCTGAAACAAGCATGCAGCTAATCCAGTCTGACTTCAGTCAGAGCACCTGATCTGCATGCTTGTTCAGGGGCTGTGGCTAAAAGTATTAGAGACACAGGATCAGCAGGCGATTCAGGCAACTGGTATTATTTTAAAAGGAAAAATCCATATCCTTCTCCGTTTAGGTTCCCTTTAAGGATTTGTAGCATAAAAGCCAACTCACATTGGCTGGGATTTGAACCCGGGTCTCACTGTGTGGTGGGCAAGCACCCTAACCGCTGTACCACAACAGTACCAACTGAAGCTGGCCTAACATTGACCATTTATGCTCAATGCAATAGAAACATTAGGTTGCTTAAAGGGAACCTTAACTGAGAGTGATATGGGCTTCCAGGTATTAGAGCCCTTGAAACATGTTTTCTATCATTTTTCCAGCCAGTAGAATTTTTTCAAATTTTCAAAGTTCGCCTCCCCATTGAAGTCTATTGCGGTTCGCGAACTTTTTCGCGAACCGAACCTTTCATGGAGGTTCGCGAACAGGGTTCGCGAACCGAAAATCGGAAGTTCGCGACATCTCTACTGAAGAGTGAAGAATGAAACAGAGAGCAGGGTAGGTGTTTTCTTTAATGTTCCCACTGATATATATGGTAAAATACATGAGGGTACTTAGTCTCTGGTTCACTTTAACGATTTGTAAAATCAGAACACAACAGTCTGATATATGTACAGGAATCCTCCAACCTGTGTAGCCTACTAAACTTTTTTTCTTTATGACTGATTGTGATTATATATTCACTCACAGCAAGAAGTCTCCTTTATTCTTATGCTTAATGAGTGTTGAGAAGGAAATATATGGAACTCTTTAAGCTCTAGCTTTTAAAGTGAATCTCAGCAGCACTGAAATGACTCAGCAGCACTGAAAATGCTTGGTGTTTCTTTAACAGTGGTACAGCATCAGAACTTTATTTTTCATACTCAAGCCTAATTTTTAGCGGCTTAGAAGCTAAGCTCCCCCCATCAAAGAAAACATGCCATGCATTTTTCCCCTGATGCTGAGCAAAGCATGATGGGATTTCTGATGTTGTTGTTCTCGTTGCCTAGTAGCTGCGAGGGATGATCAGGACACAGGGCAATTGGAACTGTGTCTCATGCTCCCTGTCACCTCCTTTCAACCAAAAAGATGACTGCCATCAAGAAATCACAAACCTTTGCCTGTTCTTGTATAACAGGGTGGGTAAGAGATTATATTACCTATCTATTTTAATTAACATAACTAATGTAACTTAATGACAGTATGTTTGTTTAGGCTGAAGTTCCTCTTTAAGGACCATGGGCTTTTTTTATTGGTTCACAGTGATCACAGGGTCAGTAGGCAATGAAATTGACTCCTAACTTGCACACAGAGTCTAGGTATTGTTAGTCACCTAGGTTTAGTGACAACAGAAGTGGGGTTGTGGTGTAAGCTGGGATATTGAAATCTATGCCCTGGCAGAGATAAGAATCTGCAAATGGCATAAGTTCAATATGCTGCATCCCCAACAGGTTAATAAATAGGCTAGATAGGGAACGTAATTAGAATCTGAAATATGATCTAACACTCCATCACACTACCAAGTTTATGTTGCTCTCACCCGGACAGGAAGTCAAAATTGTTCTAGGTTAAAATATGGGGTACATATATTGGTAGTAAAATAATGGCTTACCTGGCACCTATCGTAACTTCTATCCTCCACTTAAGGTACCTACCCTTAACCCCCTTCTGAAGGTACCTAACCTTAGCCCCCTCTATCTAATGCCTAAGATTAGTCCCCTAAAAGTAATTCCCACACATTTTATTTGCCCGTTAGTCCCTGCTATCACAACATTTTAATTATGTTCCTAGTACAATGTGTGTCGACAATATATTATTTGGAAATAAAGGTGTATGTTTTCTGTTTTGGGGTTTTCTTTGTATGTGGTCCACAATTACAAGCCTTTATTTACTAAAATAACAGTACTATACTCTCATGACATAAATATTAAAAAAGTCCCTAACATAACTGTATATCACATGCTTTATTTTGTTAACTATAGTGAAGGGGAAAGTAAGAGGTTAAAATTAATTGGGGATTATCTTTAATTTTTTTTATTTAGCATATTTATATTGGCCACTAGATGTCCCCACACTATCCTGTGTGCTGAACAGTACACAGAGAGTATTGCAAACCCGTGTGTTTACTTTTAATTTGTGAATGACGATCGGCCTCATTCATGCCATTTCATCATTCACTACCGGGAAGCTGATCTGGGAATGGGAACATTTTCCCATTCACAGATCACTACTCTGCAGCGAGGGGAGGTCACAGGCAGGTGCTTTCACGTGTGCCACGCATTAAACGCCACAGATGCATAGCTACGCTCCTGGAGCGGTAAGTGAAAAGGAAAAGATTTATCATGGGAAAGGGGGTATTAGCTACTGATTGGGATGAAGTTCATTTCTTGGTTACGGTTTCTCTTTAACCTTCAATTAACACAAAACCCTCTGATCACAAGGCTTGAAGGACAACTAAAGTGAGAGGTATATAGAGGCTGCCATATTTTTTTCTTTTGAGACCACAGTGATTGTGTTGCTTTGCTCCGCTGCACTCTCCAACACCGCAGCTCATCGCAAGGGAGATGCAAGTCTATGGAGAATTGCACAGTTCACACGATGTGGCGTGACGCAATTATCAAAATCGTAGTGCGCATTGTCAAAATCAGGCCTTAGTGTAGCTTGTTTGGATAAAACGTATACTTTGATCTGGTAAAACTACAATGTATATGCACTTTTCTACGTGATTGAAGTCTTTGTATACAAAATTCTGTACTTTTTGGAATATTAACCACTTCTGTGCCAGGGGTATTTTTGCTGATCGGTGCTGCGTGGGCTCTCCAGCCCGCAGCACCGATCAGCTAGCAGCCAGGGCGATTAGACTTCCCCCCCCCTTTTTTCCCCACTAGGGGGATGTCCTGCTTGGGGGGTCTGATCGCCGCCGGCTGCTTGCGCTTCCGGGGGGTGGCTCTTCAAAGCCCCCCTCCGCAGCGCTTCCTGGCCTCCTTCCCTCCCTCTCCCTCCCCCTGTGAGCGGCGCAGGACGGATTTCCGTCCTGCGCCTGATGGGATAGGCTTTAGCCTATCAGATGCCGGCGATCCCCAGCCAATCAGAGGCCGGGGATCGCCGATCTCCTCTACGGCGCTGCTGCGCAGCAGCGCCGTATACATGTAAACACCGGGGAAGATCTTCCCCGTGTGTTTACATTTACCCTGCGAGTCGCGATCGGCGGCTCGCAGGGTGTTCACGGAGACACCCTCCGTGAACTGACATGGAACGGCCGCTCATACGAGCGGCCGTTTCCATGGAATCCACTTCAGGATTCAGGGGCGTAGTTAAGCGTACGCAGAATCCTGAAGTGGTTAAAAGAAAAAGTATTTTTTGCAATTTTTTGGTTTCCTGTGTTTTCACTATATCCCTGACTAATTGATTAGTATTTGATCTGGTAAAAGGCTGGGCTCACACAAAAAAAGGTGTCCAGTCCTGTCCTGTCAGTTTTTAGTAGTGTCTGCACCAGGGCCGTTTCTTGCCCCGTTCAGCCGGTTCTGCTGAACGGGGCGCCAATGAGAGTGCCTGATTGGGGGGTGCCAGGCAGAAGGATGTCACTGCTAGGAGCCGGTGACCAGCGCGATCACCGGCTTCCTAGATCCTTCTGGGCGCTCTCCCCCTGTGGCCGCCGCTCTCTCCCTCCCTCTGGCCGCCGGCGCCGCCACGTCAGACCTCGATCAGGCGGCGACCAGTAGTGCAGGCGCTAGGACCTAGCACGCCGCACTGATATGCGGAAGTGACATCACTTCTGCATATAGAGCGTGTGCGTCCGGCGCCCTCTTACTGGTCGGGTTGCCCGCTGATCGAGGTCTGACGCTGCTGCAAGGTGAGGAGGTGGCGGCGGTGGCGGCTAGAGGGGGGGGGGGTCCCCTTTCACTCACTCGGGTCCCTATACCCCTGGCTCCATATACTGGGCACATATACCCCCTGGCTCCATATACTGGGCACATATACACCCTGGCTCCATATACTGTCTGGGCACATATACCCCCTGGCTCCATATATTGGGCACATATACCCCCTGGCGCCATATACTGGGCACATATATCTCTGGCTCCATATACTGGGCACATATACCCCCTGGCTCCATATACTGGGCACATATACCCCCTGGCTCCATATACTGGGCACATATACCCCCTGGCTCCATATACTGGGCACATATACCCCTCCCTACATATACTGGGGACATATAGCCCTGACTACATATACTGGGGACATATACCCCTGACTACATATACTGGGGACATATACCCCTGGCTCCATATACTGGGCACATATACCCCCTGGCTCCATATACTGGGCACATATACCCCCTGGCTCCATATACTGTTTGGGCACATATACCCCCTGGCTCCATATACTGGGCACATATACCCCCTGGCGCCATATACTGGGCACATATACCTCTGGCTCCATATACTGGGCACATATACCCCCTGGCTCCATATACTGGGCACATATACCCCCTGGCTCCATATACTGGGCACATAAACCCCCTGGCTCCATATACTGGGCACATATACCCCCTGGCTCCATATACTGGGCACATATACCCCCTGGCTCCATATACTGGGCACATATACACCCTGGCTCCATATACTGGGAACATATACCCCCTGGCTCCATATACTGGGCACATATACTCTCTGGCTCCATATACTGGGCACATATACCCCCTGGCTCCATATACTGGGCACATATACCCCCTGGCTCCATATACTGGGCACATATACCCCCTGGCTTCATATACTGGGCACATATACCCCCTGGCGCCATATACTGGGCACATATACCTCTGGCTCCATATACTGGGCACATATACCTCTGGCTCCATATACTGGGCACATATACCCCCTGGCACCATATTCTGGGCACATATACCTCTGGCTCCATATACTGGGCACATATACCCCCTGGCTCCATATACTGGGCACATATACACCCTGGCTCCATATACTGGGAACATATACCCCCTGGCTCCATATACTGGGCACATATACTCTCTGGCTCCATATACTGGGCACATATACCCCCTGGCTCCATACATACTGGGGACACTGGCTGTTTGTCATTATGTGCATTTACTGGTGAAAAGCGGTCTCTTGTTAAGTGCATTTACTGGTGAAAAGTGGTCTCTTGTTAAGTGCATTTACTGGTGAAAAGCGGTCTCTTGTTAAGTGCATTTACTGGTGAAAAGTGGTCTCTTCTTATGTGCATTTACTGGTGAAACGCTGTCTCTTATGTGCATTTAGTGGAGAAATTTTGTCAGTAAAAATGTTTTGTCAGTAATTTTTTAGGTATTTGTCAGTAAAAAATAACGTGAAAGGTTGGCAACACTGGCAGGCGGCGCAACGGGAAAGATACAGGCAGCCCACCTCACGCTTGAGCTGGGCTGGGGGAAGAGCCGACGACAGCGAGCAAGAGTAGGGTGGCCGCATGCAGCCATAAATACGCAGTGTGTGACTGCGTCGCACTCGCAGAGCCTCTCAGCCTGAGTCAGTCCAGAGACTAGCAGACTCGCAGGCAGCCAAAGCCAGCCAGGAGCAAGCCCATGGAAGAGGGGTAGTGAAATAAAATAAAAAAATAAATAAATAAAAATGGTGAGTTGGTTTCAAGAAGCCTTTTGACATGATTTCACTTAGCAGCTTTGATTTTGGGGAGGAGGGGAGGGGGGGGGGGCGTTTTTTTTGACTCTCGAACTGGGTGAAATTTAGCCTAGAAACTGCCCTGGTCTGCACCAAGCATGCAGCCAGTGGTAACAGAACACCTCATCTGCTTGTTTGTTCTCGGTTGGTGATTGAGGCAGAGGATCAGCCCAGTAGCAAGTCTGGTAGCATTTTAAAAAGGGTTATGGCATTGGTGTCTTCCGTAATCAACATCAAATGTTATTGTAGTTCTGTATAGACAGTAAGCTTATTTTAAGCTCTGGTCACCTTTAATCACCTGATATTGAGTCACTTTTAAAGTATCTGGTCAGGAGCACGGGCACCTGTCATTACGACTGCAATTTTCACAGACCGCTTGCTCCACTCCCTTGCAGCCTGAGTAGCATGATAATAATGAGCCAAGCAGCAGCTGCTCCGCACATGGAGTTTGCTACTGATCATGTGTCCAGAATTCTGTAACAGGATTTTGTGCATAGATTTTCATTGAATCAATCAAAATTAGCTGTAGTTGGAAATATTGGCAGTTGATTGACCATCTCTAGGTGAGATATTTTGGCATACTTAGTAGCATTGTTCTAGAAACTGTTGGATACTGTAGAATGCTGCTCTAAAAACGTTCAGGGAGTCTTATCTGTGGTTTTGTTTTCTGCATATAGAACTATGCTGTGATATTTACCTTCGTTTGGCAACTTGGAAACCATCACTGTGTTGCTATGTTACTTTCTACAATGTTTGTCATCATCTCAGTTGTTGTTTATTTAATTCAAGCATTGCAACTGTTTATTGAGCAGAGCAGCCTTGTTTGTGTTGCTGTTGGCACAGTCAGCTTCTGGCATAGAGAAGAAGTAGAATTATTGTCCAAATATTTAAAGGGAACCTTAACTGAACGGGGGGGGTAAAGAGTTTCAATTACCTGGGGCTATTACCAGCCCCCTGCAGCAGTCTTGTGCCCTCGGCGCCGCTCTGGAATCCTCTGGTCCCCCGCTGTCACTTAGTTTCGTTTTTGACGACTCACCAGTCGCCGGCCGCCATGCGTATTATAGGACGCATTCACCAATACAATTAGCGCTATTGCGGACCGTAACACGTACAAAAATACGCATTGCAGCATTCCGCACGCGTAGATATGCGGCAACGTGTATTTTTGTACGCGTTGCGGTCCGCAATAGCGCTAATTGCATTGGTGAATGCGTCCAATAATACGCATGGCGGCCGGCGACTGGTGAGTCGTCAAAAAAGAAACTAAGTGACAGCGGGGGACCAGAGGATTCCAGAGCGGCGCCGAGGGCACAGGACTGCTGCAGGGGGCTGGTAATAGCCCCAGGTAAGTGAAACTCTTTACCCCCCGTTCAGTTAAGGTTCCCTTTAAGCGTACCTGAAGTGAAATGTGACATGAGATAAACATACAGTGTACATGTAATACTAGCCCTAGTAAGAAATTTTGTTTCTGTTTTTTTTTTTACAGTATAGCAAGCGCTAATATACTATAGTTGTTAATTGCGCTTTAAGGTACTTACCTTCCTTCTATTAGATTACTATACCTTGGGCGCCTCCTAAACCATTTATTTGTTACAGCCCACAGAACTCCTGCAATAAATCTACAGTGTGTCTCCTTCCTGCTTTTATGGAAGCAGAAAAAGGGTTAACATCCTGTGTTTACAAATTAGCTGAGGCTTCTGAGGCTGCCTAGATTCCTGTGCTGACACAGCTGAGAGATCATATTACAATTATAATTACTTGCAGCTGAGGGGAATCAGATAGGCTCTTTACTCTAAACACAAACAGGGTGGATTAATCTATGTTTTTCTTGTGTCCTGTGCATGAGTGCAGGTCAACTTTCACAAGGCAGAGTGTGGATTCTACAGACGTCGGGCCGACTTCACGCGACATCAGGGCTAGGCTCAATGAGCACAGAAGTAACATTAGAACATATAAGGATGAGGAATCAAAAAAGCCTAAAGACAAATTTGATTCTCCCGTAGGCAGACATTTTCATCAATGCAAGCATAAAGTCGGTGATCTGAGATGGTGTGTGCTGGAAAAGGTTTTCGATATTGAAGGTGTTGACCCGCAGACCTTATTACTGCGAAGGGAATGCAGATGAATAAGTGATTTAGGATCTTTGACCCCTAATGAGATAAATGAAGCATATAGCTTGAAATGTTTTTTATGAGTAACTTTGCATTACCTGTTGTATCTACTGTCACTTTAAGTTTTGTGCCCGCCCCAGGGGTGTGTTTTATGCAAATTTATGTCCTTTAAATAGGGTTTGGCACTTTTGTTCTGTAAGCACTTGAGAAAGACCTCTGTGGTCGAAACGTTGTGCTCTGCACTGTGGTACTTGCAATAAAGTTGGCCAGCCGGCCTTAAAGAGACTCCGTAACAAAAATTGCATCCTGTTTTTTATCATCCTACAAGTTCCAAAAGCTATTCTAATGTGTTCTGTCTTACTGCAGCACGTTCTACTATCACCATCTCTGTAATAAATCAACTTATCTCTCTCTTGTCAGACTTGTCAGCCTGTGTCTGGAAGGCTGCCAAGTTCTTCAGTGTTGTGGTTCTGTGATGCATCTCCCCCCTCCTGGCCCCTCTATGCACACTGCCTGTGTATAATGATCTCTTGAGATACAAAAGGAATGCTGTATACAGCCTGCTTGTGTATGGATGTATTTTCTATGTGTGGACATACTGTACATCAACCTACTTCCTGTTTTGGTGGCCATTTTGTTTGTTTATAAACAAACTTTTTAAAACTGTTTTTAACCACTTTTAATGCGGCGGGGAGCGGCAAAATTGTGACAGAGGGTAATAGGAGATGTCCCCTAATGCACTGGTATGTTTACTTTTGTGCGATTTTAACAATACAGATTCTCTTTAAGGTACCCATACACTCGTCAGATTAGCAGCAGATAGATCATCAGATGGAATTCTTATCTATCTGATGTGTAAAAGGAACATTTTTTACTAGAATAGAATTCCAATAGATTTCAGTTTGAAATCTATTGAAAAACGATCTGATGGCATTTTTTTGCCATCAGATTTCCATTAGGGCCAATGCAAAATGATAAGCAATCTCAACAGATCGACCTAGATTTTCCACCCTGCCAGTTCGATGGAAATCCATCGAAATCGACCGAAATCGGCCGTCGATCGGTCGATTGGGCAACCGATTTGCAATCGATCAATTGATTTTGATCGATCGATCGGCCAGAAAATCGGCTGAGTGTATGGGCCCCTTTAAATCCAGGTAGAGACCCAGCATCTTTGTTCAATGTGTAGAGTGTGGATTCTACACAGCAATTGTAACCGTCTGATACAATCTTAACCACCTTAGCGGTATGGACGAGCTCAGCTCGTCCATTACCTCCAGAGGGTGCCGCTCAGGCCCTGCTGGGCCGATTTTGACCAAATAAAAAGCAGCACACGCAGCCGGAACTTTGCCAGCCGCGTGTGCTGCCTGATCGCCGCCGCTCTGCGGCGATCCGCCGCGAGCAGCGGCGAAAGAGGGTCCCCCCAGCCGCCTGAGCCCTGCGCAGCCGGAACAAATAGTTCCGGCCAGCGCTAAGGGCTGGATCGGAGGCGGCTGACGTCAGGACGTCGGCTGACGTCCATGACGTCACTCCGCTCGTCGCCATGTCGACTAAGTAAGCAAAACATTTTGGCCGCCGGAGGCGATCAGAAGAACGCCTCCGGAGCGCCATCTAGTGGGCTTTCATGCAGCCAACTTTCAGTTGGCTGCATGAAATAGTTTTTTTTTTAATTTAAAAAAAACCCTCCCGCAGCCGCCCTGGCGATCTTAATAGAACGCCAGGGTGGTTAAAAAATAAGCCATTACAATGACATGTTACCAATGTTCTATTTATCATCCATACTAATAGAATTATTTATCTCATAAGTTTTTCACTTCAGGCTCATTTTTAGAAAGAATGTGAAGGCTGCTGTCATCATTCCCCTTTAATTGAAAACTGTGAAAAACTATACCTCAGGATAAAACTTAATGACACTGCCGCAGAGCCCACTGATGGCAGGTTTTCCATAACCACATCCACTTACAAAATCTAACTTTTTCACTACCTTAGTTATGAGTTAAAAATAATGGTCACATGATCTATGTTACTATGTTCTACAAAAGTATGGCTGGCTTAGTACTTCCCATTTTTAATAAATTTTTATGACAAGTCTCTCCAATGGTTTTCTCTCCTTTTTCACCATTTCTGGGACAAGCTGCCTGATTTTATGCACTGCACAGTACGCTCCAGACAACGTTAGCACGACCCCAAGCGGCTCTCAAGCAGGTGCAGTAAATGCCGACCTGGCGTAGTCGGCCTCTGCCACCGGCTGGGAGCGGAGCGGCAGCGAGGGTACAAGATGGCTGCCAGGGGCTGGAGGAAGCCTCGGGTAAGTAGAGTTTTGTTTTGTAATTACTTCAGACCTTCCCTTAAGGTTACTCCTATTCCCCCCCCCCCCCCCCCGCCTCTGTGACAAATCCCCCTGTCTCTAAACTCCTTTTGCATCACTGTCAGTGGGCTATAGCACAGGTGACTGCAGTACAGTATGCCACAACTTGCAGCTCACCATTTGCAGTGTAATTGTTAAACACTGTGTAGGTTTATATTGGCCCAGGAGGGGAGCCTCGTGCTTCCTGACTTATTGGAGTTATTAAGACTTGGAAGGGGAGCTATACTTTCTTTTAAAATTATTTTTTAATTATTGTTGCAACTTCTAAAGATGGTCAGTATGGAGTTAAAAATTCTGACTGGCATTCAAATTGAATTTAAATTGTATGCAGCTTGGGATTGAGCCAACCAAAAAAGGTAGGAAGTGCATTTAATTATGCCATTTCCAAGATACATATAATTTGCATTAAATGTGCATGCAAGCCAGAATTATTATGACCTCATTGACCATCTCCAGAGAGTTCTACATTCTGTGCCAAGTAGATCTGAGGAAGGGCAAAGTGCTGCCATGCTCCTAAGGGGAATTTAATCAGATCTAAGTATAATAAATGTATTGAGGGCGCTGCCCTGACTATATAAAATCCTATTAATATTTCTAGGAATACAACTTCCTCCTGCTGCAATCCTTCAAGGTGTGGTATCCCCTAACCACACCCTCAAAAAAACAAGATTTAAAATAAAATAAAATAAAAGGTGCGCTGGAATTGATACAAATTATTATTTATATTTAAAAGGTCGTTTTTATTATAATAAGTTTTCAATATATTTTCGTTTGATACGTATAGTACAAATAAGTATTCAATAATTCCACACTATGTCTCACACTTGTGTATACAGTCGTCCATACATACATCCAAACATACAAGGAGCGTGCTGGTTCCCCTAAAAAAGGTTTAAAGTTATCCTTTAAAAATATTAATCATAAGCTTTTAGCTAAAAAAAACCCCTTACAGGGAAATAAAAGCATGTAATCTCCGTGACGCTTGATGGACTGTTAGTTCCTGAATGTCCACAGCAATACAAGGCTGCAAGCGACATGAAATCCTAAATACACTCCGCAGATGATATACATATATATAGCGTGCCTGTTTGGCAGATCTCACCACATATCACAATCTTGGGGAGTCCTGAATCCAGGTGACCTCCTTCAGCCCAGAGAGTTACTTCAAAGTATCAGATGTTCTCCGGCAGGATGACACGCAGTGCTGCTCAGGCGGTTACTGCTCTACTTCAAACTTTTGTTCCACAGCCGTCTCGGATGAGCGACTTCCGGCTCCTCGTCTTCAGAGCGTGGCGTCACTTCCCAGTGCGCCTCAGCTCAGTGCTGTAATGACTTCCTTGCGTTCCACCGCTTTTATTTCTCCGTGAGTCACAATGATTAAGTGACCAATGGTGGGAACAAAAGAGTCACTCTGTACTCATGTGGGGCGCTCCTACAAAGTTACAGTAAGCAGCTTGATTAACATGTTTCGCCGGCCCGGCCGTCTTCTTCAGAATCTAGAGGATAATTCGGAAGTCGCCATCTTTATATAGTGATGCTTATCACCAAGCTCCTCCCTCTCCGGTCACATTAAAGTGGCTCTCCGTCCAATATTTGCACACTGTTCAATGATACATTAATTCCATACTATATTGCACAGAGTTTTATTCAGAGGAAATTTTCTGTTATTCTGATCATGTCTCTAATTCCTCAGAGTCCTAATCAGTGGGAGAATGTATTTATCAAGTTCGATTTTCGATTATTATTACATTATATTTCTCCCAATTTTTTCTCCTTTTCTCAAAAGTTTAAATCCTCCTAAAAAAAGGGGGGGGGGAGGGGGGGGGTTGGGGATTCCAACAGCTCCCTGGGGAACCAGAACACTCATATTATCAAGAAATAAAATTATATAAAATATGTATGCCTTGTATTGCTGTGGACATTCAGGAACTAACAGTCCATCAAGCGTCACGGAGATTACATGCTTTTATTTCCCTGTAAGGGGTTTTTTTTAGCTAAAAGCTTATGATTAATATTTTTAAAGGACAACTTTAAACCTTTTTTAGGGGAACCAGCACGCTCCTTGTATGTTTGGATGTATGTATGGACGACTGTATACACAAGTGTGAGACATAGTGTGGAATTATTGAATACTTATTTGTACTATACGTATCGAACGTAAATATATTGAAAACTTATTATAATAAAAACGACCTTTTAAATATAAATAATAATTTGTATCAATTCCAGCGCACCTTTTATTTTATTTTATTTTAAAACAGACTACGATTTTAATTGCGGTTATAGCAATGCCTAGAGTGTAATGTGGGCATAGGAGGCGCAGGATGTAACTGAGCTCTGGAAGATGCCGGCAGACCAAAAATAAGCATCGGAGGGACAGCACAGATAGTGGCAGAGCAGAGGTAGTGACCGCAGGGGTAAGTAGTATGTTGCACATTTGCATTAGTGAGGGGGTTGGGTTAGGTGTAGGTAGCATTAGGCTAGCATTAGGAGCAGGTAGAAGATGGGTTAGTGTGAAAGTAAAATTAAGGCGCCCAAATCTCCTGTGCTGTTATTGCAGTGCTCGGTGCAGCATAATTCAGTACGGATTGAACTAGGATCAGTCTGTAAAATGGCAGATCACCCAGCACAATGCTACAATAACCAAGGCAGGGTATAATAAGAGCATGCACTAGCATTTTAGTAATGGCCTGTGTGAGGTGTATACAGGATATAGGTTTAAGTTAAAGCTTTTCCTATTTTAATAAAGCTTGCTGATTAAAGTTTTATGATGATTTCAGGAAGTTCTGTCATCCAGGCAGTAAGAAGTTTAGTTTTAATTTAGTGTTTCGGGCCTGGGGAGAAATGCTTAAGTCTGGAACAATGGGCTGCAAGGTAAATAATTGATATTAATCCCTGTTTTTGCTGAAAGTGAATAGAGAGGGAATGAGGCTGAAACGGAAAAGAAATTAACAGGCAGCTTCTGACAAAATGGACTGTCATTGTGATCGCAGTGGCTGACTCACTTTAATGATTCATCAGGACATTATTCTGGTATAGGACTGTGCACAGTTCACACAGAAACACTTGACACTCAGTATATATCATGTTATGATTAGTAAATAGGGATATTAGCTCCAATGAAACTCCAAACAAGCAGCACAAAAACTTTCTGAAAACGTCAAAACTTCCAATATGTCTATCTGAGGTTCGGAATAGAGGAGGATTTTGATTGTGCAGATAAGCTAGCATACTACATGGAAGTGGAAAAATTGACCAATGACTGGCCAATCAAAATTGAATGCGTGTACCAGGCTAAAGCACACTTCTAATTATGATTTGCCAATCACTGACTAATTTTACCACCTCCATGTAGCATGAGGGCCAACTGATTGCACGGATTGTGTAGGTAAACCCTCATACTTACTGCATGGAAGTGGTAACACTGGCCATTCAATTGGATGTGTATACCAGGTGTTATGTTGGAGAGCGCTCACAGATACAATGTACACTGAGATGGAAATAAGTACCTCTTCTGCCAGGATAGTGTACTGGCTCTGCCTCTGACACAGGAGACCTGGCTTTGAATCTCGGCTCTTCCTGTTCAGTAAGTCAGCACCTATTCAGTAGGAGACCTTGGGCAAGACTCCCTAACACTACTACTGCATATAAAGCGTGCCCTTGTGGCTGCAGCTCTGGCGCTTTGAGTCCGTCAGGAGTAAAGCACAATGTAAATGTTATTTGTCTTTTCTTGTTTTGGCTTATTCAACTGTGATCTTATAGAGACTTGATCAGATTGTGCTATATCAGAATCAGAATTTATTTCGCCAAGTACAACGGGGGTTGTACCAGGAATTGGTTTTGACACTACAGGGTTGGTTGTGGTACAGTAGCAAACTTTTATATACAGAGGTAAAGAAATCACTACATGCAATATGCATTTGATATAGTAACATACAGTGGTACAGTAAACAGTATTGTGCCATATGCATACAGAAGATGGATACAGTAGAATATACAGATGTTTGGCTTAGATAGAAAGGTTACGCAAAACATGGACCCAGGAGAAAGACCAGGGAAAGATCTGCTGCCGTCTATGGCACTCAAACCCTTCTGCTGCGATAAATGAATCAGATGCCCCACAGCCTGTCCCTGGGGAAGACAGAGAAGAGAGGAAAGGAGAGATTGAAAGAAAAGAGAGAGTGACACAGAGAGAAAAGAAAATTGAGTCCCCTTTGGGAAGTGGCAGAACCTGACCAGTTAATGTCCTGGCTGGCTGGCATGGCCGAAGGCCTGCTGTGAGCTGGCTTCTGGCCACAATCCAAAATGAAGCACCTGGCTTGCAGCCTAGTCCAGACGTCCTGGAGCATACTAGTGCCCTAAGGAGGATGGATCTGTGGAGGGGTCCGGCTGCACAGCTGCAGGGTCTCATCCCCTGTGTAGGATGGCTGCAGCAGCGTTCAGCAGATGATCATAAAGGGACCTTGGGCAATTGAACTTTAAGTGCTCCATACAGCAGGGGCCTCCCAGAAAGTCTGGCTTATTTCAGTGGCAGGGATGGAGCAGGACAGGGAGCAGGGGACCTTACCCCTCTGGGCCATTGTGGTAGAGTAGGCCTCTTGTTACAGTGGTGGCATCTGGTGTCCCAGGACAGCAGTGGTGTAGTGGCCCCATGTGATGAGAAGCAGCATGGTTGGGACCTCAGGCAGCTTCCGAGTCCTCTGCTTGTGGCGGTGACTTAGTGGATGCTAGTGCAAGTGGCCATCCGCACTATGTAAACACTAGAGTAAAACCTGGTAACACTTTTAATTATAGTTGGCCAATCACTCACCATTTTTTCCACCTCCACGTAGTATGAGGGTTTACCTACACAATCTACTCATAGTTTTCATTATCTGTTGACCCTCATACTACATGGAGGTGGTAGAATTGGTCAGGGATTGTCCATTCATAATTGAAAGTGTTTACTAAGCTTAAGATTCAACACTATAGTTGAATGGCATTGTTTAGACAGCAGCAGGAGAACCAATGAGGATGCCTCCTCAATATTCCAAAGACTTAAAAGACCACGAAGGTAAGCTATATGATCTGTACAGTGTTCTCCCCAGGCTCTTAGTTTTGGTGAGCACCCAGCTGTCACCGACTCACCTCCTCCTCTGTTGTAAGCAGAGTTGTGTAGAAAAGCGCCGGCCTTCAATTCTCTCATCTCGCCCCTCCCGGCTATTTTTTCATGCCACCCTGCTGGAAAAAAATTCTGGGGAGAACACTGCTCTATCACCACTGGAACATCCACCATTTATCTGTCTAGAACAAAGATGGCACCTGGGCATTATAAGGTGTCCAAAGTAAAAATGGCTTCTGGACTAGTACTCCAATATTTTATGAAAACTTGAAACAGGAAATGGGATTATAACACCTATAGACCAAGGTGTTAAACTGAAATAGAAAGTGGTCCAAAATTGAATACTGAGACCTAGTCGCGGGCCAACCTCTATGTCTACTGGCCACCTTCCTCCCTTATAAAGTTCCCTGGTGTCTAGTGCTTTTCCCCTTCCTGCCCCATATGGCTTCCCTGGTGTTCTAGGTCTTCTCCTCCAGTATAGCTTCCCTGTTGGTCTAGAGGGGACCAAACATAATGCAAAATGGGGAAACCACTTTGGGGGAAAATGTAATGACTCTGAGGGCCAGATTGGGCCCCCGAGCCAGACTTTGACATGTATGCTGCAGAGGAATGGTTTCGAATTGAAATATTTTTCCACAGATTGAATCCAGTTAGGGCGATGGGTTTTGTTGTTGTGGACTTTCTTTCTCCTGGATTGAGGTATAGTGGGGCGTAAGAGGTGGAATTTGATGACTCTTCACCTTTTTAACCTATAAAACTTTGCAACTTAAAGCACACCTAAAGTGAGGGTAATATGGAGGTTGACATATGTATTTCCTTTTAAATAATGCAAGTTGCCTGGCTGCCCTTCTGATGCCCTGCCTCTAATACTTTTGGTCATAAACCCTAAACAAGCATGCAAATCAGATGTTTGACTTAAATTTGACTGCATTTACTGCATGCTTGATTCAGGAGTGTGATTTAGACACTACTGATGCATTAAGGACAAGGAAATATTCTCTTGACCTGATTTTGTAGATGTATCATGTTATATTATTGGGTTGGGTTACTAGTGTGTTTCCATGGAGAACCCAGTAAAGTCAGTTAAGATAGCCAGATTGAGTTCCATAAGAAAGGTTCAGTGACTACAACAGTACAAATAATTTCTGTGAGTAACTGTCAGTTTAAAAGATCATGTTTAAAGGGACCCTAGTGAAGTATACCTAAGCAGTATAAATTAGTACTGTATATGCCAACAGCATACATAATCAGGGGTAACTGCATGACAGAATTATTATTTGTTTAAAAGGGAACCTGAACCAAGTAAAATTATTTACAATAAGTGCACGATGCACCTGCAAATGAAAATTACATACTTACTTTGCCGTCAGTTCCTCTCAGAAGCTCACCATTTTCTTCTTACAACAATTCCTTCCAGTTCTGACAAGATTTTATCAGCTGCTTTCAGTTATACAGCATACAAGCTGCTGTCTGTTATAACTGAAAGGACAACTGATGAGCAAGGTAATGTCCATTGTATGTATGTTTGTAACATCCCTTCCTTGAAGGGTTAATGCTAAAACGAATACCTGACAAGAATGTGTAATGATCCGCTCAGCTCATTCCTCAAATCTGTGGGCTGCAGGTCTCTGGAAGAAAGACCATTCTTCACTTTGCAAGTTTCAGACCTGCTCTGCTGCTGAAGAATTTGCATACATTTGTCATGCAAATTATCTAGCCGCCTCCTTTGAAGGCTTGCAGCATAAATACCATGTGATCCCACAATTCTTTGCTGGTCATGATGGTTTGTTAATACACTCCTGGAGTGTCAGCCTTGCTATTGTTTGCTAAAGATTATCTTAGAGTATTCCTGGGGACTGCACTAGGCATCCCATTAGTGCAGTCAGGTTGTATTATCTGTATTGCCTGTCTTGTCTTGTCCTTGCGATTGCACTGTCGCCAGCGGTTGGCGATGGTGAATCGTTTGGTCCAGTACCTGGATCGCACTTGCCCTAACGTTAGTGGCAGTGGGTCTCTCTAGTCTATGTCTTGGAGTTTTACCGTAGCTGCGGTTGCTACTGGTTACTCCTTCTGTCTGTCTTGCCGTGTGGTTCGCACTCACTCTGGCGGTAAGTGCAGTGGATCCTGCTAGGCCTATTCCTGTATTTGAATCACACTCGCTCTGGTGGAAAGGAGCAGTGAATCCTGCTAACTCTGTTGCTGTACTTGGATCTCACTTGCTCTGGTGGAAAAGAGCAGTGGATCCTGCTAACTCTATTTCTGTACTTGGATCACACTTGCTCTGGTGGAAAAGAGCAGTGGATCCTGCTAACTCTGTTTCTCTACTTGGATCACACTTGCTCTGGTGGAAAAGAGCAGTGGATCCTGCTAACTCTGTTTCTGTACTTGGATCACACTTGCTCTGGTGGAAAAGAGCAGTGGATCCTGCTAGCTCTGTTTCTCTACTTGGATCACACTTGCTCTGGTGGAAAAGAGCAGTGGATCTTGCTAGTTCTGTTTCTCTACTTGGTTCACACTCGCTCTGGCGGAAAGAGCAGTGGATCCTTTCTGTCCTATCCCTGAACCCGGATCGCACTCGCTCTGGCGGAAGAGCGGTGGATCTTATCTGATCTATTCCTGTTGATCGTTCGTCTGTCTGTCTGGAGCAAACGCTTGCGGTTGCCTGTGGTAAGGCAACCGTTTAGCAAGCGTTCCTGTTATTTGTTCATTTGTCTGTCATTGGTTAGTCAGGGTGGGGTGTTTGTCTCTGTTGCGCTTATCGTGCGGAGACCACGCCGTAAACGCGTTCGCTGTTGCGAATGAGTGCGGTGTTCGCGTTTAGCTAGCGTTTGTTATTTTCTTCACCTTCTGATTGTTGTTTGCTGTGCCTTTGCTACTCTCGTTTTCTGTTCTGTTCTGCCTTGTGTCACTTCTGGCAATCGCCTCCCTCCTGCGATTGCGTTCCCGCTTTGTTTCTGCGGATGTGTGTTCACCGTCGCCGGGTGGCGACTAGATTGGGGAACACACATTTGGTCTGTCTCTCTGCTCTCTCTCTTTAAGGGCTATCTTGGCCTGCTTTGCTGTCCCATTACGTACAATCATTATCTGGCATCTGTGGCTGTGCAGAGGATCTGTTCCTCTGCACTCCACAGCTCCACCTGCCGGCAGGAATTCCCCTCTACTGGTACATAGCATCATTGCTGGGTTCTCTCCGATTATACGCTTGTGGAGGATTTTAGGGGGAAGCCAATTTACTTATCTGTATGTTTTATGATGTGGGAGGAAACTGGAATGCCAGGAGGAAACCCACAATCATTATTTTTTCAGGTTTCCTATAAAGTTGTTTCTACTGTGACTTTGCTGTATGTTGAGTTTTTTCATTTGACTTTTCTTTTTCTTTAAATAAAAGGACAAACTTATGTTGGAGGCAATGATAAGCGTCATTGTTTCAGAAGTTTATTAGTTTCAGAGTCGAAATCCAGATGTTTACAAAAAGCTCATTTTTTGACTAGTTCTCTTTAAGAAATCCTGAGACTAGGACAGTTTCCGTTCTCCTTTTTGCTATTTAAGTGATGTAGCTAGAAGCCCCGACCTTCCCCGGAGAAGCATAATGTCCCTGTGATAATGGTGAGATTACACTTTTATCGCTGTTGGAATTGTCTGCTTTGCTTTTTTTTATTTCTATGCTGATCCTTTGGTACAATTATGCAGTGAGAGGAGGATGGAGGCAGCAAGCACTGCAGTATTATGCAACGGCCCCAGAAACTGCAGAGACAGCTGCTGACTGAATAGAGATCACAGTTTTTTCTTACCTTGCAGTCATTCTGCCTGAACCATGTACGGACAAGAGTGTACACTCCCTATAAAGGCAAATTGTCATTCAGAGGCACATTGGATATTGACATGACTTTCTTTCCTGTCATGGTGACATTTACCCTTTTTTTTTTTTAAAGTTAGATGCATATAAAGCAAAATAATAAAGTGAAACTAGATACTCCCTTGTTTGGAAACGAGATAGGGACTGTTCTTAACCTGAATCTGTCCATAAGTTAAAATACTGTGCTACCTCTGTCCTCCTCTCTGCCCCCCTGTGCCTGCAGTGTCCCCCTCTGTGTCTCCTCTGTTCCCTCGTGCCTTTAGTGTCCCCCTCTGTCCCACCTTTGCCCTCCCAATATGGCACCTTTGTCCACCTGGGCCCTCAGTGTACCACAGCAAAATGTCATTGCATTGGTTTAAAAAAAAAACAACTATTTTTTTACATTTAAGTTTATCAAAAACTACAAGGTCTTTTTGAAAAAAATATTTTGACTTCTTACCACAGAATCAAATGTCGCATTTTCTGGCTGCTCGTACCGTCAAGTCTTTTGTAAGTCAGGTGTTTGAAAGTCAGAGACTTCCTGTACATAAATTTCAAGTGCAACTCTATGTTGAGAGAAAAACCTTTTTTTTTTAAAGAGCAAGCGCTACTTCAGCTTATTTACTTTGTTTTTATGTGAATGTACACATCAGTCTTATCATCCTGCATCTTATATCCGTATGTGTTCTTCTGGCTTCAGTGATTCTCTTTTCGTGCCACAATCCCACTGCTGAGGATGGAGGCTTGAGTAAGGAGCTATGGACTATGACATCTGGGCCGCACTACTCATCTGCATGCTAATGCGCTGGCGCGGCAGTGCTCATGTGTCTGCACCACGGCCACCACGGCCATGCTCATGATAGAAGAAGAGGGCCCCGATGTTAAACAAGTGATGGGGGACCAGGGTACCACGAGGGAAGCCTCAATAGGATCCAGAGTCTTCCCTTTCTTTAGGTAAGTATCTGTTTCTAAACTAGAGCTTCAACTCAGGTTCTTTTTAATGATTACCACTATCCAAATATATACACATATAAAGGTGAATATTGCCATCATAGCACCAATGAAGAGCTCACACAGTAGTTAAAGGAGGACTCCAGTACATTGTCATCCCCTTATTCTTACACCAATGGATAAGGAACAGTATCACTGGCATGTTGGTACTTCCTGTTGAGCATTTGGTCTAGAAAAATGAACAAACCTGTATTCTCAGTAGTAACCCCACTATGTATTACCTTTGGCCCACAGGCCATACCTGCACCAGGGCACTTCAGCAGTCTGAAACTATGCTCCCTTACTAACCCACCCCTTTCCCTCATTTAGTTCCAGCCAGACAGGCCTGGGGAATTAATGGTGCTGGTGTTGTGAGTGTCATGTTGGCCTGTTGTCTTTTATGTAGGCACCACTAAATGTGAGTTCTTCAGGGGATTTGCATAATTCTTGTTTTCAGGGTACCGTATTTTCCGTAATATAAGACGGACTTTTTCTCCCCCCAAAATGGTGAGAAAAAGTCCCTGCATTATATATTCCAAAGACAGGGAATCCCCGTCTTATAAACGCCCACCGATACGAACCGCTGGCCCGCAGCAACTTCGGGGACTTCCTGCCTTGTCTCCCTGTGTGTTCCTCCTGCCCCCTGGAGTAAGAATAGCGGCAGACCGGCTCACCTTCCTATCGATTCTAGCACTGTGTGGTCCTCCGCCTCCAGCATGTCTCCGCTACCCCTGCGAAAGAATAGTTAGCGGCAGAGCGGCTCACCTTCCTAGCTATTCCAGCAGCGGTGATCTGCAGACATCTTGCGTTTCATGCGGCTTCCCCTAGTCACGGCTCCTGTTGAGGAAGTCCCCATCTAACGCAAGCGCATGCCTACATTACCTTGCAGCTTCTAAGGAAGACTGGAAGTCATGTAAGTCAATGGCGATGCAGGGTCTTATAAACACTAACGTGGTGGCATTGCCTGCATGCATGCACGGAAGCGTATTTTTACAATACGCTTCCATGCACTTCCGTATTTCCAAAACAGGAAGTGATCGAGCATCACTTGCTGTTTGGCTGTCAGCCAGAAGTGGTTTACCGCGTGCTAGTGTGGTAATCCCTATTGGCCTGTTTTTGGCGGTGCGGCCCTTGGGTTGCACTGCACGGCTGCCGCCAGCCAGTAGTCTGAAACTGGCCTAAATGTTTGAGAAACCAAGAGTTAGACATTAAATCAATTGGCAAAAAGTGGTTAAAAACAAAGACACTCTTGGTCTATATTTAATCAACGTATTGATCAGGAAAGCCCATTCTTTGTTTGAGGGATGCTGGGGATGCAAATCAGATATAAATTATGCACTAATCCCTAACCTAAAAATTTGAATGCAAACTGAAGCATATGGATGCAGCTAGCCATAAGTATACTTACATTTTTTGTACAGCTGGAGATATTGGCAGCACTTCCAGACAATGGCTGCACCTGAATAAACTACCTGCATAGATGTGCATAGCTCGAAATACGGGCAAATTACCAACTTGCATTCAAAACAGGTACAGCAAAGGAGGACATTAGCTTCAGCACCATGCTGCATACGCGTGAGCGCCCTCTCTCTTGCTCACTTGTGCATATGGAGCCACCTGTATTCGGGAGGACTTTGCTCCCATAGACTTCGGAAGCCCCCTTGGTGGGAGATTCAAACGGGAGAACCAGTGCTTAATGGAGGGGACCGGGAGAGGAGCGGGAAGGCTCTATAGTATCCAGATTCTTCCCTCTCCTTAGGTATGTATCTGGCTGTATTTTTTTTTTTTTTATTGATTCCCATTGACTTTAAGACAGATCCTGAAGTGACAGGCTCTGTCTCTTTTATACTGGAGGTACTCTTTAACAAGCTTATCACATGCCTCTTCCTACTGACTGTAGGAATCTTCACAAGGCTTTTTTTTACACTGCAAGTCACAATCCTGATTATCGATTCCGAGTTGTGATTTTCACTAAATGCTAGCTACACAAGAAGAAAAACGCAGCATGCAGGACTTTTTTTAATTACATAAAAAATCTGAATCACATGTAGTTTTGAAACAGGTTGTTTCTACTTTCATGTGTCACGTTTTTGTGGTTATTTTTCCCACATTTGTAACGTGTTATTCATTTATTGTGCTGAGTTGTTTAATATCTTAGTGCTTTATAAGTAAAGCATGAGGATGATGATAATCTATGAAGACAATTGTGAATACAATATGCTCTTCCTGTGCAGCAGGTGACCCTGACCATCGCTAGACGTTGCAGTTGAATGAAGGAAAGCTAGTTATCCATTAATCTCAGATCTGAAATGACATTCTCCTTATTTCCATTCCGATTGGCAAACCCTGGATAGCTACGTTAGGTCTATGGGTCACCTAATGGCTTTGTACACAGCTGATCATAATGACGTCCACTGGTCCATCTTTCTTATATATGGTGATGCATTGCTAAACGTTTGGCTGCTGCTGCAGAAACTGTTAATGGCATCCATTAAGGCTGAATAAGTTAAGGAACATTTATGTACCATGGCTGTCCAGTGCAAGAACACCATTTATAAAGCAGCGAGCAGGAAGTAAAACAAGTCTGCAGTGCAAGCCTCCCCAACAAATTAACAATCCTGCTGGGTAGCTCTTATCAAAGATTTATAGTGATCCTTAGGGAGTGCATCTGGATGACTATACCGAAGAACACTTCCTCCTGTGTGATCATCGCTTTGATAGGTAATGATTTACTGGGATAGCCTTTTCTTTTATGCATCTGTATTGCAAAGAGAGTCATATTAATCAAATCAAGGCAACTGCAGGCACACTTGTTCCATAGTCATCTGTATTCTTTCATTGACAAATCTTTTCTTATGTGTGCACAAGCTCCTCGATTCCTTGATGTCCAATATTTTTCTATGAAAACATTGAGACCCATGCACATGCTAGATGAAAGTCAGCTGAGGCGGCCGATGACTACTGCCGATAATCTGGCTTGTGCACAGTAGCACCTGGGCAGCAATCCGCCAGGTGAATTAACTTGGCCAAGCGATGGCCACATGACATGTCTGCTCCACTCCATCTGCCCTCTGCCCCCCCTGCATTGCAACAGAACGCATGTTCAGTATGTAGGCTAGCTATGCGTCTGTACAACCTCGGCCAAGTGATGTCGCCTAAGGGATCGGGTCCATATCTTGAGTTCAGTATGTGCTGGTCTCTGCTATTCTCACTGCTTTGTAATTACACTACACTTCTCGCTGGTTGTAAATCATATCTTTCTCAGTCCTTAACACCATGCAGGTATTCTCAGAACTTCAGTAACCATTGAGTAAAAAGTGTAGACTAGTCATAAGTTATTTTTGTGGCATAAATAGGGATGGAATTCACCACAACATGGGTTCTCCAGCCGTGAACTTCCATCCCATAATGGGCAGTGTGACCTTTGACCTGAAGTCAGGTGGCCAATGATGTTCATGAACTTGCGTGTCCAGCTAAAAACATCCGTTTTGGTTAATTGACTTCAGGTCAGAGGTCATGCTGGGCATTATGGGATGGAAGTTTGGCTCTGGTGAACGCATGCTACTTCCAACTCCATCCCTAAACATAAATGATAGAAGGGACATACTTGTTAGCTAAAACAGAGCTAGAATCAGTAAAGCTGACCTTACAGGCGTTGATTTTTCTGATTGGTTGCTTATTCCTGGTTGCTCCAGCATAACCGATCAGTTGACTTTCAAATGATTTTGTGAAGCTAAAGTGGTAAGATTGTACAATGAAAATTGTATAATTAATGGCCACATTTATCAACTGAAAGTCAGATTGGACATGTTGGAAAATGTCTGTGTGATGTGGGTGTGGGGGAAGTGGATCAATGGATCACTGCATTAAGCTGTGTAGCGCTTGTAGTTTGATTGATACTCAATAGATTTATGCTGCAAAAATAATTATAAGAATAATAATAAGAAATGACCACTATCTGATTGAATTCCAATCGGATTGGCATATCGGTCCATAATGAATCTGTTTTTAGCTAGCTTAAAGGGAAGGTCCGAGGTGATTAAAGAACAAAAATCTACTTACCTCGGGCTTCCTCCCCCCTTGCAGCTGTCCTGTGCCCTCGCCGCAGCATCTACTTGCGCTTCAGCATGCGGCTTACATAGTCACACTGACGTCATCCGGACTGTACTGTGCAGGCTCAGAACTACTACGCCTGCACAGTACAGCCCGGATGACGCCAGTGTGACTCCGTAAGCTGCACGCTGAAGTGCAAGTAGGCATCTTGTCCTGGAGGTGACTCCGGGCGACCGGCGTGAAATGGAGCTGTAGCAAGGGCAAAGGATTGCTGAAAGGGGCTGGAGGAGGCCTGAGGTAAGTAGATTTTTGTTTTTTAATCACCTCGGACCTTCCCTTTAATGCAAGTACATTGTGTTATTGATCAGATCAAAGTACCTTGTCAGGAGCCCGTGTGCCAGCTTTTACCTGTGGACAGAACAGTCTTCCTGTGCCAGTGACTGACTGATGCTGCTTGGTCGGACTGAACACCAGTTTGTGAGCCATTCACAATCCTTCCCTATCAGGTACATATAAAAACGGTGCTGCAATAATTTGATTGACTGAATAAGCTGCTAGTAGAATATCTGTAAAATTACAAAATCTTTTTACCAGCCCTAACCCTCCCTGTACCGATAACTAACACTAACCAACCCTCTCCTCTGCAATCTCCACCAATATTTATAACCTAACCTAAACCTATTCTCACGTTAACCCTCCCTCTATCGAAGCCTAACACTGACCTTACGATGATGGTTGAGGAAAGCTACAACAATATATACAATGTAATAGATAATGGGTGAGGAGAGCTACAACAATATACACAATATAATAGATAATGGTCAAGGAAAATATAACAATATACAATTGAGAAAAATATAACCATTTACACAGCATATTAGATAACTGTTGAGGAAAGCTACAACAATATACACATTTATGGGTGCATTTCTTTTACATTTCACCTTTAAGTCCTGTAGTGTTATCTTACCCTGGAGAACCTTAGTATTTGAGCCCTGTGTGCCAATGCTCTGATTCAGGCTAATGATAAACCATTTGTTTAGGCAGACCTGAGGCTTTGTAGAATGATAGGCAGGCTTTGCTGCTGTCGTAAGTCAATAAAATGTCAAGAGACTAGGCAATAAGGTTGGAGCCACTCTGTCCCAACACATGTTCTCGCTAATCCTGGGTCAACCTAAGGTTAGGAGCTGATTATTAATTCCAGCATTACATAGCTTGAATTACTGACATCAGGCTCCCATAAGATGAAATATACAGATATAAGCAGTGACCTCTGAGATTACTGGTCTCTGCCATATAAGGCCAGTGAGCATCCACAACAAGCTCATTGTCATTTCCTTCTACACAGAGGCTTTGCACAGGATGAAATCCTTTTAATTTGAGAATTCCAAGATACAGTAAACAAGTCTTCCCAGTTCATTTTGAAGCCTAAGCTAGACATACACCATATGATATTCTTCATAAATTGCATGTTAATTTTGATAAAACCGTTGATTTAAACAGAAAACCCCTCTCAATTTATAATCAATCATTTTATCAGCTGATCACTGATTGCGAAAGGCCGATCTTCGTCAAATTGAGCAGCCCAATGAGCGAGGCTGGGATTATATTTTTTGCCAACTTTCTTGTGTCCTCTTCCATCTATAGCATTGATTTCCATGTGTAACATCCATGTACGGCAGCCCCTCTGCCATGTGTGACATCCATGTACATCAGCCCCCTCTGCCAGGTGTAATATCCATGTATAGCAGCCCCTCTGCCATGTGTAACATCCATCTATAGCAACCCCTTTGCCCTGTGTAACATCCATGTTCAGCAGCCCCTTTGCCATGTTTAACATCCATGTATAGCAGCCCCTCTGCCATGTGTAACATCCATGTGCATCAGCTCCCTCTGCCATGTGTAACATCCATGTATAGCAGCCCCTCTTCCATGTATAACATCCATGTTCAGCAGCCCCTCTGCCATGTGTAACATCCATGTTCAGCAGCCCCTCTGCCATGTGTAACATCCATGTATAGCAGCCCCTCTTCCATGTATAACATCCATGTTCAGCAGCCCCTCTGCCATGTGTAACATCCATGTTCAGCAGCCCCTCTGCCATGTGTAACATCCATGTTCAGCAGCCCCTCTGCCATGTGTAACATCCATGTTCAGCAGCCCCTCTGCCATGTGTAACATCCATGTTCAGCAGCCCCTCTGCCATATGTAACATCCATGTATAGCAGCCCCTCTGCCATGTGTAACATCCGTGTATAGCAGCCCCTCTGCCATGTGTAACATCAATGTACTGCAGCCCCACTGCCATGTGTAACATCCATGTGCAGCAGCCTCTCTGCCATGTGTAACATCCATGTATAGCAGCCCCTCTTCCATGTGTAACATTCATGTTCAGCAGCCCCTCTGCCAATTGTAAACATCCATGTACAGCAGCCCCTATGCCATGTGTAATATCCATGTACAGCAGCCTCTCTGCCATGTGTGACATCCATGTACAGCAGCCCCTCTGCCATGTGTAACATCCATGTACAGCAGCCCCTCTGCCATGTGTAACATCCATGTTCAGCAGCCCCTCTGCCATGTGTAAACATCCATGTACAGCAGCCCCTCTGCCATGTGTAAACATCCATGTACAGCAGCCCCTCTGCCATGTTAACATCCATGTATAGCAGCCCCTCTGCCATGTGTAACATCAATGTACTGCAGCCCCTCTGCCATGTGTAACATCCATGTTCAGCAGCCCCTCTGCCATGTGTAACATCCATGTATAGCAGCCCATCTGCCATGCGTAAACATCCATGTGCATCAACCCCCTCTGCCATGTGTAACATCCGTGTATAGCAGCTCCTCTGCCATGTGTAACATCCATGTACAGCAGCCCCTCTGCCATGTGTAACATCCATGTGCATCAGCCCCCTCTGCCATGTGTAACATCAATGTATAGCAGCCCTTCTTCCATGTGTAACATCCATGTACAGCTGCCCCTCTGCCATGTGTAACATCCATGTTTAGCAGCCCCTTTGCCATGTGTAAACATCCATGTACAGCAGCCTCTATGCCATGTGTAACATCCATGTATAGCAGCCCCTCTGCCATGTGTAACATCCATGTTCAGCAGCCCCTCTGCCATGTGTAAACATCCATGTACAGCAGCCCCTCTGCCATGTGTAAACATCCATGTACAGCAGCCCCTCTGCCATGTGTAAACATCCATGTACAGCAGCCCCTCTGCCATGTGTAAACATCCATGTACAGCAGCCCCTCTGCCATGTGTAAACATCCATGTACAGCAGCCCCTCTGCCATGTGTAAACATCCATGTACAGCAGCCCCCCCTGCCATGTGTAACATCCATGTATAGCAGCCCCTCTGCCATGTGTAACATTCGTGTATAGCAGCTCCTCTGCCATGTGTAACATTCGTGTATAGCAGCCCCTCTGCCATGTGTAACATCAATGTACTGCAGCCCCTCTGTCATGTGTAACATCCATGTGCAACAGCCCTTCTGCCATGTGTAACATCCATGTACAGCAGCCCATCTGCCATGTGTAACATCCATGTATAGCAGCCCCTCTGCCATTTGTAACATCCATGTATAGCAGCCCCTCAGCCATGTGTGACATCCATGTACAGCAGTCCCTATGCCATGTGTGACATCCATGTACAGCAGCCCCTCTGCCAGAGTACATTTGAAATCGGCGCCGGTAGACTTGGGCGCGGGATACAGCGCTAAATGGCTGATCCTGCTTCTGCTCAAGTCCCGGCCGATTTAATTACTATTCCCTCTCCAGGCCGCCATGGATAGTGGGGGAATGAAATAATTCGGCTTCCAGCGATTGCTGGAGGCCGAATTATTGTGTTTTTAAGCAACTTCGGTTCCGTCTTCTGACGGAGCCGACGTTACTCACTGAGCGCCGCTATAGACTGATTCCCATTACAGTCTATGGCAGCGCTGGCTGCGCCCAAATCTAGCAGCGCTGAAAAGCACTGCTCCGCCTCTGCCATGTGTAATATCCATGTACAGCAGCCTCTCTGCCATGTGTGATATCCATGTACAGCAGCCCCTCTGCCTTGTGTAACATCCATGTACAGCAGCCCCTCTGCCTTGTGTAACATCCATGTACAGCAGCCCCTCTGCCTTGTGTAACATCCATGTACAGCAGCCCCTCTGCCTTGTGTAACATCCATGTACAGCAGCCCCTCTGCCATGTGTAACATCCATGTACAGCAGCCCCTATGCCATGTGTAACATCCATGTATGGCAGACCCTCTGCCATGTGTAACATCCATGTACAGCAACCCCCTATGCCATGTGTAATATCCATGTACAGCAGCCTCCTGTCCCGATCTCTGCAGGCGACAGTCCTTGTAAATGTAAATGTGCTTTGGCTTCTATTTACTTCTCAGGAGAGCTGAACTGCAGTTTAACTAATGTTCATACATAAAGTACTAGTTTTATTAATCCTTGCAAAGGAAATAATAAATAGATAAAAAGTGAGCACATATACAGTGGCTTGCAAAAGTATTCGGCCCCCTTGAAGTTTTCCACATTTTGTCCCATTACTGCCACAAACATGAATCAATTTTATTGGAATTCCACGTTAAAATACCAATACAAAGTGGTGTACACGTGAGAAGTGGAACGAAAATCATACATGCTTCCAAACATTTTTTTACAAATAAATAACTGCAAATAGGGGTGCGCGTAATTATTCAGCCCCCTGAGTCAATACATAGAACCACCTTTTGCTTCAATTACAGCTGCCAGTCTTTTAGGGTATGTCTCTACCAGCTTTGCACATCTAGAGACTGAAAACCTTACCCATTCTTCTTTGCAAAACAGCTCCAGCTCAGTCAGATTAGATGGACAGTGTTTGTGAACAGCAGTTTTCAGATCTTGCCACAGAGTTTAGGTAGATGGCCTTGTCTTGGTAGGTTTACAGTTGTGCCATACTCCTTCCATTTCTGAATGATCGTGTGAACAGTGCTCCGTGAAATGTTCAAGGCTTTAGAAATCTTTTTGTAGCCTAAGCCTGCTTTAAATTTCTCAATAACTTCACCCCTGACCTGTCTGGTGTGTTCTTTGGACTTCATGGTGTTGTTGCTCCCAGTATTCTCTTAGACAACCTCTGAGGCCGTCACAGAGCAGCTGTGTTTGTACTGACATTAGATTACACACAGGTGCACTCTATTTAGTCATTAGCACTCATCAGGCAATGTCTATGGGCAACTGACTGCACTCAGGCCAAAGGGGGCTGAATAATTATGCACACCCCACTTTTCAGTTATTTATTTGTAAAATTTGCTTGGAATTATGTATGATTTTCGTTCCACTTCTCACGTGTACACCACTTTGTATTGGTCTTTCACATGGAATTCCAATAAAATTGATTCATGTTTGTGGCAGTAATATGACAAAATGTGGAAAACTTCAAGGGGGCCGAATACTTTTGCAAGCCACTGTAGGTTGTAAGTAGGCTTAGTGCTATATGTACCTATGTTTATATCATCACATCACATATCAAATCAGACATGCTTTAAAGAGGAACTTCAGCCTAAACAAACATACTGTCATTAAGTTACATTAGTTATGCTAATTAAAATAGATAGGTAATATAATCTCTTACCCACCCTGTTTTTAAAAGAACAGGCAAATGTTTGTGATTTCATGGGGGCAGCCATCTTTTTGGTGGAAAGGAGGTGACAGGGAGCATGAGACACAGTTCCAACTGTCCTGTGTCCTGATCACCCCTCCCAGCTGTGTGCTCTAGGCAACGTGAACAACAACATTAGAAATCCCATCATGCTTTGCAAAGCATCAGTGGAAAAATGCCCGGGCAGATTTCTTTGATGGGCTGGAGCTTAGCTTCTGTACAGCTAAAAATGAGGCTTGGGTATGTAAAACAAAGTTCTGATGCTGTTAAACTGTTAAAGAAACATTGCTCTCCTGTGTCCCTGGGTACGGTTGTCCCCAGTACAGCGCTGCCTTAGATCGCAGCGCTGTGCAGCCTAATTAGACGCCGGTTTTGCCGTCTAACAGTCTCCGAGCGGCGATTGCCGCTGATCTCCTACTAGCCCCATAGAAGGCCGTTCACGCCAATCGGCTTGGAACTATCCTGGGGCTGAAGCCGTCGGCTAGTAGGTAAAGTGTACCTGAGACCAGACTTATTGCATGATTTATACTTACCTGGAGCTTCCTGCAGCCCCATGAGGACCGTGGACTTCATCACCGTCCTCCTCGGCAGCTTTGTTCTCCCACTCTGAGCTCTGTTAGTTTGGCCAGACATGGCCAGTTGTGCTCTTCTGCACACATTTGCCCATGCATGAGCCCCCGTCATACTCCCATGGCTGAGAGCAATCTGCCTCTGTGCAGTAGTACTGTGCAGGCGCAGAAAGCTCCTGAGTGGGCCTTGCATGTGCATACAGCGCAATTGGCCAAACTAACAAAGCTCAGACCGATGATGCCCATGGGGCTGGAAAAAGCCACAGGTAAGTATAAATCATGCAGTTAGTCTGGTCTCAGTTTTCCTTTAACATATGGCTGGGCCTTTGTATTGTAATACAGAATTAGAAATGCTCAATTAAATCTATAAAAGTATTCTATGAAACTATTATTTAAGTATTATATATTGATTATGTTGAGACTAATGCAAATTTTTGCTTACAGTAACCCCCCCTCCTCCCCCCAATCCCTGTATGTCATTTCCTGCGACTGAGGCTGCAGCCTCACCTAACCTCACCTTATGGTCGGGTCAGCCCTGTATGTAGCTACTAATGATTGGGGATCCTATAACAGGGTTTGGGCGGGGAGTGCTCAGATCACAAAAATAGTCTGATTTTTGTAATATTTTGTAGCTTATCCGAACGTTTCATCACTGTTTGTAAGGAATATAAAAGCCTAGCAGCATCTAGTGAAAATCTATTCTGCGTTCCCACAGAGTCTAAGTAGGTCAACAATTTAATTATGAGAGAAAGCCGCCATTTCATTTATGTAAGTGAAAACAGAAAAGAAGACGATGAGGTTGAGTTTTAAGCCTATTGATTTATTAGCGAGCATTGTGCTTGGTGATGTCAGCGACTTTGCAGCTGTCTGGCAGAATATTAGCTGGGCAGCCCAGCTTGCCCTTGGACTTTGCTAGTTCAGCTGTGTCTCTTGGTGTTTTTAGAATCAAGGATCTTCTGCTTTGTCTCCTATGTGGCATTTACGCAGATAATGCACCTGCATTCATACCCAGCTCCCATGCCCTCCCTAACCTTTCTTTATTCCATTACCACAAGCAGTAATTTGAGACTCTGTGATTCATTTTTCTTGCTGATAAGCAGGAGATTGTTTTTCTAGGTATAACATTACATTGTATCAAAAGGGGCTCCTTTGTAGATCGGTGAATGTGTACTCAAGGGCAGTGCTTGTTTTTATATTTGTAAAATCTTGTTGAATAGCTGATATAAAAAAAAAATCACTCTTTAAATTCCCTGGTCAGAAATTCATTCAGCAGGCCTACAGGGTTTCAGGCTGTGATTTTTTCGGACGGCTCTATCTAGTGCAGAGGTTCCCAACCCATGTGTCACAACATGGCAGCCTAGGGTATGTGACGCAGCTCTGCCCCACCCTCCGATATTCATTTCTTGCAGGAGTCTTGATTGAAGTTAGTGAGGAGGAGGAACGGAGGGAGAAACTGACCACAGACTGGATTGTGAGTAAAGGAAGTCTACACCCTTTACATAGAAAGAAAGGGTGTGGCTTCCTCTGGTGGACATTTTAGCAGCATGCCAGCAGCAGCAGTTAGCATTGTGCCAGCAAAAGGCAGTAATTACCATTGTGCCAGCAGCAGCTATGATTGTAGCAGCAGCAGTTACCAGCTAGTTACCAGTTACGAGTTAGCAGTTACCATCAGTTACCAGTTACAGCAGCAAGCACTGTGCCAGCAACAGTAACAGCCACTGATCAGCAGCCATCACTGTACCTGTAACAGTAACAGCCTCTGATTAGCATAGAAAGCATTAACACCTCTTGACAGTTTTAAATCCAAAACTAGATCATGGCTCATTTATATAGAAATGGAGTTAAACTTGAGTTTGTCAACAGTTAGGCCAGGGTCATGGAATGCGGAAATGTACATGTGAACAACTTTTATGTTAAATATAGGATCCACTTACACTGGTACATTTTCCAGTGGGTCCATTGGATCGATACCAGTAAAAGGGGCTCAAAGTTCCAACCTGCTTGATTTCCTGAGCAAGTCATGTGGTGCAGATGCCAATGGAAACAATGAAAGCCTATGAGAACTGACAGTGTCCATTCTCACTAGTCTATTTGCCATATATATTCCTGCACTTTCTTCTGTTCTTCTGTCCCCTTCTATAGAAAAAAATGGGATTGGGATGCACTAGAGCCAATATGCTTACTGACCCCTTAGGGTAGCCACCCTCTGTCACAAAATTTCACAAGACAGAAAAGACTTACAGAGAGTGTCTTCAAAACAGTATCAAAATTTATTATAACATCTTATACAACCCTCATCACTATACCCTTATCCCCCCTTAAAAACACGGCCGTGTTTCTACTGGTCAGCTGACATCACCCCTTTCACCCACAGCACTCATTCACTACTTGTTTAAACAGGGATGACTTTTCACTAAATCATATAGGGTTTGCACATCACCTATAGTCCTCCAATGTAGCTCAATTTCAGGTGCTGATTGATAGTATCACAATGCTTGGTTGTAAAAAGTCCCCAATTTCAGCATACAGAGCAGAGGAACTTAAAGAATTTGATATGGCCGTTTTAAAGTTCAGAGGTGGTTTACTTGGTATCCTTTGCATGCAGGTATTAGTACTGGGACAGTCATTGCACCAGCCATCCGGCTTAGTTGACACTTGATATTCAGGTTGCACAACCTTGTAACTTCAATTGTGCCCAATAATACCACAAGCACTAAGTTCCACTGGTAAACCAGTATTCCTGGAGCCAAGCATGCACACAGCTATTTCAAGTGGCATCATACTACCACAACTCCAAGAGACAGGCTAAGTCCATTGCCACATAAACAACATGCCATGCAAAGCGGACATACGGATGCAGATAAACAGCACTGCCCAGCGGGCTCTCACCACCGCTGTTTAGACCGTCTCCGTCAGCCTTGTTGTCCTGCCTGCGATCACAGTTCCAAGTTCCACTGCATTTCCCTTCTCTGTGTTGGGGCACTTCACTGCAGCAACTCCTGATGATGTTCCGGCATGCGCCGTTGTACGGAGCTCCGGTCAGCTGATCGTGACGGCCGTGTCACGTGACTAGTTTCGTTTGGTTCTCTCTAAGCTTTCTCAAACGTGAGTCAGGGTTGGCTGTTGCCTCCTTCAATATATAGTCACGTGTCTAGTGCTTCTCCAATTAAAAAATATAGACCTAATCTACCTAGTAACAGATGATGCAGTATTGGACCTATCACTGCCTCTTTCACTACAGCTCAACTTTTTAACTATTTAAAATCAAATATCATCATAGCTAATCGTAGTAGGGCATCAGAGGGTCTTTTATCTTAATTAACATGCATCATATCTTATTATACACATGACTTTTACATACTCCGGGGACCCAGTGGATGTACGGCCGATTACTCAGACATTAGAGCCCTCCTATGGGACTTTTTGCCGGTCTCGGCTAAGGGTGTACATGCCGCAAACCTGACTATAAATACGCCTAAGGCTTGCATGCAAGTAACTCTTCCCCCCCCCCCCCACATAGACCGATCGACCCCCAATCAGTATTTTGAAATTAACAATGCATCACACATCTTCACAAAGTGCCCGGGTCCCCACTGCAACGTGAGGGCTGCCCAGCTTTTTGATATCACACCGCAGCAGCCTCCACCTCACAGGGGCCACCCACCGCACCCCGCATTATCTTGGTAAAAAGGGGACCAGGGACAGATCTGTATTCAATCCCCTAGGTACAAGTGTGTGCAGTCTGAAAATCCACTTAATTTCCATTTGTTTTAGTGACCTCTCATAGTCACCCCCTCTTGGAGATAATTTAATTTTATAAAAACCCTTGAATCTGATTTTATCAGGATCACTAGCATGAAATTTAAAAAAATGTTCCCCTAGGGGCGATCCAATGGTTGCATTCCTGACATTACTAACATGTTCCTGAATACGAGACTTTAAAATTCGTGTCGTCTCCCCCACATATTTTAGTCCACACGGACATGTGATCATGTAGAGGACAAACTTGCTATTGCAATTAATAAGCGATCGTACATTATATTCATGTCTTGATTCTGCATCGGAGAAGGTGTCACTTCTCTCAGCCAAAAGGCATACACTGCAGCCAGAACAGGAATACATCCCATTGGGGCGTCTCGACTCACCCAACCACATGGTTGTGGCTGGCACCGTTTTGGGCTGGTAGTCAGAACGCACCAAAAGGTCACGCAAATTTGGAGCCCTCCTGGCCGTCATCTTGGGATAATCTCCCACCAGGCGAGCTATTTTTGGGTCAAGCTGGAGTATATGCCAGTGTCGAGATAGTATACCCCCCAATTGATTCCAATGGGTACCAAACCTGGTAATAAGTCTGATGGAGTCATCCTTTTTCTTAGACGGATTCTTATCTTTCCGCTTAATTAGTGACTCTCTTACTGCAGACTCAGCTCGCAGTTTGGCCTCATGTAGTACTTCATCATCGTATCCTCTTTGGCGAAATCTTGCTGTCATAGCCTCAGCTTCACCGATAAAATCACTTTCCCTTGAGCAATTCTTGCGAATACGCAGAAACTGACCCAAAGGGATACCCCGGATCTGAGTCTGGGGATGGAAGCTCGAGGCATGCAGCAACATGTTGCCAGCTGTTGGTTTCCTGAAAGTACAGGTAGAGATTCCTTCGTCATCTTTCCTGATCAGAAGATCCAGGAAACTAATTTCCTTACTGTCTACTACATGAGTAAGTGAGATATTCCGATCATTCATGTTCAAGTGGTCAAGAAAAACCGCTAGATCGCCTCTTGTGCCTCGCCAGACCAGGACGACGTCATCTATAAAACGAATCCAACAGGCGGCGTGTGCCCCAAATGCCACATTGCTATACTCCTCGCTCCGCTCCCAGAAGCCGAGGTGCAGACAGGCATATGCTGGAGCACACGCCGCCCCCATCGACGTCCCCCTGATCTGGCGATAAAAGTTACCACCAAATCTAAAACAGTTTCTGGTTAAAACTATCTCAAGTAGTTCCAATATGAATTGTTTCCTTTCATTGTGACTTCAGTAAGAAAAAATTCAATTGCCGCAATACCAACATGGTGCGGTATGGACGTGTATAGGGCCTCGACATCGATACCTACAAGCATATCATTGGGTAACACCTGAAAACCATCCAAAAGGGTTAACACCTCACCCGTATCCCTTGCAAAGGAACAACTTTTATGTTAAATATAGGATCCACTTACACTGATACATTTTCCAGTGGGTCCATTGTATCAATACCAGTAAAAGGGGCTTAAAGTTCCAACCTGCTTGATTTCCTGAGCAAGGCATGTGGTGCAGATGCCAATGGAAACAATGAAAGCCTATGAGAACTGACAGTGTCCATTCTCACTAGTCTATTTGCCATATATATTCCTGCACTTTCTTCTGTTCTTCTGTCACCTTCTGCCTTCTTCTCTCACCTTAATATTCTGCTTTCTTCCATCACCTCCATCTTCTGCCTTCCTCTGTCACTTTCTGCCTTCTGTCACCATCAACTTCTGCCTTCTCTGGTTGCCTTCTTCTTTCTTGTGTCACCCTCTCTGTATCTTCTGGACAATCACCACTATACCAATGGGAGCTGAGGCATAAACCACCCTGGCTCCCCATTGGATTTAAACAGACTAGTGGGAGTCCGACTCCTACCTCTTTGGGGAGGATTTTTATTGGTTCACCACTCCATGTCTCCTGAGTGGCAAACCAATGAAAATCCTCCCTAAGGGAGGAAGGATTCCCATTGGTCTGCCTCAATCCAATTAGGATCCCCTGAAGTTGATTATTTTTTACCTGGGCCCCCATTGGTACTGAGGTGCTTACCATCTGTGGCAGCAGCGACAGTAGTGGACCCGGGCAGAGTGCACATTGGTGCATAGTATAAGCAAGGCAATAAACACTGCAACAAGCACAGTGTATACATACAGAATACCCTGTGAATGTACCATTGTGCATTCAGGATAGCGTGGACATCAAAATGGTCATCCTTCACATGAAACAATAAAAATGTTAAACTTAAAGAGAGTCTGAAGCCATTGTAAAATCTTCTTTTTACCTTCTATTTATGTTAAGCAGTATCAGTAGACCTGAAACGCCGCATTCCCGCTGCAAAAACAGGGTTTTAGATCCCCCAAATCCCGGGACAAACATCCACGACTTTCAAAGTCATTGATTTTGCTGCCCAGGGAGGCAGAGCTTTGCCATGTAGCTCTGCCTCTACTGAAGTCAATCTGTGCGCGGATCTCCGCCTCTCCCCATCCCTCTCTGTGAAGGTAGACTGAGAGGGGCGGGGAGAGGCAGCGATCGGTGCAGATTGACTACAGTAGAGGCAGAGCTACAGCGCTAAGCTCTGCCTCTTACAGGAAGCGCTGCCCACAATTTGCCCTGGGGATTTGGGGGGGGGGGTATAAACCCCTCGTTCTGCCACCTGAATGCAGTGTTTCAGGTTTACTGATACTGCTCAACATAAATAGAAGGTAAAAAAAAGAATTTATTTTGGCTTTAGAGTCTCTTTAAGTTTCTAGCTTTTAAACACAAAATTAGAATGTTGGATTCTAGGAAACTCCTGTATAGGAGTAGGACTGTAAGTACCATTGTTTATCTCATCAGCTTATTTTCAGTTCAGCTTTCCTCTCAAGTACAGGTGGAATGTGAGTATTGGAAATGAAGGCCAGTCCATGTATACTATGAAGTAGGGGGCAGGAAGTAGGATGTAAACTGGGAAATGGAAAGTGAGACATTAAAAGTAATGACTGAAGTAATGCTACTAGTGTTAATATCGCAAAATGCAAAAGCATACAGTACAGGCAGCGAGCATACTAATAGGCCTGATGGTGTTTTTTTATGTATTCCAAACTTCCAAAACTTCCTTTGATTCTAACAGGAAACCTGAGAACACATGGGAATGGTCATTAGGCTTAGTCATGACCATTCCTACTGCCTATATAGCAAGCACCTTTTTGCATACAGTTAAAATAATACAACCAGCTTATAATTATGAGCACACATGTTACTGCTATTTATCTATTAGAGTGGTCACATATGCCATTCAGCCATCTTGATTGTTAATCACTATAAAGGCCCATCCATTTAATGTGTGATCGGCAATGTAATTTAATGCTGGCCCTTTTCCGTGCCTAACAAGGCGCTCAGAGCTTGACAAAGTTGTTTGTCAAGCTCTTGTTGTTTTGGCGCCTGCATTGACCTGAGGTAGCGGCTATAGGCCATAAAACGTATTATCGTAATGCGCATTTTGTTTTTGGAATAAAGAAATCAAACGTTAATCATTGCTTTTTCATTTGTTTTGTAACCAGTCGCTAATGGTAACATGAGCATAGATTATTGATAAACAGAGGTGGTCAGTGAGATACTGATAAATCTGGTTTGCATGCAGATTTCATACAAATTGTATGCAGTTTGGAATCAGACAGTTTATATGCTCTTGCTGACAGTTCTATTGGCCCAATTCCAAGTTGCGTACAAGCTGAATTACTAGCATCTCGCTGACCATCTCTAGTGATAATTCACATATCTGGTTTGCAAAGCTGAAATATTTATTGTCTAAATAGTATGCCTCCTGTTACTGATATGGAGGAGACTATCAGCAGCACAGATAATGCTTTTATTGTCTTATTAAGGATTGAATGCGGAGACTGGAGGAGAGTAGGGACTGTGTGCAATGACATTGGGTAGATGGTATAGTAACATTTCATCCTAAAATAAATGGACTTGCATCTAGAAAATGGTTGGTTGCAAAAAATGGTTTCAACATAAAAGTTTTATTTATCAAGTTCATGAACCCAAAATATCACTAAGCTGACCTTATTATAACAAAAGTGCAAGTGACAGGTTCAATGTACTTATTACATCTAGCATGAAAGTAGGAGGGCTTGGATCTATATCATTATTATTCTTTTTCTTTATAGGGGGCTTCAGATGTTGGTACTGACAATCAATATCAGGTCCGATTGTCATTATTTGATTTCACTTACCACCATTTCTTTGGAAGGACCTGGAGAAGTTCAGCAAAACCATTAAAAACTCTGACAGGTCAACAGACTTCAAAAGTGTTCTTCAATGAGGTAAGAGAAATCTGTAACTGTCAATATTGTCATTAGAATGAGAGAAAACTGGGGAATGGGAGAAGCTATGGCTGCATTTGGGCAGGCTGAGCATGTGTCAAGGCTACAGTGTACAGTAAGAGTACAGATGAGAAAGAGCAAACACAGGGAGATCAGAATATGCTGACTAAACAGTGAAGACCAGCAGTACCTTGATGAGTCATCACTCTGCCCTGTCGTCCTACCAGGAAGGTCACCATCAAAGTCTGACAGCACTTTGTTGCTCCATCTCCATCCCTAGTCTAGGAGCTACTGTTTTGGTGGTTAAAGGAGACTTATTTTGATAGTTAGTTTCAGGACTGGTCATTGAGATGCTCATAATTCCAAGTTGCTGCAAATTATATATACATATATGCAATTTGCAACTGGGCTAGTCAAATACAGCAGCATTTCATTGGTGCAATTTGCATAAAATCTCCATGAACTTGGAATTGTTGGCATCTTTTTGAAAACCTTTAGCTAGTTATAATACATGATAGTCTGTGTGTGCTTAAAAAAACAACCCCCCCAAAAGAACGGTGTATAGCTCCATCCTCTATTGCCAGTAGATAATGCAGGGTAAAAACACTCCACTAAAGTCATACAGCATTTCAGTGTGGTGGATATTCTGCTGTCTGATATTAACACAATGCTGCAGATGGATAGTCTCAGAAAATACAAATCAACCAGTATTACTGATTGGGCTCAATAATCATTAAGTTGATCTATATTTCTCCTGGTAAGACGATGATTTGGGCGCCACCATAGGCCATAATATAAATGATGGCTATAGTGGTGCTCAGTGACTGTTATACTCACCAGTCCAGGGGTCCAGCGAAGGCCTCTTAAGACTCCGTTCTGGCAGGCCTCTGGGAACGGCATAGACGCCGTCCTCATCCTGCGATAGCCCGCAATTCCGCAAGTTAGTTGTAGCGGGGTGGGGCTACAGCACTGGTATTTAAACCCTGGCCACTCATCGCTGTCTGGTTCTTCTTCAGGCACGGGCATGGCCATACTGCGCCTGAGTAAGTATGGCCGCGCACAAAGCTGGGACTAGGTCCTCCAGCACCCAAGGCTGAGACACTAAAGTGCGCCCCCCCATCCCTCCCACCTCAGCCGCCACACACTGATTGCTATTAGACTAAGGCCTGGTGCACACCAGAGGAATTTTTCTGAGCGTTTTGAGTTTTTAAATCTGCTGCTAATGTTATCCTATGTGTCTGTGCACACTGGAGCAATGAGGTTTTGTAAAAAACCCATAGCATTACATTGGGAAGAGCTTTTGAAACCTCTAAAAGCTCTTCCCAATGTAATGCCATGGGGTTTTTTACAAAACCTCATTGCTCCAGTGTGCACAGACACATAGGATAACATTAGCAGCAGATTTAAAAACTCAAAACGCTCAGAAAAACTCCTCTGGTGTGCACCAGGCCTAAGAGGCGCCCCAGGGCCCCCAACTCCCCCAACACCTTACTCTCTAGTTATCTGGCTTGCAGTCACTGCCATGTATCCCCTTTTCTTATTTCTCTCTGATTCAAACACAATAGGGGAATGAAAGCTGAGTGAGTTGTGCGCCCCCTCCTACAATGCGCCCTGAGGCTGGAGCCTCTCTTGCCTCTGCCTCGGCCCGGCCCTGCACAGTAAACTGGAGCTGCTCGTGCATGAGTTGCTCTGTGCTACTGCACAGGGGCAGTCGAGGGCGGGGCAGCATGGCTTTTTCCCTGTTTTTTTTTTTTTTTTTTAATTTAGTCTTGTTAAGCATTATATCCTAAGTGGAATCACCGCAATCCCGCCGCAAAACAAGTGTTTTTTAATAGAGAAAAAGCCCAGCAGAGTTACTGGGCTCGTATGGCTTTAATTCCTTGAAGAGGCAGAGCTTTGAGCTGTATCTCTGCCTCCTCCGCAGTCAATCTCTGCCGATCGCCGCCTCTCCCCGCCCCTCTCAGTCTTCTTTCACTGAGAGGGGCGGAGAGGAGGCAGAGATCCACGGAGATTGATTGCGGAGAGGCAGAGCTACAGCGCAAAGCTCTGCCTCTCCAGGGCAGCACAATCTGCGCCCTGCAAAGTCGTGGAACGTTGTAGGTTTTTTTTCTCTATTAAAAAAACACTTGTTTTGTGGCTGGATTGTAGTGATTCCACTTAGGATATAATGCTTAACAAAATTAAATAAAAAAACAGGGAAAAAATAAGACTTCAGAGTCTCTTTAACTTACTTCTTTCTTGGTATGTAGCCCTGCCCTTCCAGTAATGTCACAGCCTAGGCTGTTTCTCTTCCCAGAGCATTCTGGGAGACCAGGTATTATTTCTACTGTCTTTGGAACAAAAAGTAAACAAACATTCCACAGCGATGCACCTGCCAGCATCCAAAGATGTTACTACTTGTTTCCTCACCTGATTTACATTCAGAATTTTAACACATTTTACAATGGGCAAACACTGGCTAAATCATTTATAAAGTAATATTGTAAAAATGAGCAATTTTGTTCATTACTATATTATCAGTACAGTTCTTCTGTAAGATAAAGTGTAGTATCTTGTACCAGGGGTTGTGCAAAATAAATATGTATTCCCCCGTGTAGAAATACGTGAGTCTATCCCATTTACTTGCCAGGTGGCCTAACAGCATGTGGGCCAGATTTATTAAAGCATTACCGACAGTTTTTTCTTCTAAAACTGTTCTAACCAGCAGAGGAACTGTTCTGCATGATAGTAAGAAACTTCTCAAATCCTTCGTAATAGTGGCAGTTTAGCTTGGATTTCTAGAGCTGCACTACAGTTAAGATAACTGCAAATCCATCCCTAAACTGCTGCAGATAAAGAAGTGCTTCATAGCTGTTCTCCAGATAGTGCAGCAGTGCAGGCTAGATGTGATTTGTGAAGGGCTCCTCCCCCCTCATTCAGAGCCTGCTGACAGCAGATGTGTTGGTTACCTCAGCAACAGTAATTTCCCGCACACACTGCACTGCCTGAGAGACCTTCCTAACTCCTATTCCTGAAAGTTAAAGAAGGAATCTGTACTATTTAGTGATTTCTTAGGATGTCTAAGACCATTCTGCACGGATTTCTAAACACCTACTAATATTTTGTCTCAGAGACTCTTGATAAATGTCCCCCTGAGTGTTGTACACAATGTGGTTTTAGATAGTTAAGGGGCCCATACACTCAGCCGATTTTCTGGCCGACCGATCGATGCCGATTGATCGATCAATTGATCGTTTGCAAATCGGTTGGCCGATCGATGGCCGATTTCGATGGATTTCCATCGAACTGGCAGGGTGGAAAATTTAGGTCGATCTGATGAGATTGCTTATCAGTTTGCATTGGCCTTAATGGAAATCTGATGGCAAAAAAATGCCATCAGATCGAATTTCAATAGATTTCACACTGAAATCTATTGGAATTCTATTCTGGTAAAAAATGTTCTAAAAACGCATCAGATAGATCATCAGATGCATTCAGGGCCGGCCTTAGGTTTCACAGCGCCCTGAGCGAAATCTGATTTTTGTGCCCCCCCTTCATCTGCTTCGTGCATGCCCACACACTTACGCATGCACGCGCACACGCACACACACAGGCCCATATGCAATTCAACTTCTCTCCTGAGTTAACTCCTAGGACAGTGATTCCCAACCTTTCTGAAGTCATGACACATCATGCCAAATGCTCAGATCTTTGTGACGCATCACATATGTATAATAGAAAAAAAAATATTAATAACCACAAAATGGATGGAAAGAGTGCATTATCCTGAATAAACTTAAAAGATGAAGGCTGAAACCTTTCAGGAATATTAATAAAAATAATCAGTGGGACAGTTAGCCCCCCCAATTTGGAATGATCGCACAGCACCGACAATTAGCACCACACGTTATTGCCCCAGCGCCCCCCCCCCAAAAAAAAAACGCCATCAGACTCAGTATAGATAGGTAGCCAGGTATAGGTGCCCCCAGTATAGGATCTCACGTGTAAGATTCCCGCAATATAGGTAGCCAAGCATAAGTTCCTCCAGTATAGAAAGTCAATTGTAGGTCTCCCACCATAGGTAGCCAGGCTTAGGTGCCTCCAGTATAGGTAGCTAGGTGTTGGTTCCTTCAGTATAGGTAGCCAGGAGTAGATGCACTCCCTCAGTATAGGTAGCCAGGAGTAGATGCACTCCCTCAGTATAGGTAGCCAGCTATAGGTGCCCCCAATATAGGAAGTCAGGTGTAGGTGCTCTCAGTATAGTTGTCAGGTGTAGGTGCTCTCAGCTATACAGGGAGTGCAGAATTATTAGGCAAATTAGTATTTTGACCACATCATCCTCTATATGCATGTTGTCTTACTCCAAGCTGTATAGGCTCGAAAGCCTACTACCAATTAAGCATATTAGGTGATGTGCATCTCTGTAATGAGAAGGGGTGTGGTCTAATGACATCAACACCCTATATCAGGTGTGCATAATCATTAGGCAACTTCCTTTCCTTTGGCAAAATGGGTCAAAAGAAGGACTTGACAGGCTCAGAAAAGTCAAAAATAGTGAGATATCTTGCAAAGGGATGCAGCACTCTTAAAAATGCAAAGCTTCTGAAGCGTGATCATCGAACAATCAAGCGCTTCATTCAAAATAGTCAACAGGGTCGCAAGAAGCGTGTGGAAAAACCAAGGCGCAAAATAACTGCCCAAGAACTGAGAAAAGTCAAGCATGCAGCTGCCAAGATGCCACTTGCCACCAGTTTGGCCATATTTCAGAGCTGCAACATCACTGAAGTGCCCAAAAGCACAAGGTGTGCAATACTCAGAGACATGGCCAAGGTAAGAAAGGCTGAAAGACGACCACCACTGAACAAGACACACAAGCTGAAACGTCAAGACTGGGCCAAGAAATATCTCAAGACTGATTTTTCTAAGGTTTTATGGACTGATGAAATGAGAGTGAGTCTTGATGGGCCAGATGGATGGGCCCGTGGCTGGATTGGTAAAGGGCAGAGAGCTCCAGTCCGACTCAGACGCCAGCAAGGTGGAGGTGGAGTACTGGTTTGGGCTGGTATCATCAAAGATGAGCTTGTGGGGCCTTTTCGGGTTGAGGATGGTGTCACAGACCGCTAGGCCGGTCTGCGGATGGGGTAAATCGATCAGCGTCAGAAATCCTCTTACACGGTCATTTGTTCATCACGAAGGGTAACCCGCGTTCGCAATTTGATGAACTGACGCGCAAAGGGAGCGTTCTGATACCAACCGAATCACTCCACACACATACACAATTCAAAGATCTGCCACCAAGCGAGTTACACAGCCCGCTACTGTAATTTTACTAGGACTTCGAGAACGCTCTATTAACCCTTAGCAGTATGCAGGAACCTGGGTCAGATCTTTATATCTGGGCCGGGTTCTCGCATACGGGTTATAAAGGTGTATACTTCTATTAAACACAGGGTAGCGAGTTCAGGAAAATAGGTACGATTGTGTATGTTCAGCAACAGGTCATAACCGCTAAACGATTTTTAAACGTTTAATAACACAAATGCATTACATACAGTTATATACACCTATTAACATATAAAACACAGAGCTTAAAAATAAAAGGAATAAAATCAGAAAGTTCTTACTTAGTTAGCTGAGCAGTCCATTTGAAGCATGAAGAAAATAGTCCAGTTTAAAAGTAGGCATTCAGTTTAAAAGTCCTTTGTACACTGCAGGCGCTGGCTCTCCTTAGCGCCTGCATAGACGTTCCTTAGTCGATGGAATTTGGAGAACTGGGAGGAGTTCCTTGCAAACGCTTTTTACTGACCAGAGTTTTGGGGCGGTCACTACCTGGAAAGTAGGTGTGTTTGAGGCAGGGTTACCTCCTGGCAGTCAGGTTGCCACCCACAGACTTGGAGCAAGGAATGTACCAATTATTAATAATTTGTGTAATTCCGCCCCAGATGGGTGCATCGCAAATCCGAGACCATATTCTTAAACAATAGTTTTTATTATAGATTTTTCTTTTTTTTCTTAAACAATAGTTTTTATTATAGATTTTTCTCCGAGACCATATTCATAAGCAGCATGCGACTCTTATTAAATGAGACTATACACGCCTAGTCTGTCGAATTTGCTCTACGCAGGCCGGATAAAGTGGTCTCTCTATTGATTCCTGATAGCCAGAAAATTATAAATCATGTGAGTGATAGAACTGATTTCTGGGTATCAGGAAATGTGTTTGTTGTCTTTCTGTGCCAAACCCATCTTGAATTATTAATAAAGTAAATGTTCCCATTGTGTGAAGCTATAAACTTGGAGGGAAATTTGAAGTTCAACCAGTTTGAGCTGGTTTGGTGGAACATGAGCTGTGTGACCAAATGGCTGCTGCCCAGGTGGTCTGGCCACCTGACCTGAACAGGATGTGGGGGAGGGCTGCCCTCTCTTAGTAAGAGAGAGGGAAATTGACATCTATTGTGCATTTACCCAAGACTGACAGGAACTGTGCACGACCATGCGAAAGTCGATGGCGCTAGCGCACGACTTTTCCGTAATGTTCGTCACAGATGGAGACAAGCTCAACTCCCAGTCCTACTGCCAGTTTCTGGAAGACACCTTCTTCAAGAAGTGGTACAGGAAGAAGTCTGCATCCTTCAAGAAAAGCATGATTTTCATGCAGGACAATGCTCCATCACACGCGTCCAAGTACTCCACAGCGTGGCTGGCAAGAAAGGGTATAAAAGAAGAAAAACTAATGACATGGCCTTCTTGTTCACCAGATCTGAACCCCATTGAGAACCTGTGGTCCATCATAAAATGTGAGATTTACAAGGAGGGAAAACAGTACACCTCTCTGAACAGTGTCTGGGAGGCTGTGGTTGCTGCTGCACGCAATGTTGATGGTGAACAGATCAATACACTGACAGAATCCATGGGTGGCAGGCTTTTGAGTGTCCTTGCAAAGAAAGGTGGCTATATTGGTCACTGGTTTGTTTTTGTTTTGTTTTTGAATGTCAGAAATGTATATTTGTGAATGTTGAGATGTTATATTGGTTTCACTGGTAAAAATAAATAATTGAAATGGGTATATATTTGTTTTTTGTTAAGTTGCCTAATAATTATGCACGGTAATAGTCACCTGCACACACAGCTATCCCCCTAAAATAGCTAAAACTAAAAACAAACTAAAAACTACTTTCAAAAATATTCAGCTTTGATATTAATGAGTTTTTTGGGTTCATTGAGAACATGGTTGTTGTTCAATAATAAAATTATTCCTCAAAAATACCACTTGCCTAATAATTCTGCACTCCCTGTAGGTGCCCCCCTTGGAAGCCGGCGCCCTGAGCGACCGCTCCGGTCGCTCATATCAAAGGCTGCCAATCTGACGAGTGTATGGGCACCTTAACAGGTGATCTCTCTTTTCAATAGACTCTCCTGCTCAAAAAGTTCATCAGTCATTAACCCTCTACAACCCTTTGGATCCCTATCTATATTGTATGCGTTTCCTCACTGGATCACACTTTGTCTTTTGTAGAAAAACCTTTGTGCACACAATGGCCTCAATTCACTAAGCTTTATTAAACACTTTTTTGAACGTTTGATAATTTACCTCATGGGTAAAATCTAATTTTGAATTCACTAAAGTGTTATATATTTTTTGAATGTTTTATCGATAAAACGTTCAATAAATCTATAACACCTTAGTGAATGCAAAATTAGTTTTTACCCATGAGGTAAATTATCAAACGTTCGATAAAGTGTTTGTTAAAGCTTGGTGAATTGAGGCCACTGTGGATTATTGAAAGTTCTATTAGATATAAATTTTACATTTAGTAAAACCACTTTCTTATCTTAAGTTTCCACTTTTCCATGATTGGAAATCCACGTTAAACATTTAATTCACTGTGTAAAAATGCATCACTGATGCCTTCTACTGGATCATTGCTGCCATTACAGCTTTATGTTAAGAAATATTTCTTTCCATTAAAGTACAGTTGAAGTGAGAAGACTATGGAAGCTGCCATATTTATTTCCTTTAAACAATACCAGTTGCCTGGAAGCTCCGCTAATCTGTTTGGCTGCAGTAGTGTCTTAATAGCACTAGAAACAAGCATGCAGCTAATCTTGTCAGATCTGACAATAATGTCAGAAACACCTAATCTGCCGCATGCTTGTTCAGGGTCTATGGCTAAAAGTGTTAAAGGCAGAGGATCAGCAGGACAGACAGGCAGGCAACTGGTATTGCTTAAAAGAAAACTAATATGGCAGCAGTGGCGGACACAGGCAGCAGTGGGCCCCTGTGCAAAATATCAATTGTGGGCCCCCTGACCTGCGGCGCGCAAAGCGCGCCGCGTCAAAAAATGGGTGCAGCTATAACCTGCGGCGCGCGAAGCGCGCCGCGGCAAAAAATGGGCGTGGATAGAACCTGCGGCGCGTAGCGCCGCGGCAAAAAATGGGCGTGGCAATGACCGGATAAGGGCGGAGCTAACTGTAATTTAAAGTGATCCCGGGGTGAGAGTGATATGGAGGCTGCCATATTTATTTCCTTTTAAACAATACTAGTTGCCTGGCGGCCCTGCTGATCTATTTGGCTGCAGTAATAAACTGAATTACACCAGCAACAAGCATGCAGCTTAATCTTCTCAGTTCTGACAATATTGTCAGAAACCCCTGACCTGCTGCATGGGGTCATGGTTGAAAGAATAAGAGGCAGAGGACCAGAACGGCCAGAACGGCAACCAGGCAACTGGTATTGCTTAAAAGGAGAGAAATATGGCAGCCTCAATATTATTCTCACCTCAGGTTCCCTTGAAAAGTGCAACGCAAAGACAGTGGGCCCAAGTTTTGGTGACCCTTTCCCCAGAAAATTCACATAATTGTGCAGGTTTTCTCAAGAAAATACACATAATGTGAGCAGATTTGCCCAGAAAATACATTCAATCATGTCGGCAGATATGCCCAGAAAATACGTGCAATGATGTCGGCAGATATGCCCAGAAAATACATGCAATGATGTCGGCAGATATGCCCAGAAAATACGTGCAATGATGTCGGCAGATATGCCCAGAAAATACGTGCAATGATGTCGGCAGATATGCCCAGAAAATACGTGCAATGATGTCGGCAGATATGCCCAGAAAATACGTGCAATCATGTCGGCAGATATGCCCAGAAAATACGTGCAATCATGTCGGCAGATATGCCCAGAAAATACGTGCAATCATGTCGGCAGATATGCCCAGAAAATACGTGCAATCATGTCGGCAGATATGCCCAGAAAATACCTGCAATCATGTCGGCAGATATGCCCAGAAAATACCTGCAATCATGTCGGCAGATATGCCCAGAAAATACCTGCAATCATGTCGGCAGATATGCCCAGAAAATACGTGCAATCATGTCGGCAGATTTGCCCAGAAAACACATGCAATCATGTAGCAAATTTGCCCAGAACATACATGCAATCATAATGTGAGCAGATTTGCCCAGAAAATACATTCAATCATGTCGGCAGATATGCCCAGAAAATACGTGCAATGATGTCGGCAGATATGCCCAGAAAATACGTGCAATGATGTCGGCAGATATGCCCAGAAAATACGTGCAATGATGTCGGCAGATATGCCCAGAAAATACGTGCAATGATGTCGGCAGATATGCCCAGAAAATACGTGCAATGATGTCGGCAGATATGCCCAGAAAATACGTGCAATCATGTCGGCAGATATGCCCAGAAAATACGTGCAATCATGTCGGCAGATATGCCCAGAAAATACGTGCAATCATGTCGGCAGATATGCCCAGAAAATACGTGCAATCATGTCGGCAGATATGCCCAGAAAATACCTGCAATCATGTCGGCAGATATGCCCAGAAAATACCTGCAATCATGTCGGCAGATATGCCCAGAAAATACCTGCAATCATGTCGGCAGATATGCCCAGAAAATACGTGCAATCATGTCGGCAGATTTGCCCAGAAAACACATGCAATCATGTAGCAAATTTGCCCAGAACATACATGCAATCATGTGGCAGACCTGCCCAGAACATACACGCAATCATGTGGCAGACCTGCCCTGAACATACACGCAATCATGTGGCAGACCTGCCCAGAACATACACCTGCTAAAATAAATAATAAAAAAAAAACATTTACTCACCTGCAGCAGCAGACCTCCTGTCCCAGCCTCCATCCGGCGCGCAGCTCCCATGGGTGGTTGGGTGGATAGGTAGCCTGGTGGGTAGGTAGGCAGCCGGGTGGGTAGGTAGGTAGCCCTTAGCCGGGTGGGTAAGTAGCCTGGTGGGTGGCTGGGTAGCCGGGTGGGTAGCCTGGTGGGTGGCTGGGTAGGCGGGTGGGTAGGTAGCCTGGTGGGTGGGTAGGTGGGTGGTTAGGTAGCTGGGTGGGTGGGTAGGTAGCCTGGTGGGTTGGTAGGTAGCCGGGTGGGTAGGTAGGTAGGTAGCCTGGTGGGTAGGTAGCCGGGTGGGTGTGTAGGTAGCCGGGTGGGTGGTTAGGTAGCCGGGTGGGTAGGTAGCCGGGTGGGTAGGTAGGTATCCGGGTGGGTAGGTAGCCGGGTGGGTGGGTAGGTAGCCGGGTGGGTGGGTAGCCAGGTAGATAGGTGGCAGGGTGGTTAGGTAGCCGGGTGGGTAGGTAGCCAGGTAGATAGCCGGCAGGGTGGTTAGGTAGCCGGGTGGGTAGCTAGGTAGCCGGGTGGTTAGGTAGCCGGGTGGGTAGGTAGCCAGGTAGATAGCCGGCAGGGTGGTTAGGTAGCCGGGTGGGTAGCTAGGTAGCCGGGTGGGTGGGTAGGTAGCCTGGTTAGGTAGCCGGGTAGGTAGCCGGGTGGATGGTTAGGTAGCGGGGTAGGTAGCCGGGTGGGTAGGTAGCCGGGTGGGTGGGTAGGTAGCCGGGTGGGTAGGTAGGTATCCGGGTGGGTAGGTAGCCGGGTGGGTGGGTAGGTAGCCGGGTGGGTAGGTAGCCAGCAGGGTGGTTAGGTAGCCGGGTGGGTGGGTAGGTAGCCAGGTAGATAGCCGGCAGAGTGGTTAGGTAGCCGGGTGGGTAGCTAGGTAGCCGGGTGGGTAGGTAGCCAGGTAGATAGCCGGCAGGGTGGTTAGGTAGCCGGGTGGGTAGCTAGGTAGCCGGGTGGGTAGGTAGCCAGGTAGGTAGCCGGCAGGGTGGTTAGGTAGCCGGGTGGGTAGCTAGGTAGCCGGGTGGGTAGGTAGCCGGGTGGGTAGGTAGCCAGGTAGATAGCCGGCAGGGTGGTTAGGTAGCCGGGTGGGTAGCTAGGTAGCCGGGTGGGTAGGTAGCCAGGTAGATAGCCGGCAGGGTGGTTAGGTAGCCGGGTGGGTAGCTAGGTAGCCGGGTGGGTAGGTAGCCAGGTAGGTAGCCGGCAGGGTGGTTAGGTAGCCGGGTGGGTAGCTAGGTAGCCGGGTGGGTAGGTAGCCAGGTAGATAGCCGGCAGGGTGGTTAGGTAGCCGGGTGGGTAGGTAGCCAGGTAGATAGCCGGCAGGGTGGTTAGGTAGCCGGGTGGGTAGCTAGGTAGCCGGGTGGTTAGGTAGCCGGGTGGGTAGGTAGCCAGGTAGATAGCCGGCAGGGTGGTTAGGTAGCCGGGTGGGTAGCTAGGTAGCCGGGTGGGTGGGTAGGTAGCCTGGTTAGGTAGCCGGGTAGGTAGCCGGGTGGATGGTTAGGTAGCGGGGTAGGTAGCCGGGTGGGTGGGTAAGGTAGCCGGGTGGGTAGCTATCCGGGTGGGGGGCCCGACTCCTATCCTCCCTCACTCACCTCGGGGCCCCCCTCCCGGTATGCGCTGCAGCCGGCGGGAGAGCAGAAAATACAGGAAGTCTCCGGCCGGGGCTGCAGCAGACGCTAGAGGCAGCTGCTGCTTAGTTTCCGATATGTCTCCAAAGTTGGAGACCAAGCGGCAGCTGCCGCCCCGGCCGGAGACTTCTTGTATTTTCCGCTCTCCCGCCGCATGAGGGGGGGGGGGGGGAGGTGAGGGGGGAGGACAGGAGTTGGGCCCCCCAGGTTAAAAAAAAAAAACATAAAAAAAAAAACAAAAACCCTGCAATACTTAATGGGCCCCTGAAGCAGCAGAACTTCAGGGGCCCTTGTGCGGCGGCACGGCCTGCACGGCCGTATGTCCGCCACTGTATGGCAGCCTCCATATCCCTCTCATTTCAGTTGTCCTTTAAGTCTTCTAATACAGTACATTTAAACTTACTTACTGTTAGGGGCATTCTTTAGTCCCAAATCCAATGACTTTTATTCTCCATCAGAACGGGTATTAAAAATGCTCTGTTGTAGTTCCCTTTCTTGCTCTTTTATTTCTAATTGACCCTCTTACTCCTCCTTATTTTGATATCTGCTTTCCATTTTTTTCTATAGCAAGTGTTCAGTATATAAGCCATGATCAGGGACAGTTTTGCTAGAGGTGTGAATGTGAATGTTCCTCTAGTAAAAGAAGGAGCAGGATATTACTGGTAATTACAATGGCCTCAATTTACTAAGGGCCGATCAGTAAATCAAAACTGTTTAGGAAACTACCACACTCTGTATCTCTGATTTTTTTTTTTTTTTACTTCACCAAAGATTTAATGAATGCAGGTGACGTTCTGTAAAATAGTTAATCTGGTAAGGTACTCTAAAGCAGCGGCCCCCAGTTAGTCAGTGGGCTGCTTTCTGCCGGTCCGCGGGTCTCCCCACTCCCCCTGCGGCTGCCACTGGTGATACCTTAGCTGGCGGCCACTTCCTCTTACATATTCCCCTGTCTGCCCCTCTCCTCCTTGCTCATCTTTAACTTTAACTTTTTCGGTAGTTTTACATGAATACAACTTGAACACTACTAAAGGGGTGTCCATTAGGTACATCGAGATCTACCGGTAGATCCCAAAGGGCTTGTAGGTAGATCCCACACTGCCCACCTGAGTGACATACGCGTCATACTGGGTCCCTTTGATTTGGATGATCTGCTGTCCTGAAGTTATGCACAGCAGTGTAGTAGCAAGGTGCTGATTAGAATTTTGTTGGACACTGAGCATGATACTGTAAGCATGATATTGAGACTCTGATCTATTTAGCTTACTGAGGAGTACTCTGTATCTAATTGATTGGTGGAATGTGGTAATCACTAATGGACTGCCGCTGTGCATGTGCTGCAGTTGTGGCTTTCATCTATAGGTAGAGTCTACCTGGTAGATCATTTTCAAATCATAATTTTCTTAGTAGCTCGCAAGTTGAAAAAGTGTGGGTACCTCTGCAATACCTAATGCAGTATTTTACTGAACAATCGATAGATCGGTCTAAACTGCTTTGTGAATTGAGGCCTATATTGGTATCTGCACAAACTGCCATTTTCTATCCTAACACTAATCTTCCCCCTCTCGACTCCCAACACTAACCTCTCCCATCTCCACTCCTAACACTAACCTTCCCCTCCACTGCTAACACTATCCTCCCTCTCATCTCCTAACACTAACCTTCCCTCGCCACTCCTAACACTATCCTTCCTCTCCACTCCTAATACTAACCTTCCCTCTCCACTCCTAACACTATCCTCCCTCACTACTCCTAATACTAACCTTATGGTCTATCTACAGGGAGTGCAGAATTATTAGGCAGGTTGTATTTTTGAGGAATAATTTTATTATTGAACAACAACCATGTTCTCAATGAACCCAAAAAACTCATTAATATCAAAGCTGATATTTTTGAAAGTAGTTTTTAGTTTGTTTTTAGTTTTAGCTATTTTAGGGGGATATCTGTGTGTGCAGGTGACTATTACTGTGCATAATTATTAGGCAACTTAACAAAAAACAAATATATACCCATTTCAATTATTTATTTTTACCAGTGAAACCAATATAACATCTCAACATTTACAAATATACATTTCTGACATTCAAAAACAAATCAGTGACCAATATAGCCACCTTTCTTTGCAAGGACACTCAAAAGCCTGCCATCCATGGATTCTGCCAGTGTTTTGATCTGTTCACCATCAACATTGCGTGCAGCAGCAACCACATCCTCCCAGACACTGTTCAGAGAGGTGTACTGTTTTCCCTCCTTGTAAATCTCACATTTTATGATGGACCACAGGTTCTCAATGGGGGTTCAGATCTGGTGAACAAGGAGGCCATGTCATTAGTTTTTCTTCTTTTATACCCTTTCTTGCCAGCCACGCTGTGGAGTACTTGGGCGCGTGTGATGGAGCATTGTCCTGCATGAAAATCATGTTTTTCTTGAAGGATGCAGACTTCTTCCTGTACCACTGCTTGAAGAAGGTGTCTTCCAGAAACTGGCAGTAGGACTGGGAGTTGAGCTTGACTCCATCCTCAACCCAACAAAGGCCCCACAAGCTCATCTTTGATGATACCAGCCCAAACCAGTACTCCACCTCCACCTTGTTGGCGTCTGAGTCGGACTGGAGCTCTCTGCCCTTTACCAATCCAGCCACTGGCCCATCCATCTGGCCCATCAAGACTCACTCTCATTTCATCAGTCCATAAAACCTTAGAAAAATCAGTCTTGAGATATTTCTTGGCCCAGTCTTGACGTTTCAGCTTGTATGTCTTGTTCAGTGGTGGTCGTCTTTCAGCCTTTCTTACCTTGGCCATGTGTCTGAGTATTGCACACCTTGTGCTTTTGGGCACTCCAGTGATGTTGCAGATCTGAAATATGGTCAAACTGGTGGCAAGTGGCATCTTGGCAGCTGCACGCTTGACTTTTCTCAGTTCATGGGCAGTTATTTTGCACTTTGGTTTTTCCACACGCTTCTTGCGACCCTGTTGACTATTTTGAATGAAACACTTGATTGTTCGATGATCACGCTTCAGAAGCTTTGCAATTTTAAGAGTGCTGCATCCCTTTGCAAGATATATCACTATTTTTTACTTTTCTGAGCCTGTCAAGTCCTTCTTTTGACCCATTTTGCCAAAGGAAAGGAAGTTGCCTAATAATTATGCACACCTGCTATAGGGTGTTGATGTCATTAGACCACACCCCTTCTCATTACAGAGATGCACATCACCTATAATGCTTAATTGGTAGTAGGCTTTCAAGCCTATACAGCTTGGAGTAAGAAAACATGCATAAAGAGGATGATGTGGTCAAAATACTCATTTGCCTAATAATTCTGCACTCCCTGTAGCTTTCTGCAACACAACTGTGGTCCTTCAGTCCACTGTGGTATAGCTTAAATCCCTCAGTCACGTATGACAAGGCTGTGATCGCTCAGGCTCTTGTCACAGGGTTTCAGTCCCTTATTTTGGCATAGCTGTAGTCCCTCGTGCTCCTGTTAGACAAATTCAGTCCCTCAATTCCTTGTGACATGGCTATGGTCCCTCAGGGCCTTTGTAGCTCACAGGGCACCTGTGACACAGCTATTGTCCCTCAGGACTCCCATGACACGTCAGTGGTCCCTAAGTTGTATTAGCATCTCATTGACCATCTGTAGTTCTGAATAACATATCCAGTGTGGCCGGACTTCTTGGTTTGGTAGCCCAGATTTGCTCAGTGCTGCCCATGCCTCCCCACATTTGTAAAGCCTCCATCCCCCTGACTGACACATCCCTTCCAAGTCCCTTTGTTGAATCCTTGCCTGGCCTCTGAACCAGTACTGAGGCTGTCAGATACCCCATGGAGGGGATGCTAAGCTCATAGTCTGAGTCTGATCTAGCTATGGGGACATCCTGGGGGAGCAGTGAAGTCCTATTTTGATGGCAGCCAGTGCTGCTGAGGTAGTAAGGTTGTATAGTATACTGTAGTGAACTCTAAATACCTTTAAACTGGTATACGGCGCTTTAGCACAAAATTCAGTGGACTTGGGTGTTTTGGGTGCTGGATATTGGGGCTCATAATTTTAATACTGTCCCCAGGAACGGCTCTAGACCAAGTTGCGCCTGGGGCAAGGTCAGGTTTTGGCGCCTAAACTGCCAATCCCTATCCAAATTTTGCCGCCTTTTTAAGAATTCAACAAACTGCGCCTGGGGCAATATACCCGCTTGCCAATAGATCCGTCCCTGACTGTCCCCAGTAACTTAAAAATTGTGTTCTAACCTCCAGCATTTTAAATCCTTTCCCTAAGGCTGAATACTCACCACCTAACGGGTCCAGCAACTTCCCCTTGACAATGAGTGTTCGCTGATTCCTCTTCCTGCTCGCAACATAATGCAATGTACACTACAGCACACAACGGGCACAAACCGGAAGTCAAGCAATCGTTGCACTTTGCACAACGTCGTCAGGGATCTTAAAGATCTGATCCACCGTGATGATCATTATCGGCAGGCGTTGGTTAGCGAAATTCTCATAATCGCGCCCCTGTACGCACATTGCGAGATCGGGGAAACGATCGCTCTTCACTCAAAAAAAAAAAATCGCCAGTCACGGAAAAACCATGGGGAAAATCGTGTGCTGGGTATAGGCCTTAACCCCCTGCCAGGGCTCATGTGACTACTACTCTCCAAACCCACTTTAGCCTGATCACTGATCTGTCACAGTAATTAGGGTATTGAAATTACCATTTTTGTCCATTGACACTATTGCTTATAGACCTAGGAATGCAATTTCTTACTTTGGCCAGTAGAGAGCAGTCATGTTCTATGAATAGCTACAAGCTCGTCTCTACTGATGAATTACAGTAGTGTCATGTTCTGCGATACTGTGGCTCCCTGTCATTCTTATCACACGTCTAATTCGTGAGAGTTGCTGGCTCTGTTAAATATATACACATGCATATAAAATACTTCATGCTCCCGGAGTGCAGCTCAGTGCTGTGTGACAAGGCTTGAATTCTCAGTATTGATTTTATACACATCAGTCTGTGCTTCTCATTTATTTGCCATCACAGCAGCTGAACTATGAAACAAAGAATAAAGCAATAGCATTATTTCCCATAGCAACTGCTAACATCTTAAAGGGAACCTGTTAGCTTCTAGGAAAACTCATTATAGTGCCAAGTGCATTCATATTCCTTCATTTTAGCCCTTTGTTCACCCAAAAATTTCACTGACAGGTCCACATTAAAGCCGAACTCTGCTTTTTAGTGCTTGGTTATAAACCCTGTCAAAAGCCATTTGCAATAGCATATGCTTCTGGAGGTGATGGCTGTGACCTATTTGGACATGTCAGTTTGTGGTTTTTTTGTATGAAATTGGCATTGCATGTTCAAGCCCATCTCCAGTTTGGATTGGTTAGAAAGTGGATAGGGTGCAATAAGGCATACGGGAAAGGGGGACATAACTAGTTAAAAACTGTACTCAAGGATTGAACTTCATTCCAATCAGTAGCTGATACCCGGAGTCCCGTAGACGTACTGTCTGCAGTATAAAGATACTGTTTCAGGGCCGGATTTACCATAAGGCACTGTAGGCACGTGCCTACAGGTGCCTGATGATGGATAGGTGGCTCACTCCCCTCCCTGAGCGCCTCCCTCCTTTCTTCCCTACGCAGAGTCCTGATGAGTGTGTAAATGAGAGGTTACTCACCCTGCTCTCTGCATTCCACTGACCATCTCTCCCTTCAGTCAGGGGCACCTCTAGCTACTTAATACTGAGGTTCCTCTAGCTACCTTATACTTGGGGGCACCTGTAGCTACTTACCCACTTGAGGACCGCAGTGTTAACCCCCCCTAAAGACCAGGCCATTTTTTAACAAAATAGGCCACTGCAGCTTTAAGGCCTTGTTGCAGGGCCGCCCAACTCAGCACACAAGCTTCAGCCTATGACAGCGGATCACTTTCGCAACTACAGACGGGACAGCGCTGCCTTAGATTGCAGCGCTGTACAGGTTAATTAGACGGTGGTTCCGCCGTCTAACAGTCTCCGCTCTACTCAGTCACTCATATGGAGTTGCGCGCGCGATCTCCTGCAATACCCGCCCCAAGGACCTTATGCCGATCTGCGTTAGGCGGTCCTGGGGCTGCAGCCGCGGCCACGGCCATCGCCATGACACGTTCGGCAAGCAGGTAAGGTAACCCCGAATCAGGCTCGAGACGGAAATCCACAACTCAGATTGGTAATCCCGAATTGGATCCATTGCAGGGGTGGAATGTGTAGGGCTGCTACAGAGCTATCTAGTGGTATGATTTGTAGGGTCTAAAAGCTTATGAAAAAATTGCACTGCTTTTGGACAATAAAATCTGGAAATAATCATACCGCCAGGGAGGATAATACTGAGAGTAGTTTTGGCTACCTAATACTAAGGGACATCTGTAGCTACGTATGACGACAAGGGAAGTAAGGGAGAAGTAACAGCTGGGACAGCCAGCACACTTGCGGTGTGGTTTGGTGGGGCGTTGTAGGTTAATGGAGGGCAAAATCTAAGGTGCCAGGATACCTGTGGTTATAAGTAAATCCTCGCCTGCACGGTTTTGTATTTGAGGAAGTAGACCACGCTCCGTGAAACATGTTATCATTTATAGTGCCTGATGAATAATACATCTTTTGGTTGAAATTGGCATTGCCCCTTCTTTTAGAGGTAAGCAGTTTTTTTATTATTTTTAGTCACATAATGTAGATATACCTGTCATCCACTACCACCTATTGTTTGGGCGCCTTCTCCCTCCATCACAGCCCCCTACCTGCTTTTGGGGGGTTATTCTTGTGTTCACTTCTAAACTATTGCTTTTTTTTCTGGAGTGCGATCCACGCACCTGAAGACCCGAGTGAGGACAGGATTTCCTCACCTGCCTTCATACTGTGGTTGCTAGTCGTGCAACCTACATTTGTGAGTATTCTTTTGCTCTTTAAGATTACATGATTAGCACTAGACATACTACACCATAAGGGGCTTCTGGTGTCCCTATGTTTTTTCCTGTCCCCCTAGGAAGTCTGTTGAATCCCTTGGGATAACACACACCCTCTCCTTTTCCTTAATTATACCGGGCTGCCGCACAGCTACAATGTACATGCCATCCTCAGAACACATTATTTCTTTCTATAGCGCCAACATGTTCCACTTATGCGCTTATCCATCGCCTCATGGAAACTTCAGTCTCTAACTTTAACTGCTTTTATGCTCCTGTGGTGGCATACTTTGCCATGTAGTGCACCACCATTTCCTGTAGCTGGAAGGACCAATACTGCAGCAAGTGCAACTTAATGAAAATCCATTGCCGTGAACAGGCACAATTTAAAGCATTGATCTCAGCTCTTTCCCAGAGGCAGATTATTGCAGTGCAGCACATTCGTTATCAATATGCCCTAAATTAATCTTTTCTCATGTGCATCCTTCATACCTGTAGTAGCATTGCTATTTAACCTATCCCTTTCCACTGGCATCTTTCCATCCTAACTCAAAAAGGCTGTTGTGACTCCACTACTTAAAAATACCATCTCTGTATCCCACCGCATCGCCAACTACTGCCCTGTGTCACTTCTCCCATTTGCATCTAAATTACTTGAACGCCATATACATGCTGAACTAAGCCATTATTTATCTGCTAACTCCCCACTTAATCAGTTTCAGTCTGGCTTTTGCACAAACCACTCCACAGATACAGCTCTTACTTATTATTCCATACTCCTTCTTCTTGATCTGTCATCAGCAATTGATACTGTTGACAACACCTTACTCCTGCAGATACTTTCATCTATAGGCATGAAGGGCTTCACTCTCTCTTGGATATCTTCTTATCTCTCTTGAAGAGATATTTACTGTCTCTTACTCAGATTGGATCGCTTCTCCACATAATTTGTCTATCGGGGTACCTCATGGCTCTGTCATTGGCCCCCTCCTTTTTTTCTATCTATTCTACGCCATCTCATTTGGTTTTCAATACCACTTATATGCAGATGATACACAACTGTACTTCTTAGCCCCAGGCCTTAACTCCCTCCTCACACATGTTCCTGACTGCTTGCCTGTCATATCCTACTTCATGACCTTTTGCTTTTTAAAACTTAATATGAGTAAAACCATCTGGCCAAAAGACTTTTTGGATTAGCGTGCTGGTTATGATACCAAGTCTACCAGCTTTTCATGAGAGCATTTTATAGTGTGAGGAAAGAAAGGATCCATTTGTTTTGGATTCTGTTGTACAGTTTTTCTTGTGTACTGCTTTCACAGAGCCCGCTGTAGTTGGGTGTGCCATATTGGTATTTATTCTTAAGTGCTGAAGTCATGAGGACTTGTTTTCAGGCTTCAGGGAAGTAGTGAACATACAGGACCAGATGAAAGGCTTTCAGTGTTTGTGTGTATTTTGGGTGAACTGTGTTTGATCATCTCTGATAGGATTCCATTTGTACCACCAGCTTTTTTACACTGCATGAGTTTAATCTTCTCGGTTATTTCCTGCAGAGTGATTGATGCATTAAGTAGGTTTAGGAAGTCCTTGAAAGTCTCCTCCATAGCCTTTAGTTTGGTGATAATTTAAAATACAGTAGTTCTGGAGTAAAGGCTAAAATCGGAAGCAATTTAGCAGAATAAATGCAATTTTTTTTCTGTTTTTCCATTGAATTACATTAAATGCAAACATCACACACAGAAGAAAGTATCACTGCAGCGTGATTTAAAAATGCAGCAAAACAATGAAACATTTCAAGATGGGGTGTTGAGTGTGTGGGAAGATTTAAATTATTTATTACAGACCAAGCAAGGAAAGAGGAATGGTAGTTGCAGTGCTGGCCACAAAGAGTGATGTAGGAGGAGGTAGACAGGGTTATATGATCTGCTCTGTTCTGGGAAAGGAACTCCTACTCCTCTGGCAATGAGAAAGTGCCTTACAGAAACCTGATGGCTAATTTCAATTTATTTAATGCAAAGAAAAAAAAATACAGATGTGCAGTGAGCAAAGCTTTGTGCATTGATAATTAATGCACATTTTCTAACAAGTGCATTTGAAAAGAGAGGCTTTAAATTAAGTTTTTACTGTACATGCTTTTCAAAATATTACACTTATGCAGAGCGTTCCATCTGTTTGAAAATGGAGTTGTTATACGCAGTAGAAGAACACCATCAGTTAAAGGGCAACTGAATTGAGAAGACTATGGAGGCTGCCATGCTTATTTCCTTTTAAACAATACCAGTTGCCTGGCCGCCCTGCTGGTCTGTTTTGGCTGCAGAAGTGTCTGAATAACACCAAAAATAAGCATGCAGCTAATCTGTCAGATCTGACAATAATGTCAGAAACGCCTGATCTGCTGCATGCTTGTTCAGGGTTTATGAATGAAAGTATTAGAGGCAGATGGTCAGCAGGGCTGCCAGGCAACTGGTATTAAAAGGAAATAAACATGGCAGCCTCCATATACCTCTCTGTTCAGTTGTCCTTTAAAGCTTCCTCCCTTCAAGGCAAAGTGATATGTTTGTATTTCGCTCACCTGCTGCTTTATTTTTATGGTTTACATTTCTTTATTTCCTATCATTTTTGCTTTTATCAGCTAATGCTATCAGGACACCTGCACAGCAATATTAATCCTCACTGCAGACATCACATATGGCCATATGATAAAAAAAGACACCTACAAGGTTTCTTTTATGGGGTATACAAAACAATGCATGCTAAGTAGCCAATCGTCTTCCAGGTCCTGTTCACTGCTGATGCTGTCATTACTGGTCATAATGAGGCCCAATGCTGCATCGCTAGACCAATGTCATGCTGCGATCTGACAGAAGTCAGGAAACTCTCCTAAAGACTTTTTTCCTCTAAGAATCAATTTCAAAGCTAAAGCTGTGCTTTGTGAGGCTTACAGTGGCAATAGATGACAATTATATTTCGTTTCTGTTTTGTTCCCTGTGAACTTTGGCTTGCTCTACTTTGTTTGTCCTCTGAAAACAGCAATTCTGGGAGATTAAAAGAAGATATTCATATTGTAATGTTATTACGGTATCATCAGGCAATCTGGATGCTAGGATAGCTTATCATGCCGGGAAGGAACTGAAGAGTTGGACAAAACCAATTTAATCCGATTCCAGTAGATAGTACCTGACTAATATAAAGACAGCGGCCTCACCAGGATGTAAAGGGGCTGGCGTCTTAAAAGAAAACAGAAGTAAACACTGGCTTATTTAACTCATATGTTTTCCTCTTTTATCCAACACAAACTAATTTATATCCACCGATTTGTAAATAATCTCAAATACCCTTTTTAAACATCAAGGGAGGTTATGGGGACTGTAAATAGCTGTTGATGAGTCTCCTCACTGTAATAGCTGTAATATCACACAGGGAGACTCAGAAGGAGGCCTTCTTTCTTTCCTTTGCCTTTCCACTTATTTCCTCTCTAAGGCCCCGTTCACACCTGAGCGTTTTGCCGGCGATTTCGGCAAAACGCTCAAGCGCTTTTGAAAGTGCTAGTGAAATAGAAACCTATGGGCCCATTCTCACTTGGGCAATTTGCATTAATCGCCGGCGATTAATGCAAATCGCCCCCCAAAAATTTGTATCCTGCACCATTTGCAGGTGATTTCCCATCGATCGCGTTTAGTGCTATAGAAGCGCCAATCACAGAAAATCGCCCCAAGTGTGAATGGCGTTAATCGCCAAAAACCACCAAAGCAAAACGCTAACAAAAGCGCTAGCGTTTTGCGTTTTGTAAGTTTGAATGGGGCCTAAAGATGGTCATACACTAGTGTTGGTGTTTGAATTTGGGATATCAATTATGAACACCTGAATTCTCCCAAACACCACACACCCCCTGAACTGCAAACCCCCCAACCATGTCCATTTGTTTGATACTGAATGGTGCTGATGTGTGGTGCTGGAAAAATTTGGGTGTTAAGAATCTAATATCCTGAATTCAAACACCGACACCAAACAACTTTTTCTTTTTTTCTTTAGCTCTTTTAAATTCAACACATTTTCTGATTGATTGTATTGTTTGAAAAATCAAACCAATCCACCATAGACTTTTCATTTTTTTTCTAAGAATTGATCAGAATTATTTAAAAAAAACTAGCGCTAGATAGGCCATGCTTCATTCAGAAGCTGTTGTTTTGGTTAATGAGCATTATGCAAGACTTGTGCATTTGCAGTAATAGGTTACTGAAATTTAAAGACAAAGCCATAAAGATCTGAAAGTGTTAGACCAGATGCTATGGGGTGTATGCACTAAACCATGGTAAGTGGAATAACGTGCATTACGTGTTACCGTACATGAGTAGAGCAGAATGCAATACATTATATGCAATGCATCTCGCTTTACTCGTCCTGCATAATTGATATGCTCTGATACCTCCATGGGACTAAGCATGGGTTGGACTGCATGAGGATTGGCTGCATTTTGTAGAGAGGCTGCATGATTGGCCCAAGGATGAGCAGGAAGTTTCTGTACCCCATTGCAGGACGCAAGGCTGCGATTTGTCCAGCCTGGGATTAGTGTTGCCTGGCTATGCAGCCCTAAGGTATGTAGAACTAGTCCTTGTAGTTCACAAAATGTGCATACTTGCTAAAGAGTACCAGCGGCGCTATCTGCAATTTTATGCCATGTATCACTTGTGAAATTATCTCTGTCACAAGTCCAGCAAGCAAACAAAAATTCTAAGATTGCTGTCAAGCACAGGTTGGACTGCATAGGTAATCTTTGTAGCCCATTCAGACATCACCTCACCTGCCAGTGTGAAGAGAGCAGCTGATCATTGGTTTCATACTGACGCGTGATGCATGCACCGTCTACTTTTTACTTTATCCAGAGTCAGCTTCATCTTGGCCTAAAAAACAATTTTACTAAACCCAAAGTTTTAATATATCCGGGTTCACTATAGCAGGCGTTGCTCCCATAGACTTATAATGGAGATTGGCCAGTTCCTGGAGAGGAAGTTTACTATATCCGAATGTTTACTTTAGCCGAGTTTACTATAATGACATTCTACTGTAGTAGAAAATGGATAAGCAATTGTGCCATGTTCAAAATCTTTAGTTGGTTACACTATAGTTGAGCGCCTATAACTTCTCCCCCGACTGCAGGCACTCCAGCGTCCGCAGCGCCACTATTTAGTGGTCTATAGTGGTGCCCAATATACCACACCTGTGATCTCCTGAACAATTAGGGGTGACTCCACGTGGCGGTGACGTAGACGCTGCGGCTTGTGGCCGTTTCCGGGATCCAGCTATACTTGAATATGGCAGCATGGAGTTTGCTTTGCTGGATGGAAAGTGATATCACAGAGTTGAGGATTTCTCCAAAGGAACTCTGTCAAATGAAGTGTTGTTACTGCCGCAACCAGCACTGGTGAATTTGATGAATAATGCAGTTGGACTGTATGTCTTAATAGTCCTGCTAAGTGGCTGAGTTGCATGGGGAAACTGCCACCCGGGAGAGATACTACTGTATCAGGTCGCATGGTGTTTTTTTCTTACATGGTAAGGCCTTAGCCAATGATTTACTGTTGCAACAGACTGTCATTCCTATGAGTGCCCATGCACTTTAAATTCCTCCTATGGAGTGGCCTCTCTCATTCCGTTTTAGGAACTGCATACATTTGATTGCTGTGCAGTTTTATAATGCATCCTATGGACATGTTGGTTTTTTCCACCTTTGAAGTTATGAGGTCCTTTTTTATGCTATAGACTGCCTTGATTTTTTTGGATGAGGATTGCCTATTTATGTCAACAATAATGTGTATGTTGTGGGGTGATATACGGGCTTATACTTTGCACTAGATAGGAGTGAGGCTTATCAGGTCTTAACATGTATTGTGATATGTATGCAACCATACCCGTATTTTGGGGATTTTTGTTGGTATGATTAACAGTGAAGCATATTTTTTGCTATTAAAATTTCACCTGTTTTGAGTGCAGCTAGACTGGTTATGGTTCTTTCTTTCTTCTAATATAATTAGATATATTACTGTTCTTATGTTTATGTCTAACTGTGTGTTATATTTGTGATCCACTTTGGATGAAGACAGCTGTCAAAATAAAGATAAGAATTTCAAGCCGTGGGTTTATAAAGGGTTTTAGTAACTATATTGCGTGCATCAGCTATTTCATGAATTCCAAATCTAAAAATACTAATGCGGATGGATCACTAACTGATGTAAAGAAGATAGTAAAAGAGTTGTGACTGCAATAAATAACAAATTCATAAAACCCTCTGGAGTCATTCCACACAAGTGACAATAAAATAAACACAGAGGGTGGGGTTTCTTCCAAAGGGATCATGTTTCATTGTGGTAATTTATCATTTCATTAGTATGTGTAGGCTAAAGCTAGGCATACACAGATTTATTATGGCCTAATATGCCAAGCCAATTAATCCTTCTCTGATCAGAAACTGATTGACTTCTACACCATGAGGCAGGCTACATATCGGTGGATTTAGCAGAAATCTATTAAGCTCCACTTGAACTGCAATCACTGTATTGCTCAATGATGTGTAACGCTATGCAGCCATCAATCCACCAACACCCCTTCCCTACCCACTCGTACAGGAGTTTTTCTACATACCTAATCTCAATGTGACATGATGTGTATGTACAGTGCCAAGCATACAAATAACTAGGCTACATTGTTTTTCTTCTTTTTCTGCTTGAAAGTGTTAAACTTTCAGATATGCTAGTGACAGTTTCTCTGCAGCCGGGACCTAGTTGGACTATAGCATAATTCTTACTGATAAGGAATTACAGCCTTAAAACCCTTGCCTTGCAGGGAATAAATAAAGTTCAATAATTTGTATATTTAATCTCTGGGACACCTAAAAACTGTCAATGAGCAGGGTCGATTACACATTAAATCTACTTTTTTTTAAAGATTTGAAACATAAAATAAAACTGTGGGATATCTAAAAAAAGTCAATTTTAGGAGTAGGAGGATGGATACAATTATTTATCTTATTCGTTTTATTTTTTTCCTCTGATTCACTTCACTATAAACAGACAGGCAACAATTCAGATTAGGAGACCAAGAGATCGGAGCTGTCAGATGTGAGGCACCACCATCTGACCAATACCAACCCAAATGGCTGTTAATGTTGGGGTTACCTTAAGAGTGGGGTAGAAAATTCCCCTATGTGATGCCAAATCATTGTCCCAATGTTGAGAGACAAAGGGCTTTAACCATTTCTGTGTCCCTCAAAAAGCCAGTGGGAGTAATTGATTGGAGACCTATAATGTTATCTGACTGGATGAGAGTTTAATAAGGCTTTAAGGGGGTGGCCATGTTGTTAGTTTTTATTAAAAAAAATAAATATATTTATTCATTCTTGCAGAGATGTTTGTATAAAAAAGGCAGCATTGTTGGCTATTGCTGGCAGTCAATGCAGTCATCATCTGGAGCACACAGCTCTGTAGCCAGGGACCATGTGCCAGGAAGCACATATGGAATTCCCTAGAATACACATATGCTCACAAAGTAGAACTACAATCTGGATTTTTCCTGAATGCACATCATCACCGCGTACTGCGGCTTTCATAAATTGGGCTCAGTGTGTCACGAATGGGCATGGGAATCCCCAGCGCTAAGTCTTTATCACAGGGAGGTGTTTTCAGTGAGGTACAGCTGTTTTACTTGCTTATGAAAATGTTTATACTTCATTGGGACACAGAGTGTTGTTTTGAGTGATGTTCCTTAATATGCTGCCTGCGCTTGTTAAGTTCTCATAACGAGCACATTTCAAATGTATGTCCCTGTCATTTATACGTGAAAGGTAAAACGCAGGCTTCCTAAATGACTGCTATTATCAATGGAAAACTGAATTGGAAGCACTGAGCACAGGCAGTACTTGAAAGGGGTAGGAGGCACCCGTGGACGTATAACTGTAGTTCTTATAATAATTCAGATAAGGTACTTATAGTCCTACCTTAGAGTAGTATAACTCACACGTACAGTAGTAGTTGGAGTTTTTCAAGCTTTATTAGGGCACAAATGACAACGCGTTTCGCGGCCAAGCCGCTTCCTCAGGTCTATAGGTGTGCCTTTGAATACAACATGGCAACAATCAGGATAAACATATAACTAAATATCGGTAAAATCATACACAACAGTAGTAAATAAATAAAACCTATACATGCATGACATCAATAAAACATAATAAATAAAAAATTAGGTAAACATCACAGAATAAGATGTATGTCCTCATATGGACATGTAACTGTATAGATGCATGTATGTGTATTCGCATACATATAAACAAGTATATCTGTACAAGTAACGTATACCTATATATACACAAACATTCCCCTTTAAGTTGTACCATCAGGTGTAATATAATCTGAAAGACAGGGGTATGTATGACCTCAAGGGATTTAGGCAAGATTAGTACACATAGGGATAGGGTGGTTTATATGGGGGATATATTTATAGGGGATTAGAAGGTTAGATGACCCGTCCGGGGAACGGATCTAAGGCACATTTAAGTAGGAGTGTGTGGTAGAAGGCCAGGAGGGGGCCCACGTTATGGGAGGGGGGTTAGGATAGGTATAAGTAGATACTATAGAAATAGCCCGTGACAGGAGAGAGGAATAGGACCCATAAAATACATAGTTGTCCAGCTTAGAGGCTTACCTAGAGGGGTCCACGTCTAAATCCTGAGCGCCATGTAGTGCTGCACGTGGAGCAGCGCTGATTAAATAACTGGATACACGCGCCGGAGGGAAGCCCCTGTGACGTCATGGAGAGGCGTGTCAAGGAGAGGCGTGCGTCAGGGGGCGGGGATGTCCTGTGTCGAAGCACCATGACGTGCTGAGGAAACGTGCTATAGAGCACGATATGTAGGCTGGCGGGCATTTTGGAGGAGTCCTATAGGGGAAATCATTATGGAAAGGGCTCAGAACGTGCTGAAGAGCATGATATGTAGGCCGGCGGCCATTTTCAAGGAGTCCTGTGGGGGCAACCATTTTGAAGAGGGCCCAGAACGTGCTAAAGAGCACGAGAGGTAGCCAGGCAGCCATATTGGCGGAGGCACCTGGAAGCGGCTATATTATAAAGGATTAGGGATCAGATTGGACAGCCAGTATGGCCGAACAATAAAAAAACATTAAAATTACAATTAGAAGTTGGATATATATATACAGTATAATATACTGATATATACATTAGAACAACAAAACTGTAAAATGACAATATAATAGGTATTTTAAACCAGTATATAATAAAAAAGTATATAATAAAAAAGACTGTAATATGTAAAAGAGTGTGTATTGGTAGTGAAGATAATAACCAGACGAGCAATATCCTTTACATGCATATCTATAAAGAAAAGTATGTGTAAAAGTTCACAATAAAAATATGTATTACAATAAAAACACTGTATGCAAATATCCTGTATATACGCCCACTTACCCCCATCCCCATTTATCAGTGTTTAGAGTGTACTGGGTTAGAGGTGGTGGGTTGCGCCTCTGACTTACAACAAGCCCTCGGGTTGGAGGGTGTTCAATCTGAAAACCCAGTACATTTCCCTTCTTTTTAACTTCCCATGTCGATTTAGGGTATCATCGGGGATATGTTCAATGGGGCAGATGTTGGTCATACCAATACTCTGACCATGTTGGATTTTGTAATGTCTAGAGAGGCCATGTTTCAAGTAGCCATTTTCAATGTTCCGCCTGTGTTGGCCCCATCTTGTTCTTAACTGTTGGGTCGTGCGGCCCACATATTGAAGTCCGCAGGGACAAGTTATTAAATAGATGACAAAGTCCGAGCTACAGTTCATTTTCTGTTTTATCATAAAATGTTCTCCTGCGGCTGTGGACTGGAAGTCTTGTTCACCTTTTTGAATCCTATTGCAGCATAGGCACAGGCAGTGCAATTGATGGACATAGTGAGGCCCTTCCAGTCACAACAGAGCTGAAGATTGGAAAAAACAATACAATATTATTATTATTATTATTATTTAGTATTTATATAGCGCCGACATTCCGCAGCGCTGTACAGTGTATATATATATATCTTGTCACTAACTGTCCCTCAAAGGAGCTCACAATCTAATCCCTACCATTGCCATATGTCTATATTATGTAGTGTAAGTACTGTAGTCTATGTAGTCTAGGGTCAATTTTAGGGGGAGCCAATTAACTTATCCGTATGTTTTTGGGATGTGGGAGGAAACCGGAGTGCCCGGAGGAAACCCACACAGACACGGAGAGAACATACAAACTCTTTGCAGATAGTGCCCTGGCTGGGATTCGAACCAGGGACCCAGCGCTGCAAGGCGAGAGAGCTAACCACTACGCCACCGTGCTGTCCAAATATGATAATAAAGCGGTTAAATAGTGGCAAAACCTGTATAATCGATTTCATTTCTTAAAATGTGAGTGGTTTACCTTAGAGGCCAGCTGTATTTCTATGCCTTTGATTTTTAAAACAGGTTTTATTTGGTTTTTAAGTTTAACAGCAAAATTAACAGTCTACAGGTACAGAGAGAAGAGTACATTTTTCAATGCTCCAGTCAAGGAGCAGCACCATAGGTGATGCACAGTATGATTTAGTTTGCGATTTAAGTTGGATGACTAGAGCAGTGGTTCCCAACCTTTTCCGGCCCGGGGAACACTGTCTGACCAAATTTTTCTCCGGGGACCGGCGCGGGGGGGACAGGGGACAGGATGCGGCCCCCGGTTGTTTGCGCGACCTAGTGGACAGTCCCGTGCGCAGCAGGCTATGGGGGGGGCTGGGGTGCGGCTGCATAGCTAGCATAGTTGCCCCAGTGTAGGGAGTTTAGTTGCCTCAGTGTAGCTAGTATAGTGCCCCAGTATAGCCAGTATAGTGCCCCAGTATAGCCAGAATAGTGCCCCAGTATAGCCAGAATAGTGCCCCAGTATAGCTAGTATAGTGCCCCAGTATAGCTAGTATAGTGCCCCAGTATAGCCAGTATAGTGCCCCAGTATAGCCAGTATAGTGCCCCAGTATAGCCAGTATAGTGCCCCAGTATAGCCAGTATAGTGCCCCAGTATTGCCAGTATAGTGCCCCAGTATAGCTCCCCAGTATAGCTAGTATAGTGCCCCAGTATAGTGCCCCAGTATAGCCCCCAGTATAGCTAGTATAGTGCCACAGTATAGCCAGTATAGTGCCCCAGTATAGCCAGTATAGTGCCCCAGTATAGTGCCCCAGTATAGTGCCCCAGTATAGCCCCCCAGTATAGCTAGTATAGCGCCCCAGTGTAGCTAGTATAGTGACCCAGTATAGCCAGTATAGTGCCCCAGTATAGTCAGAATAGTGCCCCAGTATAGTGCCCCAGTATAGCTAGTATAGTGCCCCAGAATAGTGCCCCAGTATAGCCAGTATAGTGCCCCAGTATAGCCAGTTTAGTGCCCAAGGATAGCACCCCAGGATAGCCAGTATAGTGCCCCGGTATAGTGCCCCCCGCCCGTCCACGCCGCTGTTATTACCTTAACAGCTGCCGCTCTCCCCTCTCCGGCGCGTGTATATTCAAGCAGTGTATCTCCGGCTGCTCTGTGTGATGCGGAAGGAAGCAGGGCAGCGGCTTCCTGTAACGGTGATATGTATCGCCGTTACTATGGTAACCGAGCCCTGCCTCCTGCGCATCACATACAGAGCAGCCGGGAGATACGCTGCTAGAATAAATACATGCGCTGGAGAGGGGAGAGCGGCCGCTGCTAAGGTAATAACAGCGGCGGCCGCGGGGACGGGCGAGAGGGGGATAAGAGGACGGCACACCAGGCGACGTTCCGCGGCACACTAGTGTGCCGCGGAACACTGGTTGAAAAACGCTGGACTAGAGCATTGGGAGGCTCCTTCTTTGGTAGGCCATCCTGGTGCAGAATATGAGACAACTAATAAACAGAAAAACTAATCCAACTTGCATTTCTTTAAAACCCCTAAATTAAACACCCCCCCTCCCTAAACAAATGGGTCTTTGCTCTCTCATTTTAGGGGATTATCATTCGTAGTCAAGATACATTAGAAGTACACATGGCTTTAAGATGATATTTCCAAAGGGCCTAAGGTACCTGATAGTTGTTCAGTACAATACCAGGAGGTGTATTTGAAAGGTTCCATTAATCTGTTAATCTCCTCACGAGAAAAAGTCCATTTAATATAAGATTTCCATATCTTGAAAAACATTTTTGAGTTCTTTTCTTTATGCAATAGAGTGTCAGTTTTATCCATGACAAATAAGTCTAACATTTCATCTTTGACATCTTGAATAGTAGGGGTAGTGGGATATATCCATCTGTTGTAGATGTTTTTTTTTGCTGCAGCAAAAGTTAGATGTAGGATATCTGGAGTTCGCGGGGGGTTCGAAGGGTTGGTGTGAGTTTTTTCAAATGCATGGAATAGAAACAGTATTGGGTTACGGGGGTGATGACCACATCCTAATCTATTAAGGAACCGAGAGACTTGTTCCCAGAAGCGTTCAATCTCTGGACAAAACCAAATGCAGTGTGTTAAGTCCGCGTTAGGATGCCCACACTTGGGGCATTCAGGTTTGCAGTTTGGAGGGGGTTGATTATATTTGATGTTGAAAGCGTATTTAGCTTTGTGCAGAAGAAAGAGATGAGATTCTCGCCACGTTTTACTTATGATAGTGCTTTTATATATACTCAGGCCATCTAGAATTTTGTCTGTAAGTTGAGGATGGGAAAAATATTTTGTCCATTGTTGAAACGCCAAAGAACTATATTTTTTAGAATTGAGGTCTTGTAGGCCTCTATGTAGATAGGATAGGGAATGTCTCTCGGTTCCTGGCTGAAGGAAGCGATCAAATGGAGTTAACATTGATATTGTAGACACAGAGCTCAGATGCTTATGAGTATAGGAACGTATTTGTCCATACATCAGAAAGTCCGATTTCGGTATATTCCAATATCTATTCAACTCTAGGAATGTCCACCAGCGGTTTTCCCTAATATTGAGTAGTTGACCTAAGGATTTGATACCTCTGGCTTCCCATCGAAGAAAGGCATTATGCTGCATCCCCGGTGAGAAGTCAGGTGTACCCCATAGGGGTAAGTATTTGGAAATTCTCCATGGGAGTTTAAACAATTTACGTAGTTCCTTCCAGGTAACTATCGTGTCTCTGATCACTGTGTTGTGTTTTAGTCTGAGGCGGAGATTGGAGCATGAGGAGTGTAATAACCTGGGAAGAGTCCAGGGTTCGGCTAGGGAGCTTTCGAGGTCGTAGTTGGAAAATTCCGAGGTATGGGACACCCAGTCTCGGATATGACGTGTCATACATGCTAAGTTATAAAGCCTTATGTTGGGAAGGTTTAGCCCACCCATATCTTTGGGCATTTGTAGTTTGTGGAGGGCAATCCTGGGTTTTTTATTTCTCCACAGGAAACTGGTGATCTCTTTGTTGAGTATTGTAATGTCTTTGTGTTTTAGTAAAAACGGGAGGGTCTGCATGGGGTATAGTAACTTACCGAAAGTGATCATTTTAATTAAAGCGCTACGTCCTGTGACGTTTAGGGGAAGGTTGTGCCAGGAACGCATTTGGGAGATCAGCTTAGGGATGAGAGAAGAGATATTTAATTGATATAGGGAGTGTGGATCTCTATTTAATTGAATACCAAGGTATGTGATTGGCCCTTTAGTTATATGTACTCCTAATGGGTTAGATGAGGGGAAATAGGCTTTAGATGAGAGGTAAAGTAATTCACTTTTAGATTGATTTATCTTAAATCCTGACTCTTTTCCCACTTCTGATATTATCTGGAGTATATTTGGGACTTGCGTGGTGGGGTCGGTTAGGAAAATAAGGATATCGTCCGCAAAGAGTGTTTGGGATACCCTAGTCTCTCCTACTTTGAAATCTGGTATGATAGAGTCTATTAGTCTAGTGAGGGGTTCAAGAGCGATGTTGAAAAGTAAGGGCGAAAGGGGGCACCCTTGTCTGGTGCCTCGTTGCAGTGGTAAGGGATCCGAGATGAAACCTGGGGTATAGATACGAGCTTTTGGTGTGGCATACATTAATTTAAAAAGTTTGAGAAACTCTCCCGAAAATCCCATTTTATCAAGAGTGAGATTAAGCCAGTCCCAATTAACTGCATCAAATGCTTTCTGTGCATCAAGAAGCAATATGGCTGCATTTTGGTGGGTTATGGGGTAGGCTTTTACTTGCTCCATAATCACTAGAAGTTTGCGGATGTTGGAAATTGCTGATCTATCTCTAATGAATCCTACTTGGTTGGTGTGAATGAGTTTAGGCATGAAGGTGGCTAGTCGATCTGACATGAGCTTAGTAAGAATTTTGAGGTCCTGGTTTATGAGAGAGATGGGGCGATAGGACTCGGGCAGGGAGGGATCTGTGTTTTTTTATGAATTAGTTTAATGTATGTTTCATTGCCTGAAGGAATGAATTTTTTCCCGGATAGTATATCATTATAAAGGGTTTCCATTGTGGGGGATATCTGTGTCTTAAGAATTTTATAAAATTCATAGGATAGGCCATCTGGTCCTGGGGCTTTATTATTTGCTAGGTTGGTGATGGTTGCCGTTATTTCTTGGACTGTGACTGGAGCATTTAGTAGTGCTAGTTCTTCTGTGTCGAGTTTAGGTAGGGTTATATTGTTGAGGATATGGGCACTGTTTGTCTTATTACATGTTGATGGGGATGTATATAAGTTTGCATAGTATTGCTTAAAGATGTTATTTATTTCTTTAGGGTGACTCCTTGGGGTGCCTGAGTCGTCCTGTAGTGCTGAGATAGGGGAGGGGTCAAATCCCCCTTTAGCTATTATTGCTAGCAGTCTTCCGGCTTTGTTGCCATACTTAAAGTATTGCAATTTTTTGTATGGTTGTGTATATATTTCTCTCATTTTGAACCATTGGTTTGTTTGGGATTTAATTTTGAGCCACTGTGCTCTATTTTGAGTGGAAGGTGTGCTTTTATAGGAGCGATAGGTTTCTCTGGACATTTGTACATATTTGTTAAATTCTTGATTTGCCTTTTTCTTTTTCGTTGATGTGTATGCTAGAATATGGCCTCTCAGCACTGCTTTGGCCGCATCCCAAAATAATTGGGGTGTGTCCATATGCTTCTTGTTATCATGATAATATTCTAGCCACCAGTTTTGGAGTAGCAGGTGGAATTCTTCATCAGCATATAATTGAGTAGGAAATCTCCAGAGAATATCACTGCCCCTAGGGATTTGTTTGGTAAATATAGCTATTGAGGGTGAGTGATCTGAGATGAGAAGGTCAGATATAGATGCGTCTGTTAGCCTATGAATTAATGAAGGAGTAACAAATAAATAGTCTATCCTTGAGAATGATGAATGTGGGTGGGAATAAAATGTATACTCTCGATCGTAAGGGTGAAGATATCGCCAAGTATCATGTAAAGAAAGAGTTTCAACCATCTCTGCCAGTGGTGTGACAGAGGCTGGGGAGGGGGTTTTCCTTGTTTTTGTATAGGTTTTATCTTCCATCACATGCATAATATCATTAAAGTCACCCCCTATTATTAAATTGGAGTGCAGGTGTTGCGATATAATAGGGAGCAGCTTCTGAAAGAAATCTTTTTTGCTCTCATTTGGCCCATATATATTGAAAATCACTACTGTGTCACCGGGTAGCGTGATGCGTACAGCTGAACATCTGCCCTGAGTATCGCAGTATATTGAGTCTGCTTGGCACTGTAAATGTTTACTTATTAAAATGAGAACTCCTCCTTTTTTATTTTGAGTAGGTGATCCCACACAATCAGCTACCCATTTTTTTTCATGTAATTAAGTTCATTCGCCTTTAAATGAGTCTCTTGAAGCAAGGCAACATCTGCGTCAAGAGATTTAAGATGACGTAGGATTTGGGCTCTTTTAATTGGGGACCTAAGTCCTTTTATATTCCAAGATATCACTTTCATTATTGATTTATTTAGGTGTATATATAATCCAGTCGGCGTTCAGCTATAGGCACCAGGCCAATCTTATATTGAGATGCAGTTCTAATGCGGGAGACATGTATGCAATCTTTGTATTTTATATTTAGGAGTAACCCCTGAGAGAGCAAAGACCAAAACCCCATTTTATAAAAGAACATTATCAAGCAGGTGCATAGAAACATAATAAACATGGTGATATTTGTGGATACGGCTGGTAGTAGCTTCAGCCGTTGGTGAAAAAAACAGGTAGAATTAAAAGTCAGTAATAATAAAATGAGAATGCGTGTAATAATAGCAAGAACAGTATTCACATATAGGACTTCGCTTCTTCCCTGCGTCCACTAGGCATCTTAGCTTCCAAAGCAGTATGGTAACCATGGCAGATAATATAGTAGATAAGTAAAGAAAAAAAAGGGAGTGAAAATACAAAGGAGAATACTGCCCTGATGTCCGGTATACGATGCAAGTAAGTTCGTTCACTCTGGGTCTTTATGAGGAGACTTGGATGGCGAGCGGTTCTGTGGAAGAGCAGTTTTCCGTGAAGAAGAAGGATTCAAATGGTTAGCCATCAGGTACTTGTCTGCATACTTGGCGCGTTTGAAAAAGTGAGTTTGACCGTCTTCTTCAGTGATTCTGAGCACTGCAGGATATAGGAGAGAAAATTTGATCTTTTTTAGTGCCAGAAACGAGCACGCCTTGGTAAAAGATTGTCTCTTCTCGGTCACTTCCAAGGAATAGTCATTGAATAAGCGGATTCTGGATTCCATATAGGATAGAGGAGAATTGCCAGCCTTGAATGCACGCAATATTTTAGCCTTGGCCCCATAATCTAAGTATCTGTGAGGATCCGCTCGGCTTTTTGACCACTGTTCAGGTCTGCATTCTGCAGGTCTCTGGAAGAGAGACCTTTTGTCAGTTTTGCAGCTTGCTGCTGCTGAGGAATTTGCATGCGTTGGTCATGCAAATTTCCTAGCCACATCCTCTGGAGGTTTGTACTATAAATACCATGTGATATCACAGACCTGGGCTGGTCATAAGGGTTTGTCCTGTGAAACACTCCTGGAGTGTCAGCCTTGCTCATTGTTTGAAGATTAGCCTAGAGTAATTCCTGGGACATGTTCCCTAGTGCAGTTAGGATTGCATATCTGTTTTGTTTGTCTGTTGCGATTGTCCTGTCCCAGCGGTGGTCGACAGGAAGTCGTTCTGATCTTTGTTCTTGGAGTATAGCTGGAGCAGCGGTTGCTACCAGCTATCTCATCTGATCTGTCTTGTCTGCTACGAACGCTTGCTGGAGGCTCGGTGAGGTAACCGTTAAGCAAGCGCTCGCGTCCTCTGTTTCATGTTTGTCTGTCGGTGGTTAGTTAGGCGTGCTTGTCTCTGTTGTGCTTAACACGTGGAGACCGCGCAGAAAACGCGTTCGCTGTTGCGAATGAGTGCGTTGTTCGCGTTTAGTTAGCGTTTGTTATTTTCCTTATCTTCTTATTGTATTATTTGCTGTGCCTTTGCTACTCTCGTGCTTTGCCTTGCTGTAGCCTTGTGTCACCTCTGGCAATCGCCTCTCTCGCGATTGCGTTCCTACTTCATATCTGCTGTTGTGTATGCACTGTCGCGGGTTGGCGACTAGATTGGTGCACACACATACCCTCTGTCGCTTTGCTCTCTCTCTTTCAGGGCTATCTTGCCCTGCGTTTCTTCCCTTCGTACAATTCCTGTCTGGCGTCTGTGACAGGGCAGAGGATCTGTTCCTCTGCACTCCACAGCTCCACCTGCCGACAGGAATTTCCCTCTACAGGTGCATTGCACCTTTTGCTGGGTTCCCTCAAATTATACGCTTGTGGAGGATTTCCGCAATGTCAGCGCACGTCTTGTGCGCTGATCACGGAGATAATTCCACAATCGTTACAGTATCGTGCCATCACTACTCTTGGAGGGAGTCTCGAGGTAGAATTTGCGAGGAGGTCTAATTCTATGTGCTCTCTCGATTTTAAATTCTCCTGTCAGCTTTAGCAGCTGGGGCAGATTTGTTTCGCAAAACTCGATCAGCGTGTCAGGACCACTTGTTTCAGGGAGGCCTACTATCCGTATGTTGTTCCGCCTCGACCTGTTCTCTAGGTCCTCGATCCTGCTGTGAAATGTTCTATTTTGCCTGGTAATGAAGTCTATAGTATGGAACGCTTTATCTAGGTCATCTTCGCACTGTGTAATGCGCTGTTCAGCTTCATCCAGTCTAGCGGAGTGAGCGTGCAGTTTTTGGTTTATGCCTGTGAGGGCCTTAGATATGGCCGCTTCCACGGCGGATTGGAGTTCTGGCGCTAGGATTTTCATAACCTCTTGTGCCATGTTTTTGTAATTTATGTGGGGAGATGCACCCTTACCATCTTCCGATGGGGCGTCTGATTCTTCATCCCATTCTGGTTGTGATGAGCGGTCATCGGATCTCAGGCCGCGCTTCCGCGAGGCAGGCGCCATCTTGTCTCTGGAGCGAGTGTCGGCTTGTTCGTGATCCGTGCGGGCAGGTCGTGTCAGGTAACGTTCCATTATGAGCCTACTTTGGTGGGCGATAGTGTGAGCCGCTCGGGGATGTAAGTGCCGGGCGATTTGGAGAGGTTTTCCCCCTGTAGTGGGTCAGGCTTGTCGGAGCTCCGCTCTCGTCCTCCCTACATGCAGGCGCCGGAACTGGAAGTCTTCTATGCCTTTTTTAAAATAAAGGTGTAAAACAAAATTAGAGATAAATGTGATGGTGTGAAATTTATCTTTTCGCCACTAGATGGTGCTAGAAACACTACCCTGGTTAACCAGAAAGTGTTTAATTTTAATTTTTTTTTTCTGTTTTGCTACGTAATTATGAATGGACATGGTCCCTGATTAGGTTCATGTCCTTTAATTCCAGGCACTGCGATTGGTTCGGGGAACCCTCAGTTCCCTTCCCCAATCGCCGAGACGGAAAAGCCGCCTGGTAAGAGCAGGGTCGTGCGCACCCACCGCTAGAACACTGAACGCCTATACGCGTCCAGTTAGAATCAGAATCAATCAGAATCTATTTATTTTCGCCAAGTAAGTTTGCACCTACAAGGAATTTGTCTTGGCAGTTTGCTTAACAAACACAAACAAAAACAATACAAGGACAGACAGTGTGAATATTACAAGTTAAGGACATTATAAGTATAGTGGCAGTAAGCAATGTGAGAATTGTTTATTTACAGTTCTGTGCTGATTACTATCAAGTCCTAGCAGCTCTAACGTGGTTCAGCATTAAGTATGGCTACCGCTTGAGGAAAAAAGCTGTTCCTGTGTCTGGAGGTTTTGGTAGCGATTGACCGGAATCTTACTCCTGAAGGCATGTGCTGGAAGATGGAGTGAGCTGGGTCAGAGGCCATTTTGGTTGCTCTCTTTTTGCACCTGCTAGCGTAAAGATCCTGCAGGGAAGGTAAGCTACAGCCAATTATCCTTTCCGCTGATCGGATGATGCGCTGCAGCCTCCCCTTTTCTAATGCTGAGCAGGAGCCGAACCATACAGTCATAAATAATGTTATGGTGGATTCGATGATTGCAGTGTAGAACTGCACCATTAGATTTTGAGGTAGGCCAAACTTTTTCAGCTGCCGTAGATGGTACATTCTCTGTTGCGCTTTCTTGACAATAGTGGCAGTGTTGTTGGCCCATTTTAAGTCGTTTGAGATCATGGACCCAAGAAACTTGAATGACTCTACCTGGGTTAGAGCATTAACAAGTTAGACTTGAGTGTGGACAACTATAGTTGTCCAGATAGACTGAAGTGGTTAAAACTCCATGAAAATGCTCAAAATTATTTTGATAGTGCTTTTTCACCAACTTTTAGGTACTTTTTCAATTGTAAAAAGTGTAAAAGTTATTTTAAAGAGAATATGAAAATTATCTCCTAGGAGATAACTAAGGAGAAAAAAGTTACCTGGATTTGGGCCCCTGTCTTGAGGGATAAATGTGCACTTTATGGTTTATTTTTGGATACATCTCATGGCTGTGGAGGACATTTTAGGATCCACATTGATTGGATACAATTATTGTACATACGATTTTTTGCCAATATATGCACATACGGTATGTATGTACAAGTTTTTAGGCATGCTTCACATTATTACACATCATGCGCACATGACAGAGGAGTCTTTTCCCAATCAGGGAATTTTAGAATATTTTTTAAAGTTTGAAAAAAAAAAATATACTGCAACGCTGTTGGATTTGAACTTTGTTCAGTATCCCTTATGCTTTTGTATTTTGAATGTAGCTAATCTTGTCAGATTTTTGTCAGAAACATTTGATCTGCATGCTTGTTCAGGTTCTATGGCTAAAAGTATTTGAGGCAGCGAATCAGGAGGGCTGCCAGGCAACTTGCATTGTTTAAAAGGAAATAAACATGGCAGCCTCCGTATTTCTCTTACTTCAGGTGTCAGGTAAATACAGTTTGTGTCGTAGGGGGTTGACAATGTAGGCTTGTTTTAGCTTGCAAGTTAAGCCATCATCAAATATAAGATGACAAATGTGGCTGGATCAGGCAATAATCTAATTTGGAAATAGCCAGCAACCACATGACCAATATTTGGAGGAAATATCTGGATGCTTGATATCATGCTTAAATATTATTGTTCATCCTGAGATAAGCCATTAGCATTTGCTGCTGGCTCTCAACTGCTAATTCCCCCTTCCTCTCTTCCAATGCTAGCTAAATGCTTGGCTGGGTGTTTATCTTACTGTCCTAGCCTGCCAGTGGCACCCCATTGAGGGTTGTCACATGCCTGTATGTCTGACCACCTTCTGTTCTGCATAGCAAGCTGTAAAATGTAAATCGCATACAATTCTACATTTTCATTGCCCCTTTGAAATGAAGATAAGCTCGGGAATTTGTTTAATTTGCTGCTATAGTGTTTGTAATTACTGTTTATAGTGTTTTTCTTAAAAAGCCTTATGACATTTTCATTATTTTGGGGGAACTTCTTGGCCTGGTGTTTGAGGCTGCTATGCCCTCTGTTGTGCTTATTTACTTATACGCAAGTTCAGGCTTGGTTACTTGCCCAGCAATGAAAGGTACAAATAAGGACAAAAGTGGGCTTTGCAATCAAATGTGGATTTGGAACCAGTGGACAGGTCCTCTTTAAAAACACAGACTTTTCCCATATTGTTTTCTTTATGAAAGCAGTAGTCAGCATTGAGCTCCTCAGTGAATCATTCAAGGAAGTGGCCTGCTTGGTTTATGCTAAGATGGCTTTAAAATGAGCTGGAATGAATTCCGCTTCGGGCCACTCATATTTCCAATATTTCCAAATGTCAGGAGTTATTTGTTATACATGCTCATTTTTTTTCTCCTAAATGAATGCATAATGTTTAAGAGGCCGATATCTATCATTTGAGTCATCCACAAAGTCACATTTTCACATCTACGCTGGATCAAAATAGGACCGCCTGCTCTCGCTATACATCTTCTGCATGCTTAAAGTGATTTTTAATGAAGCAAGTTATCTGCTTATTCTGGAACAGGAGGGTGGGGGGCTGGTGTTAGAAGAGAAAAATAAGAAACTGAAAATGAAAACTGAAGACAAAATCTTTCTCTGCCTTTATTCTCCCTTTCTCTGTTTCTCTTTGTCTGGCTTTCTTTAGCTATGTACCGTACATGCATAGTATCAGGAGACATTTTAGGAACAATGATAATACTAACACATTGCATGGCAGCCTATGGGGTGACTGAATGGCTGATATTGTGGTGAAATCACTCTCACATTGTGATGTCATGAACATGGTCCTGACAGTTTGCTGTCTGTGAACCTTGTTGCGTTGTGGGAAAAAATGGCTTTTTCCAACTGCCAAGCAAGCAGTATCTCCCTCTGTACATAGAACTCTCAGTAACTCTGTGCATAGAACTCTCAGTAACGAACATTACGTACAGATTACCTTGCAGGACTTAGAGACTCTGAAGCGAGATTGAGGGCCCGTTTCCACTGTTGCGACGCGATTTCGCCGGCATCCCGACGCTTGTAAAAACGCATGCGGATGCGTTTCCGCATGCGTTTTTACCCGCGATTTCCCGTGCGATTTCGCATGGCAGGGTGCCATGCGAAATTAACCATGACTCTGCCAGGGCAAAATAACATTAAAAAGGTGCGAAATCGCACGCGAATCGCGGGTAAAAACGCATGTAAAAAACGCATGCGTTTTTCCTTCTAAATACATTAGCGGCGATTCGCATGGATTCCCGACGCAGGCGAATTCTGTGGGTCCCGTCGTGCAGATTTGGCCCGCCGCCAAATCGCTCCCGCACGCCGCACATATGGAAACATCTCCGGCCACTTCAATGTACCAAGCGAATCCGCATGTCGGCGCCGCATGCGGATTCGCTATGGTGGAAACGAGCCCTGAATCAATGATTTTAACTTGTATTAATGTTAAGCACTATAGCTAGTGCTAAAACGCCGATATCCCACGGCAAAATGAGGGGTTTATACCCCCAAATCCCCTCTACAAAATCCACGACTTTATTGGTTGTGGATTTTGCTGCTCATGGAGGCAGAGCTATGAGCTGCAGCTCTGCCTCCATGCGTGTCAATCTGCCGGCAGATCTCCGCCTCTCCCCGCCCCTCTCAGTGAAGGAAGACTGAGAGGGGCGGGGAGAGGCGGCGATCAGCGGGGATTGACACGCGAAGAGGCAGAGCTACAGCCATTAGCTCTGCCTCAATCAGGAAGCGCTCCCCGCAGTTTGCAGAGGGGCTTTGGGGGTTATAAACCCCTTGTTTTGCTGCGGGATAGTGGCGTTTTAGCACTAGCTATAGTGCTTAACATTAATACAAGTTAAAATAATTTGTTTAATCTCGCTTCTGACTCTCTTTAAAGAGGAACCCCAGTGTGCCCAGTATATGTAGTCAGGGGGTATATGTGCCCAGCATATGTAGGCAGGGGTATATGTCCCAGTATATGTAGGCAGGTGTATATGTCCCCATTGTAAAATCTTTCCTCTCCCTGATTTACATTTAGACATTTAGCACATGGTGACATTTTTACTACTGGCAGGTAATGTCACTAAAAGGAGATGCTGCTTGCTTTTTTGGCAGTTGGAAACAGCTGTTATTTGCCACAGTGTGATGTCAGGACCTCACAGCTGTGAGATGCTGGCATCACACTGTGAGAGGGTTTTCACCCCAAAATCAGCCATACAGAGCCCCTTGATGATCTGTTTGAGAGAAGGAATGGATTTCTCATAGGAAAGGGGGTATCAGCTACTGATTGGGATGAAGTGCAATTCTTGGTTATGGTTTCTCATTATATAGAAGCAAATATATCGGCGCCAAGGGACAATGGAACCGCCGCTGAGAAGAACAATGTCCAAAAGTTCAGAAGTCAGGCATACATCAAAGGTCAGCGCAGGTTTAGAAAGTCATTATATGTAGGGAATGGTAAATTCTTCACCACAATATATCAAATGCTCAGAGGTAGATATCCGCCAAACATCAAAACTAGAAAAGGCTTACCAGCTCCCAACAACCCACATTATAAGGTTGTAAAATGGCTCAGGTCACAGATAACGTCCAGGGAACATCAGACGTCGTGAAGATCCAGTGGACATCCGTATGGAGGTAAAGTTTCAGGAATTTATATAGGAAAACAAAAACGGCAATATCTAAGCGTAACCCGTTTATTTAGATAAAATTTCTTTAAAAGGCAGTAGATATAAAAACAATAACTCACAAACGGGGCCCATAAACAGGGAACCCCGGAAGATTAGCGCGCATGTAATTCTCCCCTGATGACGCAAGACTGCGAAACCGGTCGGGAAGGTAACAGGCGGCACCATTGTCTATTGATCTACGATTGACCATTACATGCGCGCTAATCTTCCGGGGTTCCCTGTAATAAGCAATTTTATTTATTATGTTATTTTCACTACACTTTCTCTTTAACGTGGATCTGAGCTCAGAAGTTCCTCTCTGCTCTAAAAGATTAGGGACAGTATGAAAACAACCAGGGAAAAAAATACCTTTGTTATGATGCACAGAAATAATAAAAAAAAAGCCCTAAAAGTTACTGGATACATTTTCAGGAGCAAAGGTAGGTTTAAAGCATGTCTTTCTTGTACAGCTAACTAAGGTGCTGTGAGTCATGCCTACTGATTACACACGTGTTACACTCAACTGTACCTAAATAGATACAGCTCAGTGCACCTGATTTCTACAGCATTTCTATGTGGAATGAACACTTTTCAGTTTGTTCTTTGCTAGTTTTGGAAGTCATGCAAAGAACAAACTCTTTAAAGTGGCACTTAAGTCAAATAAAAAAAAAATGAGTTTTACTCACCTGGGGCTTCCCTCAGCCGCCTGCAGCTGATCGGTGCCCACGTTGAGTCGCTCCGATCCTCCTGGACCCGCCGGCGGCCAGCCAACAGGCTGGGAACGCGATTGATTCTTCGCGTTCCCAGCCACAATAGCACCCCCTATACTGCTATTGCGGCCTTCCTTGCCGCAATAGCAGCATAGAGGGCGCTATTGTGGCTGGGAACACGAAGAATCACTCGTGTTCCCAGCCTGTCGGCAGCTGACGGCGAAATCGGAAGTGGCCGTCGGCGGGTCCAGGAGGATCAGAGCGACTCTACGTGGGCACCGATCAGCTGCAGGGGGCTGAGGGAAGCCCCAGGTGAGTAAAGCTCATTTTTTTATTTGACTTAAGGTTCACTTTAAGTTTTGGAAGTCTTTTAGCTTGTTGATTATTTGCATTTGTTATTATAACATTCATTTTGTATTGTATATATTGTATTGTATATTTGGTTAAAAATTTTTCTTTTGTGCACTCCTATCTTGCAATTTGTTTGTTCTCTATTTTACAGGCCATCTACTTTCACACAACCTTAAATGATCCTAATGTTGTCATTGTGGCCGAAGTCATCGTCCTATCCAAAAAGCAAGATGGAAGCAAGCAGGAGTTGTCTTGTGGCTTTGGGCTTATGCGCTTATTTAATAGCCAGTCAGATGAAGAAACCTCCTCTCAGAATAAACGGTAATGCTAGCTCCTCTAGTACCAAATGGTGTTTTGTGTTGTTTTTAAAGGAAACTTGAAGTGAGAGATGTATGGAGGCTGCCATATTTTTTTCAGTTTAAACAATATCAGTTGCCTGCCAGTCCTGCTGATGCCTTTTGCTGCAGTAGTGTCTGAATCACACACCAGAAACCAGCATGCAGTTAATCTTGTTAGATTTTTGTCAGAAACGTCTGATCGGCATGTTTGTTCAGGATCTGTGGCTAAAAGTATTAGAGGCAGAAGATCAGCAGGAGTGCTAGGCAGCTGGCATTGTTTAAAAGGAAATCATGATGGCAGCCTCCATATCCTTCCCTTTTTTAAAGGGATACTTAAGCCTGATTTTTAAAAAAAATCAGTTTTACTTACCAGGGGCTTCTACCAGCCCCCTGCAGCAATCCCGTGCCCTTTCAGTCACTCACAGATCCTCCTGTCCCCTACTGCCAGCTAGTTTCGTTTTCGCCAATAGGCCCAACAAGCCTGGCCATGCGTCTCCTTTTTCGCATTTCCATCCGCAATAGCGTCTTGCACAGGACACTATTAAGGCCGGAAATGCAAAGAAGGCTACGCGTGGCCAGGCCTGTTGGGCCTGTGGGCAAAATGAAACTAGCTGGTGGTGAGGGACAGGAGGATCCGTGACTGCAAGAGCACATGATGGTTGCAGGGGGCTGGTAGAAGCCCAGGTAAGTAAAACTGATTTTTTTTTTTACACAGGCTTAAGGATCCCTTTAAATACCTTCTTTATTTCTTTATAAAGCTATTTCTGTGGTCTACTCTTCAGCCCAAGCTTCTAGATATAGTCCGCTGTGGTTTGGAATCTTGTGGCAGGCAGCATAGTGGTATATAGGACCTTGCAGTACTAGTCATTTCAGATGTAGCATCCCATCTCTAGTGTGTGAGCGGTGGTGGAAGATGCGTCTTATGGCAGTCATGCATTTGTGAATATTAGCTGTAGGAAGAAGCATTTATTTATTTTTATCTTTTTGTACAGCTAATGTTGTTGAGCTGTTCAGTGAATGAATTATGCCATTTTTATCCTCCTGAAGTGCAGCTTTATTTCATGGAGGATTACATACATTTTCATTGCAATAAACCTGGAATAAAATAACATTTGTACTTTTTTACCTATTTTTTTTACGCTGTAGAAGTTATAAGCAGCAAATCTGAGTATTCTGAACACTTCTGAGTATTCTGAAAACAGATTTGCAGAACTTTTTTGCAAAATAACAAAGCTTTGTGAATCTGTCCGTAAATATGCCACCGGCTTTGGATTGCGAAAATACATGCACGTGATATAGAATTTACTGGAAATGTGCGTAACAACATCTTCATGATAAAAGTAACATACAATTATATACAAATCTGCACCATAACTTTATGGTAACTGTTATAACACACACTCATGTAGAAATGTGCACAGTAGGAAACTTGATGGTAATCACATACAAAAGTGCATGCAATGAACTTTACAGTGGCTAATATTGTGCAATGTGCATATTTCCATGTGTTTATACATTATTCCAGAGTTTACAGTTACCAGATGAATGCACAATCACATAGAAATGTGCACAGTAGAAAACTTTATGGTAACTGTAATGATGCAGCATCACATGGAACTGTGTACAATAGTAATTTACAGTAACTGGAATAACGCCCAATCATGTACAAATGCAGGGCATTAACCTTTACAGTGATCAGTGACTGGAGTAATGCACAATCATGTCCTGAATAGGGTTTTCAGTAACTGGAATAAAACCGAATTACCTGAAGATATGCACAATATTAACCTTCATGATAACTGGAATAATGCATAGTTGTGAACAAACAATTGCATGATATTAAACTGTTAGTAACAGTTTATCCAGAATGTTTGTCTAGACTACTGCTTGGCCCACTGAGAGAGCAGTGTGTCCTGTTCCATGAGGAGGGGAAGGGGTGGACGAGAGAGGGTGGTGCCCTTTAACAGGAACTACACTCACTCGCCAAGGATTTTCTACCTTGACTAATCACTGAATGTAAGGGCCACCAATGTTGGAAGACACCTAAAGGTGCTCTAGATTTTAACCTCAAAAGATTTAAGGTATATGTAGCCTGAATGGACCTTAAAGTGGACCCAAATTATAAATACAAGATTTCAGAAATAAAATGTATTTTCTAAATTATAATAATAAATCGCAGCCTTTTTTCAGCTGCATGATGACAAATATAAAATATTTTACATTTATTGGAGGAACCCCTCCCTTCCTTTCAAATTGCCAGGATTTTTCCTGCAAACTGGTGGAGTAGATGGTGTTTGGCAATGGAGGAATTGCTAATGGCTGCCCCCAGTATAACCCTAGCTATGAAAAGAGAAGGGTGAAAAGCATGCACTGAACTGCTCATAGGCTTGAAGGAGTGTTTATTTATCTTTGTATATGTCAGAGTGGTGCAACTAAATATTTTGAATTAAAAAAAAATGTTTAGTTTTGGGTCCGCTTTAACTCTTGCACAGGACAGAAGGAAAACATAGAGAAATGCACCCTTTGTGTATTTAGAGAGTTTAGCCTAATTCCCCTCATCTGTGACTAATCACTATTGTAATTTGAACTCTCAGCTGTATCAGCTCAGGAAACTTGGCAGTCTCAGCAGAGCAGATAATTTGTAAACACAGGATGTTAACCCTATGTCTGCTTCAATGAAAACAGGAATTATACAGTAGACAAACTGCTGATTTATCGCAGGATTTCTATCAGCTGTAACAAATAAATGTTTTTTTAAAGGTTGTTATGCTGTTGCTTATCTTTCAGAGCAGAGAGGAAGTCCTGAGTTCAGGGCTTTAAATTTCTTCTGCTTCCTAGTGGAGGGACAAACTTCTCTCTGTCAGAGTCCATTTTCTATCAGTCTCTTGGCCAGGTCACAAAATACTGGAGAGTGGTGTCTTAGAAATGTAAGCAATAGTTGGACACATTTGCATAAAGCTCGGCAAGATATTGCTATTGAAATTCTAAGCGGTTTGTTGACAGCTGAAACCTGTTGTTCTTCAAGTGTTATAGCCTCATTACATTGGCCAGCATAGCGAGTATCTGTGAACCGCCACCATTTCATAGCACAGAAGTCGAGGTGTTAACTAAGCATTCTAATGGCTGTCATGCCTTTCTGAATCCACAAATTAAAAACTGGCACCATAGAGCACCCAGATGGCTTTCATTCCTTCATTGGCAATACAGAGGAGGAAACACAGCAGAAAACCTACCAAAAATATTTACCGTCGTTATTTTGGGTGTAATTTGGACAATGCTTTTTCATTTAGATGGATGTCATAGCATATTGTTGGTATGATTACACGGTCGCGCCTGTGGGCCTGCAAAAGGGGAGATTCTGCAAGAAACGGCTTAATAAATGTCGCAATATAGCCATCTCGTTGAGAAGACAGTCATTATCAGAGACACAGTCCTCTAAAGAGATGTCTGTATTGCTGTATGTAATGTTCCACTGATGTGAATAATGAAATGGATAGCTAATAGAATATTTGGTTAGAGAGACGTTAAGTTAGTGGAGCATGAATGATAATCTGCTTGTTTTGAGGTCACCGTGGCACTTGCAGAATGTTAATCATGTGCCAGTCTATCAGAATTTACCTTGGGCATTATGGCCATGTTAGAAAATGTTATGAGATCCCTGAAACTAATAGTGAAAAAAAAATGCATTTATTCGCCTTATGAAAACCTATTTTAAATTGCCAATAGCCTTGTTTCCCAGTACAGCTAATTTCCTGGGATTGATTGTTATAGCACGACTTCAGGCAGACGAAATACACTATTTGTGAAATGGCTTATTTGTCAAAATGTTTTTATTCTGTCCGTTCAGTCCTGTGGTTTAGCCTGCCCAAGAACACAGCTTGTGTGTATTATGCTGGTTATGCAAATTGTTTAAAACACATTATGTAATTTGCGTAATTTCTGGTAAATAATGTATGTACGTTATCTGCGCATGTAAATTTTAATGTTTTTTAGTGACTACACCGCATAGAGTCTTAAAAACACATTTACTTACCGTACATACTTGCATATAAGCTGACCCATGTATAAGCCGAGGTACCCACTTTTCCCTCTGAAACCAGGAAAATAATGATTGACTCATGTTTAAGGCCCCCTCCCCAGTATAGCCCCCTCTACAGTAGCCAGCTGTGCTCCCAGTACAAGTCAGCCCCCCTACCTATAGCCAGATGTGCCCCAAGGATGATACAGCTGTGTCTCAAGACACCACTAGTTGGCATCATAGATATGAGACACAGCGATTGTCACACAGGAAGAATCCCTGATCACTGCACTGCACACTCTGCTCCACGAGCCAGGGGACACAGATAGTCTTGAGCAGTGCACTCTGCACACCATGTTGCAGGGGATGGGGGCACAGACACAGCAGGGAACCAACAGGATCACTAGTGCAAGATACTTATGCTCCTCTGCCGGTAACAAAAGCTGCTTCACCATCCGTTCTGCTCTATTGACTTGAACATAAACCGAGGGGGTAACGGTTCAGCACATTTTTTGTGTCAGGCTTATATGCGAGTATATACAGTAAGTAAAGCTTTTTACAACGAGCAAACACTAACTAAATCATTTATACATAAATATTGTAAAAATTAAGCAATTTGTTTTTATTACATTATTTTCATTGGAGTTCCTCTTTAAGGCAAAATTGACTTTATAGATGTCCTATTTGTGCACAAATTAGTGCAACTATGACATGTAATAAATGTTTCTTCTGCCAAAATGCACGTGCACGCGCCCGTTTTAATGCCTTAATGGGGTGGCTTCACACTGAATGAGCTTGGTTTTGCAATGCATTTTTCTATTCTCCAAAATTCAAGGTCTGTGATGTAAACTTTGTGGATATGTTTCCACATGTGCAATGTGATTGTGATCCAATTTGCCCATTTGCAAATGTAAGACCGGCTGCCTTTTTGGAGTATAGAAAGTTTAAGGACACAGGAAAATCTCTTAGCAAATCGCAATGCTAATTGTTTGCTGCACTGTGTTCCTTTTCCCTGTCGTCAATTGCAAATGCAGTCGCGCTGTACAGGCAGACCAAGCGTGCAATATTCGGGTGTGGTGTGAATAGAAAAAAATTGTGGTTGTATTATAGCAAGTTTGCAAAACCAATCACGATTTTCAGTGTCAAATCATCCTAAAAACTTCCTTAAAACGTTTTTAAAGAGACACTGAAGCGAAAAAAATTAAAATATATGATATAGTGAATTGGTTGTGTACTATGAATAATTACTAGAAGATTAGCAGCAAAGAAAATATTCTCATACTTTTATTTTCAGGTATATAGTGTTTTTTCTAACATTGCATCATTCTATAATATGTGCACATTACACAACATTCAGCATTCAAAATGAGTCTTTCAGAGCAGTCTGTGAAGTAATGACCTCTCCTCTAGCAGAGGAAAAGTAAATAGTCCAGGAACAGTTGAGATAATAAAAGTCAGTTAACAGCCCTCTCCACCACTAACTTAGTTGGAGAGCTTAATGGCTTGTTTGCATAGAGATAACTGGAGTTTATCAACTCTTCCTGTACTGGAAATAATTACACTGATGTATCTGATCTTAATGTTTTATTTCTTAGCTGTGCTACACATACAAATCATAATATCATAATTTTTTTTTTCGCTTCAGTGTCTCTTTAAATACAGCTAAATTCCTGAAATACAGCTAAATTCCTGTATTTGCATATAGGTTTCTACAGGCAGTGATGCAGTGTGATGCAATCAGGCTTTGCTGCCTTGCACATTTTTTGTCACTCCAATAGTGGGGATTTGATTGCAAGATGGTAGATCAGAATAATCTTGCCAGTGTGTTGCTAACGCACAGTGTTCTCCCCAGAATTTTTTTCCAGCCGGGTGGCATGAAAAAGTAGCCGGGTGGGTCGGCACGGGGAAATTTGGCGGCGTGCGTAAGTTACCAGAGCACGCTATGCTGCACTACCGCAGCCTAGCGTACGCTCGTCTCTCTATCGCTGTCCACTTTTACCATTTAGTTTCCAGTTGCATTGGTTGTGGGGTATTGCAGATAGTGTGCAGGGGCCACATATAATCAATTTATTATAGGAAATGTCCAAGGAGTTAAACAAAGATCTACTTACCAAGGGGGCATTCTCCAGCCCCTGGCAGCAGTCTTGTGCCCTCGCCGCAGCTTCGGTGTCCCGGTATCTCCTCCGTTTCAGATGGCAACCCTGTCTGTCTGGCATCTACTGCACCTGCGCAGAACGCTGACACCAGGTGCAGTAGATGCCGACCTGGCGAAGTCGGTATCTCCAACGGGGAGGATCCCGGGATGCCAGAGCTCAGGCGAGGGCGCAGGATGGCTGCCAGGGACTGTAGGAAGTAAACCTTTGTTTACTAACTCCTAGGACACTTCCTTTAATATATTATAATCATTATATGTAGCCCTTGCACACTATCTGCAATATCACATGACGCCCAATTTACCCTCCCAGCAGCCCCCTCCCCCCGGCGATATCATGCACATCAACCCATATCCATGGTCAGTGAACATAACAGCCTGCAGATTGCGTATACAGTATATATAATCACAGTCCGCATATAGTATTTGATCACAGCCCGCATATAGTATTTGATCACAGCCCACATATAGAGTTTGATCACAGCCCGCACATAAAATTTGATCACAGCCCGCACATAAAATTTGATCACAGCCCGCACATAAAATTTGATCACAGCCCGCACATAAAATTTGATCACAGCCCGCACATAAAATTTGATCACAGCCCGCACATAAAATTTGATCACAGCCCGCACATAAAATTTGATCACAGCCCGCACATAAAATTTGATCACAGCCCGCACATAAAATTTGATCACAGCCCGCACATAGAATTTGATCACAGCCCGCACATAGCAGCCCGCACATAACATTTGATTCAGCTTCAAGCCGACAGTGAGCTGTGTGCATACCTGTCTCCCCGTCTCTGCACAGCTCACAGACACACGGCTCTGCAGTCGGCGGCCAGCGCGACATCTCGCGCTTCCCGGTGAGCTGGTGCTGTGATTGGCTCAGCGCATAAGAGCCAATCACAGCACCAGCTCGCCGGAAAGCGCGAGATCTCGGAAGCAGGAGAGAAGCAGCGCATCCTGACAGCCGAGCACTCGTTAGCGGCGAGCGCTGCTCACGGTGACAGGGACACAGCGTCACAGTGACAACGGGGCATGCAATCTCACCAGCCGGGCGGTAATTAAATTTACCCGGGCGCTCCGCCCGGCTGATTGATCCTAGGGAGAACACTGAACTCACATGTCCAATCAGCACACAAGGGGAGGGGCTTTGCCCTGGCTGTGTTGCTGAACTGAAGAGAAACAGAGAGGAGGGCACAGGAGTAGTAATGCAGAATGTACTGTGTGATTTGGCTATCTTACATAGTTACATAATTACAGTTATTTCGGTTGAAAAAAGAAATACGTCCATCGAGTTCATCCACAAAACAAAGTACAACACCAGCCTGCTCCCTCACATATCCCTGTTGACCCAGAGGAAGGCGAAAAACCCTTACAAGGCATGGTCCAATTAGCCCTAAAAGGGAAAAAATTCCTTCCGGGCTCCAGATGGCAATCAAATAAAATCCCTGAATCAACATCACTGGGCATTACCTAGTAATTGTAGCCATGGATGTCTTTCAACGCAAGGAAAGAATCTAAGCCCCCTTTAAATGCCGGTATAGAATTTGACATATCTACTTCCTGTGGCAATGCATTCCACATCTTAGTCACTCGTACTGTAAAGAACCCTTTCCTAAATAAATGGCTAAAACGTTTTTCCTCCATCCGCAGATCATGTCCTCTAGGCCTTTGAGAAGGCCTAGGGACAAAAAGCTCATCCACAAGCTTTTATATTGCCCTCTGATGTATTTATACATGTTAATTAGATCCCCTCTAAGGCATCTTTTCTCTAGACTAAATAAACCCAGTTTATTTAACCTTTCTTGGGAAGTGAGACCTTCCATCCCTCGCCTTAGTTACAGTAATGGCTAGATATAATTAGAAATATAGTGGCAGGTAAGAAATGTTATATTTACTGGATTTCAGCCATATATTTATCTTCTCTTATCCACTGTTAAACAATCATTGGAAACTCTAGTGAGCCCTTTTTCAGCTATTCTAAGTGTCTGTTGCAATAAATGTTCTATTTCTTTGTACCGTTCTGTTTTAGGTTGAATCTTTATCATGGATCTCCTCGAGCACTCCTGCATCCATCTTTTAAGGATCTGACTGAATGTAAGTTTAATGTGATTAAATGCAATTTTTGCTCCTCCTTCATTGATCATAGTGGAAGGTCAGTAGATTTGCTAGTCATGTTCTCTCACTTCTTTCTCATCCTGTTTGACACAGGTAACATTATTTGGTATTTGTCAAATGGGCACATGTGGCTCCTGTACAAATCGGGCGCCGCCATTAATTACCATATGAAATAACGGCAAGCCGGCGCCAAAGTGAAAATACGTGCACCCCGCAGTGCCCAATATTTACCAATTTTGTGGAGGTTTTGCCTTTTTTTGGTGTGGTTTTGACACCCACCATATTTACTGTATGCTGGTGGGGTTAAAGGTTAGGTGTCAGGACTGGGGTATGCCTGGAAGGGAGGGTTAAAGTGGAACAGTAGTGAAATAGATGTATTCATTTATAGATTATTTAGTCAGTGTTTGCCCATTGTAAAATCTTAGTTCTCCCTGATTTACATTCTATAATTTATCATGGTGATGACTTCTTTAGTTCTGCCAGGTGATCTGTACAGAATATTTCTTACTGAGAGTTCTCTGCACAGAGGGAGATTTTGCTTGCTTGGCAGTTGGAAAAGGCTGTAATTTCCCACAATGCAAGGAGGTTTACAGATAGCAAACTGTCAGGACCTTGGTCATCTGTGGTGTGAGAGTAGGGTTAGGTTTAGCTATAGTAAAATATCAGTAAGATTTCCCAATATTTTACTATGGAAAATGAACACTGTAAATAGTAGATTATCGGTACTATCGGCAGTTTACCTGCACCCATTTTTCCCTGGCGCCTATAATTTGGATGTTTGAAACAATATTGCTAATAAAGCTGTATACTGCAGTGAATATCTGGTAGAACCACTTTCTTGTGTGTAACTTTGGGAGGCATATGAATCCCCCTGCATGTGGCTGGTCCTCAAAATCATGTTATGATAGTGTGTATTTATTTAGCACTGACATCTTCTGCAGGTTTTTACATAGTCTATATATAGTCATGTCACTAGCTGTCCCTCAGAGGAACTCGCAATCGATTCCCTACCATATTCAGTCATTTTCATAAGTTCCTAATGTAGTCTAAAGACCTTTTTTTTGGGGGGGGGGGGGGAGTGGTGGTGGTGGGTTTGGGGGACATCAATTAACCTACCTGTATGTTTAGGGGATGTGGAAGGAAACCAGAGTACCCTGAAATCCACACAGACACAGAAAGAACATACAAACTCTGAGCGGATAGTACCCTGGCTGTCTTATTGACTGGTGGTATTCCGCAGCGTTTGAGTGATTTGGGTACGGCATGTAAAAAAACCCTAGGGATTATCGCACCTGTTGTTTTTTAAAGTGACCCTTTAGTGACTTGCTACCTCTCTATAGACAATTAGTAGCATAGTATACAACCTTACTACCTTTGCCGGCTTACATCTGGCTGCTCTTGATATAGAGGCTCTATTGAGTTTGTGATTGCCTGGTTACGAAAACCTAGCCAACCCTCACTCCTGCCTTTCCTCCATGTTTATAACATTATTCTCATCATGTTTTATGAGACCTTCAATGGGCCTTCACCCCTCTCCATATCCTCCCCAGACATCCCTCTCCAGACTCAGAGACTCTCATAGGCCTGGTGCAAACCAAAAACCGCTAGCAGATCCGCAAAATGTTAGCAGATTTTGAAACGCTTTTTCTTATTTTTCTGTAGCGTTTCAGCTAGCATTTTACGGTTTTGTGAAGCGTTTTTGGTGTAGTAGATTTCATGTATTGTTACAGTAAAGCTGTTACTGAACAGCTACTGTAACAAAAAACGCCTGGCAAACCGCTCTGAAGTGCCGTTTTTCAGAGCGGTTTGCGTTTTTCCTATACTTAACATTGAGGCAGAAATGCCTCCGCAATCCAAAATCTGCAGCAGCCCGGGAGTATGCGTTTCTGCAAAACGCCTCCCGCTCTGGTGTGCACCAGCCCATTGAAATACATTACCCAAGCGTATCCGCAGCCGCAAGCGGATCGCAAAACACAGCTGAACCGCTCTGGTGTGCACTAGGCCATAGGCCTGGTGCACACCAAAACCCGCTAGCAGATCAGCAAAATGCTGACAGATTTGGAAACGCTTTTTCTTATTTTTCTGTAGCGTTTCACCTAGCATTTTGCGGTTTTGGGAAGCGTTTTTGGTGTAGTAGATTTCATATATTGTTACAGTAAAGCTGTTACTAATCTGCAGCATCCCGGGAGTATGCGTTTCTGCAAAACGCCTCCCGCTCTGGTGTGCACCAGCCCATTGAAATACATTACCCTAGCGTTTCCACATCCGCAATCGGATCTGAGAAGGTTGCCGAACCGCTCTGATGTGCACTAGGCCATAGTGTGTATGTCAGCCTGACTGTGAGGGGACAGGCCAGAGACACACATGAAAGATACTGTAAATGCTCTTAATGTTATTTTATATGCACACCAATACAAAGTAAGTAGATTCCACTAATGCTATACCTTATCACCTGTGAGCTCATATATCATGTTTGTAGGCAGTCATAAACGGTTCCTTCCTGTGTCTCCCTGATTTGGCTGCCCTAGTTGTTATTTTTGCTGTTTATTCTGATTAAATGCATAAATGCATACTAATCCTCATAAGCCTCATCATTTCTTTCCTGACTGTTGTTTTAGAATAGAAGCGTATGAACAGTTTATCATTTTTTTTTCTACATTTGTTTCTTGCTCCACACCCATTCTACACAGAGCATATCTGAAATAAAATAACATCTGTAGCTCACAATCACAAACAAATCAAGTTAACAAAGTTTAAGGCTGTGATCCTCCTACAGCGGAAAAAAATTAAAAAAACATTTTTATGCTCGGTTTCCAGCATTGCAAAATCGACAGTGAACGGATCGTATATTAGAAATAGGATCCGTTCACAACTGTCAGTCTGCAATGGATTTGTTGGGGTAAGTGGACTGCACTTTTCTGCTATCTGGGATTTTCCCACAGGCAGAAGGCTTTTCCATGTATCCTATGGTTGAAACTTATCCACCCTGGGCTCCCGAAGCAGGTTACTTTGGCACATGGCACTCAGCACCTAACGTTGAAGCTGGGCGGCGTCATAACAGCAATGCTATGATGCGCGCCCCGCACAACAGTAATTCAGGGATCCGATGATCGCCAGACCCCAAATTACACCTCCTGCCGAGTTGCTACAGAGAGAGGGAATGGTATTTAACGTTGCCAGGGAGTTTAGCGGCAGCAGGGAGAGCTGTCATTCAGCTCGTCCTGCGCCCAACTCGCTGGCAGCCATACTATCTGTACGCTGGGCTTCAGCCTCACTACAACAGACCATTGGAGTGATTACTATGCTGTCCCCTCCCTGGCTGTTCATGATCTGGCTGCAAGTGGAAACCCAGCCTAATGCTCCGTACACACGCTCGACCACCATCACCTGAAAGGAACGTGGAATGACAGGACAGCCAAGAATTATTAAAGAAAAAGTGTTCCGATGGTAAAGGAGTGTGATTATCATCCTTTTGGACCGTTCTGTCCTGGCAGATAGGTTCGGCCGTTAGTTGTTTGTATCAAACGATGACAAATGATCACTCTATACTGCTCACTTGTGGCTATTTACGCACTTTCGGGTCCTCATTTTTTTTAAAGAATTGACAGATCGTTGTTGAATTCAAACATGTTCAGACATTGTTGGATTGTCACAAAAAATCAGGAATCACTTGTTTTATAACTACGGGGATCGAGCACTTGTACGGAACTTTAAAGGATACCAGAGCTGAAGTAAATAGGAAAAACAGGGGGAGAAGACATGTAGTGGAAGCTGTCCTACATCACACGCTCTGCGCATGACATAGTGGTGATGTCATGTGCAGAGGGCTCCTGGCCGTTGACGCGCAATGTAGGAAGTGCGCAGTCGGGCCAGCGCCTGCGCATTAATGCCAGATCCGGCCGACCTGCAAGAAGCTGCCGGGGGACAGAGGAGAACAGGGCAGGGGATTGGTGGGCATCAGGACAGCTTCCACTACATCTACATCTAAAGTTTGAAGCCAACATTTTGGAACCCACGTAGTATCCCTTTATCAAGGCAATATATGATCTAGGGCCATATCCGGCCTGAGTACGCTGTTACTTCCTCTCCTTCTCCCCTCCCTCCCTGCAGAGTTGCGAGCAGGCAGTTACGGGAGGACTTAAAACTCACCTGATTACCAATTCCTGCGGCTTGTCTCCATGGCAACAGGGTGTCACATGACACGACATCCTGACGTTGTCATGTGACACCATGGAGACTCAACGTGGGAATCGGCGATCAGGTGAGTTATAAGTTCCCCCGCAACCGCCCGCTTGTGACTCTGCGGGGAGGAATGGGGAAGGAGAGAGGAGGGTTACTATTTAAGGAATGCCTCCCGGGCCACGCAAACTTTGCCCAGCCCTGCTCTAGGCAATTATCTGTCTCCTGCACGCTAGATAAAAATGCTTTATTAGCAAGTCCGGTTGTAGTCACCTCTAAGCTCTCACGCTAAGTAATGTGCTCTGAGTGAGCGAGTGAGTGAGCTTCCACTACATGCCTGCTCCTCCCTGTTTTTCCAATTTACTTCAGCTCTGGTATCCTTTAAGTAGAAGTGAATTTGGTACTTCCCAATCCCCCTTTGCTTCCCAGGTATTGTCTTCTGTTTATTACAGGTGTATCCACTGTTTTAATTATAGAAGGAATACTTTATGAGATTCTGGTGATGAAGAGTAAAGTGTTTAGACAAAATAAACACTCATAGTAGAATCTAGATAGCACTTCCCCATAGACTGATCTAAAAAAAGCTAGTAAAAAAAAAAGAAGAAGAAAGAATAGAAAGCAGGAGGGATAACACACATATTGCAATGTGTGCATCAGAATTTCAGAATGAAATGAAGACAATTTACAACCAGAGCTGTTGAGTTGTTACAAACGTTATCTGACCTCAGACACCTTAGTTTATCCTCTGACTCCAATTCCTCTGTTTCCCTGTTGTCAATATAATACTTTCTATGTTGATTGAAAGAATGTAACATAAAAGACATTTCTTCTCTGTTACTTAGCAGTTTTAAAGAGATGATTATGAAAAGACCTATCCGGTTAAATAATATTAAAATAAACACACTACCTGATCCAGGGGAGGACTGGGACCTTTTAGCCTGGGGGGAAAACAAAACCTAGAGGCCCTTTTACAGCAGCCCCAGCCCAAATGTACCGGATATCTATCTTGTGTACAAATATACAGTGGGTTGCAAAAGTATTTGGCCCCCTTGACGGTTTCCACATTTTGTCATATTACTGCCACAAACATGAATCAATTTTATTGGAATTCCACATGAAAGACCAACACAAAGTGGTGTACACGTGAAAAGTGGAATGAAAATCATACATGATTCCAAACATTTTTACAAATAAATAACTGCAAAGTGGTGTGTGCATAATTATTCGGCCCCCATTGATCTGAGTGCAGTCAGTTGCCTATAGACATTGCCTGATGAGTGCTAATGACTAAATAGAGTGCACCTGTGTGTAATCTAATGTCAGTACAAATACAGCTGCTCTGTGAGGGCCTCAGAGGTTGTCTAAGAGAATATTGGGAGCAACAACACCGTGAAGTCCAAAGAACACACAAGACAGGTCAGAATTGAATTGAGAAATTTAAAGCAGGCTTAGGCTACAAAAAGATTTCCAAAGCCTTGAACATCCCACAGAGCACTGTTCAAGCGATCATTCAGTAATGGAAGGAGTATGGCACAACTGTAAACCTACCAAGACAAGGCCATCCACCTAAACTCACAGGCCGAACAAGGAGAGCAAATGATCAGAAATGCAGTCAAGAGACCCATGGTGACTCTGGACGAGCTTCAGAGATCTACAGCTCAGGTGGGAGACTCTGTCCATAGGACAACTATTAGTCATGCACTGTACAAAGTTGGCCTTTATGGAAGAGTGGCAAGAAGAAAGGCATTGTTAACAGAAAGCATAAGAAGTCCCGTTTGCAGTTTGCCACAAGCCATGTGGGGGACACAGCAAACATGTGGAAGAAGGTGCTCTGGTCAGATGAGACCAAAATGGAACTTTTTGGCCAAAATGCAAAACGCTATGTGTGGCGGAAAACTAACACTGCACATCACTCTGAACACACCATCCCCACTGTCAAATATGGTGGTGGCAGCATCATGCCCGGGGGGTGCATCTCTTCAGCAGGGACAGGGAAGCTGGTCAGAGTTGATGGGAAGATGGATGGAGCCAAATACAGGGCAAACTTGGAAGAAAACCTCTTGAAGACTGCAAAAGACTTGAGACTGGGGTGGAGGTTCACCTTCCAGCAGGACAATGACCCTAAACATAAAGCCAGTGCAACAATGGAATGGTTTAAAACAAAACATATCTATGTGTTAGAATGGCCCAGTCAAAGTCCAGATCTAAATCCAATCGAGAATCTGTGGCAAGATCTGAAAACTGCTGTTCACAAACGCTGTCCATCTAATCTGACTGAGCTGGAGCTGTTTTGCAAAGAAGAGTGGGCAAGGATTTCAGTCTCTAGATGTGCAAAGCTGGTAGAGACATACCCTAAAAGACTGGCAGCTGTAATTGCAGCAAAAGGTGCTTCTACAAAGTATTGACTCAGGGGGCTGAATAATTACGCACACTACACTTTGCAGTTATTTATTTGTAAAAAATGTTTGGAATCATGTATGATTTTCGATCCACTTCTCACATGTACACCACTTTGTATTGGTCTTTCACGTGGAATTGCAATAAAATTGATGCATGTTTGTGGCAGTAATGTGACAAAATGTGGAAAACTTCAAGGGGGCCGAATACTTTTGCAACCCACTGTATGTAGTATAAAAATATGTAGCATAAAAACGCAATACATTTTACAGTTACATTAACTAGTTCTTGCAAAACAAACATTTTAAAATGAGGGTCGGAATACACTTTCAGGTGCTGCTTGGTGTGGGGGGGGGGTTTCATTTGGTCGCTTTCTGATGGGCGGTCGGGTTAAAAAAGCAATAAGATTGATCCTGGCTGCTGGTAGTGGTGTAATGGTGTGGGTGATATATTCTTAGCACACTTTGGCCCTTAAGTACCACCTAGGCTTTGTTTAAAGCCTACAGCCTACCTGGATGTTGTTGCTAACCATACCCATTGCTTCATGACCACAGTGCACCTGATGGCTTTTGAAGGCTAGTTCCAGCAGAATAATGCATAATGTATGTCACAAACCTCAGATCATCTAAAACTGGTTTCTTGAACATAAAGAGTTTAGTGTAATTCTATGGCCTCCATAGTCATCAGATCTCAATCTAATAGAGTACTTTAGCGTTAGGTAGATTAGTGTTAGGTGCAGCGGCAGTGAGGTTAGCGTTAGGTGCAGCAGTGACCATAGCTTTAGGTGCAGTAGCAGTGAGGCTAGCAGCGTTAGGTGCAGTGGCAGTGAGATTAGCAATAGGTGCAGCGGCAGTGAGGTTAGTGTTAGGTGAGGCAGTGACGATAGCATTAGGTGCAGCGGTGAGGCTAGTGTTAGGTGCAGCTGCAGTGAGGTTAGCGTTAGGTGCAGCAGTGACCATAGCTTTAGGTGCAGCGGCAGTGAGGCTAGCAGCGTTAGGTGCAGTGGCAGTGAGATTAGCAATAGGTGCAGCGGCAGTGAGGTTAGCGTTGGGTGCAGCAGCGACGATAGCATTAGGTGCAGCGGTGAAACTAGTGTTAGGTGCAACGGCAGTGAGATTAGCGTAAGGTACAGCGGTGGTGAGGCAGCAATGAGGTTAACGTTAGTTGCAGCGGTGGTGAGGTTAGCGTTAGGTACAGGCTAGGTACCAGATAGTCCCGCCCCCCAAGTATAGGTAGCCACAGAGCCCCACATAGAGGAAGCCAGGGAAACCCCCCAGGATAGGTACCAGAGAGCCCCCCCCCCCCCCCCCAGTATAGGTAGCCACAGAGCCCCACATAAAGACAGCCAGGGAAATCCCAGAGGATAGGTACCAGAGAGCCCCCCCCCCCCCCCAGTATAGGTAGCCACAGAGCCCCACATAAAGACAACCAGGGAAACCCCCCAGGATAGGCATCGGGGAGCCCCCCAAGTATAGGTAGCCTGTGAAGCTCCCAGGTTATGTGGTTGGAGAGAGGGAGCCCCCCAATACAGAGTTTGCAAGTGAAAGAAGGGTGATGTAACTCACCACTACAGAGTTCAAGAATACCTCCAAGGTTTGGAACGAAGCTTTGACCCGGTTTGGGGGCGGAGCTTCGCGGTAATTTTGGGGGCGGAGCTTCGCCACGATTTTGGCGGATGCACAGGTTCCCTGAAGCCAAGGTTCTCTTCCAATTCCCTCAGCACATGGCGTGTATTAGCACTGCTGCGGCCTCTCCTCTGACAGCTCCAGGCCAGGGGCGGAGTTAAGACTCCAGAGCAGCCATCCTGGACCATTCTGCATCGGGGAGGAGCTGGAGGTCTCACCCAATGCCTGGACACTGAGGAACAGCTACTGATGGGGGCGAGGCTTAGTCTGCATATCGAGCAGTCGCAACACTGCAGTTATGCTCGGCAGCCGACACCTGTGTAGATAATTAGTTCTGCCCCACCGGCCCTGAATGTGTGAGGAGGCAGCGGCCCGGGGGGCAAATGCCACCCGTCCCCCCGGGTCAGTCCGCCCCTGACCTGATCTGAAAGGCAACTCGGATCAGGTAGACTCCCTTACCACCACTCCTACTCCTTGCAATCCTCTGGTTTCTGTAAAAAAAAATGGTTGTGACACAGAGCACACTGAGGAGGAAAAGGGGCAGGGGAGGGCAGTGGAGAATCGGAGAAGAGGAGGGTAGAGGAAGGGGCACGCAGGGGCGGACTGACCCGGGGGGACGGGTGGCATTTGCCCCCCGGGCCGCTGCCTCCTCACACATTCAGGGCCGGTGGGGCAGAACTAATTATCTACACAGGTGTCGGCTGCCGAGCATAACTGCAGTGTTGCGACTGCTCGATATGCAGACTAAGCCTCGCCCCCATCAGTAGCTGTTCCTCAGTGTCCAGGCATTGGGTGAGACCTCCAGCTCCTCCCCGATGCAGAATGGTCCAGGATGGCTGCTCTGGAGTCTTAACTCCGCCCCTGGCCTGGAGCTGTCAGAGGAGAGGCCGCAGCAGTGCTAATACACGCCATGTGCTGAGGGAATTGGAAGAGAACCTTGGCTTCAGGGAACCTGTGCATCCGCCAAAATCGTGGCGAAGCTCCGCCCCCAAAATTACCGCGAAGCTCCGCCCCCAAACCGGGTCAAAGCTTCGTTCCAAACCTTGGAGGTATTCTTGAACTCTGTAGTGGTGAGTTACATCACCCTTCTTTCACTTGCAAACTCTGTATTGGGGGGCTCCCTCTCTCCAACCACATAACCTGGGAGCTTCACAGGCTACCTATACTTGGGGGGCTCCCCGATGCCTATCCTGGGGGGTTTCCCTGGTTGTCTTTATGTGGGGCTCTGTGGCTACCTATACTGGGGGGGGGGGGGGCTCTCTGGTACCTATCCTCTGGGATTTCCCTGGCTGTCTTTATGTGGGGCTCTGTGGCTACCTATACTGGGGGGGGGGGGGGGGGGGCTCTCTGGTACCTATCCTGGGGGGTTTCCCTGGCTTCCTCTATGTGGGGCTCTGTGGCTACCTATACTTGGGGGGCGGGACTATCTGGTACCTAGCCTGTACCTAACGCTAACCTCACCACCGCTGCAACTAACGTTAACCTCATTGCTGCCTCACCACCGCTGTACCTTACGCTAATCTCACTGCCGTTGCACCTAACACTAGTTTCACCGCTGCACCTAATGCTATCGTCGCTGCTGCACCCAACGCTAACCTCACTGCCGCTGCACCTATTGCTAATCTCACTGCCACTGCACCTAACGCTGCTAGCCTCACTGCCGCTGCACCTAAAGCTATGGTCACTGCTGCACCTAACGCTAACCTCACTGCAGCTGCACCTAACACTAGCCTCACCGCTGCACCTAATGCTATCGTCACTGCCTCACCTAACACTAACCTCACTGCCGCTGCACCTATTGCTAATCTCACTGCCACTGCACCTAACGCTGCTAGCCTCACTGCTACTGCACCTAAAGCTATGGTCACTGCTGCACCTAACGCTAACCTCACTGCCGCTGCACCTAACACTAATCTACCTAACGCTAAAGTACTCTATTAGATTGAGATCTGATGACTATGGAGGCCATAGAATTACACTAAACTCTTTATGTTCAAGAAACCAGTTTTAGATGATCTGAGGTTTGTGACATACATTATGCATTATTCTGCTGGAACTAGCCTTCAAAAGCCATCAGGTGCACTGTGGTCATGAAGCAATGGGTATGGTTAGCAACAACATCCAGGTAGGCTGTAGGCTTTAAACAAAGCCTAGGTGGTACTTAAGGGCCAAAGTGTGCTAAGAATATATCACCCACACCATTACACCACTACCAGCAGCCAGGATCAATCTTATTGCTTTTTTAACCCGACCGCCCATCAGAAAGCGACCAAATGAAACCCCCCCCCCACACCAAGCAGCACCTGAAAGTGTATTCCGACCCTCATTTTAAAATGTTTGTTTTGCAAGAACTAGTTAATGTAACTGTAAAATGTATTGCGTTTTTATGCTACATATTTTTATACTACATACAGTGGGTTGCAAAAGTATTCGGCCCCCTTGAAGTTTTCCACATTTTGTCACATTACTGCCACAAACATGCATCAATTTTATTGCAATTCCACGTGAAAGACCAATACAAAGTGGTGTACATGTGAGAAGTGGATCGAAAATCATACATGATTCCAAACATTTTTTACAAATAAATAACTGCAAAGTGTAGTGTGCGTAATTATTCAGCCCCCTGAGTCAATACTTTGTAGAAGCACCTTTTGCTGCAATTACAGCTGCCAGTCTTTTAGGGTATGTCTCTACCAGCTTTGCACATCTAGAGACTGAAATCCTTGCCCACTCTTCTTTGCAAAACAGCTCCAGCTCAGTCAGATTAGATGGACAGCGTTTGTGAACAGCAGTTTTCAGATCTTGCCACAGATTCTCGATTGGATTTAGATCTGGACTTTGACTGGGCCATTCTAACACATAGATATGTTTTGTTTTAAACCATTCCATTGTTGCACTGGCTTTATGTTTAGGGTCATTGTCCTGCTGGAAGGTGAACCTCCACCCCAGTCTCAAGTCTTTTGCAGTCTTCAAGAGGTTTTCTTCCAAGTTTGCCCTGTATTTGGCTCCATCCATCTTCCCATCAACTCTGACCAGCTTCCCTGTCCCTGCTGAAGAGATGCACCCCCCGGGCATGATGCTGCCACCACCATATTTGACAGTGGGGATGGTGTGTTCAGAGTGATGTGCAGTGTTAGTTTTCCGCCACACATAGCGTTTTGCATTTTGGCCAAAAAGTTCCATTTTGGTCTCATCTGACCAGAGCACCTTCTTCCACATGTTTGCTGTGTCCCCCACATGGCTTGTGGCAAACTGCAAACGGGACTTCTTATGCTTTCTGTTAACAATGCCTTTCTTCTTGCCACTCTTCCATAAAGGCCAACTTTGTACAGTGCATGACTAATAGTTGTCCTATGGACAGAGTCTCCCACCTGAGCTGTAGATCTCTGAAGCTCGTCCAGAGTCACCATGGGTCTCTTGACTGCATTTCTGATCATTTGCTCTCCTTGTTCGGCCTGTGAGTTTAGGTGGATGGCCTTGTCTTGGTAGGTTTACAGTTGTGCCATACTCCTTCCATTACTGAATGATCGCTTGAACAGTGCTCTGTGGGATGTTCAAGGCTTTGGAAATCTTTTTGTAGCCTAAGCCTGCTTTAAATTTCTCAATTCAATTCTGACCTGTCTTGTGTGTTCTTTGGACTTCACGGTGTTGTTGCTCCCAATATTCTCTTAGACAACCTCTGAGGCCCTCACAGAGCAGCTGTATTTGTACTGACATTAGATTACACACAGGTGCACTCTATTTAGTCATTAGCACTCATCAGGCAATGTCTATAGGCAACTGACTGCACTCAGATCAATGGGGGCCGAATAATTATGCACACACCACTTTGCAGTTATTTATTTGTAAAAATGTTTGGAATCATGTATGATTTTCATTCCACTTTTCACGTGTACACCACTTTGTGTTGGTCTTTCATGTGGAATTCCAATAAAATTGATTCATGTTTGTGGCAGTAATATGACAAAATGTGGAAACCGTCAAGGGGGCCAAATACTTTTGCAACCCACTGTATATTTGTACACAAGATAGATATCCGGTACATTTGGGCTGGGGCTGCTGTAAAAGGGCCTCTAGGTTTTGTTTTCCCCCCAGGCTAAAAGGTCCCAGTCCTCCCCTGGGCACAAAGAGGCGGGGAAAGGGCATCCCTCTCCTGAAAGCAACACCTCTTCCCTTAGCTGCTAACGACAAGCAAGCTTCTGGGGGGATGGCATGTCCCATTCATGGAGCACATTCTGTCTTTTTGTACATTTTAAGATAGTATCTGTGTTTTGGGAACAAAGCAAAGCTCCTGGCCAGGAAGTTGTCGCACTAACCAGTTGGCCATCCCAGTCTCTCACTGCCAACTTGAAGAAGGAGACCTCTGCATTTTATTATCATAAATTTATCAGTTTCCCCTTGCCTGTGTTTGTTACAGGTGTGCATTAAAGCTGTGTCTGCTAACTCAGTTACAGGCCTGCACAAAGCACAACCAGATTGCCGTATTTGGCCCATTATAATTAGCTGAGGCTGTAGCCAGGCACAGACAGTAATTAACATGCTGCGCCGGGCACCTAGACGAATTGTCACGGAGGGAATATCATTCAGGAAACGGCTTCAGCTTTCTCTGCTTCTGCTTAATTTGAAATAAAAATAAGCAAGGCAGCAGTACTTTCCAATTAGCATAAGTTCTTCCCAGACTCACTGCTACGCTTTTAAGTGGCTTAATGTTCTGAGCAGGCAAACAGACGTAAAGTAAACGAAATCAAGAAAACTCTGCACTGCTGAGAGGATGCTTACATATCACAGGTGTGCCTGTTTCAAAAAGGTACTATTTCCATCATGAGAAACCAGATTCCCTCTTTAGCATTTGTAATTAAAAAAGAACTGTACTGACATAAACACAATTAAATATTTATTTATAAATTATTTAGTGTTTTCCCATTGTAAAAGCTTTCCTCTCCCTGAATTACATTCTAAAATGTATCACAGGTGGTGACATACAGTATTTAGTGCTGTCAGGTGCAGCTCTGTGGGATGTTAGTATACTTTGTGTTCCAAAGTCAGTAGAAAAAATGCCTGCCTGGCCTCCCACAATGCTTTGGGAGAAGAATTCAGCCTAGGCTGTGAAATCACTGGAAGGGCAGAGCTACATACTGATATACAGCAATATGTAGATACAGGAAGTGTTTCTGATGCTGGAAGGTGTCGGCTCCTTCTGTTCCCACAGATACCACAGGACACTTAGAGGCCTTGTGGATTCCATGCCTCTATGGGTTAGATCTGTATTTAGTATACAGCCTTAGTATATCATATTTTGAGCCACTTGTAAAGACACGTTGGGACTCAGTAGAACCCTGTTTTGTGACAGCAGCCAGCAGTGGCATAGCTAAGGAGCTTTGGGCCCCAATGCAAGTTTTACATTGCCCCCCCCCCCCCCCCCCCTCCCCAGCACGCTATACATAACAATTAATACGGTGTACCAAAACCTGCTAGTTCAACCACAGAGTCAGAGGTGCAAGAAAGGGATGGGACATGGTTTGTTAAAGGGGCAGTATGGTGAATTGACTTATAATACAACCATTCAATATAACCGTTTACTAAGTGGAGCAATGTATTGAGCTTGTATTGTTGTAGAATAAAAGTCAATTACAATAGGGCATTAGCCACAATCAGTGAAGGAGTCACATCGGGAGAGAATTAGAGAAACCTTACTGACGCACAGTTAGCATATACCATTGTGGAGTAGGAGGCAGCCCTGTCAGCTGTTTGTATTTTCGTTATTCTTCCCCCTTTTGATCATCCCGGAGAGGATTGCTCCTACTTGTAACGGCACACTCGTGCAGTTTTACCGCTCATCAGAGCCGCTGTATGCAGGGCTGGCCCGCTCATGAGGCGGGGTGAAACTTTTGCCTCAGGCGGCACATTTTTAGGGGCGGCATCCGCCCGTCAGTGGGTGCGGGGAGCCGGCCGCCGAGCTGGAGGGGAAGCGGGCAGGACAGGGGTATTGGGCCTAGCGGCGGGGAGGGGGGTCGGACCCCCCCCCTCCCTAGTCTGGGTCCCCCGGCCTCTTCTCCCATCCAGCCTTAAATAGATCAGAAGCGCTACTCGTAAGAGGCAGTGGGCAGGGAGGACTCACCTCTTTCTCGATCCAGCGTGCGCTCCACTGACGTCACTTCCTGCAACGCTGCCCACTGTATTGTAAGTGGTCGGCGTTGCAGGAAGTGACGTCAGTGGAGCGCACGCTGGATCGAGCGAGGAAGAGGTGAGTCCTCCCCGCCCACTGCCTCTTACGAGGGGGGGGGGGGGGGGAGCGGCAGCAATAATTTTTTCAAAATTTGCCTCAGGCGGCAAAAAGTCTAGGGCCGGCCCTGGCTGTATGTCCCAGGGCAGTGATTTATGGGTACACACAATGCAATTTTCTGACAGATTTACTGTCAGTTCCGTTATTTCCAACATGTCTGACCTGGTTTCCAATTGATTTTCCATAGAAGTAAATGGAAAATCGATCTAAAATCAGATCGCACATGTTAGAAATAATTGATCTGACCGTGAATCTGTCAGAAAATTGCACTGTGAATACCTAGCATAAGAATCTGTGATAGTCTGTCCATCAGCTCAACTTTCTGTCCTTCATGTGCAGCAAGCAGGCAATTTATTACATTTAGAGGAAAGTCAAAACCCCTGTCTTATGCGAGTGATTATTTGTTCCATGTCAGTGTCTAGAAAGGTTTGTTTTTTAGCGATTGGCATTACAAAAGAAAACTGTAGAAATACAGTCTTGCAGCCTTAAAATAGGAACTTAAACCCAGAATAGGAACTTCATCCCAATCAGTAGTCAAAACCCCCTTTTCCCACAAGAAGTCTTTACCTTTTGTTCAATAGATCATCAGGGACATCTGTATGGTTGATATTGTGGTGAAACCCCTCCCACCTTGTGATGTCAGGGCCATGGCCCTGGCAGTTTGCTTTCTGTGAACCTCAATGCATTGTGGGAAATAACAGCTGTTTACAACTGCCAAGCAAGCCGTATCTCCCTCTGTGCATAGAACGCTCAGTAAACAAACATCCCGCAGAGATCAAATGACAGCAGGACTCAAAGATGCGGCCAGCTGTGAATTACATTTTAGAATGTAAATCGGGGAGAGGAAAGATTTTACAATGGGAAAACACTGACTAAATAATTTATAATGAATATTCTTAAAAAAAAAATAAAAAAATGTATTCATTAGGTTATTTATAGTACAGTTCTTCTTTAATCAATCATGCATTATGTTCTGGTGGAAGCAGTAACCCGTATTAAGAAATCATTGCTGGGCTTTCTTGTGTTTTTGTAGACTTCATGGCTTCTTTTAATGCACTACACAAAACCCTGGTGGCTGTGGGTCTCCATAACTTCGCTGCATACCTTATATTGCTTTTTTCATATAACAATACAGTGTACTTTTTACTGTAGTGCTTTGACTTGATCAGAACTTGAAGACAACATGTGTATATATAGTGCTAGAGACACAGAGCATTCTGTTCTCATGCGCCTCTTGCAATAATAAATACCAAGACAAAGCATAAAGCTTCCTACGCACTCTGATGCACATTTCAGCGTGAAATAGCAGCGATTAGATTCTCATTCTCAGCACCTGTAATGGTTTCTCTTGCAGTGAACAGACACATGATGCTGATTGAGAAAAGCCACATTCAGTATAATGTGAGGAAGCACAGCGGGCTGCAAGAACTCGCTCATTTACTTCCTCCAAACACCCTGGTGTCCGGATCAGAGAAGATCCCCGGCATCACGCAAGGCAGAGATGACGCAGGTAAGGTGTGGAATAATGGCAACAACAAAAAAAGAGAGAGGAAAAAAAAAGATGTATACACACTAATGCAACTATTAAAATGTTAAAGGGGAATCCAGCTAAAACTTTAAATAAAGTGTATGCTCACAGTTTCCTGGAGGTTTTCTACTTTAGCTTCTCTCTCTTACAGGACAACTGTAACTAGAGGGATACGGAGGCTGCCATACTTATTTCCTTTTAAAAAATACCATTTGCCTGGCAGCCCTGATGTTTTATTTGGCTGCAGTAGTGTCTGCATCACACCAGAAACAAGCACGCAGATAATCTTGTCAGATCTGACAATAATGCCATAAACCCCTGATATGCTGCATGCTTGTTCTGGGTCTATGGCTATGTCACGTACCTGGAGTTATGGAGACCGTTATGCTGAGGACAGCAACTCCTGCAACTTACCAACCAAAGGCCCTGAGCTGGGAACAGGGTACTCTGGTTGGCACGGGGCAGAAGTGCTCGCAGAACCAGTAGTTGGAGTAAACCGGAACTGGAGACTTCCGCAGGACGGGTCTGGTACTGCAATGACCCGTACACCAGTGTTGGTCTTGACACGCAGATCCTGTAGTCAGTAGGCAGGAGAGCAGATCCGTGAACAAGCCAGGGTCGGTAACAGAGCGGGTAGTCAGACAAGCAGGGTTCGGCAACAAAGCGGGTTCTCAGACGGGCAAGGTTCGGCAGCAGAGCGGGTAGTCGTAAGTAGCAAGGGTCAAAGCCAGAGCGGATAGTCAGACAAGCCAAGGTCAGCATGGAGCAGGATCAGGATACAGGCAGACAGAATGTCAGGTCACGGGAACCAAACTAGCTGCAATACTACAGCACAGAGGTCTGGGCTCTCCAGGCTTAAATAGGCCTTTTGGCGCGCACCGCGCAATGCGCGCACGGCGTAGCGCGTCACGCACGCACGGTGCGACGTGCTGCGCGCGCATGCGCACACACGAACGCGCGCATGCGCAAACACACGCGCGCGCCCGCGCACGCGCAAACGCGCACAAACAAGAAAGATGCATAAAACAGACATCCCTGCGCGCGCGCGCAGACGGCCCTCACACCAACGCCTTTCAGCGCTAATGCTCACGCCGCACAACGCAACACGCACTGGCGAGCACCGACAGACCACCCCGCAAGGAGGCCCGCCGGGACCCCCCAGGACGCCTGCCAGCATCCGCATGTGCCAGCCGCCTCGCCTGGACAGGTAACTGACCGTGACAATGCCCCCTCCTTACGGGCAGCCTCCGGATGCCTTTTGGGCTTGGTTTATCAGGAAACCTCTGATGGAACCTCCTTACCAATGCGGTTGCATGGACAAACGAGGCTGGTTCCCAAGAGTTGTCCTCAACTCCATAGTCTCTCCACTTGATCAAGTATTGTACACCACCATTCCTCCATCTGGAATCAAGGATATCCTCCACTTCAAATTCCTGTTCACCATCCACCATATCCGGTGGAGGTGGTACAGAGTTTTGTCCCAGAAAGAGTTCCGGTGATACCGGTTTCAATAAAGAAGCATGAAATACAGGGTGTATTCTGAACCTGCTGGGAAGTTCGAGTTCATAGGATGCTTGTCCTACTCTTCTTTTTATTTCAAAAGGTCCAATAAATTTGGGACCCAATTTCTTGGACGGACATGAGAGTTTCAGATTCCTGGTTGATAAGTACACACGATCTCCGGTTCCCAAGTCCAAGTCTCCCCTCCTGTGACAATCAGCCTTCCTCTTGAAGTTCCCTTGAGCCTGAGCCATAGATTGTTGCAGTAGTTGATTATTTTGAGCCAGCCATTTGACTAATTCTTCCGCAGCAGGAACCGGAGATTCTTTTATCATTCCAGGCAAAAATGACGGATTGTAACCGTAATTAGCAAAGAATGGGGTATGTTTAGTAGAAGAATGTACAGAATTATTATAAGCAAATTCCGCAGATGGTAACAACTGAGACCAGTTATCCTGTAATCCTGAAATGAAGCATCTGAGGTACTGTTCCAATGTCTGGTTGGTGCGTTCTGTTTGTCCGTTGGATTGGGGATGATAAGCGGATGAGAAATGCAACTGTATATTGAGTAATTGGCATAAACTTTTCCAGAATTGTGACGTGAACTGAGTCCCTCTGTCTGACACAATGTTGTTAGGAACCCCATGAAAACGTACAATCTCTCTGATGAATACTGTAGCCGTGATTCTGGCGGAAGGTAATCCCGTCATGGGAATGAAGTGCGCCATTTTTGTCAATCGATCCACCACCACAAAAATCGTATTTGAACCTTCCGCATTTGGTAATTCTACAATGAAGTCCATAGAAATTGAGTGCCATGGTCTAGGAGGAACAGGCAGAGGGTCCAACAACCCCCAAGGTTTAAGCTTCAAACCCTTACTCCGATTACACACCTGACAAGACTTGACATACTTCTCACAGTCTTTTCGTAGAGCTGGCCACCAAAAAGTGCGCTGAATTAATTCACATGTTTTTGCACTGCCAAAATGACCGGTCCACTGATGGTCATGATATAGTTTGAACACTTCCCGTCGATGATCCTCGGGCACGAAGATTCTATTCTTAAAGAGCCACAAGCCATCCTTGGCCACCAACTGTGCTTTAACTTTATCTGGTGGGTCTGAAGTATTTTGACGAAGTTGCTCTATCAGATCGGGTTGTATCAATAGAAAGTTCTGTTTAGAAAGAACAGTGTCCATTACAGGTGACGTATCATCTTCAGGAAACATGCGAGACAACGCATCTGGTTTAGTGTTCTTTGACCCAGGTCGATATGTGATATGAAACGAAAATCTTGAAAAAAAAAGTGCCCATCTCGCCTGTCTGGGGTTGAGTCTCTTTGCCGTCTTCAGGTACTCCAGGTTCCTATGATCCGTGTAAATCAGTATATCTTGGGATGCTCCTTCCAATAAATACCTCCATTCCTCTAAGGCATATTTGATAGCCAGTAACTCCCTGTCCCCCACGTCATAGTTCCTTTCCGCATCAGACAATTTCTTAGAGAAGAATGCTATGGGATGAAGTACGGCTTTTTCACCTGATCTCTGAGACAAAATTGCACCCACTGCCGAGTCCGAAGCGTCCACCTCAAGGATGTACGGTAATACTGGGTCAGGGTGTCTGAGAATGGATGCAGAAGTAAATAACTCCTTGAGCTTTTCAAAGGCACACTGGGCTTCAGCTGTCCATTTGAACGGAATGTGTTGCCGGGTGAGATTTGTAATGGGTAAGATGATGGCAGAAAAGTTCCTAATAAACTTCCTGTAGAAATTTGCAAACCCTACAAACCTTTGAACTGCTTTCCGGTTGATGGGAGCTGGCCACTGCAGAATGGCTTGGACTTTCTGTGGATCCATGGTGAACCCCTCAGCAGAAATAATGAGCCCCAAGAATTGAATTGTATGTTGTTCGAACTCACATTTCTCGGCCTTCGCATACAGACTATGCAATCGTAGTTGTTCCAGTACTTGACAGACTTGTCTCCTATGTTCTTCCAAAGATGCTGAAAAAATCAAGATGTCGTCCAAGTAAACTACTAAAAAGTGATCAATAAATTCCCTTAGTACATCATTAATAAAGTGCTGAAAAGTGGCTGGTGCATTACAAAGCCCAAAGGGCATGACCAGATACTCGTAATGACCGTAGCGTGATCTGAAGGCGGTCTTCCATTCATCTCCTTCCCTTATTCTTACTAGATTATAGGCCCCTCTGAGATCCAGCTTTGTAAAAATCTTAGCATCACGTAGTTTCTGAAATAGTTCTGGCATCAGTGGTAAAGGGTACCTGTTCTTGATCGTGACTTTGTTCAATTCCCTGTAATCGATGCAGGGTCTGAGAGTCCCATCCTTTTTCTGTACAAAGAAAATTCCAGCACCCGCAGAGGACTTTGAGGGTCGAATGAAGCCTTTCCTTACATTTTCCTCGATGTATTCTCTCAACACCTCCTGTTCTGGCTCTGAGAGAGGAAACATTCGGCTAAAGGGGATGGCTGAACCAGGAAATAAGTCGATAGGACAATCATACGGCCGATGAGGAGGTAGTACGTCTGCTTTCTTCTTATCAAAAACGTCAAGAAATGCATGGTATTGTTCAGGTATGGTTTCTTGTAAAGAAGTTGTACAAAGAAGAGTACCTACTGGTCCTGGCCGCTCCCTTATACAACTTTTGTCACAGTAGGTAGAGGGAAAAGATATGGTGCCAGAAGACCAATTAATAGCAGGGTTATGCGCCTGAAGCCACGGTAATCCTAAAATAACGGGATGTAGAGGTGACGTAAGAAGATCCAATGTTAGCTGTTCCTTATGTAACCCTTGAATAGTTGTGGCTATGGGTAATGTTTCCCAGATGACAGGTCCAGAGCTGACTTCACTACCGTCAGCTAGGTGAATGAGAAGGGGGTTCTTCTTATACTGCATAGGAATCTGATGAGTGGTAGCAAATGTAATGTCCATAAAGCAACTACATGCGCCAGAGTCGATGATAGCTGAAACTTCAAGGTTTCCTCCGGTTAGCTGAAAAGAAACAGGGACAGAAAAATGATTAGAGGTTGGTCGGATAATCTGGAAATTACCTACAGGACGTATCCATGGCGCTTGCTTCTTACCAGGCATACGAACCGGGCAAGCTTCTAGGAAATGGCCTGCTGCCCCACAATAGAAACACAAATTTCCTTGACGTCTTCTCTGTCTTTCTTCTGGAGGAAGACGAGGGCGGATTACACCGATCTGCATTGGCTCAGGCTGATCCGGTTGATCTTCAGTTGTCACAGGAGCAGGAGAGCTGGTAGGAAAGGAAGGTACCCAGTTGAAACGTGGGTTACGCTCACTAGCCCTCTCCAACTGGCGTTCCCGGAATCGCCTGTCAATTTGAACTGCCGCAGTGATTAATAATTCCAAAGTAGCGGGAGCATCAGCTCTAGACAATTCATCCTTGATATGGGCTGCAAGTCCCTTCCGGTATTGATATCTTAAAGCAGAATCATTCCAGTCCGTGTCGGCCGCCCAACGGCGGAACTCTGAAGTGTATTCTTCCACCGTCCGACGACCTTGACGTAAGTAACCTAATGCGGTCTCAGCAGTAGCACCGCGCTGCGGGTCATCGTATAAAACGGCCATAGCCTCAAACAGGGTCTCTGAAGTTGCTAGGGACGCGTGCTTCTGATCCATAAGATTATGGGCCCATGCTTGGGGTTCACCCTGAAGTAAGGAAATAATGAGTCCCACCTTGATTTCCTCGGAGAAGTAAGTACGGGGTTGCAGGTTGAAATATAACTGGCAGGAGTGACGGAAAGCACGGAATTTAGTTCTGTCTCCAGAAAAACGTTCAGGCATGATTACACGTGGCTCAGGAGGAGGTGTTGCAGCTGGAGGTGCAGGAGGTGTATTATTGACTGGGGGAGGGTTAGTTACTGGAGCTTGCCCCCCGGCTGCAGTTAGTGCACCGACTCTTCCTTCCAGGCGTAAGTGACTGGTCTGTAGCTCCTTAATGGCATCAGTCAGGGCCGCCATCTGTTCATATAGGGTAGTCAGAACCTTCGCTGCCTCAGCGGTCTCCATGTCGTGGCTGTAGTATTCTGTCACGTACCTGGAGTTATGGAGACCGTTATGCTGAGGACAGCAACTCCTGCAACTTACCAACCAAAGGCCCTGAGCTGGGAACAGGGTACTCTGGTTGGCACGGGGCAGAAGTGCTCGCAGAACCAGTAGTTGGAGTAAACCGGAACTGGAGACTTCCGCAGGACGGGTCTGGTACTGCAATGACCCGTACACCAGTGTTGGTCTTGACACGCAGATCCTGTAGTCAGTAGGCAGGAGAGCAGATCCGTGAACAAGCCAGGGTCGGTAACAGAGCGGGTAGTCAGACAAGCAGGGTTCGGCAACAAAGCGGGTTCTCAGACGGGCAAGGTTCGGCAGCAGAGCGGGTAGTCGTAAGTAGCAAGGGTCAAAGCCAGAGCGGATAGTCAGACAAGCCAAGGTCAGCATGGAGCAGGATCAGGATACAGGCAGACAGAATGTCAGGTCACGGGAACCAAACTAGCTGCAATACTACAGCACAGAGGTCTGGGCTCTCCAGGCTTAAATAGGCCTTTTGGCGCGCACCGCGCAATGCGCGCACGGCGTAGCGCGTCACGCACGCACGGTGCGACGTGCTGCGCGCGCATGCGCACACACGAACGCGCGCATGCGCAAACACACGCGCGCGCCCGCGCACGCGCAAACGCGCACAAACAAGAAAGATGCATAAAACAGACATCCCTGCGCGCGCGCGCAGACGGCCCTCACACCAACGCCTTTCAGCGCTAATGCTCACGCCGCACAACGCAACACGCACTGGCGAGCACCGACAGACCACCCCGCAAGGAGGCCCGCCGGGACCCCCCAGGACGCCTGCCAGCATCCGCATGTGCCAGCCGCCTCGCCTGGACAGGTAACTGACCGTGACAGGCTAATAGTATTAGAGGCAGAGGATCAGCAGGAAAGCCAGGAAACTGGTATTGTTTAAAAGGAAATAAATATGGCAGCCTCCATATCCAGGCGTCTAGTCCTGAGAAAAGAGGTGAGTGGACTCACCTGAAGACCCAAAAAATGGCCGTAGTCACACCGCAGAATGTAGGCGTGGTCATGGGTGGGGCCAGATATACACGATCTTAGCAGTGGTGTAAAAGGTCTGCTGGGGAAGTTTGAGTTCTGCCGTAGTGCATCACCCAAAAATAGCTGTAATTTGATAGCATTTCACCAAAAATACACGTAATCTGGCAGCAGCAGTTCCCCAAAAATACAGATCTGACAGCAGTTCCCCCAAAATAGCCCAGTATAGCTAGCCAGGTCTATAGGTGTCCCCAGTATAAGTAGCCAAGTGTATAGTTGTCCTCAGAATAGGTAGCCAGATGTATAATGTCCCCAGAATAGTTAGCCGGGTGTATAGGTGTCCCCATTATATGTAGCCAGGTGTATATGTGTCCCCAGTATAGCCAGGTGTATAGGTGTCCCCAGTATATGTAGCCAGGTGTATAGATGCCCTCAGTATATGTTGCCAGGTGTATAGGTGTCCCCAGTATATGTAGCCAGGTGTATAGGTGTCCCCAGTATAGCCAGGTGTATAGGTGTCCCCAGTATATGTAGCCAGGTGTATAGCTGCCCCCAGTATAGCCAGATCTATAGGTGTTCCCAGTATATGTAGCCAGGTGTATAGCTGCCCCCAGTATAGCCAGGTCTATAGGTGTCCCCAGTATATGTAGCCAGGTGTCCCCAGAAGGAGGGTAGGCAGCGCAGTGGAGGAAGAGTAGTGGGCACAGCGGCGGGGTAGGGGGGGACGTCTCTCCTTCTCCCTTCCCTCACCTTGGAGCTCGCTCTCCCTCGCTCGCTCTGCCCTCCAGAAGTAAACATTTTTCGGCGGCTAGCAGCGGGTGGGGACTTACCTCCTCCTCCTTCCTCCTCTGCATTGCCACTAGTCTGGTCTGGTCTAGACCAGAGCAGCGACACGCAGAACTTCTCCCAGCACTAGGAACGAGGAGGAGGTAAGTCCCCACCCACTGATGCCAGTTGCCAGCCGCTGCAAATGTTTAGTTCTGGAGCGGAGAGCGAGGGAGGGGGAGCCCCAAGGTGAGGGAAAGGGGGGGGACGTCCCCCCTTCCCCACCGCTGTGCCCACTACTCCTCCTCCACTGCGCTGCCTACCCTCCACTGTTTCCATGCTAGGGTGGACGACGTCTCCGGAAAAAGTAGGTGGACGTCGTCCACTCGCGTTCACGCCTAACTTGACCCCTGTCCATATTTTTTACTCACCTGGGGCTTATACCTGCAGCTGTCCTGTGCCCTCGCAGTCACTCTCGGATCTTCCTATCCCCCGCCTCCAGCTACTTTCTTTTTCAGCTGCCAGGCTTACTGCGCCTGTTGAGGCCTGGCCACACATCTCCTTCTACGTGTTCCCATCCGCAATAACATCATGCGCCTGCACAGGACGCTATTGCGGACAGGAACGCGTAGAAGGAGATGCGTGGCCGGGTCTGTTGGCAAAACGAAAGTAGCTTGTTGCGGGGGACAGCAGGATCCGAGAATGACTGCGAGGGTGCGGGACAGCTGCAGGGGGCTGGCAGAAGTCAGTAAACCTATTTTTTTTCCCCTGGCTTAAGTGCCTCTTTAAGGTGCGTACACACTTTTGACTAATGTTGCCAGTTGGGGATCCGGAACTCATCCTGTTGGGCGACATCAATGGGCTGGGCTGACAGACAGGAAGTCAGCTTTGTAGCTGACGGTGGGCTCTTTTGCAATGCAGGGAGGGGGAGGGACAATGGAGAGGTGCTTGCTTGACGTCACACGGCTGGTGGGATGAGTTATTCGCCGGGCAGATCGCTTGCGGATCGCCGGTCTTATCTTATCCAATGCCACCCACTCTCTTCTTCATGATTCTCAGATCAGAGAGGCATAGAGCGGTTGGTAAAGGAGACAGGCAGGACCTCTAGTGATTAGAGCTTTGATGAGGTGAGCCGCTATTGTAAACCGCTGTGTGTAACCCTGCATGTGCCTCTCAAAGAGAGGGAGGGAGGAAAAAGTTTGGTCCCCTGCAAGCATACCTTGCGCCGCGAGCCTGGTCGATCCCCATGTGGCAGTACCTGTTCTACTGCCCTGATGGAAGCCCTCTGGACAGCGGGGGGGGGGGAGGGGGGGATCATGTGAGAGAGGAATGTGCCTCTACTCCAATTATGTACAATTGGTGTTTTAGTCAGGTGGATGGCTTAGAGGTATAGCTCCACTACTGCTGTACCATGGTCAGGTCTGCTTTAAAGTGAATCCAAGGTGAAAATAAACTGATAAGATACAAAATTGGTTCATACCTCCTACTTCTAAAAAAACCCCACTTTTTTTTAATGTTGGATTATTATGGCTCTGTACAAATTAACAAGCTGACCCATCATTGCATTCCAGCGGTTCTGGAGGTGTGTTTAGCTTCTAAGGGTACAATGGTTAATTTACATATATTCAGCAGTGGTGCTCTGGGAGACATCTCAAGCTCACTCCAACCTGAATTATCGCAAATTCTTTCTGTTTTAGGAAAGCAAACTTTTGTTTTGTTTTTTTAGATATCTCATGCTTTTATTTTATGTATAAACATTTTCAAAGTAGATTTAATGTTTTATTGTCTTAAATCAATGGCAGTGTTTCGAGAGTCCCAGAGCGAAACAAAATGAACTATTGACCTTTTTTTATCTATCCCTTACTCAGAAGATGTCATCTGTTTTTATGATTGTAATTCCTTATAAGATTATGCTATAATCCAGGACAAGGATCCGACAAGAGAGAAGCTGTCACTTTCACTCCTGAAGAATAACTCTTTCAGGGAGGAAACGAAAAAAAATAAACACAGCCTAGCCCTAATTAATAACTTGATTGGCACAGTCCATACACATGTTTATCTCATCATGTCACCTCGGGTACACTGAAAGTGAGTCTGAAGCTAATATTAAAAAAACAAACAGATACTTGCCTAAGGCGAGGGAAGGCTCTGGGTCCTGTAGAGCCTTCCCGTTCCTCTCCTAGTCCCTTTGTTCAATTTCAGGCCGATGGGTTGGAGACTGCTTATTGCTGCTTCAAAAGTCTTTGGAAGTACTCCTGAAGATGGGCCGCTCCGTACTGTGCATGCCCAAGAATGCTCTCTCGCGCACTCGTGCATGCGCAGCACAGAGCCGCTTGTCTTTAGGATCACTCTGGCTTCTGAAGACTTCCGAAGCCTCCCACGCCGGGGAGATTTGAATGGAGGAGCCAGTACTGGAACACGGGAACTGTGAGAGGAACGGGAAGGCTCTATAGGACCCAGAAGTATCTGTTTTTATTGTTTTTTTGTTTTTTTCTTAATATTCGCTTCAGGCTCCCTTTAAGCCATGTACAGGTATCTTAGACTTTTGCCCGAACCATGTATTTTGGATCTTCAGATTACAGTCTAATTTCTACCTGTTCTCCCCATCTTGAACAGCAGACACTGATGAGGCTAATAGCAATCAACAACCATGGATTTTTTTTTTTACCTGATTGCAATTGTATTCCTCCACAGGGAGAGGCCTCCATCTCTTCTCACCTTTTCCCCGACAGGGCTTTAAATCCCAGAAAGTAAAGCAATGTCCTGATCACTACTGCTAGTCTGTTTCAGATCTACACCCAGCGCACGCATTTACTAAACTCCAGCGATCCTGAGAGGGACATTGCGCTTTTCATAATACACTCTAATCTAATCTAGTATAAGAGGACAGTCAGATATGAAAGGTAAATTATTTTTGCCGTTGGTTTAGCTTTCTGTGTCCTCATATAACACCGGCTGAATAAATGCTTCAGAAAGGACAGACTCCAGCCTGATGGCTGCTTTCAAGTAAGCTGGGCAATGTAGTGTGTTTCCACTTGAATTTTCCTGCTAATTTGCAGACACTCCAAGCCCTCCAAGACGTAGCAGTGCATGTAAAAGCGCTTCAACACAGCGTTAGAAGAACACAAAACATTTACTGTCTTTCTATTGTTAAACAAGTGATGTGGGAATATAAATGAATAATGGGGAACAGAACGCAGCTGCTCAGACACTTCATATTTCAGGAATGAGCAGGATTCGCATCCCCTCTGAGAGATACAAACCGCCCCAATGCTGTACAGTATATCCACGTCCAACCCTCCACAGACACATTTACAATAGAAGCTCATCATTTCCTTTATGTAGACAGATTTATTAGAATTTTTATGAAGCGGCTGAACAGCAAATACGCGATTAATGTCCTTGTTTGCATTGAGACATTTTTTTTATTAGCATTAGTAATGCTTATTGCTGGTCTCACATTCATTGTTCCTTACTTCTGTTTATGTACAGTGACAGAGCTGCAGCAGATGTAAAGGGCATATCGCATCTATACCATAGGCAAGGTAGGGTACTCCACAGTTTAGTATCATCAGCTGGGGTGAAAGAGGGGAATCACTGGCGCGTACACCAAATAACTAGTGACTTATAATTAAATAATTAAAAGTATCTGTAGTGTTTACTGGAATTCACAAACACTGGTGCAAATGACAGGCAGGGGCCCCAAGCTCTGCCACCACTTGGGACCCCCAATCCCACATGCAACACCACAGAGAGGAGCGCAGGCAAGCCCTGGAGCTTCCACTACCAAGTGGTGACAGAGTTGGGAGCCCCCACCTGTAAAGTGCACCATTGTTTGTGTGTTTTAAACTTCTTTTTTCAGGGTAGTTAGGGAGGGGTGTGTGAGAGGAATACCTGCACAAGGTACCCCCTGCTGGTCAGGTAGACTACAACTATGTGTGACCGAACCTCTCTCCTGTCTATGGCTCAATTGCTCAGCTCCTGCTAGATTTGGTATTGCAGACTTGGTGTGAGTTATTTGCACCTTTTATTGGCTGCCTGGCAGTCTGCAGACCTATATAAATGGCAGAGCGCTGTCTGGGAGTGAGAATTTGTGCCTTTTGTGTTTGGTGGAATAGAGACCTGTAACTGCCTCTTCCAGTTTTTACAAATTAGAGAGAGAGAGAGATTTTTTTTTTTGAGGGAGGCATGCAGGACAACAGACAGTGTATAGAGGTGTGTAATACTTTCTATAGTTGAATTTTTTGGACCACTACCTCAAAGAGAAACTCTTTATATGTAATAAAAAAAAGTGCTTCTTTTTTTTTTTTTACAATATTTATGTATAAATGATTTAGTCAGTGCTTGCCCATTGTAAAATATTTTAAATCCCTGATTTACATTCTGACATTTATTACATGGTGACATTTTTACTGTTGGCATAGAAGAAAGTCTAACCGCCAAAATAGTGTGCAAGTAAATAGGGAGGGTGGCTGGTATCATACTATTTTGGCAGTGAGACTTAGCAACTGCCATTCACAGAATGCTTTTGGAAACAAGGAATACCCTGAGAATCCGCCATTAGGAGATGGACTAGTTCAAAACCTGTCAGCTCTGTCTGCTTACTTTTTTCACTGTTGTGGTCCTTTAACTGAAAGTTTTTTCACAAAGCACTTCAATAGAAAGTTAAAACGCATCAGTTTTTTTTAGCATATAGTGTAAAAGAGGTCTAACCCTCCTTTAATGCAAGAACAGCAGAATTGCACTTCTGCCATTCAGATCATATGCGCTGCGCTGTCGCACTGCTGCATGCATTTTTTGGCCAAACGCAGCGCTGACCCATTCACTGTAGTGAATAGGATCAGAAGGGCAGCACATAGCTGCACATATGACGTGCGATCAAGTGCATTGCGTTCCGATTGCACGGCCAATTTGCGCTAATGATGTGAACGAGCCCCTAAGGTTACCTATACATTATACATGTTTTATCATGGTTGATTGCACTGTTAACTCACCTTTTTTTGTGATTGTGCAGGTATAGACATCAGTAACCGGTTTTGGCAGAAAACTGGTGCACCCCCAGGAATTTCATACAGATATTATCACATACGGCAATTGAATTCAGGACCTTTGTGCTTTAAAATGAAAATGCTTCCCACTCAACCCACACACTGTGTTATTGACACTAATACTGGTGATCTATATGTGGCTGACACTTTTCCTTGTTGTATAGGAGATGGGATGAAGAAGCCGCATTTGCAGAAGACTGTCACGTGTTATCTAGATAAACTCAGTCTTCTGCTATACCCCTCGCTGGAGAAGTTTGAAGAAGAACTGCTTAGTCTGGTTAATAGTGATCGCTTGCCCAAGGTAGGTGGGAAGCCTCTTCATGGCATTTTAGAAGTTTCCTGCAATATTTATTCTTGCACTGGGGGGCGCTTGCAGAGTGGCAGCAGGAGCACAACTGACCTCTCCAAGTTCCATACATGTTGCCCGCATCTCCTTCCTGCTTCTCAGCTTCAAGACTCTCTGGTAACAGCGCCCCCTGTGGTCATGCTGTTACCAGTGAGATGGGAAGCCGAAGAATAGGAAAGGAGATGCAGAGCGGCGTGTGTGGATCTTGGAGAGGTGAGTTTCGCTCCTGCTGCCACACTTTGCAAGTGCCCACCGCTGCTATGCCTGCCCCCCTCTGCTTCCACTGTGCCTGCACCCTGGGCAATATCCCGCTTTGCCCACCCCTGGAAACGGACATGGAAGGACACATTGGGCATGGCTACTATTAAAGGAGGATACGGGGGAATTGCTACTGTTAATGGAGGACGCAGGTGACTTTGTTACTGTTAAAGGAGGATGCAGGAGGCAGGGCTACTGTTAAAGTAGGACACGGGGTGGTGGGGGAGGGCATGGTTACTGTTAAAGAAGGACACTAGGCATGGTTGCTGTTAACAGAGAAGGCAGGAGGGGACCTGATTTTTGCTAGAGTGGGATGCAGGGGCCTTACTTGTTACTAAAAGGGGCCCAATGTTTCACTTTTTATGAAAGGGAGGCACAAGGTCCACACTTGTTTAAATGAGTGAAGGCATAAGGGCTGCATTTTAATATGGTGGACATGATGACTACATTTATATAGGGTGGCAATGACTGCTACGGTTTATATTTGCTGGATGATGATTGCTGCATTTGTTATTTGGTAAGGCTAATGATAGCTTAATTTACTGCTTGGGGAGCTATTGATTGATGTTGCTGCACTGGATATTTAAGTATATACAGTGGTTTGCAAAAGTATTCAGCCCCCTTGAAGTTTTCTACATTTTGTCATATTACTGCCACAAATATGAATCCATTTTATTGGAATTCCATGTGATAGACCAATACAAAGTGGTGTACATGTGAGAAGTGGAACGATACATGATTCCAAACATTTTTAAAAAAAAAATAACTGCAAAGTGGGGTGTGCGTAATTATTCGGCCCCCTTTGATCTGAGTGCAGTCAGTTGCCCATAGACATTGCCTGATGAGTGCTAATGACTAAATAGAGCGCACCTGTGTGTAATCTAATGTCAGTACAAATACAGCTGCTCTGTGACGGCCTTAGAGGTTGTCTAAGAGAATACTGGGAGCAACAACACCATGAAGTCCAAAGAACACACCAGACAGGTCAGGGATAAAGTTATCGAGAAATCTAAAGCAGGCTTAGGCTACAGAAAGATTTCCAAAGCCTTGAACATCCCAAGGAGCACTGTTCAAGCGATCATTCAGAAAAGGAAAGAGTATGGCACAACTGTAAACCTACCAAGACAAGGCGGTCCACCTAAACTCACAGGCCGGGCAAGGAGAGCGCTGATCAGAAATGCAGTCAAGAGGCCCATGGGGACTCTGGACGAGCTGCAGAGATCTACAGCTCAGGTGGGGAAATCTGTCCATAGGACAACTATTAGTTATGCACTGCACAAAGTTGGCCTTTATGGAAGAGTGGCAAGAAGAAAGCCATTGTTAACAGAAAAGCATAAGAAGTCCTGTTTCCAGTTTGCCACAAGCCATGTGGGGGACACAGTAAACATGTGGAAGAAGGTGCTCCAGTCAGATGAGACCAAAATGCAAAACGCTATGTGTAGCGAAAAACTAACACTGCACATCACTCTGAACACACCATCCCCACTGTCAAATGTGGTGGCAGCATCATGCTTTGGGGGTGCTTCTCTTCAGCAGGGAAAGGGAAGCTGGTCAGAGTTGATGGGAAGATGGATGGAGCCAAATACAGGGCAATCTTGGAAGAAAACCTCTTGGAGTCTGCAAAAGACTTGAGACTGGGGCGGAGGTTCTCCTTCCAGCAGGACAACGACCATAAACATAAAGCCAGGGCAACAATCGAATGGTTTAACCAAAACATATCCATGTGTTAGAATGGCCCAGTCAAAGTCCAGATCTAAATCCAATCAAGAATCTTTGGCAAGATCTGAAAACTGCTGTTCACAAACGCTGTCCATCTAATCTGACTGAGCTGGAGCTGTTTTGCAAAGAAGAATGGGCAAGGATTTCAGTCTCTAGATGTGCAAAGCTGGTAGAGACATACCCTAAAAGACTGGCAGCTGTAATTGCAGCAAAAGGTGGTTCTACAAAGTATTGACTTAGGGGGCTGAATAAATACGCACACCCCACTTTGCAGTTATTTTTTTTTTAAATGTTTGGAATCTTATATGATTTTCATTCCACTTTTCATGTTTACACCACTTTGTATTGGTCTTTCACGTGGAATTCCAATAACATTGATATTTGTGGCAGTAATAAGACAAAATGTGGAAAACTTCAAGGGGGCCGAATACTTTTGCAAACCACTGTATATTATTTCATTGTAGATATGCAGAGGCTTCCTGAGATCTAAAAATGATCGTAAGGATTCCTCTAGGCAAAATAAGTTGAGAAAAGCTGGCATAGACAGTGTTGTCTCATGGGACTTGCCAGACATTGGCATCAGTGGTGCAGTGATGCAGAGGCTGCAATCATGCCAGGGCCCATGGGGCCCTCCTACAGTTACTGTGTTAGGTCTATACTGTTGCTGTAGTGGTAATGACTCTCTAAATGTGCTTTGAACAGTTATCATCTTTAATAAACCATTCTTTTCCTCAGCTTACACCTCTTTCATACAGTGGCTGTCCTTGTAAATCTGGTTTTGGTGGACTGCATTATACTGATTATTATACATACAGTGCTGGTAGGGGTCCCAGTGTAGAACTGTTGCCGTTTCATGTCCCAGAAGCACCCCCCCCCCCCAGCATACACGTAAAACTCCCCAACATAAAATACTGTTCCCCTCCATAATAAACGCTCACAATGTGAAACAAGTTTACACTTTATGTCCTAAAAATCCTCTTTCCCCAATCCCAAAAGTAAGAACAAAACAAAACCCCAAAAATTCACCTAATGACTCTGTGAATGCCTGAAGTTTTTACTGAAACCCTGTGGTGCTGGAATAATTAGGGCCATGAAAACAAAACCCCAAAAATTCACCTAATGACTCTGTGAATGCCTGAAGTTTTTACTGAAACCCTGTGGTGCTGGAATAATTAGGGCCATGATTGCATGACTCTCTCATCTCTAGGCACCAATGTTTGCACTTCTTTTTACCTTTTGGTGTACTCCAACAGTAGCTCTCCACTGGTGTACCACAATGTTCAGAACTTGGACCCCTTCTCTTCTCCATCCACATTCGCAGCCTCTGGAACTGTTGATATGTTCATCTAGATCTCAGCATTACCTATACAGATGTCATCCTCTTTCATGTCCATGCTGTTTCTTCACTCACATCCTCGTGCTTCTTCAAACCTAACTTAAGTAAATCCAGTCCTGGTCTTTACATCTCAGGAGCTTGTAGGCACAGAAGTTCCAGTGCCATGATCTCCATCTTTTGCCAGACTTGCAAATACTGACAAGAATGGTAGCTCATCCTCCGAAATTGCACCTTGAATGTGCTGGCTCACTCGTACTATGCCTGGCCGTCACCTCTCTAACCATTTCTCTGCCTGATATGCCCATGCTCACCATCCTTATGTCCCCATCACAGGAACATAAAGTATTGGTTGAATGGGCTAGATGGATTTGCCTATCTAGACAACCCATCCAGCTCACTTTGCTTCCTCAACAGTGACCAGCCTGGTTCCGTATTTGTAGCATAGAAATCTGAACAGGGAGGATGGATAAGACTGCCCATCTTGCTGCCTGTCCATTTCTCTATTTGGGGGCAGAGGATGTCAGTGTGACTCCAGGATGGTGAATGAAGGTTCCTGGACCCGAGACAGACACCTCCTCACACACTGGAGCCTCTAGCATTCTTTTCTGCCTTTGAGTAAAACAGAACTGATTAACTTTCCACTCACTCTTTCTGTTCTCTTGTCTGTTCTTGTATTTAGATGTCCCTGTTGTACTATGCATGAACTATACCAAATGAGCACATTATTAGGGGAAAATGTACTGCTTCATATTCATGTAATTATTTAATCAGCCAATCATGTGTCAGTTGTACACTGAATAAAATCCTGCAGATAAGGGTCAGGAGCTTTAGTTACATAAAACACTAGAATAAGAAGAAAGTGTGATTTCAGTGATTTTAACTGTGGCATGATTGCTGCTGAGAGATGCAATGATTACAGTATTTCTGTAAATGCAGATCACAGTTTGGTGTCTCCAGCATGGGTTTGAGATGTAGTATATTTGGGAATCTGTAGCATGAATGTATAACTGCCAAATCTGCACTCATTACATGGCGCAATCTTGTCCCCATGGACCAGGTATTTCCAACATATTGTGAAGTCCATGCTTTGAAAAATGGATGATGTTTTGTGGCCAAAGGGAACTTCTATCCAGAATTGATACAGTATAGTGTTCCTAACACAATGCTCAGTGAGAGTATGCCTGTTACCCACTAATGTCTATACTGCACTCTGTATGGTGTTACAGAAGATGGTGGTGCTTTATAAATAAACTAAGAATACATAGTAATAATTACATATGTAAATGTGGATGAACATATTTTCAGAATGCATAATGGGCATCCGCTGCATGTATGTGTTGCGCCGCTGCTGCGTGAGCTGGGTGGTGGGTGGGTCTGCTACAGGGGCGTAGCAATAGGGGGTGCAGAGGTAGCAACCGCATCGGGGCCCTTGGGCCAGAGGGGCCCCGAAGGGCTCTCCCTGAACTTCAGTATTAGCTCTATATTGGTCCTGTGCTCATAAGAATCACTTCTATAGATACTTTGAATTATGGTAATCATTAACAAGCTGTTCCCCATTCCTTTTTTGCACCTCTGACACTGTAGTTGCCATTGGCAGGTTTTGGTGCACCACATCAATTGTTATGTATAGAGTGCTTAGGGGGCCCCATTGTAAAACTTGCATCAGGGCCCACAGCTCCTTAGCTACGCCACTGGTCTGCTAGTAAAATTATGGGTAATTTACATTATGATCTTTTCCTGTGCACTTACCCAGCACCCATTCTCACTTGAACCCTCTCCTGCTAGTACCTAACATTAACACCCCTCTTCCTAGTGCCTAACACTAACCCCCCCCCTCCACCACCTACTGCCTAACACTTACCCCCCTTCTTAGCACCTAATACTAACTCCCACATGTAATGTCTAACATTAACCCTTCTCCCCGTTCCTAACACTAACCCCCCTATCTAGTGCCTAACATTAGCTCTCCAACTATAGCCTAACACTAACTCCTCCTTCCTAGTGCCTAACACACACAATTGACCTGCTTTGATCTGCTGCAATATAGACATAATAGAAGCTAGTAGCTGATCAGTGTGCTGCAAGCACTACTAATGGTGAGAGACACTCACAATGGTCCTGCCATCCGAGGTTTCCTCCTACCACTAAAGCTCAGAAGAAAAGTTTTGTTTCCTAATCCATGGGCAGGACCGGGTTTGTACTTTTTACCGTCCAGTGCCAACTGTCATCAGCCACCTCCCTAACAGCATCTCAGCCAACACCCCCTTCCATGTAGATAGGAAGCGAGCCCCCCCCCCCCCCCCCAAGTATAAGTAGACAGATGCTTCTCCCCCCTCCCTCCTTGTAAGTAGCCAGATGCTTCTTCTCTCCCCCTCACTGTAGATAGCTGAAGGCTTTCCCCCCTCCCTCCCTGTAGATAGCCTGAGCCTTCTCTCCCCTCCTTCCCTGTAGATAGCCAAAGGCTTCTCACCCCCCCCCCCCTTTCCGCCTGTAGACAATTGCTTCTCCCTCTCTTTTGCTCCCTGTAGATAGCGATATACTTCCCCCCCTGACTATAGCCAAATGCTTATCCCCTCTTTCCCTCCCTGTAGATAGCCAAATGCTTCTCCCGCCTCCCTGCCTATAGCCAAATGCTTCTCCCCCTCTTTCCCTTCCTGTAGATTGCCAAATGCTTCTCCTTCTACCCCCACTGTAGATAGTCAAATGCTTCGACCCTCTCTTTCCTCCCTGTAGATGCTTCCCCTCCCTCCATAAATGCTTCTTCCCCTCTTTCTCTGTAGATGACCAAACTCCTCTCCCCCCCCCCCCCCCCGTCTGTACATAGTCAAATGCATCTCCCCCCTCCCCGACTATAGCCAAATGCTTCTCCCCCTCCTTCCCTTCCTGTAGATAGCCAAATGTTTCTCCCTCCCTCCCTGTAGATAGCCAAATGTTTCTCCCTCTCTCCCTGCAGATAGCCAAATGCTTCTCCCTCCCATCCTGTCGATAGCCAAATTCTTCTTCCCCCCTCCCTTTCTGTAGATACCCAAATGCCTCTCCCTCCTCCCTCCCTCTCTGTAGGTAGTCAAGGGAAGGCTTCTCCCCCCTCCCTCCCTGTTAGGTAGCCAAAGGCTTCTCCTAATGCGGCTCCAGCGCTGAAGCCTCACTGTAGGTAGCCAGAAGCTTCTCCTGCTGGCACACCAGCTACCTGTCCCTCACCTCCTGATCAACCCGGTGCTGAAGCTTCCTTCTCTGCTTGCGCTGTCTTCGTCAGCTGTAGCTGTGTATCTCTCTCTCCAGCTGGCGTCTCTCACATGTGACTCGCCAGCATGTTACCGGCGAGTCACATGATCCCGTCTGGAGAGAGAGTTACACAGCCGTAGCTGATGGAGACAGTGAGAGCAGAAGAGGAAGCTTTGGCGCCGGAGGTGAGTGACAATCCCCAACTCTGCAGTCGCCCACGGATGCTACTATTTCCCACTCTGTTAAACAAAAGAATAGAGCGCTCGTGTCAACAATAAAGACTGGCTGCCGCCCTCCTAGTCAGGATAGGTCTCAGGTCTCACCTGATGTATGGTGGCTGTCTAGAAGGATCAGCCAAAGAGGACTTTGTCCCTCTCACCCCGGGGACCAGGCTTGCGATCGCTCCAGCCACACCTGGGTCATCAGCACGTAGGAGCAGTCAGCTGGCAGCAGTGATAGGTGTCCGGGGTCAGCGTGAATCATCAAAGGCAATGTGCGCGTGACGCCACTCTCTCACTCTGTACTATCCAAGGAAGGAGGGGTGGCTATCGCATGGTCATTGAAAGAGGTCGTCACACGCAGTGCTGGAGCGCAGTGCTACGGTGATATGGGAAGTAATGTATTAAAGGAACAATAGGGTATATGACAAAAGCACTTTATTGTGCATAAAGGAGGTATAAAATGATAAAAGATTATGCGTTTCACAGAAAAGCCACTTTCTGTTTATCAGGTCAGTAATACCATAGTCATGTGCCCTATTGTACCCTATTGCAAGCCTTGTTCCCCGGCGTACAAGGGACAAAGTCCTCTTTGGCTGATCCTTCAAGACGACCACCATACATCAGGTGAGACCTGTCCTGGCTAGGAGGTCAGCTGCCAGCCTTTATTGTTGACACTCAGAGCGCTCTATTCTTTTATTGAACAGTAGTCCAGGAGATATCTTTAGAGCTGCCTGACTCCAGGATTGCTTGATCGCACCATTGGGGGATTTTTCCTCACTCCTCACATTGCTGCTATTTCCCACTCAGCACAAACTGTAACGCAGGGAGGCCATGGCGGAGGATTGGGTTTGATTTTGTTGTAGTTTTATCTGGCGCCCTAGACCACGGCCCATGTGGCCTAGCCAGAAATCTGTCCCTGGCCATGGGAAGAAATTTTAATTTTTTTTTTCATTATTAACAATAATAGGATTTAATAACTCTGACATGTCCCCTGTAAGTGGATAACGTAGGATTGGCATCTGTTCATGTATGCTGACATTCAAACCAACAAACGTTTGTTGATTTGATGTCAGAATATCTGCTCCACGACTAACACCGGACCATACTTCGCTTGCACCTGTGTATAAAGTATCTTAATTAGAATTTTTCCTCTTTATAGACAAACCATGATGCTTACCTGTACACAAGCTTTCCTCTATGTAGATTATAAAGCTCTTCATCTGACCTTCATCTGATCTGTATTTTGAATATTGGTGGACACCATTGTCTGTATTATTATTCTCGACCCCATGTTTGTTTCTTTCTTTGTACAGTGCCACGGAATATGTTGGCACGTTATAAATCAATAATAAAAATACCATAGGTTTCTCAGTGACTGTACGACCCGCATCGGCAGTGTCTGACTGTTTCTACCATGTAGACATTTTTGTTTATATCGTCCTTTGCTGCTTCATTTTGAAATTGGACATGTCCTGCACTTTGTTTTTCTGTTTTTATAATGTACAGCTTGTTTTGCTGGCAGCAATATTGCATTGTTGTTTTTTTATATAGTTTGTTTATTTATTTGCCAGGCTTAACCTAATCAGTTGTGAGAATGGGACTAGAACATATGTTGAGCGATGCATTACGTGAGGTGTTTACACATTCCCACCATCTCTGAAACTCTTCCAATGCTGTTACTATAGAAGCTTAGGCGGGAAAGCCTTCTCTGACTAATGTTTCTGGCGCAGGTGCCATATTATTTCCTAAATAGAAAATAAACTGGTTTTCAGCCAGTTTTGTTTTCACTTTTTATGATGTTTTCGTATGTATTATTTATGTGTTTTTTAATTTTTTATTTTTTTTTACTGCCAAGTGATTTATACAGGGTGGTATTTTATTATTGTGTGTTCAAGGCCTCATGGATTTATGAATGATTAGGCATGGCAGTAGCTAAGTGCATTGAGCTAACATCAGCAAACGGGGAACAGAGGCGCCAGCAGGGTAAAAGTGGATAAAACCTTTAAAATTTGCTTGGAGCAAGCGGTGGACTTCCCTCCATAAAGCAGACACGAAAGCCTGTCTGTATAATAGTGATCACGTTTATTATATAGTACTTTTGGGGTACTATATAATAAATGTGATTACTATTATACAGACAGTCTTTCGTGTCTGCTTTGTGGAGGGAAGTCCACCGCTTGCTCCAAGCAAATTTTAAAGGTTTTATCCACTTTTACCCTGCTGGCGCCTCTGTTCCCCGTTTGCTGTACCGTGTCCATCCCTGGTGGAGGGGTGATCTACCCCTTTTCTGATCTACAGAGAGCAACTTCTTAATCTTGAGTGAGGACAGGTCTAATCTCCTCACCTGCCTATACAGTGGTTGCCTTTGTGGTAACCCACGTTTGTGAGTATACTCTTCTCACTAATTATCTTTACTCATTTTATGCTGAACATACTACACTATATTGGGCTCTCGGTTTCTCTAACCTTGAGCTAACATCAGATGCAGAAAGCAGCCCAGTACACAACAGAGTTGCACAAAGAACAGCATTTAAAGTACAACTGTATCAAGAGGGCTATGAAGGCGGCAATATTTATTTCCTTTTAAGCAATACCAGTTGCCTGGCTATTCTGCTGATCCTCTGCCTCTAATACTTTTAGACATAGACCCTGAACAAGCATGCAGCAGATCAGGTGTTTCTGACATTATCAGATCTGACAAGATAAGCTGCATGCTTGTTTCTGGTGTTGTTCAGACACTACTGCAGCCAAATAGACCAGCAGGGCTGCCAGGCAACTGGCATTGCTTAAAAGAAAATAAATATGGCAGCCTCCATATTCTGCTCTCTTCAGTTGTCCTTTAAGGTCCCACCCTTTGAAATGATCATGTTTTGCAGATCTTGTAAAGGTGTTGGTGAGCATGCTAGTTACAGTCAGGCTGTTTAGTAACATCTCAAGTTTGTGGACCAGGCTAATCCAAACTAAAATCTATGTACATCAGTTGTGTATAAACTGTCTGAAGGTATTCTAAGAGACGCTATACAAGATATTATAGCACAGAATAGTCTCATTTCAGCTCGTCAGCATGAGACAGGTCTTGTCTCACCAACATGCTCAACTTTTATGCATGCACATTTAGATCTTGGGAAAGTTATAGATGTAGGGTACTTGGACTTTGCAAGGGCTTTTGACACTCTTCCCTACAATAGCCTGTTGCAGAAGCTGAGGATACAGGGACTAGGAAAAAATGTGTGTTTGTGGATGGAGAACTGGTTAAGGGACAGAAGGCAAAGAGTGGTGGTAAATGGGTCATATTTAAAAAAGGAAACTCTTAGCAGTGGGGTCCCGCAAGGTTCAGCAATAGGTCCAATCCTTTTCAATCTATGTATTCATGGATGGGTGGAATACAGAGTAATGTTGCCATCTTTTGCAGATTATACAAAATTATGCAGAATTTGGATGTGTCAATGGTAGAGCAACATATGAGATAAATGGCTTACAGCTGCAAACATTAGACTTGGAGAAGGAATTGGGAGTACTGGTTGATAACAAGTTAAATACCCATATTCAATAGCAAGCAATAAATCTTGGATTCATAAAAAGGGAAATAAAATCATGAGATGCTAGTATACGATTTCCTCTGTATAAATCATATGAAAGACCACATCTGGAGTATGCAATACAGTTTTGTGCACCACACTATAAGAAGAACATTACCATACTAGAACAGGTACAAAGGTGGGCAGCTAAATTAATAAGGGGGATGGGAGATTTCACTTACCAAGAAAGGTTGGACAAACTGGGTTTATTTAGCTTGGAAAAAAGATGGCTAAGGGTTGAACATACTGTATATAAATACATCAGAGGGCAATACAAAAGCTTGGTCCCTAGGCTTGTATAATGGACAAGGGGCCATGATCTGCATATAGAGGAAAAAATGTTTTGCCATCTATTTAGGAAGGGGGTTCTTTACAGCAAGAGTTGTTAAAATGTGGAATATTTTACCACAGGAAATAGTTTTGACTAATTCTATACCTGCTTATAAAAGAGGTTTGGACGCTTTCCTTGCATTAAAGGACATCCGCAGCTATAATTACTACTTAATTCCTAGCAAAGATGATCCAGGGATTTTACTTGACTGCCACATGGAGTCTGGAATGATTTTTTTCCCCATAAAGGTTGATTGGCCCAAGCCATGTAGGGTTTTCACCCCTTCCCCAGGATCAACTGGGATATTTGAGTAGTAAGAGGGAAATGTATCTAATGCTTATTTATTTTTTGTGTTTGGACTTGATGGACAAATGTCTTTTTTTCAACCAAACTATGCACTGTATTTTTCAGCATATAAGACGCTCTGGACTATAAGACACACCTAGATTTGGATGGCAAAATTCTGGAGGGGAAAATGACTAAACCTGGTGAATTTATGGGTCAGAGGCATCTTAAAGACCCCTCCCAACTTGTTTTTAATTTACACTAACCAGCTACTCTACACTAATCTATGCTACACCTACCAGCTAAGCTACACTACACTACACTAACCCCTGCTGCCCATCAGCTAAGCTACACTGCTTTACAGACTACACTAACCCCTGCTGCCCACCAGCTAAGCTACACTACATTGCACTACAGGCTACCTACTGCCCACCAGCTAAGCTGCAGTACCCACTACACTACACACTACACTAAACTAGCGCTGAAATCACTCTCACCTCATCCTACTGGCGCGCTCCTTTCCCCCTCGCTCAGGTCCTGCAGCTACACACGCGATCCTCTTCTCTTCTGGTAGTTTCCTGTACACTGCGGCCGCCTGCCACTACATATCTTCAATCCTTTGTTCTTCTTGGCTGGCTTTTTTTCCTGATTAATGGTTCCTTGTGTGACCGAGGTGACACATGTGCACTGGGGTCACGCATGACATAAGGCGCATTTTTGCAGCTGGGGTCCTGCAGGGAGCCCATAATTAGCTAGCAGAAACTGCCCAGAAAGAACGAAGGACCAAAGATGATGACGGCAGGAGGCCGCAGTATACAGGAAACTACGAGAGGAGAAGAGCATCAAGTGCGGAGCTGCAGGACCGGAGCGAGGGAGAGAGGAAATCTCTGGAAAAGGGAGTAAGAACTCATTGTGCCATTTGTTGAGTTGGTGCCTCAGATCCTGTTCTGTAAAACTATGGAATTCACTGCTGGGCCATATGTAGCGCTTGCAGCCTGAGTGCCAAGGTTTGTAATTTTTATCACAGTCTACTCAAAACTAAAAAGAAACTTTTGACTTTCACTCTGTAAAAAACTGAAAAATGTCGGTATTGCTTAGAAACTGATTATTTTGCTGTACTGACTTAGAAAATCAAACTAACATGCTATCTAACATTCCAGGGCAGTTTTGTTGCTGGTTGGACCCCAGTGACAATACAAGAACGGCGGCTCCACATTGGTGTGCACAATGGCTGGGGGTTTGTGCAGGAGCCTCAGGTTGTGGTGGTTGCACCAGAAGCAAGGATAATGAAGGGAGTTTCTACTAGCAGCCTAAAGAAAAGACAAAGCAACCGTCAAACATTGAGGTAAGTCCACCTACCCAGCTCTCTGTTTCTGCTTACATCTCCTGAACTGTCTTCACTTGGCTATAACAGCAGAGGGTGTCATGGTCATCTTCACACTGGCGGTGCAGCAAAGGATGGGTCAAGCTTGATTTTCTAGAAGAAAATCTGTATTTGTACATTAGAGTATCTTGGGTTTTGGCTTTTCTTCAGTTTCCTGAGATAAACCTTGAGGGCCCTTTCACACCAAGGTGGTGCGGTATTTTTACCACACCCCACCGCTGGACAATGAAAGTCTATGGAAACTTTCATACTGCCACGGTACGGCGCGATGCGGCGGAAGTCACGTTTTATCCGCATCCCCGAAGCTAGGACAAAACTACGTTAATGCGTGTACTTGCATCGCTCTGCGTCGGACCGGAAGTCATGTTACTCTCTGGCGATTCAGGGAATTTAAATGTATTGACATTGCGGCATGCATGTGTGGAAGTGTATTTTAACAGTACGCTTCCGTGCACTTCTGCATACTCAAAGCAGGAAGTCACGGCAAGCGCGTTTCACTTCCTGCTTGGCTGGTGGCCAGACAGGGAACACCGCATACTAACACGGTGTTCCCTGAAGGCCTGTTTCTGGCGGTGCGGCGGGCACGACGCACCACAACGCTCCCGCCAATTTGCAGTGTGAAACCGGCCTGAGCCTGATACAAACATCCATTTTTTGTTTCAAAAGTTTTTATTGTTTTATTTTGTTTTAGACAGCATCATTTAACTGACATATTCATTTTGATTGACCAATCCCCAGCCAATTTAACACTTCCATGTAATATGGGAAATTAACCTATACAATCTGTTCTTAGTATAATATGTTAGCCCTCACACTATATGAAAGTGATAAAATTGGCCAATCAAAATTAGATGTGTGTACCAGACTTAAGTGCTGTCATTGAATGGATGATGCCTAAAATAGAAAAACCACATCTCAGTTTGGTCAAAAACAGTAATAGTGTTTCCAGCAGCCATTTGTACATGATTTTCTTTTGTTTGTTTATATTTTGCCTGCACACTCTTTTTACATTTTTTTATTTTCTGTTTGTGCGTCAGAAACATACCATAATTCTAGTTCCTAAAACAGAGTGACAAATCAAATAAAAGGACAAGCAAAATACCATTAGAGAAAAGCTATTAATACAGAGAAAAGTATGTTTTCCTTTTCTGTGATGTGGAACAGCTTTAAATCCTGCTTAGATGTGACATCTAGATTAGCGCTTGTTCCTGCGTCAGTAATGCCGGGTGATCTAACACAGCACCAAGCAGATCTATAGCACTAGCCTTATACTTGTAGAGGAAAAGTTGTGGCAGCTATAAGGTAATGTTCAGAAAATGATTTAAAACTACCTATATTCTCTCCAGCAGCTCCATGGCTCAGACTTTGGTATTAAGAAGCCGCATCCGCCTGCCTGAAATGATCAATGACCCCAGATTTGCTGTCGTCTTTCTACTAGAATATGTCTTCTGTGTTCCTAGCACTATTGGCAGCAAGGTACTGTGAACTTATTCTTCTATTCTTCTTTTATTCGTTTGCAGGTTTTGTTTATCCAAGGACTGACGGTGACATTATAATAGACTTATTACATTGCTATATAAGACTAAACTTAAAGTGGACCTCTGCTGTAAATTCCAAAGTGAAAAAGAGTCAGGGCCCATTCCCACTTGTGCCGTGCGCGGCTGCGAGACGCGCGGCGGCACGAATCCTATCAGCCGTGCGGATTCGCAGCCTCCTGTACCGAAACTGATGGAAATGTCGGCCGAATCGCTGGCGCAAGTGATTCAGCCGGCAGCACGATTGTATCCTATGGCAGAGTTTCCCTGCGCGATCTGTTTGTGGGGAAACTCTGCAGAAACTGCGCCAGTGAAAACGGCCCTCTAAATGACACTTACTATGACTGTTCCCCCTCTTGTTTTTTTACCCAGTGCAGCAACAGCTGACTACTTCATTAAACAGCAGGAAAACATTGTAGCAACTCTGGAATGCAACATACTGTGGCTGGCTCTGCAGTTACTGCACTACTTCTCTCTTCACCTCTCCTCTCTGTGGTAGAAAGGCTTAGGGCCTGTTTCCACTACACGCAGATTCTGCATGCAGAAAACTGACTCCAATGAATGTCTATGGGCCTGTTTCCACTGAACGCGATTTTTCTGATGCAGATTTCCCATAGGCATTCATTGGAGTCAGTTTTCTGCATGCAGAATCTGCAGAGGCAGAAGCAGAGTACCGCTCAGGACAAACCATGAGGCTCCTCCCACCCACGAATGACAATCTGTTAGCAGTCTTTACAAAGGCACAAAACTGCAGTGGCAATTTTTCATGCTGATAGTGTGTGTTTTATATTTACACTGCAGGTCCGCTTCAAGTGCAACTCAAGCCATTTTTTTTTTGTTTCAGTGTAAGGCTTGGACCACACTTGTCAAAATCGCACGTGGTTTTACCACATGCAAAAACAAATTACAACTGAAACCCAATGTTAGTCATTGGGATGGTTCAAACTTAAATGCAAATTTTGCACGCAGAAAAAAAAACATTAATCTTGCAACATAATATTGCACATCCTGTCCTATCTTACATTGTCAGTCATTACCTACTGTAGAATAATTTGTGTGTTTAAACTTAGACAATTGCACATAGTGTTTTACAAATAACATGCTGGAAAAATGCTCGCCATTTCTGCACTGACAAGTGTTGTCCCAGCCTAAGACAGGTTTTATCCTGTGTTAAAGAGGAACTTCAGCCTAAACAAACATTATTAAAAACAACTATTTATTATTATAATTTAGAAAATAGATTTTATTTCTAAAATCTTGTATTTTTAATTTCGGTCCACTTTAAAAAAAAAAAAATGCCCTGGCAATTTTCTTTTGTGCAGCTAAAAATGAGTCTTGGGTAAGAAAAACAAAGTTCTGATTCTGTGAAACTGTTAAAGAAACACCAAGCTTTTTCAGTGCTGCTGAGTAGATTTTTAGTCTGGAACTTTACTTTTAGTTTTATTACCATCTGTATATGTGTTGGAAAGATTTCTTGTCACTGCCAGCTGAGAGATCATCTAAATCGGGGGTGCTCAATAGGTCGACCGCCTATTTGGTAGATCGCGGCCTCTTGGCCGCGTCTTGACAAATATCACGGCCTTTTGTGTTTGATACACCAGCCGCGCATTGTAACTAATCAGCCGCGGCTGTCAGAAAATGGCCGCGGCTGTCAGAAAATGCTTCCCAGCACACTGAGGGGAGAGGCGCGGCTGACAGCACAGAGGTGTGGCTGAAGGGGAGAGGAGCCAATTTTGAGCTTCTCCTCTCCCTCCCCTCTGATGGGCAGGAGTTGTGGCCACGCCCCCCCAGGTCCCGCGGGTCTTACAATCACGCGCCGAGGCCGACACCTGACCGCCATCTTGTCTTGTGAGACGCGCCGGAGAGGCTTTGAGGTGGGCACATTACGTGGTGGGTCGGGTCGGTCGCTGTTGAGGTCGGGTCGGTCGCTGTTGAGGTCGAGTGGATTCTTACTGCGGGGTAGTGGTATGTGCAGGGGGAAGGGGATTTAGTGTTTTAATATTAGAAGCCATGTGCTGTGTGGGGGGGAGAACGATCGTTGGGGGGGGGGGGGTTAGTGGGGTTAAGTGCTAGTGGGGTTAAGTTTATAAATGTGGGTACCTGTGTATCTGTGTGGGGGAGGGGGGGAGATACTATGTGCATCTGCTGCCAAATATACTGGGGTGGGAAGGGGGGCTTTCATGTCACACTGTGTGTGTGTGTGGGGGGGGGGGGGGGATACTGTGTGCATCTGCTGCCAAATATAGGCCCCTATACCTGGCGAAGCTACACTGAGGGCTCCTATACTTGGCTAAGCTACACTGAGGGCCCCTATACTTGGCTAAGCTACACTGAGGGCCCCTATACTTGGCTAAGCTACACTGAGGGCCCCTATACCTGGCTAAGCTACACTGAGGGCTCCTATACTTGGCTAAGCTACACTGAGGGCCCATATACCTGGCTAAGCTACACTGAGGACTCCTATACCTGGCTAAGCTACACTGAGGGCCCCTATACCTGGCTAAGCTACACTGAGGGCCCATATACCTGGCTAAGCTACACTGAGGGCCCCTATACTTGGCTAAGCTACACTGAGGGCCCCTATACCTGGCTAAGCTACACTGAGGGCTCCTATACCTGGCTAAGCTACACTGAGGGCCCCTATACTTGGCTAAGCTACACTGAGGGCCCCTATACTTGGCTAAGCTACACTGAGGGCCCCTATACCTGGCTAAGCTACACTGAGGGCTCCTATACCTGGCTAAGCTACACTGAGGGCTCCTATACCTGGCTAAGCTACACTGAGGGCCCCTATACTTGGCTAAGCTACACTGAGGGCTCCTATACTTGGCTAAGCTACACTGAGGGCCCCTATACCTGGCTAAGCTACACTGAGGGCTCCTATACTTGGCTAAGCTACACTGAGGGCCCATATACCTGGCTAAGCTACACTGAGGGCTCCTATACCTGGCTAAGCTACACTGAGGGCCCCTATACCTGGATAAGCTACACTGGGGGCCCCTATACCTGGCTAACCTACACTCGGGGCCCAAATGCCAGGCTAACCTACACTGGGGGCCCATATGCCTGGCTAACCTACACTGGGGCCCATATGCCTGGCTAACCTACACTGGGGCCCATATGCCTGGCTAACCTACACTGGGGGCCCATATGCCTGGCTAACCTACACTGGGGGCCCATATGCCTGGCTAACCTACACTGGGGGCCCATATGCCTGGCTAACCTACACTGGGGGCCCATATACCTGGCTAACCTTGACTGGGGGCCCATATACCTGGCTAACCTATACTGAGGGCACGTAACCCATGCTGCAGGCACATACACCTGGCTAACCTACGTCGGGGGGGGGGGGGGGGGCATGCTTAGCATTTGGGACGTTGGTAGATCTCCTGGCCTCGGCAAATTTTAAAGTAGCTCGCGAGCCGAAAAAGTGTGGGCACCCCTGATCTAAATCATGTACAGAAAAATTGATGACAAAAGCTCCCTGTCTGAAGAAAAGACAAAAATAAGAAAACATTTTAAATCTTACTATCAACCCAAAACTATAAAGTAACATTTTGTCTTTAGTTCCATTTTAATGATATTGACAGCATTCAACTAGATGAAAAAAATTAGGAAGATTCAACTGGACACGTTTTTGTACTCTAAAACTGGGTTTCTCAACTCATGCCTCAAGTACCCCCAAACAGTGCATAGAAATCCACAGAAGAAGTTAATAAGCTCTTAAAACCCCCAAAAATGGTGGTCTGCACACACATGCCCTCTTGGCTTGTTTTCAATCTGCGTATAAATCTCTGTGTAACTTCCTCAATACCTCAAACTAAGTAAATCAATACAGAAAAACTTACCACGATACAATAATAATAATAATAATAATAATAATAATAGTTATCCAACAACTCTGTGTCCTCTGTGTCCTCTTGAGCAACCACCAACTCTCAGCACGGCGGTGCAGTGGTTAGCGCTCTCGCCTTGCAGCGCTGGGTCCCTGGTTCGAATCCCAGCCAGGTCAACATCTGCAAGGAGTATGTTCTCCCTGCGTGGGTGTCTGTGTGGGTTTCCTCCGGGCACCCCGGTTTCCTCCCACATCCCAAAAACATACAGATAAGTTAATTGGCTTCCCCCTAAATTGGCCATAGACTATGATACATACACTACACGATACATACATAGACATATGACTATAGTAGAGACTAGATTGTGAGCTCCTCTGAGGGACAGTTAGTGACTACACTATATACTCTGTAGATGTCGGCGCTATATAAATACTAAATAATAATAATAATACGGGTCTCACAACCGCTCACCCTTTAACTGTGCTAACACACCAACAGCAGTAATGTGTGTTAAGAACAGTTCACTCACCAGATAATTAAAACTGATCACTTTCTCCGCCACATGCTCAACAGGATGGCCTCTCACCCTTTCTCCTGTTGTCCAGATTATAAGACAGCAATAGCACTCAAGGGTGTCCCAATAACTGTTTCCATCTTCCAGTTCACAGGAGGGAATTAAGCTCCTCCCAGTGCGTTTCGTACAGACATTCTCCTCGTACTGACATGCTCATTTAGGGGCTTTGTATGAAAAACATTGGGTGAGCTTTAGGATGGGAGCGATCAGCCCAAGGAAAAGAGTCTGCTGTTTAATACGCTTTTTATTCATATTTTTTATTGGTGCAAAGTTTCTGTTGGAGCGAAGTCCCAGTGGGTGCTAAGCTCCAGTTGATGCAAAGTTACAGTGGGAGCCAATTAGCTGTGGGTGCTAATGTTCCTGGGGCTCCATTATAATTTTGCTTGGGGGCATGGGGCTATTGTTATGCCCTATAAATTATGGTATCTATTGTGTCAGGGTTTGCCCTGATAGCCTGATCTGTTTATTCCTTCTTTAATACAGGTGGGAAAAAAAAGAAAGAGAGCAAACCTATTGCAATTTGGAACTTTTTTTGTTCTAAGAATCATAATCAAAATCAATTTATTTCGCCAAGTAAGTTTGCACCTACAAGGAATTTGTCTTGGCAGTTGCTTAACAAACGCAAACACAAACAAAAAAATACAAGGACAGACAGTATGTATATTACAAGTCAAGGGACAGTATGTGAGTATAGTGACAGTAACAACACAGAACCTGAGAGAAACAGCAACTAACAAAAATGTTCCCTGACAGGGGAATAAAACTTAACGTTTATTAATCCATTAAAAATCCTCGCAAGACTGTCATATTAGTAGCTACATACAGATAGTTGATGCAGTAGGTAAGGTAAATTTGGAGTAGAACTCTCCTCCTACTTCAGCTAAGAGGTGCTTATTACAAAATTACAAAGACCCCCCACCATATAAAAAACCTGACATGTTTCACTTCCTGATGGAAGCTTTCTCAAGGGACAAAGTGCAGTGCATTAGTGCAATATAGTGAAAAGATAGATTACAAAGTAATTAAAACATTATAAATTGTAGCATAGCGTATAGGCCTATGACAACAGCCTGTTGTCATAGGCCTATACGCTATGCTACAATTTATAATGTTTTAATTACTTTGTAATCTATCTTTTCACTATATTGCACTAATGCACTGCACTTTGTCCCTTGAGAAAGCTTCCATCAGGAAGTGAAACATGTCGGGTTTTTTATATGGTGGGGAGTCTTTGTAATTTTGTAATAAGCACCTCTTAGCTGAAGTAGGAGGAGAGTTCTACTCCAAATTTACCCTACCTACTGCATCAACTATCTGTATGTAGCTACTAATATGACAGTCTTGCTAGGATTTTTAATGGATTAATAAACGTTAAGTTTTATTCCCGTCAGGGAACATTTTTGTTAGTTATAGTGACAGTAAGCAAGGTGATAATTGTTCATTTTCAATTCTGTCCTGATTACTTTCAAGTCCTAGCAGCCCTAGCGTGGTTCAGCATGAAGTATGGCTACCGCCTGAGGAAAAAAGCTGTTCCTGTGTCTAGAGGTTTTGGTAGCGATTGACCGGAATCTTACTCCTGAAGGCAAGAGCTGGAAGCAGGGGCGTAGCAATAGGGGGTGCAGAGGTAGCGACCGCATCGGGGCCCCTTGGGCCAGAGGGGCCCCAAAGGGCCCTTCCTCAACTACAGTATTAGCTCTCTATTGGTCCTGTGCTCATAATAACCACTTCTATAGATACTTTGAATAGTGGAAATCATTAACAAGCTGTTCTCCATCCCCTTCTTGCACCTCTTATATTGTGGTTGTCCTTGGCAGGTTTTGGTGCGCTGGATCAATTGTTATGTATAGAGTGCTTGGGGGGCCCCATTGTAAAACTTGCATCGGGGCCCAAAGCTCCTTAGCTACGCCACTGGCTGGAAGATGGAGTGAGCTGGGTGAGAGGGGTCAGAGGCAATTTTGGTTGCTCTCTTTCTGCACCGGCTAGCGAAGGTAAGCTACAGCCAATTATCCTTTCCGCTGATCGGATGATGCGCTGCAGCCTCCCCTTTTCTAATGCTGAGCAGGAGCTGAACCATACAGTCATACCATGTTATCTTGGATTCGATGATTGCAGTGTAGAACCGCACCATTAGATTTTTAGGTAGGCCAAACTTTCTCAGCTGCTGTAGATGGTACATCCTCTGCTGCGCTCATGCATAAGATGTAAGATGGGGGAGTAGGGATAGGAACTGTAAAAAAATTGGAGATTTGTTTTAAAGGTTGTAGTTTTCTCAGCCGTGACCTGGATTATTCCAGCTCAGATATATAAAGTGCTGTTTTATGTTGCACAATCTAACACTTCAGTATGTGCGCTCTTGGTGTGTGTGAAGAATCTCATAAAGCAAGAGCATATGCTGCAGATCACTTATCAGGCACGTTTTAGCGTGTTGTTGTTATCTTGCAGAGTTGTCCTATCACTTCACTTTCATTTCCTCGCAAATACATTTTTCTGCGTGCAGCAAGTATTACTCGATAAGCCTGCGTTCTCTCTTTTATGTGACTTGCATTTTTTCAGAGAAGCTTGTCATGTCACAAAATGTGAGCAAACCTGCAAAACTGCTGCATTTTGTGGCGGCTGTAAATACTTGCTGTGAGCGTTCATACTATGTTGATGAAGGTGGTCGGCCCCTGATCCTCGTATGTGCTGTATTCAAGAGGAGCCCAATTTTCTTGATATTGAAGAATTGCTTCCTCCCTTCCAGCACTGAGCACAAACTTCAGCAGTTTAATAGCTCAATGCCAGGAGCTCACTAGAAAGCAAAGGATTTGGTGTTCAAAAAGTTGTTACTGGACTTTTGCATTGGATTGGGTGTGGATTAGTTGTAAACTGATAAAGCTTAAGGTGGCCAACTAACGATACAATTTGCGCAGCAATTGTTTACGAATGATTCTTTGTATGAACGATTGGAAATGATCGTTTGTGACCACTAATGGAAAAAAATCTCCTAACTGATCCGATCAGATCAATTAAATCGATCCAATTTTCCCATCAATCCGATTGGATTGGTTAGGAGATTTTTGTCTGTTAGTGGTCCCAACCAATCATGTCCAAACATTCATATGAAGAATCGTGCCTAAATGATCAGCAAATTGTATCATTAGTGGCCACCTTTGCTTTCTTGTATAGCAGTGCCCCTGTGAGTTTAAAGAGGAACTAACTAAGAGGAAAATAACATAATGAACAAAAGTGCTTAATTTGTACAATAATTATGTATAAATGATTTAGCCAGTGTTTGCTCGTTGTAAAATCTTTCCTCTCTCTGATTTACATTCTGACATTTATCATATAGTGACATTTTTACTGCTGGCAGGTGATGTCAGTGGAAGTAGCTGCTGCTTGCTTTTTTGGCAATTGGAAACAGCTGTAATTTCCCACAATGCAACAAGGCTCCCTCAGTGTCATGCCAGCACCATGTTCCTGGCATCACACTGTGGGAGGGGCTTTAACACAATATTAGCCATACAGAGTCCTCTGATGATCAGTTTAAGAAAAGGTAGAGATTTTTCATGGGAAAGGAGGTATCAGCTACTGATTGGAATTAAGTTCAATCCTTGGTCACGGTTTCTCTTTAAGGATTTGAGCCTTAGTGCTAAATCACATGGACTTTGAGATGTGTCTTGTATAGCCGATGCTGAACGCTTTTCTATAAATGAGCAGAAAAGCTTTTGGCATCGGTTTCCATCTTCGCGTTTTAAGCTCCATGGGGGGCATAAAACCAGCAACCATCACAGGATGCTAGAGTAGGAAATTTTTTTATTGACCGCGATGTTTGCACAGTTGCAGGCAAACAACGGTAAATGCATTGAGATGAACGCTCACATTAGCGCCGGCTCACACAGGCTTCTGGGGGCGTCTCGTTTAGTTGATGCAACCAAGCAGAGAAGTGTTTGGCATCAGTTCCCATCGTCACATCATCACATCATCACATCATGTTTTAAGTCCCATGATGGGCAAGGAAATGCTGAACGCAACTGCCGCCAGGACGCTACATGCAGTGTCCAAAATTTTGATGTACCGCAACGTTTGCGCAGTTGCCATAAAATGACGGTAAACGCATTGAGATGAATGCTCCCATTCATCTCAGTGCGGGCACCAATCTACCGTAGTGGTAAAAGATGTCCCTGAACGCTAGCAGCCGGCAATCTGATCCAAGCCTTCATCTTGATGCGGGCGTTGGTTGATCCCGGTGGTAAACGTCATCCACGCACACCGGCAACCGCCCGTCTGAACTAAGCCTTATTTCAGCAATCATAGATTGTCGCTCTTGTGTATTTTTCTGTTTGGTTACATTAACAGATGTGGCAGCGTAACAGGTTCACTTTAATGCTTATTGCATTGGTGAGAAAAGCATTTACACCTTCATGATTTCTCCTTTGATTGCATGCTTTTCACACGCTTCTCACGCCAAGTTCTTTTAAGCTGATGTGAAACGCCGCTATTGCTGAGAAAAAAAAAAAAAGCAATCCCTTAAAGGGAACCTGAAGCGAGGAAAATTATTTAAAATAAACACATGACGTAGCTGCAAATGAATATTACATACTAATCTCACCATCAGTTCCTCTCAGAAGCTCACCATTGTGTATAGGGCTTTAAAAAGGCACTGTAGTGAAAATAATGTATGGAATTAAATTGCTTTTTTTTACATTTATACATTAACCTCTTAAGGACCACGGGCTCCTCCCCCTACCCCCAGTGACCAGGTTATTTTTTACAAATTAGGGGTCTGCAGCTTTAACTGTGCGCTGCAGAGCCATACCTGTCAGCATACATATGAATCCTCCCCCCTTTTCTGCCCACCAACAGAGCTTTCAGTTGGTGGGCTCTGGTTACTGCTGTGTTGTTTGTTTATTTATTTGTCTTTTTTATTATAAATTTTACAATTTTTTTTACGTATTTGTATATCCCCCCTCCCTCTCTCCCCCCACCAGCCAATCACAGTGATCGACTCTCATAGACATCAGCTTATGAGAACCAATCCCTTTCTGAGCCTCCCAGGGGGACAGCCGAGTGTCACAGCTGTCCCCAGTACACCGCTGCTACAGATTGCAGCGCTGTACAGTTTGCCATCTAACAGTCTATTAGCGGCTGATCGCCACTGACGGACTGATGATGGAGCTCCGCTCTGTGATTCAAGTGGGGATGCGCGACATCCCCTGCAATCTCCACCCCCAGGACTTCACGGCAATTGGCGAAGTGCGGTCCTGGGGGAGCTGCCACGTTCATGCCAATTGGCGGGGGGCGGTCCTGGGGGAGTCGCCATGTTCATGCCAATTGGCGGGGGCGGTCCTGGGGGAGCTGCCACGTTCATGCCAATTGGCGGGGGCGGTCCTGGGGGAGTCGCCACATTCATGCCAATTGGCGGGGGTGGTCCTGGGGGAGCTGCCACGTTCATGCCAATTGGCGGGGGCGGTCCTGGGGGAGCTGCCACGTTCATACCAATTGGCGGGGGGCGGTCCTGGGGGAGCTGCCACGTTCATGCCAATTGGCGTAGTGCGGTCCTGGGGGAGCCGCCACGTTCATGCCAATTGGCGGGGAGCGGTCAGAAAACCATTATCAGTGCTTGACCATTGTAATATCTTTCCTCTCCCCGATTTACATTCTGAAATTTATCTCTGATTATCTCAATTCACAGGTGGCAACATCTTTAGTTCTGCCAGGTGATCTTTGCGGAATGTTCATTTACTGAGAGTTCAAATACTGCTTGCTTGGCAGTTGGAAACAGCTGTTATTTCCCTCAATGCAATGAGGTTCACAGACAGCAAGCTGTCATTGCCCTGACATAACACTGCGGGAAGGGTTTCACCAGATTAACAGCCATACCCCCCCCCCCCCCCCCACCACCACCACCGGTGATCTATTCAAGAAAAGGGAAAGACTTGTCATGAAAAAGGGGGTATCAGCTACTGATTGAGATGAAGTTCAATCTTGGGTTAATGTTCCTCTTTAAGTTTGACTGCATTTGCTGCATGCTTGTTTCAGGTGCATGATTGCAGACACAACTGTTTCATGAAAGATCAGCAGGATGCCAGGTAACTGGATTTAAAAAAAATAAATAAATTAATATGGCAGACTGTATATTCCTCTCACTTCAGTTCTCCATTAAGCTTGCTTCTATAGTTCCTTACAAAAAGCTCCACTCTCTAGGCTGCTGCTCACCTGCCTATGTTTTGTGGCAAGCTTGACAATACATTTTATTCTGAGTTACAGATGATCTATTTGAGGGGTGTAGACAGGAAGTCCTTCTTTACATTTCTTGAAATTCCACTTTAAAGCCATTTTGACCTATCCTGTCAGAATGATTCAAAAAGTCCCTCAGCTATGAGCTCTGAAGTTATACGTATGTGAGGAGTTCTGTGGCCTGTGTATAAGAAGCATAAGACCGTGAGCCGTATGGTCTTTAACCAGGTCACAGAGCTTTTGCTGTGCATATGGCTCTAGGGGGCACATTTATCCTCTATAATTCAGACCTGCTCAGCTGTTTATTGATTGGCATATACTGTGGCATATGTACACAGAAGACAACAGATATATACATGTAAATGCTTTTGAATGTGCATATTGTCCTGATATTTGAATAATAGTCTCTCTAGGGTACATATATAGTTTATTTTATGAACATGTATAGCTGTAAACACATTCACTATCATTTATAAAGCATTACCGCATTCGGTAATGCAGAAAACAGCTGACTTTACCGAGCACTTAGCAAAATGTCAATTCATGAAAGCAGTTACCGCATGAAAAGCTGAAATTACTGAGCAGTGAGGTAAATTACCAACTTGTGCGGTAATTACCTCAACACATGCCAGTAAATGTCAATTCATAAAGATTAGAACAGGCGGTAATGGCACGGAACATACCGCCTGCTTTGAAGTGGTTATAAGAGAAAAGTCTATGCGGGACTGTATGATGTTAATATAGACTCACAAGCAGAAGCAGTGAGATCTCCCCCCAGGCAGCAGCAGAGCAATCGGAACAAACAAGGCTTTCCCTGAATACCTTAGGCTGTGTTGCCTTTTTAGCCTCTTGGATTCCTGTTTTTGAGATGTGTAGGAGCTGGATGAGAAAATCACAAAGCCTGGCATGTGTTAAGTTTCTTGAAGTTCTTCTAAGCAGTGTCAATTAAATAGATTGTTAAGAAAGACTAATAGACAGATTCAGAGCAGATTCAGTGCAAGCAGAGGCAGTATAACAAAACATGCACATATTCTGATGTTACCGCCAGTTTACTTCGGTAAATCCCCGCACTTCTATCGCAGCTGTGAACATTTTTATGAATTAGCACACAAAAGACTAAAATACTGAATGCAGTATTTTCCCGACCAGATATATTTACCACACAGCCTTTTATGAATGATAGTCATTGCATATAAAGAGTACATACAACGGCCCATGTCAATAACTGTTCATTGTTTGAATTTAAGGTTACATAGGTATCCACCAGACATGCTTGAAGTGCTGGGCTTTTGTATATGAACAAAAGTAGCTTGTTTTGTTAACTTTCATGGCTGTACCCTCATATGAATGTTTATTTTTAAACTCATATTTTCACGCAAAAATAAAGTATACAAACATGACGTATAAGCTTTGAATAGCTCCCTTCCCCCAGCATGATTTTTATAACATGTTTTGCTTGGCATTGTAGATTAATTAAAGTAGAGGTGTTGGGTACATTGATTTCTGCTAAGGCTGGACAGCCAGCATTGTACAGACATGGGAAATGAGAAATCAGTGACAAAGTGGCACCCAACAGCTTCAGACACGTTTTTCTTTGATCTCATGAGAGATGTAGAGAAACCACCTAGGGATAGGAATGGGTCTGTACTGACGCTCCTGGCATAAGAACTCCATGGGTTTCCTTTCATGAGTGATAGACTACATGTTGTGAGACCCCTTGTTATCTGTAGAACATGTTAAAAATTATTCTGCTGAGACATTTATTAACTAATTGCTCTCCTAGGGAGCCCCAGCCAATGCATTTTACTAAAGCTATACTTGTATTTTAAAGACACCTCCTGTTCTGAGTATTTGAAGACCCTCAATGTTTTGAACTTTCTGACAATCTTACCAAACCAAAGCCGGCAGCAAGCTGGAATGGAAGGGTCATTTTTAAGAATTGTATTGTATAAGGTTTTAGATTAATTTTAAGTGTACTGGAGTCACATTTCCAGCATTTCTAAGAAACCTGCTGTGAGAGGAATTTGGCGGCTGTCATCTTTATTCCTTTTAAAAAATCAGAAGCCAAGATATAGAGCCGGTGGGCTGTTTACAGTGTAATAGCCTAGAAGGTTTTACACATATAGAAAGACAGACTTCTTCAACCCCCTGGCCTTACCGATTGGTGTCTGGCAAACCCTCCACAGGGCAACATACATAGATTCAGCAAAGAAACCCACAGCAACAAAGTAAAATCCAGGAACTTTTATTTAGCACATTCAACGGACAGAAAGGTAGGTAGGCAATGCGTTTTAGACACGCAGGTCCTTTGTTATAGCTCGCCTTATACAAACAGGAAATTAGGTATATACAAAATACTCCGTCCATTCAGGGCTGGGCCACACACCTAACAGGTAACGAAATGAGCCCACACCTAAAAGATCTTGAGAAACAATGGATTGGAATCATCAGTATACATTTAAAATCATTGTAATGTCACTTTAATACAAAAGATGAAACTGTAACTGTCGGTCATAAAATTAAAAATCAATTATTTATTTTTATCTGGTAAACAAGTAATAAGGTTGCTAACCAGGCAGTCCAAAAGTTAAAGTCAACTATTACTTTTCTTGTTGATAAACGATCATTCCCCAGTTTACCTGACTTTTATTTGATACACAAAAAGGAAGTTGCAGGGCATGCTAGGTTGTCCTTTTTTGCTTCTCTACTTCCCCTCAGATTTAACTAATGCAGCCTGATTGGCTGAAGCCTCTTTCCCTCCTGTTTTCCTCAGTTCCTCTCTGATTGGCCAATATTTCTCATGCTGAGACAATGCACTTTCTACGAATATAGTGAAGGGAGGGCAAATCAGGCAGAGGAGAGTAAGAGAGGAAATTACATCAGGATTCACTTCAAAATAGCCACAGTTACAATGGGAAATGCTAAATTGGATTTTTTTTTTCTGTAGAAAAATCACTAGAATAAAAATGGGGACAGTGCAATACATATATTATGTAAGTAGAGAAAGTATTTATCTACTTATATATGTGTTTTTTTTCTGAGATATTATGGCTGACAGCTCCTCTTTAAGAGCCTGCCTTGCGTTTAAACCATCCGGCACTCTAGTATCCAGAATGAAAAACTATTGCATTTCACACAATAACAATTAGGGAAAAACATCACCCCCTCTCACTGAGCGAATCCATTTCTCAACACCCTTAACCTCCCTGGCGGTATATTTCTTTCCTGATTTTAGACTCTAAAAGTGGTACAATTTTTTCATGTGCTTTTAGAAAAAGCAGGAACAAAATCTTTCTGCAGAGAGATTTCCTGCAGCCCTGCACATTACTGACCTCCCAGGGATCCAGCGCTGCAATTCTTTCTCCTTTCCTCCGAGTGGTGCTCTACGACTATGGGGAGATTGCTGTCTGTCAGATCCTGGTCTTGCATGTTGTAAAAATTTTGTTTTCCATGTGGCTGCTGTTGTTATTTAGCTACAGCAAAGATTACTGTTATCACTAGTTGATTTTGTTCATGGGCGATACCTTCTACTTTCTTTCCCTAGAGTGTTGCCAAAGAACATTTGGGCATTCCTAAGTTTATTATTGTCTATATCTGTCCTGTTCCTTTTATTTCTATTTGGCTATGTCTGCCATTTATCCTACTAATCCTAAGTATGGATTTATCGACTGTTTGATGTGCTACCCTCAGCCTTCCCAGGTGACTTTTAAAAACAAAAAAGTTAGATACTTAGCTCAGTAGAGGGAAGTCTCTGGATGCTGGAGAGGCTTCTCGGATCTTTCTTGAGCCTATTGTTGCTCGTCCAGTTCCCCTTCTTCTTCACAGCCATGGTCCTGTCTGTGTAACTGCCCGCCCCTGTGCACTAACACGGAGCTCCTTGTGCTCAGAAGAAAAAGCTGTGCATGAACAACTTCATTCTACTGCATGGGCCTTCATGCATCTGAGTTTGTACATTCACTCTGCGTTTGTTTAGAGATATTAGCCTTTCTAATTACCTCTTATCAGCAAGTAATCATAAAGTGTAAATCAGGGATGTCAGCTGTGTCTGAGCTGTGCCATTGTTCTGTGCTAATATGTAAACACTGAAGGTTAACCATTTCTGTGCTCCCAGGAAGTAAACACTGCAGATTAATTGTAGGAGTTCTATAGGTTGCTTATCTTTTAGTGCAGAGAGGAAGTTCAGAGTTTGGGTCAATTTTAAGTGCTGTAGTACCCTCCAGTGAAAGCAAACCTATTTTGAATTTCTTGTTGTTGACTGTTAATTTCACTACATTTGTTTTATATGGATCCATCATCGGTGGGGTACCTGGATAGTGTACTGCTTAAAGAAAACCTTAACTGAAAATTAAAAAGTCAAAATAAACATACACAAGTCATACTTACCTCCTGTGTAGTCTACTCCTCAATTTCTTTCTCCTCTCCCGCATCCTGTTTGTTCACTGTGATCAAGGGAATTCTCTGTCCTCCATTTTGAAAATGGCAGTTACCCCGTAACAGCTTCCTGGTCTGCACACTGTTAAACTGTAACATCACCCACTTCAGCCATAGGGAAACATGGACATTACCTGGCACAGCAGTTGTCCTCTCAGCTGTAACTGACATGAACTGATATATAACTGACAGCAACTGATACATTTCAGTTCTGACAAAATGTTGTCAGAACTGGAAGGGATTATTGTCAGAAGAAAATGGTGAGCTCCTGAGAGGAACTGATGGCGAGGTAACTATGTAATGTTCATTTGAAGTTACCTCATGTGTTTATTTTAAATAATTTTACTCACTTCAGGTTCCCTTTAAGGGCTCTGCCTCTGACACAGGAGACGGTTCGATGTCTCTCAGCGCCTATTCAGTAGGAGACCTGCCAACCTTAATTATTTCTTTTGATCCTTCTAAATTATTTGCAGTCCTGTCCTGCGGTATTGCAAGAATCTTCAAATTAATTATTACATTATCTTTTTGAGCATTGCCCAAGATTTGCTTGTAGTCTACAAGGGTCAAAACAACGTTGTACTCAGCACACTACTTTGAAGATTGTTGCTGCACATGTATGTGATCTATAGGCTCCACTCACCTGCTAGCGTAAACTTCAAGTCTATTATACAGTAGACTGAAGAGCACTGTATAAACAGCATTCAGTAAAGTCAATACTTTGTAGTTGCTGCAATTTCTTTTGTCACCTTTTTATGTGTTGGTACTGCTAAACATACCCTCATTCTACTGCCCTGGCATTTCTCTTCCTTTCAGACCTTTAATGCCAATTCATACACTTTTCCCCCCAAAGAATGGCTCCAACATTTTCTAAAAGTTCAGCAGTCATGCTGTCACTTGCTGGTGATGTCTAGTTTTTTAGTTTCATTATTATCTCCATAGCTTCAGCTTCTGTTGGCTCATGTACATCAGGATCAGCAGTGAAATACACTTCTGCTTCTTCTCCCCTCACTTGACATTCTTACATCTCACTCTCATAAAGAGCCATTACATATTTCCTCCATTATTCCATAATTGAAGTGCCTTCAGAAAGTAGGTTTCCATTGTGAAAGCCTTTCATAGTTCTGTATACCTTCCTTCTATTTTTTAGGGTGCCGAACTCTTCTAGCTCACATGTCTTATATTTGCTGATTCCCTTTTCTTTTTCCTATTGAGGCCGTATGATTCTTTTCTCCTTTGCCTGTATTCATCCATATTTGCTTCTATTGCTCTTTGAAGGTATTTTGGCCTTGCTTCATTCTGTAGTTCCATCGCTCCTCCACATTCTTTATCATACCAATCTTCATTTCTAGATCTATGCTTCTATCCTATTATGCTGCCTGCTGCACTTACTATTGCCTTTTTAGTGCTCATCCATCTTTCATCTACACTTTTGTACTGATTCCAACCATTCAGTTTTACAGCCAGTTCCTTTCTACATGCTTCTTGTACAGCAGATGACTGAAGTTTTTTACAGTCCCACTTTTTGGGCTTTTCCTCCTTGGATCCTGTACCTTGGCAATTCACTGTCTCATCTCTCTACTCTTACTAAATAATCAGTAAATTGGAGTCACAGTTGGCCCTCTTGACTGATCTCACATGCTGTTCAGATGATGGACATCTCCATGATATGTGGTCGGTTTGATTGCACACATTTCTCCCTGGTAGTTTCTGTGTGAATCATTGTGTGCTGAAACCACATGCTACTTATAATTACCCTCCGAGATTCCACTAAATTACAGAATTTTTTTTATCCATGATTTCTACCAGATTCTTTGAGGAGACAAAATCTGTTTCATCCAGTTTTACTATTGACATAACAAGAATTACATTTGTTATGTTTTATGAGTTAATTACATATCTACATGTGTTCGCTGTAAACTCTTTTCTACATCTTCCTTAGCATATTTTGGAGCACAGGCTTTGATGCATGTTATATTGAAAAACAAAAACAGCTTTTGACTCTTAATGTTCAGATTCTGTCATTAATTGGTTCAAATCAGCTGACCTTCTTTAGTTTTGAACTAGAATTCTCTTTTATACATTCCTCGTCTGTGGTCCAATGTAAAGGAATGAATGATTCTTCTTATTTATTTACCTGGTAATCTCCAACACACTTGCTGAACACCTGCAATTTGTATGTAATAAGTTTCTAACTGATATGATTTATTCCATCTGTCCCATTTCTCACAGCATCTGGTCATCCCTCGAACTTTATTTCCAGTTGAGAACTGTCCCCATCTTCTCTCCTTTTCCCAGGTAACTTCCGTAAAAAAAAAAAAAAAAGTCTGTGCCTGTATTCCTGGCAAAAGATTTTGATAATGTAGGGTTGCTAACCATGCAGTCAACCCCAAGCTGGGAACCAGAAACTATTGCAGACTTTTTAGTGCCTGAAGTGCTCTCTTCACCTTGGCAAATGAGTGCCTGGTTGCAGTCGGACTTCTCTCACTCAGTCTTTATGTACTGCGATAAGTGTATTTTCTACCACTAAGCTTGATGCCAACCCTGCTGCCGATCTACACCATCATTTCAGGCCAGAAAATAAATTTCACCCAGGATCCATGCCAGGACTCCCTTCTCTCATCTTCATGCTGATCTAAATGTATTGGTTACCTCCATCTTCAGATGGATTGCTGAACATAAGAGGTGAGAGTGGAGCTGAAACCTTGGGCTAAATTACGTATCTTCTGTGTAGTCATAAGTTGTTCATCCCTCTCCTTTAGATCCCAATTAATGCACGGGTACATTTTTAAAAGAGAAATTTAACATTTAGGTACAAAACATCCTATTTACCATAGTACTAAAGTCTTTGAAAGGATCTCAAAAACAATAACAAAAGACACAGTGCCAAAATAGTATAGTAACTTAAACAATGAAATGTTAGTTGCTAGGAGAGGTAGTCACAGACATAGATCACCCGAGAGGTGACCTCACACCACTCCCAGGTGTTATCATGCTCCAAGTTGAAATGGGTCAAAAACAAACACTTCACCAAAGTTGGGTGCCAACAGGTATAGTGTGGGAGGCACCAAAAAGTGAATAAAATAACTTAAAACCATTTAAAAAGGAGAAAAGTGCTGGACTCTCCTACAAAGATGACAAACCATAAATAACAAATAATGTATCATGCTCAACAAAGTGTGTTTCATGGCTTTATGATACACGCTTCATCAGGTCCCATAGAGCCATAGTGGCAATAAAATAAAACCAAGCTCTTAATATGGTTTAATAAAAAGAGAAAAGGCAAGCATCATTGGGAGCCTTATGAGAAATTTGAATATGATCTTTTCTCCCTGCAAATAATTTTGTATGTAATTTTCAGTGTTTTTCTTAAGGGCACTACACGGAGATTGGATGCAGAATGGATGCAGAATGGATGCAGAAAAACTGACTCCAATGAATGCCTATGGGAAAATCAACAAGACGTAATAATCCGCACCACCTCTAGATCCAGTATCTTCATTTATTATAGAAAAGACATATTAAAATACAAAAAACATAGGGCATTTTTTGTATTTTAATATGTCTTTTCTATAATAAATGAAGATACTGGATCTAGAGGTGGTGCGGATTATTACATCTTGTTGATTCTATGGTCCTGTGATTGTCCAGGACTATTTCTTCTGCACACCTCACCATCTTTAAACTGATGGACAGCCTGTGAGTGCGATTTCATCACCTGAACTGCCTATGGGAAAATCTGCATCAGAAAAAATCGTGTTTAGTGAAAACAGGCCCATAGACATTCATTGGAGTCAGTTTTTCTGCATCCATTCTGCATCCAATCTGCGTGTAGTGGAAACAGGCCCTTAAGCGTAACTACTTGTCTGACTACCATTGCAGTTTTCTGAATCCCATACTGCATGCTAGATCTAGGACAGTGGAACACACAGTTCTGGGAAATTGGAAGATTCAAGAAACTGTTTAACATAAATGGAATAAAAGAAAGTGGAAATCAGACAAAAATTGTGTGGTGAATGAACTAGGTGCAGTATATAAAATTAACTCATGGTGGATTAGGTTTGTTAAAGTTTGTAATGAATTTACTTTTCCTAGACCTGGAAGGACCATCTCTCACTAGTTCCTGACAGATAAAGTTACAGTTGTTATGCACTCAGTTATGAGATGACACTGGGTTTCATACCAGGTTGACACGCTAAAGGCAGTTTCACCTGTATAAATATTAATAATATAAGAGAGAGCTTACGCAGACACAAGAGAGGATTTTGCTCACTGCTGCAGTCTCATTAGACATCTGTCAGCATGCTAATTGGAGAGGCCTTTTTCTGGGTTAAAAATGCCATATAAATTATTGAAGGCGATGGTGAAATCTTTCTCACCGATGTCACTTCATGTTTTGTATGTCCCTTGTGACAGCACTGACTGCCCGGCTGCTCGTCCACAGATAACCCTTGTTTGTCACTCTAAACAATGAAGCACTCTGATCATTTATATCATATTTTAAAAATGGAATTTGCTATTAAAAATGAACTTGCTGCTCATTAATTTCCATCTTTAGTTAGTAGAGTTTTGCCTTTTTGTAGTGGAGGTCCAGCCACAAATGTTTATCGTGCTTTCGTTTGACTTTGGAATGTACCGTATTAAATGGCTACTTGATTATTAGTGGTGCCTGGGTTCTCCTTGGGGACATTTCAGTTCACTTCCTGTCCTCTGCAATATGGTTTCTGAGCACAGGAAGTTAGTGGAAAATGGGGACATAGACAGCAATTGAAATAGACTTTAATAGTAAGGAAAAATTAGAACATTGTTTATGTTATTTGTTCCTGTTTATGAGTATATTCCTTACATCGTGGCCCATATGCAATTCTTTTTTTCTCCTGTGTTTTCTCCTAGGTGAGATTTTTAAATGTGTCAATGAAATGCCTTTTAAACCACCAACCAGCAAGGAAATACTCAAAATAATTGTGAGAGCACTTGTTCACCTACTTTTTGGTACCTTTTCAATTGCAAAATTATGGGAAATTATTTTAAATGGAAGGGAAAAAATTATCTCCTAGGAGAAAACTCAAGAGAAAAGTTTAATTGCATATGGGCCCGTGTTCCAGTGAGACAGGTTCACGGAGATGAGAATGTAATGGAAAACCTATTTAAAGTGTACCTGAAGTGACAAGACATTATAATATAGACGATTATGTACAGTGCCATGCACAGAAATAACTAGGCTGTGTTCCTTTTTATGCCTGAAAGAGTTAAAGATTCAGGTAGGCAAGTGACTAAGTGTAACCCTTACTGATAAGGAATAACAGCTATAACACTCTTGCCTGGCAGAAAACATTTTCTGAGAGCATGGAATAGATAAAAAAAGGTCAATAGTTCATATATTTTAGCTCTGGGACACTTGAAAGACTATGTCCTTAATTAGAGACAATAAAGCATTACATTTATCATTTAAGTTTTAAAACGTAAAAGAAAACTGCTGGATATGTAAAAAAAAAAAAGGCCAGTTTTAGGAGAAGGATAGATGACAGCGGTGGCAGGGAGCAGTGTAGACACTTCAGAAGGACCTGGAAACCACGCAATGTAGTGCTTGCTGGGAGCTGGAAAATGAGAGGGAAATATACTTACTAACATGCTGCAACGTGCACTCTGCATTGGGAGGAAGGGAGCTTGGAAGGCACTTTTGTAATGCATGTGCCCTAAATCTAATGATGCGCATGTGCCCTAAATCTAATGATGCGCATGTGCCCATTACAGACACTTGCAGGGGTGTGACTATAGGTGAGTAGCCCCTGCATCTGCGGGAATGGGGGGTGCAACTTCTGGCGATCCCTTTCTCCAACACTCTCATCTGATTTTGAAGTTGGATAACTTCACTGGTATGAACAGTAAATTGCATGCTTAAAACATTGCATAAAAAACATGCACAAATATTTGGAACACAATTTAAAACAAAGTCAGAAATTGCAGGGTGAAAGCTGTGTTAGACTTTTCTCTACCGCCTATAGCTCTGCGGCATGAATGGCATAGATTAGAAAGCTGGTGGAAGGAAGGTATTAGGGGATAAACAAGGTACATACAGTACTTCAGGGGGCCCCCCTTAATTCAGCACCCCATATCATAGAACTTGTGTTTTAAGATTTCAAATCATTATTGCATCTCCGAATGGGATATTAGATTCAGCCGGGGCACATTTGCTCTCAATTTGGAGACTGGAATGAAGTCCCTCTTGTGCGCTCTTCTGCATGCTCCTGCACACTTGACAAAAAGCATGTGATGCAAAGTAATGATTAATGCGGTTATGCTGATATTTAATCAAGCCGTTATGGAAAAAAAACATAACTGTTAATATTTATTTTCAGCATCAAGGTGCAATTATTTTCTAATTTACTCTTCGTGGCTCTCTGCTTAGCATGGGGTCTTGGTTTAATTGAGTCACGTTTTAAATGAAAGTTACTAAATAGTGACACATCCCTTCCGATCAGATTCCTGCCAAGCTTTATAAAAATAATTTCATGTGGTGCACAGCTGGGTGGCTCCGGCTCACACCTCCATATCATGTAACCTTGATTTCACATAGAAAATTACACATGTACACATGTCACTCATCCCAAATTACTTACTGTCCCTCACAACAATGCCTCCCCATTGATCAAGTAAAAAAAACAATAAATATAAATAAAGCTGAAGGTTGAAAGGACAGAAGCAAAGCTAAAACTAGAAAAAAGGGAGAATCCTTATTTATACTGTTAATCATAACCCACGGAGGCCTTGTGTTCACTGGGGACCTAAATATCACGCAGGGACTAATCTATTATACGCAGCAGTGACTTGGGAGGGAGTGCTGTGATACCGCATGTCACTTCTCTTGACTGCGGGGATTTATAGCAGACTGACAAAAGTCTAGCATGGCACCAACAATAAATCTTTTCTGTGGAAATATAGCTGGATGTTGGTAGTAAAATGCAAAGAATGCCTGCAGTTAAGGAATAATGAAATTGCCTTGGTCAACTCCCCCCTCCCCCCCCCCCAAAAAAAAACACAAAAAAACAAAAACAAACTGGCTGTACCTGTCATAACCTGCTGTATAGGCCACCTTGAGTTTAGTTTACTGTAACGATCGGTGTCAGCACACTGAGAGAATCTCTGATTATTGGTGATCTGCAGTATCACCAAGAATGCAGATATATACCTGATTATTGATGATCTGCAGAATCACCGATAATACAGATATATTGCTAACCTCTGGACACCTATAGGTATGTAAGTGTTTGATGTAACAGTAGTACTTTGAGTAATGCACCTGCTGGTCAGGTGATATTAGGCAGTAAAGGAACACTGCTCTGAGAGTACAGGAACCTTCCAGCAGCCTGAGACTCCCCAAGGGGTGGAGTCAGGCTGGAGACAGGAAGGGCCAGAGAGTGAGTGACACCTGAAGGTGGATGTCACTATCTGGTCTGGAGACTATCTCTTAAGAGGAGAAATAGCTCTCGAGGTCGGACACGCCTGGTCGGTAACACACGGACAGATAAAGTACAAAGACAGAAGGCTGATTCGGTATCCAAGGCAAGCAGGGTCTGGCAACGGAATATCAGATATGCGAGGTACCGAATCAGTGTACAGAAGAGTAGTCAAGAAAGCAATAAGTCATAACAGATATCAAACAATGCCTTGTCTTGGGTGCGAGGTCCGTGGTCTCAGCACCCTGGAACTAGTCTGGAGTATAACACAAATGGTAATACAGTTCCCTAGTCTGGGTGTGAAGTCCTTGGTCTCTACACCCTGGAACTAGCTCAAGCATAAACAGAATAACAGTTTAAGTAATCTGGCTCAGTGTGAATTCCCAGGTCCACCTGGTTCAAAAACACTGTTGGATCTGACTAAGGTCTGAGTGCTTCCACGTAGTGTTCGCAACGGCAGACAACTTGCAACTGGCCAGCAGTAACTATATATGGAGTAGTGCTCTCCAGCACCACCCCTAATTGATCAACCAATAGTATCCTGCTCTGGAGTCAGCTGATCGGTGTGATCAGCTGACTCTCTCTGCCCAGTATAAGAATTCTGCCTCTCAGCGCGCGCGCGCGCGTTTTCCTAAGCCTGTGTGCACTAACAGACTCAGCCACACCAGACACAAGCTGCCGCATGCAAACCGCCGCGCTGGACGCGGAACCAGCCGCCTTACTGTTGTTGCATGCGGCGGCTTTTCCACGTTCTGCCCTGCTACCAGACACACGCTTCCGCGTGCAAACCACCGCATTGGATGCGGAATCAGCTGCCTCCTCAGTAGCACACGCGGCGGCTTTTCCGCGTTCTCTCACATTTACAAAGAGTGGGAACAATTTCAGCTTATGGGCCTAATGCAGTTGTGGGAGTAATATACCTTACCTGTCTCCCTGTATCGTACACTCTTAACCAGCTGATCCATTTGCCAGTGTAATGTTTCACTGCCTAAGCAAACCCGAAGGGCTGGTTCACACTTGGGTGCTTTTAAGCACTTTGTTGATAGCTGGTGATCAGCAAAGCACTGTTACTAATGTATCTCTATGGGATCATTCTCACTGCAGCATTTGCAGAAATGGCAAATGTACTGCATGCAGCGCTTTGGGGGCGATCGCAATGTGAATCACAGCGCAGATCTCTGCAAAATCGGGATGCGAAATTGTGATTGCATTTAGAGTGTGAACTAGCCCTAAATCACCTGATGCATTTAAAGAATCCGCTTTAACATTAGGTTGCTGCTTTTAGGTGCATTGATAGATGCACAGGGCTACTTCTGTTACTTTTGATGAGCTTTCTTTAGCATCACTTACTATTTCTGTTACAGTTGATGAGCTTTCTTCAGCATCACTTGCTATTTCTGTTACTTTTGATGAGCTTTCTTCAGCATCACTTACTATTTCTGTTACATTTGATGAGCTTTCTTCAGCATCACTTGCTATTTCTGTTACTTTTGATGAGCTTTCTTCAGCATCACTTGCTATTTCTGTTACTTTTGATGAGCTTTTTTCATCATCACTTGCTATTTCTGTTACTTTTGATGAGCTTTCTTCAGCACCTCATGCCACTTATCTCTTACTGCTTGACAGGCTCTAATATAGTAATTGTTATCATTTTAAATATATTAAAATACTGTAATAAAAAAATACAGACAGATGGTTGTGTGACATCAAATACTACTAATCAAACATTACTGGGAGGGCAGGGCTGCAGCCCATTATATAGCAATAAATAGATATAGGAAATGTTTCTGATGTTGTAACTAAAGCAATTAGCAAAATGGGTCACCTATATAATATACTACATTCTACTATGTTAATTACGCTTCCTCTGTATTTGCGTTAGCACCTTCCCAGTTTATCAGTTGTTGCAGTTATTAGTAGCCTTTAATGCTAGCAATAGTTGTAATTGCATCAGCCCCATAATATCTCTCTTCATTTTGTATCAGCTTGAAATTGCTTTAAATTCAGAGAGAACACCTCCAAGCAGCTGTCCTTAAAGAGACTCTGTAACAAAATTTTCAGCCTTATTTCTTCTATCCTATAAGTTCCTATACCTGTTCTAATGTGGTCTGGATTACTGCAGCCTTTTCTAGTTGCACTGTCTCTGTAATATATCTAATCTTCTTTTCTTTGTCAAGCTTTGTCGACCCAGAGAGGAATGCACTGCCTCTGCTGTGATAGGAACAAGTTATGCATGCCCCCTCTATGCCCCCCTGCAGGCTCTGTGTGTGTGCTGTGTGTATGAGTCACAGGCAAGGTCACTGCTCACAGCCAGAGTGTCTGCAGCTCATGGAGCTGTGACCTTGTGAACAGCTGTGAGTACAGAAATATCAGTTCAAAGCCCAGACAAGCAGTTAAGGCAACAAATGTGAGTAACATTCCAGCAGTCAAGTCAGGCTTGAGAGGAGCCACTGCAAACAAGCACCTGCTCTGAGGATGTATATCCTGTTTGGCGGCCATCTTCATTGTTTACAAAAAAAGTAAAACAGTGATTTTTATCACCAAGAAAGCAGCGGGGAGCGGCGAAAATGCCACAGAGGAGGCTAGGAGAAGACAACAAACAGGCTGGTATGTTTATTTATGTAAGATTTTCACAGTACAGATTCTCTTTAATCTTCAGTCATGTAAGGACGTAATACATTTATTTCTGTGGACCATGTCTTCTGTCCTGTGTGGCATGACACAATATACAGTGGTATCAAGGGTGACTTACAGTATTACTGGTTCAGTGATGTTATCTCTCCTTGTTATTTCTCACCAATAAACCCCCAATTCTCAAAATAATTGCGCGCGCAGCTGTGTAAACCCCTCATTCTCAAAATAATCATGTGTGCAGGTGCGTAAACCCCTCAATCTCAAATTAATCATGCGTGCAGGTGCATAAACCTCCTCATTCTCAAAAGAATCATGCGTGCAGGTGCATAAACCCCTCATTCTCAAAATAATCATGCGTGCAGGTGCATAAACCCCTCATTCTCAAAATAATCATGAGTGCAGGTGCCTAAACTCCTCATTCTCAAAAGAATCATGCGTGCAGGTGCATGAACCCCCTCATTCTCAAAAGAATCATGCGTGCAGGTGCATAAACCTCCTCATTCTCAAAAGAATCATGCGTGCAGGTGCATAAACCCCTCATTCTCAAAATAATCATGAGTGCAGGTGCCTAAACTCCTCATTCTCAAAAGAATCATGCGTGCAGGTGCATAAACCTCCTCATTCTCAAAAGAATCATGCGTGCAGGTGCATAAACCTCCTCATTCTCAAAAGAATCATGCGTGCAGGTGCATAAACCTCCTCATTCTCAAATGATTTGCTTGCACAGGTGCGTAAACACCTCATTATCAAAATAATCATATGTGCAGATGTGTAAACCCCTCATTCTCAAACAAATTATATGTGCAGGTACTTAAACCCCCAATATCAAAAGAATTGCGTGTGCATGTGTGTCCGTGCATACTTACAGTTTTTGTTTTGCGTTGTGGGTGGTGGCTTAGTGTGGGCGGCACAGGCTTTTGAGTGGTGGTACTGTTTGCATTGTGGGCTGGGCTTAGTGCAGCAGTTATGTTGTGTGTGCATGCAGGTGTGTCTGTGCATACGTATAGCCTTTGTTTAGGATATAAGATAAGAGATCCTGGCTGCATTGGGAAGCCCAATCTGTAACAGCATCAGACCTGAAATGTCAGACCAGGCCAGCAAATGCAGACAGCTCAAGCCTGGTCTACCCAGGCTAGCAGCCAGGGCCATCTAAGCAGTGCTAGGCTAGCTAACAGCTGTCAAAGTGGAGGTGTGGTGGCTGGTAAGGAGATTTTGGGCTAGACTCTCTAACACTGCTACAGTCTACAGAGCGCACCCTATTGGCTGCAGCTCAAGAACTCCATCAGGAGGAAGTCTGTTAGGAGAAAAGCGCAGTATCGATGTTATTTGCCTTGTCTTATTGTAATGTGGATAAACATCCAGCACTATATTATGTATGGAGAGACCATCACTGATGAATCTATCCAGAGCCTTGACTTAATAGTGATTGCCTTTTGTGTTTAAAAATAACAGGTTACAGGTTTCTCTGCTTTCTTATTAATCTAGCTGCTGGTTTCTTATAAAGAACAGTGGATTTTCAGCTGAAATTGCAGACTGCTGAGCAGCAGAGATAGGACAGGCCTGCACTTTATTATATGAGCGAAAATGAGATTGTGCAGGCGTGCAGGAGAAAACTAAATAGTATTGTTAACACCCAGAATAGAGAACCTCTGAGTTTGGGGTGTTTCATGATTGTTCTTGATGGCATTAAAATAGCAAAGCCGATTCAAAAATTCTTTGCATCTATTTTAAAAAGCAGAAATCTTTCTTCATCTTCATCATTTCATCTAATTTAGCTTTCTCTAACATACTACTGCAAGAATAATCTAACCACATTACTCAGGACTGTTTCTGGCCACGTTGGTGCCCCAGGCAAAGCACCTTTTGTCTCCCTATCCCAATCTAGTGGACAGGAAGATCGATACCTACATCAATTAGTTTTGTGGACACTAATAAGAAACTGACAGTTTACATAGAAATAATGTTGTTTCTAAAAATATGTTTGTAAAGGATTCACAAATTATTACCATGCCATATACATCTCAGTGGCCAAAACTCTCCGAACCCATTTAACTATCCTTTCCAATAATGGTTGTCAGGGGAGGACTGGGACCTTTTGGTCTGGGGGAAAATGCAACCCAGAGGCCCTTGAGAGGGGGGGGAGGGGAGGAGGTACGACAAATGACAAAAATGGGCGTGACCATGGCATGCTGTGGGTGGAGCCAACGGCATGACATGCAGGGTGGACCAAAAATCTCAGAGGAATGCCATAAAGAATGAAAATTAAAGGGGAACTGAAGAGAGAGGTATATGGAGGTTGTCATGTTTATTTCCTTTTAAGCAATACCAGTTGCCTGGCAGCCCTGCTGATCCTCTGCCTCTAATATTATTAACCATAGCCCCTGAACAAGCATTCAGCAGATCAGGTGTTTCAGTGGTTCAGACTTTAAAGTCAGATCTGACAAGACTAGCTGCATGCTTGTTTCTGGGTTTATTCAGATACTACTGCAGAGAAATAGACCAGCAGGGCTGCCAGGCAACTGGTATTGATTAAAAGGAAATACACATAACAGCCTCCATATAGCTCTCTCTTCAGTTTCCCTTTAAGGCAGTTCCGATAGCAAAAACAGAATATATTCAGTACTAGCAAGACATACCTAATAAAGTGGCTTGTGAAATACAGGTAGCCCTAGGTTAATGAAGGAAATAGGGAATGTAGGTTTGTTCTTAATCTAAATCTGTTCTTAAGTCAGAACACTGTCATTTCTGTGCCTCTTCTGTCCCCCTCAATGTCACCTTTTCCCCCTGTGCCTTTTTTGTCCCCCTCTGTCTCACCTCATGTCCCTTATTCCTTTTTTCCCCCTGTGTCACCTTTGTTCCCCCTGAGACCCACCCCCATGGATCCTGTGTTCCCCCCACTGTGGCTCCTTTGGTTCCCCACTCCCCGCAGCGGGAACAGCAGCAGTCAACTCACCTACTCCTGGGTGCCTGCATGATAAGCAACCTCCTCTCCCTGCTTCCTCCTAATGCCGGTGTCGCGAAAGGATGTGATCAATAAAAGCCAGCAGTAGGGGGTACCAGTGAGGGAGGTAGGATAACGCTTATCATGGAATCGGCCGCGCTGGGAGTAACCATGGTACCTGGAGGCTAAGCGACAGGAAAGTCACCATAGTTACACTCAGCTTGAGGAGAGCAGAGCGATTTGCCATTGGATCGGGGACATGTGAGTACTACTCCTTAGTAGTACTACTCCTTAGCTGAGCTGTTCCTGTGCTGTCGAGCACAGGAACAGCTCAGCCTGAGGCCCCTGCAGAGAGTGAGGGACCAGGCATGGCCACACGCCTCCCTGATAATGCTCCCATAGTTGGAAATGTTTGCTGCGTGCGCAGTACCAATTTTTAGCAACTTCGCAAACACAGAATGCTCCCGGCTGTGGGAGCGCAATTCAGGAGGCACATGCAACTTTCAGAGGGAACAGCTGCTGAATGGATATCAGAGAGGGACAAGAAGGACAACAGGGAGTGGGAATGGTGAGGGAAACAGGCATGTGCAGAAGAGCATGACTGGCTGCGACTGGCCAGATTATCAGGAGGGGGTTGGTACAAGACAAGATTTTATTTTTTGTCACAAGTTAGCGGAAAACGACACTTTGTGACAAAAAAAATAAAATAAAAAAAAGTTTCCATTTCTGCTAACTTGTGACCAAAAAAATGAAATATGCCACGGACTCACCATGCCCCTCTCTGAATACTTTGGGGTGTCCTCTTTACAAAATGGGGTCATTTGTTGGGTATTTTTACTGTCCTGGCATTTTGGGGGTGCTAAACTGTAAGCACCCCTGTAAAGCCTAAAGGTGCTCATTGGACTTTGGGCCCCTTAGCGCAGTTAGGCTGCAAAAAAGTGACACACGTGGTATCACCGTACTCAGGAGAAGTAGTATAATGTGTTTTGGGGTGTATTTTTACACATACCAATGCTGGGTGGGAGAAATATCTCTGTAAATGAAAAAAAAAATTTTTTTTACACACAATTGTCATTTACAGAGATATTTCTCCCACCCAGCATGGGTATGTGTAAAAATACACCCCAAAACACATTATACTACTTCTCCTGAGTACGGCGATACCACGTGTGACACTTTTTGCACCCTAACTGCGCTAAGGGGCCCAACGTCCAATGAGTACCTTTAGGATTTCACAGGTCATTTTGAGGCATTTGATGACACCCCAAGGTATTCCGTTACGAGTATGGTGAGTTCATAAAAGATTTTATTTTTTGTCACAAGTTAGCGGAAATTGATTTTATTGTTTTTTTGTTTTTGTTTTTTTTTACAAAGTGTCATTGTTTACTAACTTGTGACAAAAAATAAAATATTCTATGAACTCATCATACACCTAACGGAATACCTTGGGGTGTCTTCTTTCTAAAATGGGGTCACTTGTTCCTATACTGCCCTGGCATTTTAGGGACCCTAAACCGTGAGTAGTAGTCTAGAAACCAAATGCCTCAAAATGACCTGTAAAATCCTAAAGGTACTCATAGGACGTTGGGCCCCTTAGCGCACCTAGGCTGCAAAAAAGTGTCACACATGTGGTATCACCCTACTCGGGAGAAGTAGTATAATGTGTTTTGGGGTGTATTTTTACACATACCCATGCTGAGTGATTGATAGGTGATCAGTAGGTGATTACAGGGGAGAATACATGCAAGCAATGCACTGGCGAGTTGATCAGAGGGGGTCTGAGGGCGATCTGAGGGTATGGGCGGGTGATTGGATGCCCGCAAGGGGCAGATTAGGGTCTGATCTGACGGGTAGCAGTGACAGGGGATGATTGATGGGTGATTGATGGGTGATTAGAGGGGAGAACAGATGTAAATAATGCACTGGGGATGTGATCAGTATGGGGTCTGAGGGTGATTTGAGGGTGTTGGCGGGTGTTTGGGTGTCTGCAAGGGGCAGATTAGGGTCTGATCTGATGGGTAGCAGTGACAGGGGGTGACAGGGTGATTGATAGGTGATCAGGGTGTGATTAGAGGGGAGAATAGATGCAAGCAATGCACTGGCAAGGTGATCAGGGGGGGTCTGAGGGCGATCTGAGGGTGTGGGCGGGTGATTGGGTGCTTGCAAGGGGCAGATTAGGGTCTGATCTGATGGGTAGCAGTGACAGGGGGTGATTGATGGGTGATCAGTGGGTGATTACAGGGGAGAATAGATGTATACAGTACATGGGGGGGGTCTGGGGAGGATCTGAGGTGTGGGCGGGGTGATCAGGAGCCCCCAGGGGGCAGTTTAGGACCTAATCTAAAATATAGCATTGACAGATAGTGACAGGGAGTGGTTGATGGGTGATAAGGGGGGTGACTGGGTGCAAACAGTGGTCTGAGGGGTGCTGTGGGCGATCAGGGGGGCAGGGGGACAGGACCAGTGTGTGTGTGCTTTTACATACACAGCTGCCTCCTCCCCTGGTGGTCGCTCGATCTCTGGGACCACCAGGGTAGGAGGCAGCCTGTATAATACACTTTGTATACTTAACAAAGTGTATTATACGTTTTGTACCGGCGAGATCGGAGGGTTAACAACCTTCCGCAACCTGCCGGCGGGTTGACGTTTTGGGTGAGCAGAGCCTAATGCCGGCGGATGCGCGCATCTCTGCGCGCGATCCCCGGCTAATTAGTCCCCCAGGTGCCGCCGCCGATTGACATTACGCGGTCCTCGGGGAGCCACCTTGCCGACGCCCATAGGTAGTGGGCGGTTGGCAAGTGGTTAAAGGGAACCTTAACTCAAATAGAAACATGAGTTTCACTTACCTGGGGCATCTACCAACCCCCTGCAGCCATACTGTGCCCTCGCAGTCACTCATGGCTCCTCCGGTCCCCTGCTGCCAGCTAGTTTCCTTTTTTGCCGGCTGGGAGTCGGCCGGCCGCCATGCGTACCTTTTTACGCATTCCTGCTGGTGCAGGAAGCTATCGCAGACATTAGCTATCGCAGTACATTTTTACGCGTTACAGGTGCAATGCGTACATTTTTGTGCATTACACCCGTAACGCGTAAAAATTTACTTGTTAATGTTCGCAATAGCGTTCTGCACCAGCGGGAATGCGTAAAAATGTACGCATGGCGGCCGGCCGACTCTCAGTCGGCCGAAAACGAAACTAGCTTGCAGTGGGGGACCAGAAGAGCCATGAGTGACTGCGAGGGCACAGGATGGCTGCAGGAGGCTGGTAGATGCCCCAGGTAAGTAAAACTCATGGGGTTTTTTTTTGTTAAGTTTCCCTATAACCATTATATTGTTTATGTAAAGCCTGAGACTTTACAGGTTAAAATATTGTCCTAGCAATACAAGTAGTATTACAACAATTACAGCAATGCCTATTTAGGTGTTAAAATTACCTTCCATCCCTTCCTTAAAGAGTAACTGTCAGGCTGCAAAAGCTAATTTAAACCTCAATTCTCCTGTATTAAACAGTTTAGAAGGAAGCCAAAAAGGCAATACTGAAGTTAAAAATCTCTCTTACTTTGATGTTTGCTGAATAGCAATCCTCTTTATTCCCAAGCTCCTAAGGAGGCCAGCAGGTCGCATAACAGATACTGCAGAGCATGCTGGGGCTGCTTCTTCTCCCTACTGCACTCCCTTGGTCCTCCCCTTCATTTCCCTATCCCACCCTAAGGCTGCTTTCACAGTGAGAAGTTACAGGCTCATGTTACAGCAGCTTGTAACTTGCAGCCCAACTCACAGCACTGAAAAATCAATGTGCTGTTCACAGTGCACATGTTCCATTAGAGTATACTGCAGGAGTCTGCTATTGTTCCTAGCCACATGGCTAATTAATATTCACTGCACAGTAGTGTTGTCTGGATCATGAACGATTAGGATCTTTGATCCGGATCTTTTTTGTGAGTCGAATCATCCGAGATTCGGTTCACAGTGGATGTCTGGAAGAAACACAAACTGCAGCTTCTCTCACTGCTGCAAATGATTCAAAGATTTGGTTCAAAGATCCGGATCTTTTCAATGATCCGATTCGAATCAGAGTGACAGACAATATGCCCCGTTACACCAGAGACTGGTGGGAGTGTCTGAGGGCTGGAACTTGGAAGGGCTAAAGAATCATCAATCAGGAAACAGGGTAAGGGAGGATATTACATCACAATTGGCTTCATACAAGACAGTCAAACATGGAACCTGCCATGAGCTGTCAGGAGCATCAATCTCTGCAAATACTATATAAAAATTCTGTTAACCTCCTTAGCGGTAACCCCGTGTGTGACACGGGGTAAGCCGCCGGAGGGTGCCGCTCAGGCCCTGCTGGGCCGATTTACATAATTTTTTTTTTTGCTGGACGCAGCTAGCACTTTGCTAGCTGCGCCAGCACCCCGATCGCCGCCGCCGCGCGCCCGATCGCCGCTATCCGGTGCAGCGCGCGCCCCCCCCCACCCCCAGACCCCGAGCGCTGCCTGGCCAATCAGTGCCAGGCAGCGCCGAGGGGTGGATCGGGACTCCCAATGATGTCCCGACGTCGTTGACGTCGGTGACGCCATGGCGACGGGGGAAGCCCTCCAGGAAATCCCGTTGAATTTCCTGATCGAAGCGGGCGGGGGGATGCCGCTGAGCAGCGGCTATCATGTAGCGAGCCCTCGGCTCGCTACATGATTAAAAAAAAAAAAATGAAAACAAAAAACTGCTGCGCTTCCCCCTGGCGGTATTTTTCATACCACCAAGAGGGTTAAGTTCTGTTAAGTATACAAATCCCGAGGTGAAAACAGACTGATGAGATAAACAATTGTATCTATCCTCCTTCTCCTAAAAATTGCTTTTTTTTAGATATTCCACAGCTTTATTTTATATTTAATTCCAAGTTTTTACTGTTTGATTGTTTCTGCTCAAGGACACATTCATTGAAGTATGCCAGAGCTAAAATCTATGAATTATTGACCCTTTCTATCTCTTTCCTGCTCTCAGAAGACAATTTCCTGCTTAGGAAAGGGTTTTATGGTTGTAATTCCTTATCAGTGAGGGTTACGCTATAGTCCAACCCAGATATAAACTGTCACATACATACCTGATGTTTAACTCGTTTAGGCAGAGAAAGAAAAAAAAAGTAATGCAGCATAGTTATTAGCGCGTTTGACACTGTACTTACACATGTCTATCTCATCATGTCACATGTCACCAAAGGCTGGTGGTGCTGCAAAGGTGGATGAATTTTGTCAATCCTTCAACCCCTCACCTCTTACTGCTGCTTCTGTTCTCCTAAGTAAATTGCACGGTTAGCTGCCACCAACTGTATCCTCCCCTCTGCAGTTCAGTGACCACATTCTCTCAGCTGTCTAAGTTTTCTTCTTAACTTATCCGCATGAAGGGAGTATGACTTAGGAAATAGCTAAAAAGCAAACAAAAGAGCGCTCTGAAGAACAGAAAGTACAATCAACCGCTGTCCCACCCAGGACAGGTCTTACCGGGAAGGTGTTGGCTTTCTAGTATAGTCCAGCCAAATCAAGCGTTGTCCCCTTTAAATAGACCGGGGACCAGGCTCTCCAGGCGGTGTCTGGCGATGGAGTCTCCATGGGAACTGGTCTGCGACAATCCTAGTAAGTTGAGGGGGTGGCGGCATAGACAACTGGAGGGCTGGGGCAGGAGGAGGCACGTTCTCCCCTGCGTGGCAGGACAGTGGCAGAGCAGCGTCCGCTCCCGATACACTTGCCGCTCACCCAATGCAGGAACGTGTGGTGTCAGGTTGCTGCTAGGCAACGCAGTGGCTGTGATGCGGAAAACTGCAATATGCACAGCGGTTGTAAGAGGATAGGGGCACTGTTTTCCTTTACAGTGTATTTTTAAGGGAACTTTCACACTGAAAAGTAACACACAACTGACACTGTTTTGTGCACTGTAACATGCTGCAATTCAAAGTCTATGAACAGTTCACTCCTCATCAGTTGCCATAACTGATTCTGTTGTTAGAAGGTCAGAATATGCAGTGCTTTGCTAGAATTGCACACGCTTAATTAGTAAAGGTGCTTATTGGGCAGTTGCTTCTTTTCCTGCATTACATCGCATGCCAATGCAAATGATGGTTTTGGTTTCATTATATGCACGCCATAATGCAACACCCCACTGAGAAACTGCCCTTAATGTGGCAGTGCTTGTAAACAAGAGGGGTTCTTAGACCTCTTCAGGGTGGCAAAGTTTGTAATGCAGCAGAACTGCATTATTGATTATAGGGCAATGTGTAATTGATTTGGCATATTTCTAAGTACACTTTACTCTTTGACACTATTGCATTATTGATGATGATGTGCCTTCCACAACTCTCATTCACTTTACCTATGTGTACAAAATAGGCAATGGGCAACACTAGTCAAGTAAAGTTGCTTATGCTAAAGCCTCTTTCCATGTCGATGACTTTAATACAGAAATAAATCTCAGCGGATGAGATACACTGTCATATTCATTTCAGGAGTGAGGCGCCAGCATAATACACGTCTGGTGTCTGTAATGAGCTGCACCGCTGCTTTATCACCAATTGTGCTGATGCTGTAGGCCCCCCCGCCAGGCTGCCAGCATAAGGACCTGTCCAAAATGTCATTTAGGATTTTCGTAAAAGAAGTTGTCCCCATCTTATTTTCCCGAAGACAAGTGGCAGCTGTCATCTGTCCAGAAATTGCCAATAAAAGATATAAATATCAATTTCATGGCGCACACAAGCTTAGCATGATGCCGTATATGTGGCAAACCTCTTCCTGTGAATGGATGATTGCGCTGCAGACTAGCCATGCTCAGCTGTCGGCCTCAGGGCTGCCCCTGGCCCTCCGTTGCTGGCTTGCCATCCCTGGTTTAAATCAATTAATTTTGTTAAAAATGTTTTTTACCTCATTCCTTTTATGCACACATCTCTGTGTGGGTGCGATATCAGGTATTGGAGAGGCACACCTTGCCGTGGGTGGTTTGGGTGCTAAGCCTAGATGCAAAAGCAACATCAGTCCATGTAGATAATCCAAGTACGGCTAGCATACCAATGTAAATATTCCAGGAACCTTATTCCTTATTACATGTGCAACATATGACCATTGTTTCGGGGCCACGGAGGGTCCCCTTCATCAGATACAGTGCAGACATACTGTGTAGGTGGAACTAAGAGAGCCAAGCTCCAGGCGAAAATCTCTTTCTACACAGGTGTAAGATCTCAATGGAAGATGCTTGTTTTATAGGATTAGCTAATCTCACATTATTGCTTGTTTTAAAATCCTTGTACCAGCTCCAGCCTGCCGCAGTGGCTTCCAGAGCTGCAGGATGCAATCTTCTCAGAAAGCTCTGTCTTTGCTTGAGCAAGCATCATCTGTGGCCATTCCTGTCAAGTCTACTATTAACTTCTTCAGCTGAAAAGTTTTAGGTCTTTAGATTTTTAGAATCAGTAGCGATTTTTGTCCTCTTCAGATGAACCTGTCATCGGCCCAGTGCACACCAAAAACCTCTAGCAGATCTGCGAAATGCTAGAGGTTTTTAAAGCAGATTTCAGAGCGATTCTAGACATGTTTAGAGACGTTTTCTAAACATGCCTAGCGTTTTTTGGAGCGTTTTTGTGTAGCAGATTACAAATATTGTTTCAGTAAAAGCTGTAAGGGCCCGTTTCCAGTAGAGCGAATCTGCATGCGTTTCCTGCATGCAGATTTGCATAGACGATACAAGTGGATGGGCCTGTTTCCACTTGTCAGGATTTCTGAGCGTTTTTCTGTGCAGAAAAAATCTGCACGGCAGACCCCGCAGAATTCGCATACCGCACACCGCTATGCGAATCGCCGCAAATGTATTTAATAGGGAAATCGCATGCGGTTTTGGCATGCGTATTTTACCGCGATTTCGCATGCGATTTCACATAGAAAGTAAAGTTAAATCACACAGGCATGACATGGTTAAAATCGCATCAATACTAACCTATGCGAAATCACATGCGAAATCGCAGTAAAATACGCATGCGGAATCGCACCCGCATGCAATTTCGTCAGCGGGGAATCAGCGGCGATTCCGCACCGCACAAGTGGAAACGGGCCCTTACTGAACAGCTTCTGTAACAAAAAGGCCTGGAAAACCGCTCTGCTCTAGCGTTTTTCAGAGCGGTTTTCCACTTTCCTATACTTTAACATTAAGGCAGAAACTCCTCAGAAATCTAAAAAAATGCTGCAGCCCCCGAGTTTGCGTTTGTGGAAAAAAAAAAGCCGCTCTGGTGTGCACCATCCCATTCACTTTCATTAGCCAAACGGCTTTCCCCCTGGTGTGCACCAGCCCATCATGTGGATAGCAATCACCCGGTGCTGCGTAACAGAATACTGAAAAATACATAAACCCACTCATATTTAGGTGAAGAGAAACTCAAGTACTCAGTATTCAATACTTTTTATTGAGTAAAGCAGTTTTTTTTTTTTTTTAATAGAGTTTTGGAAGAGGGATGGTACATTATTTTCTGGTGTTGTACTGTGTTGAAGGTCATTGCAGCAATTTTGACTGAAAAGCTGGAGATGTAGGCGTTCTGCCAGCCTTATAATTTAGGGCCCATTTCCACTTGAGCAGTTGCTCAGGGAAATGCTGCCTTGTTGCATGCAGCAGTTTTTTGTTTCACAATTTTGAATCAGGATTTGGATGCGTTCTCACATCTCTGCAAGTGCTGACGAGCGCCCTGCAAGACGCACACCGGCTCAGTGGAAATCGGCCCTTAGGGATCCTGTCATATCATTAAAGCACACCTGAGCTGAGCCTGAGACTGACATAAAGGCTGACATATTAGGCCTCGTTCAGACTATACGCGCTGCCGTCCGCATTTTGGCAGCGCGTATAGTGTGCGACACGCAAGAACGGTAGAAGGGCATAGACAGCCCTTCTACCGTTCCCATCATATGCGCTGCGTGGCAGCGCGATTGCGCTATCGCGTGCTGCACGCATTTTTGGGAATCGCAGCGCAGATCCCATTCATTGTAATGAATGGGATCTGCAGCGCAGCGCATAGGAGCGCAGATGGCGTGCGATCGGACGCGTTGCGTTCCAATCGCACAGCCATCTGCGCTAAATGATGTGAACGAGGCCTAATGAATGGGATCTGCAGCGCAGCGCATAGGAGCGCAGATGGCGTGCGATCGGACGCGTTGCGTTCCAATCGCACAGCCATCTGCGCTAAATGATGTGAACGAGGCCTTAGGGTATTTCCTTTTAACGAATACCAACCGCAGGCTGTTACACACCTGAAACAAGAATGTGGCGAATCCAGTCAGAAACATCTGATTTGCATCCTTGCTCAGGGCCTATGGCTAAAAGTATTAGGCCTTTTTTCAGATGGGCAGCTGACAGGTGGTGAAAAAAAGTGTATTGTGTGTGGCCACCTGTATCTCAAAGACTCTATCCAGACTACTTTCCTGCATGCTGGTTCATATCTAATGCCTTGTTTGGGTGTAAATGATAAAACTTACGAGCATCTTTTTTCTATACACATTTTAACTTGAAAGTGCTGTTTTGCTTCTGAAGACTCATGCTGTTTTGCGCCACACAATATAATTGCATTGTTAATGCAATGCAATTATATTATTGAATGTTCACATCAACATTAGCAGTGTGGTGGATTCCCTCAGCATAGCTAGGTTAGGTTCACACTGATGGTTTCACAGCTTTTTTAAGGCATGTAACAGAGCAGTTAAGAGAAGATTGACTGCTTCTCCACTGAATAATTGAGAATGTTTATGGAGGAGCTTGTGATAGGCATTAGAAGGAGTTTGTAAGTCACCATGGTAGATTTAGCTTGCACAGATGTACACACGCTGCTTGCAGCTTCTGAGAAGCAGTTGTTGCTACAGCCACCTCTGTAGAATTCAGTGTTTTATGCTTTTGGAAGCAACTGCTCTTTTAATGCCTGTATGTCTTCTCAAATGCTTAGGAAGTTGGAAGAGGTTGGTTGGAGTCATGAAAGAAGAATCCTCAAAACCTTTATGCTAATCTTCTATTACTCAGAAAATATCCATTATTTTCTGTAGCCCTAGGAGGAACATTTCTGGGCTCCTGTATTAAAGGGACTCCGAGCAGTGCAGAAACTATGGAAAGATGCATATCATTTTAAAGCTCTCTTTCTCCTCTTTCCAATGATATACAAACCGCCGCCCTACGCCTTTTAGTTTTCGCTATTTTCGCGATTGAAATTGCCGCGGCCGCAATTTCAATCGCGAAAATAGAGAAAACTAAAAGGTGTAGGGCGACGATTTAGGTGTCGTCAGAAAGAGGAGAAAGAGAGCTTTAAAATGATATCCATCTTTCCATAATTACATTGTATTACACAGGACGACACTTTCCCCAGTGTCAGCAGCTCCATTCAGCAGAATGGAGCTGCTGACTTTAGGAAAAAGTCGCTCTGTGTAATACAATGTAACTATGGAAAGATGGATATCATTTTAAAGCTCTCTTTCTCCTCTTTCTGGCGACACCTAAATCTTCGCCCTACACCTTTTAATTTTCTCTATTTTCGTGATTGAAATTGCGGCCGCGGCAATTTCAATCGCGAAAATAGCGGAAACTAAAAGACGCAGGGCGGCGGTTTATATATCATTGGAAAGAGGAGAAAGAGAGCTTTAAAACGATATGCATCTTTCCATAGTTTCTGCACTGCTCGGAGTCCCTTTAAATGTAGCCGCTAAAGTATCTACCTCAGGAGAGGTGGCAGCGCTTCCCAAAGCAGGCTGCAACTGAATGACTACCAGCATAGGCAGGGTACACAACTTGTATTCAAAACAGATGCACCAAATTCAAATTAATGGAGGATGTTAGCTTCCAAACAGTTTGCATGTAAAGTATTATGTACTTCGACCCTTCCACGGCGATGAGGCCATCCATTTGACAGGGGCCATAACCTCTAACTAATTAACAGACGAGCACAGTGTGAACCTGGAAGAAGTTAGCCATATAATGCTTTATGTTGTCTTTAAAGTATCTACCAGTAGATCAAGTATCAGTTCTTGGAGAAGGGAAGTCAGAACCTCTGTCAGATTTTGGTTGTTTTCTGCATCCCCACTGGGAAGATTACGCTATCCGATCTGTTCCTGTGATCCAGCAGAGAGTAAAAGAAGAGACATTGGTAGCCATGAAAAACCAGGCCATGGTCGTAGCCCATTTCCATGCTAACTTAGACCAAATAAAAGTAATTAACATCCCACTGTGTATTTGATTTATTTTTATTTTGCATGTTTACTTAGGTTCCTTCTGCTACAGTGTTGTCAAGCTCGTCATACATGCGCATGATCCGCTGGGGCTTCTGGAACCCTCTGCTGAATGCTGGGACTACAGAAGTGACTGTACCTCTTCAAGGCGGACCTATGACCAATCCAAGTAATAATCTTGTGTACAAGATCCCCTCAACCAGCATGAGCTCAGATGAGGTAAATAAAATTATATATTTCAGGATGCTTTAGTACTTTTAATGATCCCTGGGGAGGTTTTATCTGGACAAATGCAAACAAAACTGGAAGAGTGAAGCAGTCACCCAATGTAACAATCAGGTTTCAGCTGTTAAATGAAACAAGAATGCTAATTGGTTGTGCCTGGCAACTGGTCACTCTTGTGTATGTATGTGGTAGTATATAGTAGGGGGAGGTTAAGGTTGTGTGTTTGTGAATAATCACTCCACCAGCAGGATACACAGGACGCAATTTTCGTCTCAGATAGACTGTTCATTTGATAATTTCTGCCTTATAGGATCTGCTTACGTTCGAGAAAGGAATACATTTTATGCATTACTGATCTCAAAATTGATCCCTTTCTTGTTTGGGCATGCTGGAAATGTTTAAACAATCAGTCTTAATTGCATCATGTGTACCAGCCTTTAACATTAATTGTCTATGTGTCATTGAGATGGTTCCTTATCACCTGGTATCACCTGAACTGGTTTCTTATCATCATAAAGTGCAATTCCCCCTCGGTCCTCCGTGCCTGGTACTGGCCTTTATAATACTCATGCTTCAGCAGTAGTGAACACAAGGTTTATATCAAATTCAAATTACCACTCCTGTGGAAATGGAAATTGTGAGGGGTGAACTTGTGTGTGGACCTGATGTGGGCATACAGTGAACATTTTTAACAGACATTAGATTGGGAAAAAACATACAATTTAATGATAATCAGGGTCGCCATCAGAACTTTCTGGGCCTCATACTTGGCAAACCTACAGGACTCCACCAGCAGGATACACAGGATGCAATTTTCGTCTCAGATAGACTGTTCATTTGATAATTTCTGCCTTATAGGATATGCTTACGTTCGAGAAAGGAATACATTTTATGCATTACTGATCTCAAAATTGATCCCTTTCTTGTTTGGGCATGCTGGAAATGTTTAAACAATCAGTCTTAATTGCATCATGTGTACCAGCCTTTAACATTAATTGTCTACATGTAATTGAGATGGTTCCTTATCACCTGGTATCACCTGAACTGGTTTATTATCATCATAAAGTGCAATTCCCCCTCGGTCCTCCGTGCCTGGTACTGGCCTTTATAATACTCATGCTTCGGCAGTAGTGAACACAAGGTTTATATCAAATTCAAATTACCACTCCTGTGGAAATGGAAATTGTGAGGGGTGAACTTGTTTGTGGACCTGATGTGGGCATACAGTGAACATTTTTAACAGACATTAGATTGGGAAAAAACATACAATTTAATGATAATCAGGGTCGCCATCAGAATTTTCCGGGCCTCATACTAGGCAAACCTACAGGACCCCCCTCACACCAAATAACAATCTGATAGGTAGATTGTGTGGGGGCAGAGCCACTGTATGTGGGGTAGAGTCAAAGCAACTTGCCTGTGGTCCATAACTCCCTCACCCCTGCATTGATGCATGTTCACCAATCACACAGCAGGGAAGAGGGAGATGACCACACAACTCCTGTTATGCCACGGTAGAATAATTGCCAGCAGAGGCTCGAGTGGCACTGCCACTGTTTGGGCCCCAGACCCTTCCTGGGCCCCATACTACTGTCCCTCTTGTACCCCCCTGATGGCTGCTCTGATGATAATCTATTAATAATGAAGGCCTTGTTTTACTGATTGAACATTGATCAGGAAAGACTGGCCTTTCTGAAATGGGGAATGGGTGTGGACCATGGGCGGAGCAATATGCGATTATGGCAGCAGTAGCTTTATACTCTGAGATATAGGTAAGTATCGATCATTTACCATGGATGTGTATGCATTTCTTAAGCCTGCCATACACTGGAAGAATTTCTCCTGACATGCTCAAAAGATTTGAACAGAGAGGAATCCATTGTTGCCACTCACTGCACATTGATTTTTAATAGAATTTATCCCCTGCCTGCCCCTTTTGACCACCATGAAAACCTTTACGCCTAATCCAAGTAGATTTTTGTATTTTTGAATTTGTTTTAGAAATTGATCGAAATTACAATCTGGCAGCATGTGGTGACATCAATCTGTGTCAGATTTGTTCACAGTGATCAAGTCTTCCGAGAAATATAACAGTGTATGGGCACCTATAAAGAAGACAGAACTACCAGAGTTAAATAGTGGCACCTCAGTCCTAAGTTAAAGGGGAGGACAGGCTCCTGGCAGGAAGAGGAGGCCACACAACCCAATACAGTGTGGAAAACTGCCTAAAGAGTGATGCTGAGCTAGTCAGCACTAACTCTGCGCTTTAAAAAAAAAAAATTAAATCTGGATTTAGATAGGCTTTAACATATTGGCAGGTGATTGAGTACCAACTAGCGCCTTTGATTTGTCTGCTGCAGCTTTTGTTTCTGTGTGAACAGAAATTTATATATTATGCAAATTCTCTTCCTAACAATCCTCTCCTGGAACAAGCGTGGAAAGTGCTGGTTGGAACACCTGATCTGTAGGCTTGATCCAGGGGAGTAATGTGGAAAGAGATATAGCTAGAAGCTCAACATTACAGACAGAAAACATCAGCAGTTACTGCTACTTTGGTGATTTTTAATGACTTTATTGCTAGATTTAAAGGATGTTTTATTATATTTGAAGTTGTGCTTTAATGACTCCGTCTTGATTAATTCTGGCTGCAGCATTGGCAAGGCCTGAAAGCCGATGACAAATGGTTTTATTTGAAAAACCATGAAGGGCAGTAAAAACAAATTGACATTTTGTTAATGGCTGCGGCAGGGAAGCATCCATAAAGAAGAGTTAAAAGAATCTACAAGCATTTAAACATGTTGCCGTGACTGTAGATCTGTAACAGACATACATGACATTTATTGAACTCTTTGTTCTGTAATTAGGTACAACGGGTGGAAGGAGGGACGTTGTGGTTTCACTTCAGTGCCCGGATGGACCATGATGATGCTGCATCAGTGGACAGCATGCCTGAAGAACTGGCTCAGTCCAAGAAGAGAGTTACTTTGGGGAACGGTAATTGGATGATTTTATTTCTTAAGGCCCTGTTTCCACCTAATGCTGGTTTTCAGAATTAGTTTTATTTGCCAAGCACAACTGGGTTTTGCCCGGAATTGGTTTTGGCACATACAGGTGACATGCAGGAAGGTTAGAGGTAAGACACACAAAATTAAACAACTTAAACAGCATTGTAAGCAAGATACTGTACATTTCTTCAGCAAGAGACTGTGATCAGTAGACAGTGTAACAGTAACAACAACCAGCTTTCACAACCTAAGGGGGAAAGAGGGTGTTGAATGCTGGAACGAGGAGGGCGTAGAGAGGGTTTGAGATATTAATAGGAGGGAAGAAAAGTGCTTCTATGCCTTGCAGTCCTGGTGGAGATGGACCAAAACCTCCAGCCTGGTGGGAAGCAAGGAGGTGGGAGGGCTCCTTGGCTTGAGGGGTCATTGACAATCCTCATCACTGTGGAGTGCAGTCTTGCGTTGTAGAGGAGGTTTAGTGGGGATAGGAGTTTTCCAATGATTCTCTCCGCTGATCTGATGACCCTCTGCAGTTTATATCTGGCGCTAGCACATGAGCCGATATACCAGACCAAGATGGATAAGGAGAGGACAGATTCAGTAGTGGTGGAATAGAAGCTCCTCAGACGCTCCCGAGCCATGCCAAACTTCTTTAGTTGGTGAAGGAAGAGTAGTCTCTGCTGTGCTTTCTCTTGGGTAGAGGCGGTATTGGCCTTCCAGCTCAGGTCATTTTTGCACTCGTTTATGTCCAGGAATAAAATATGCTGCCTGAAGCAATTTTTCCAATGACGTGTCCATCCGTTGCTGAATATAGCGCCACCCTGGACATCACATGCGTATCTACAATATGTACATGCACATTATCTGGAATGCCCCATCGGCCACCAGTGGAAACATACCCTCATTTACAAAATTGCCAATCTTGGGCAATAGGAGATGCATGAATTTAAAAAAAGGCAGTCAGAAATTACCGTTAGTGAGAACTGCTTATCAGAATAATCAGTAGTTCTATAGGATATAGAATATAGGCAAGAGATACAGAGATAACACAAGGTGAACATTTGGGATTTCCCTTTGGCCAGTAACGCCTCCTATCACATGAAAGGAGCAGTAGGGAGACTTGGGACTTGGAAGTGGTGGGATAATGCTTAAGATTTATAGAAGCTGCCAGTATCTCAGGAACTACTAATAAACTTGACATGCAGACTTCAAAGAAGGTATTTTTTTCATGTTTTTACTTTCATCATGTGGTCATTTTCTGTTGACCAGTGCTGTTTTTAAGGCAAATATTGTTTTTAACATACATATGGGTGTCATCAGCTTGACGTGCAGAGTTTTTTCTGTGTATGTTCAAAGGCAACAGAGAGAGCTACAAATTATATTTTGTTTTGTAGGGTGGAGATGAGTTACGATCCCTGCTGAGTTTAATTACCGCCTTTCACCTTTTCCTGGAAGTACCAGGGTTCACATACAGGGGCTTATTAAGGTCCAAGTGGCAATACGTGAGGGAAAGTGTGCCTAGTGGCAACAAAGATGGCATAAAAAACATCCAGTTCAGCAGAATGAAACGGAACTGACGCAAACAGGTCCTGTGCAAAGCAATAGGATCCGCTCTCAGTAGTCCGCTAACAGTAGTCCGCAGAGTGGAACGCAAGTATGGATTCTACACAACGTTTCTGGATCGGCTGGACGGAGCGAATACCGCCAGAATCAATGGTAGTCTGTGAGAACGGACAATGTCTCACTAGGCTGGTCACCTTACGTTTCACAAGTTTATCTGTCACCGTAACATTTGCAGTGTACAGGAGTCCTGTGACACCTGCAGACTGGTGGAAAGGCTTCCTGGAGAACCATGCCCAACTGCTATAGTATTTCGGTACAGATTTCTCCTGCTCATCCCTGCTCTCCCTTTCCTTCTACATAGAGCAGAACAGGCTACACTGGAAAGTGACAAACCTCCTTATCCCTATATATCTGTCACTCAAAATGAAAAAATATTGTTTCATTTTTAATTGTTTCAAGTGATATTAAAAAATGTATACAGGTCCTTTCATTCTCCAGCATCTATCTATCTATCTATCTATCTATCTATTTGTTTGTTTTGAACTTGTTTTGTGTAGCTTGCTTCAACGGCTAATTCTCTGAGCTCCGATTAGCCCTTATCAACATAAACCTGATTTACGTGATATTGCGGATGATGCCTCCAGGCATTTGGGCAGTACCAATCCTTCTTATTTGAAAGCAAGCAAGCTTTGCAAACAGATTATGACAGCACCGTGTGCTGAATGTTTAAATCAGATATAGATATTAAAACTTTCATTTGTAAATGAAGCCAATAATGTTAGACAAGATTGTATAGTGATCCCAAACCCTGCCTTGTCACTCAAAGTCCTACTTCATCCTCAGATACTTTTCATTGTTAGTTAGGTGAATGAGGAACTATGCCATTATTAGTCAAAATGAATGGGGGACTATGCCATTTAATATTCATATTCCATGTAGCTATGCCAGAAAGAATTGATATACGGTCCCTAAGTCAGTCGTGATCCAGTGAGAAGACTGACAGCTGCCAGGAAAGTGGCTTTCCCCAGCTAATGAGCAACTCTCACTCTTGAAGTAACTATTGTGAGCTGGATTATGTCCTCCTCCTGAGTGTCTAAATGCTGCTCGTTGTCCTCAGGGTCCCTTGCCATTCCCCATCCCCAGTCCTCTAAGTATTTGACTGGATCCCACTGTCTAATACTTTTCTGGAAGTTTCCCTAAGCAATGGGGAGGCACGAGATCTGAACCCTGTGTGCACTCTTAAGCCAGAACTGGTCCATGAGTGCTTTTATTCAATGCACATGTGCAGTTCCGAATCACTCTGTGCTGCTTAGAAGACTGCAGTGATAAGTGAACTGGGCAAAAGGAATGGGAGGGTCCACAAGGACAATAAGCACCATTCTGGAGACTCAGGAGGAGGTAATCTAGCCCACCATGGGCTCCATTCAGTCCCCCCCCCCATTCAGGGGTATTTTAAGCTCAGAGTTCACCACCTTACCCCACTCACTTCTCCCTTTGGCTGCAAGGAAAATATACCCAAGTATACATGCTAGATAAAACAAGCCAAGACAGCCTATGTACAGCTGCTTCCTGACCCCAGATCTGTAAACGACATCAGTGACTGAGCATGTTGTTCCTTCCTTACTCTGCCCAATGGAAGCCACTTCATTGGGCCTCAATTCAATAAGCTTTATCAAGCACTTTACCGAACGTTTGATAATTTACCTCATGGGTAAAATCTAATTTTGAATTCACTAAGGTGTTACAGATTTATTGAATGCTTTATTGATAAAATGTTCAATAAATATATAACACCTAAGTGTATTCAAAATTAGATTTTACCCATGAGGTAAATTATCAAATGTTCGGTAAAGTGTTTGATAAAGCTTAGTGAATTGAGGCCAATATTATTGTGTGTTGCACTGTTGGCCCTCCTCCCCAGTACAGTACATAGAAACAGTTTAGCTAGGCAGAAGCAGAGTGGCAAGTCTGTACAAAGTCGTGCATTGAATTGTTGCCCTAAGGATTGTGTCTCAGTCTCTATGGGTGACAGATTTTGTATATGTGATAGGGTTAGGGTCTGAACACACTTACATGCCTTTGTGTATTTTCTTTTAGCAATGCTTTCCACTCTGTAACATTGATGTGTTGCCATGAAATGCACAGAAGCACAAGTGTGATTAGGTCCTGACTGTTTGTGGCCAGCATTGTAGATCAGTTTTATTCCCTCCCTGATTATTTCATCCTTGCTTAGTGTATAATAAAACATTTAACCTTTAAATCACAGCTCTTTTATTTTACTGTTTTATGGCAAAACTGGGAAGGGAATGGGAAAGGTAAATGTTTTTTGAGCAGGAAGTCACTAGAAAAACACCTCTGAGGAGACTCTGTAGAGCTGTAGCTGCAGTGCTGGCCACAAACAATATTTCAGCAATATAGGGAGGAGGGTAGAGTTAGGTGGTCAATGATATATTGTACGCTATATGCAAGAAAAAATTAGCCTTAAAGAGAATCTGTATTCTTAAAATCGCACAAAAGTAAACATACCAGTGCGTTAGGGGACATCTCCTATTCCCCTCTGTCACAATTTTGCCGCTCCCCGCCGCATTAAAAGTAGTCTCAAATACTTTTGTCTTGCATTAAAGAGAATAATTCTTGCTTCAGAGCTTATATTCAGCAGGGCATGTGTGCCCCTGCTAAAACGACGCTATCTCGCGGCTAAACGGGGGTCCCTCACCCCCCCCCCTCCCCAAATCCCCCCCTGCAAAATCTACGACCAACTTGGTCGTAGATTTTGCTGCTGTTGAAGCAGGGCTAACGGCTGCAGCCCTGCCTCTCAGCGCCGTCTATCAGCGGCGCATCACCGCCTCTCCCCCGCTGACAGACGCGCGTGAGGCAGGGCTGCAGCGGTTAGCCCTGCCTCAATCAGGAAGAGATCCCCGGGACTCCACGAGGGGATTTGGGAGGTAAGGGACCCCTGTTTAGCCGCGTGATAGCGGCGTCTTAGCAGGGGCACACATGCCCCTGCTAAATATAAGCTCTGAAGCGAGTTTTATTCTCACTTCAGAGTCTCTTTAAAAGTAGTCAAAAACCGTTTTAAAAAGTTTGTTTATAAACAAACAAAATGGCCACCAAAACCCGGAAGTAGGTTGATGTACAGTATGTCCACACATAGAAAATACATCCATACACAAGCAGGCTGTATACAGCCTTCCTTTTGAATCTCAAGAGATCATTTGTGTTCTTTCCCCCTGCAGCTCTCATCCACTGAAGACCGCTGATTGTTTCTTCCTGCAGACAGCTCTGCTGGTGTCTGTAATTCCTCAGTATGTGACAGCATAGCTCCTTTCACAGCCTAACAGAGGATGATTTATCCAGCTTGTAAAAGGCAGCTCTCTTCTCTCACTGACAAGAGAGCAGAGAGGCTGCCTAAAGTAAATAACACACACGGGAGTGTGCATAGAGGGGGTGTGGAGGGGGGCGTGCATAACAGATCAACAACACTGAAGAGTTGGCAACCTTCCAGACACAGGGCGACAAATCCGACAGGGGAAAGATAAGTTGATTTATTACAGAGACGGTGATTGTAAAAAGTGCTGCAGTGAGCCAGAGCACATTAGAATAGGTTTAGGAACTTGTAGGATGGTAGAAAAAAAGATGACATTTTTGTTACAGTCTCTTTAAGGCTTTAAAATTATGGGTGACTGAGCAGGCACACAACCTCTGGGACCTTGACTTTATATACACGATGTGATGCAGGGAATGTTAGTCCACTTTCCCACCTTCCTCAGGTGAATCGTATGCTGTGTCATTTGTATGAGATACAGTGGACCATGTGCTGCATGGAGAGGCTGGGGACAGTTAAGGGTTGAAAAGAGAAACCACTGCTTGGGTTAAGTGTAAGAATTAATTTCCCAGGGCGGAAGTGGCCATCGGGAATCATCAGTTTGTTTACTTTATTGAATGGAGTGTCCCTTTGAATTTCCCTGAAACTGATGCTCAGGCAGTCTCTGTGTTCACAATTTTCCATCCTCCAGACGGGAGTTAATGGAGGAAGTTTAGAAGTTTGATAGCGACACTATTGAACAGATGGCACTCCTTCCTCTTAGACTGACCCGCAGTTCCCTTGTGCATTTGTTTAATTGATATGTCATGTCAGCTGGTGTATAGACAATTTATTTTGCTCAAAGCTTTCAGGAAACTTGTGAAAGTCAAACGTTACCACAATAATAAAAGTCTATTCCCCAGACTGCAGGTCTTTAAAGAAGAACTCTACTACCTGCCTGTATATTAACTGGCTACACATTATAACCCCATTGTTACTTAAAGGGATACTGTAGGGGGGTCGGGGGAAAATGAGTTGAAGTTACCCGGGGCTTCTAATGGTCCCCCGCAGACATCCTGTGCCCGCGCAGCCACTCACCGATGCTCCGGCCCCGCCTCCAGTTCACTTCTGGAATTTCTGACTTTAAAGTCAGAAAACCACTGCGCCTGCGTTGCCGTGTCCTCGCTCCCGCGGATGTCACCAGGAGTGTATTGCACAAGTCCAGTATGGTCTTTGGTCTGCGCAGTATGCTCCTGGTGCCATCAGCGGGAGCGAGGACACGGCAATGCAGGCGCAGTGGTTTTCTGACTTTAAAGTCAGAAATTCCAGAAGTGAACTGGAGGCGGGGCCGGAGCATCGGTGAGTGGCTGCGCGGGCACAGGATGTCTGCGGGGGACCATTAGAAGCCCCGGGTAACTTCAACTCATTTTCCCCCGACCCCCCTACAGTATCCCTTTAAGAAAATGTGTGGTGCGTTCACTGATCACAATATTAACATCGCGCTCAATGCTAGGGAAATACATGTGTTAATGTTTTTTAAAGGAGGGAGTTCTTTGGTAATACAGAAAATTTGAAATAAACTATTCATTTCAGATCCAAGTCTGGTTTGTGTATAAGTGGTTGTGTGATTGAATTTACATGCAGCATCCACAGATTTTTGTCCATTAAGTTCAGTTCTAGATTCAGTTTAAAGGACCACTCTTATAATATCCCTATTGAGATGCACAGAGATGACGATTCCCTTATTAAATCATGGCATGCGAGTGGAGGTGGGCAATAAAGGCTCATATAATAACATTAATTTACATAAAACACACTGAGATAGAAAGCGTGACACCAGCCACTGAAATGGGACAGTGCAGCTGTCACTGAGGTCAGGCTGAAATCCCGGATCCTATGTATTTTGACATACTTGTCTCTATAAAAGTTTGGAGCAGTGATCTAAAGTCTGCTGTGTCCAGGTTCTGTTTCATGCTGCCTAACCCAAGATACTGATTATGAATAGAGCAGGTTAAGGAATGACCCATTAGCTTGCCCCTGCTTTTTTCATGAGTGGTTTTGATGCTCAAACACTCATCATGTAAAGAGGTGCTTTCATGTTCATGTACATGTGATGCTATCTGACCTTAACTATGGCCTCCACAGCTCCTGAAAGTGATAAGGGAGTATCCCAGAAGGAATGACTACCTAGGTGAACTGACACAGCAGCACTTAGAACTGTAAACTTTTGAGCATTGTGGACATGTGATATAAACATTGTGGGTGTTATTGCAGTCCTGACTGCAGAGATTTCCCATCATTTCCAATCCTCGGGCCACCATGGATGGAGATTTGGGTTTTAATATGAAAATTGTTGGTCCCAGCAACAAGAAATGAAGAAAAGCAATAAAGCTAGTGAAGAGATGAACACTTTTCCATTCTACAAAGAAAATAAGGGGCGACATAACCCCACAGCTCACCTGCCAGAGCCACAGTGAATTGTTTTCCTGGAACTGGGCTTTAAAGTAACCATTTGGAGGTCCACAGTAATGTATCAAATACAGTACGGAGCACAAGGCCAGACTTATATATTTCCCACCCCAGGCCAACTTTCTTGTTGCTCCCCACCCATGTGCAGCAGTGTCATCCCATTCCACATGCAGCCTCCTCTCCTGTGTGGAACATTCATGTACAGCAGCGCTTCTCTTACAGCTCCCTTGGGCAGCAGCTCCCCTTCATATGTTTCTCCCTATGTGCATCTTTTCATTTGCAGCCCCTCTTCCATATCAAGCTGCCTTCTTAGGCCTTTATGGTCTCCCCCGCCCTCCAGCGGCACTTTCCTACCCTGTCACTGGGGAGATGGCAGGGTAAGAATAGCAGCCTGACACTCCCAGCTGTATCCCAGCAAAACTCATTTAATGGTGGCAAGTTTGATGCACTTGGAACAGAAGGGAATAGAGCATCTTAACAAATTAGCAAGCGTGCCATAGGACAGAAGTTTGAGGACAGTAAGGCTTTCCTACTGTCCCACTTTAAAGGGAACCTGAACTGAGTAAAATTATTTAAAATAAACACATAATGTAGCTGCAAATGAATATTACATACTTACCTCGCCGCCAGTTCCTCTCAGAAGCTCACAATTTGCTTCTTACAGTGATCCCTTCCAGTTCTGACAATATACCAGTTGCCGTCAGTTATATACCAGCTGCTGTCAGTTACAACTGAATGTGCAAGGTAATGTCCATGTTTCCCTATGGCTCAAGTGGGCAATATTACAGTTTAACAGTGTGCTGACCAGGAAGCCGTTATGGAGTAGTGGCCATTTTCAAAATGGAGGACAGAGAATTCCATTGATCACAGAGGACAAACAGGGCGCAGGAGAGGAGAAAGAGATTAAGGAGTAGACTACACAGGAGGTAAGAATGACGTGTTTGTGTTTTTTTTTCCTTTTCATTTTCAGTTCAGGTTCTCTTTAAAGAGACACTGAAGCGAAAAAAAAAATATGATATAGTGAATTGGTTGTGTACTATGAATAATTACTAGAAGATTAGCAGCAAAGAAAATATTCTCATACTTTTATTTTCAGGTATATAGTGTTTTTTCTAACATTGCATCATTCTATAATAAATGCAGATTACACAACACTCAGCATTCAAAATGAGTCTTTCAGAGCAGTCTGTGAAGTAATGACCTCTCCTCTAGCAGAGGAAAAGTAAATAGTCCAGGAACAGTTGAGATAATAAAAGTCAGATAACAGCCCTCTCCACGACTAACTTAGTCGGAGAGCTTAATGGCTTGTTTGCATAGAGATAACAACTGGAGTTTCTCAACTCTTCCTGTACTGGAAACAATTACACTGATGTATCTGATCTTAATGTTTTATTTCTTAGCTGTGCTACACATACAAATCATAATATCATCATTTTTTTTTCGCTTCAGTGTCTCTTTAAGGCAGGGCAAGGGAAGGGAGTCAGTGGAGAGTTAGAACAGGGGTTGGTAGGCATCCTGCAGTTTGTGTGCTATTACTGTGAAGACACTCCCTTAGCAGCAGTTTACATTCCTTTTGAAAAGGTAACCACTACTTTGGGTTAAAAGACGCAATACGAGCTTTTATAATGTTGACTAATATGTACTGTTTGCATAGTGCAATGAGAGGGAAGCAGTCATGCAGATTATTTTTTTAAATATCCATTCACTTCCAACAATCAACTGGAGCACTAAAAAATGATTTTCTCTGGAGTAGTGGATGCTTGAAATGAACACATCACAGCGTTTCACTACTGCACATCTCTGTTAACAGATCTCCTCCAGGGAGAGCATAGTGTCCAGAGCTCAGGCTGTGATTAACATGCAAAAAGTAGCCAGCAACAAAAAGCATAAATATATGATGAACTTTGTCAAATAAGGCACCCCTTTAGGGAGAACTTACACCAATGTATGCTTTAAATGAGAGATTTCAGTGATAACCTCGTTAAGAGTGGAAGACTAGTGTTTTGATTCTGCCATTAGATGGCACTATATGACAATAAAAAGACAGCAGTGAAAGACCTCTTGTACGAAAGTAATACTGTAACAGCCTTAAAGAGGAACTCCATTGAATGACTGCTTTTTTTAGAACAATAAAAAATATTTTATTATTTAGGGTTTATAAATAAAAAATAATCAATGCCTCATGTAATGGCTCCTTTATGGAGATTTCCTGTCAGCGTATCAGCACATCCGGGTGAATGGGCGGCAACATATTTAATATGGGCAGAGAAAAAAAAATCCTGCTCTGATCCATCTGCCAATCAACTGAAAACACGCCTATAAGGCCAGTGATTGGTTGTTTTCCTCTGCTATGAAAACGTCACTTTTGAGCGTCCAAAACACATGGCCTGCGTAGGACGTGTTGTGAAGATATGTACAGGAGAAGAGAGCTATTTGTAGTGGTGATTAGTTGCCTATTCTCAGTATGACTATATAATAGACTCTACTCTTTCTTCACGTTCTTATTGTGGCAGCGGCTATGCAGGGCTAATGCAAGGGAGACACCACAGAGTGCATACTATGTGGTGATTATCCACCCCTCCCTTCTCCTTAGTATAGCTGTAGAACAGCTTCTGCTTTCTCCACGGGCTCCTTCTTGCAGGGCAGATGCAAGGGAGACCTGGCTGGATAAATCCTTGGTAATAATTATCTCTCTGCACCCTCTCCCAGTATGGCGACAGAACACCCTCCTCTCTTTCTATACTTTTTACGAGGGCCACCCACTCTGACTCCACCAAGTACAGCGGCAGTGTGGTCTGCACGGCCTCCCCTCTTCCTGTATTTGTTTCTGGCGGGTGGCTGTGCAGTGCTGATGTAACGGGAGACCTAGCTGGCTGTATCATCTGTGGACGGTGATGATCTTCCCGACCCGACCTGCACCCCTCCCCTGTGGCGGCATAACAGCCTCTGCTCTTTCCCTACTTACTTCCTCTAGCAGTGGCTAGGCAGGGTTGATGTAGGAGATAACATCTTTGCTCATCCTCCCAAGTACAGCGGCAGTGTGGTCTGTGAATAGTCTCCCCTCTCCCTTCAGTATGTGCTAGTTCTTGCGGGGGATGAGTGCAGCGAGAATGGATGTGGCCGGCTGCATAGTTGTGTTCCTTACCCCTCCTCCTCCTTAGTATAGAGGCAGACTCCGCTCTGCATAGCTTCTGCTCTTTCTTTACTGTTTATAGTTATAGAAAGTGCAGGAAGAGCTGTGGCTATGCAGAGCTGAGTGAAAGTCAGGCATCTGTAAGCAGACTGGACTGTGCATTGCCTCGCTCTTCATTCAGTGTTTGTTTATGTTATACGGAGTGAAGGGCTGCAGCTATTGAAGCCTGGTCGTCTCCCTGATTTACACGAGTGTCTTGTGTTTGTGCTGATCATCTTGGGGAGGGGGTGGGGGCTGCAGTTGTAGGTGATGCTTCTTCTGGTGGAAAAGGTTCTGTTTTTGTTTTTCTAGATGGTTGTAAGTTTTGATTATTGTGAAATTTCATAAAATATACTGGATACATGTGGGTTTTTTTGTTGTTGGATGTATGACAAATATGGGACACCTGTGGCTGTTTTGAAACCCTTATTTATTTTTGTTGATGAGCCCCCGTTTTCCTGGGAGATTTTTTTTTTTTTTTTTATGAGGTCCGTTTTGGTTTCATGTGTCTTACCCCTCCTTTTTTCTGTGAGCATCCTCTCTGGTTTTGTGTGAGCCCCCTTTTTTTAGATTAGCTCCGTTTTTCTTTTGTAAGACCCACTGGTTTTCTATTTGTCACCTATGTTTCCTTTGTGAGCCCCCTGTTTGTATTCCTGTGTGAGACCCCCGTTTTGTTAACTTTTGTAAAACATATTCTGGTTTGTCAGTTAGCATCACTCCCTTGGTGTCCCCATTTGTGCACCCCTTTCCTTTCTCTGTGTGAGTGGATCTTCACTTGGTTTGACTGTTTACACACCCTCCTCTCTTACTTGCCCTATATGTTGTCCCCTCCTCTTTTGGTTTCCCTTTGCGGATCCCTTTTTTCCTTTCGTTTCCCTATGTTACTCCTTTGTTTGCCTTTGTGAGCACCCCCTCCCTTGGTTTCTCTCCGTGATCACTTCCCTTGTTTGACTTGTGTGATTTCACCCTGGTTTCCTTTTTTTTGAACCCCACCTTCCTTGTTTCCCTCTGTGTGATTTCCCCCCCCCCCCCCATTTATTTGGTTTTCCTCTGTGTGGTCCCCCTCCCTTTGGTTTTCCTCTGTGTGGTCCCCCTCCCTTTGGTTTTCCTCTGTGTGGTCCCTCATCCCTTTGGTGTCCCTCAGTGTGGTCCCCCCATCCCTTTGGTGTCCCTCCATCCCTTTGGTGTCCCTCAGTATGGTCCCCCCCCCATCCCTTTGGTGTCTCAGTGTGGTCCCCCCCCATCCCTTTGGTGTCCCTCGGTGTGGTCCCCCCATCCCTTTGGTGTCCCTCGGTGTGGTACCCCCCATCCATTTGGTGTCCCTCATTGTGGTTTGTCCTTACCTTTGGTTTCCCTCTGTGTAGTTCCATCCAGGGCTGTGAAGTCAGTACAAAAATCTTCCAACTCCACAGTTTATGAAACCTCTGACTCAAGGTACCCAAAATGGCTTTGACTCCTTATTCTAATACTTAGCAGGGCTGTGTATTTTGTATAAAAATCATCTGAATCTGACTAAGTTTATGAAATCAACTCCGGGTATCCAAAATTGCTCTGACTCCACAGCCCTGGTTCCAATTCCCTTTGGGTTTCCTCTGTGTAGTTCCATTTCCCTTTGGTTTCTCTCTGTTTAGTTCCATCTCCCTTGATTACCATTAGTATTTACCCCTTTGTCTGTGAGCTCTCCATCCTTCAGTAACAAACCTTCCCCACGTGGACAATTTAAGAAATTCCCAACTGCACAGGTTTCTTAACGTCAAGTTTCCAACAATAATACATATACACAAACCAAAGTTTAATACACAGGATGCGATTCTACCATGAAGCTGTAAGCTCCTGAGGATAGTATGTTACAGTTCTACTTTATTTCATTTTGACAGGAACGGTTCTCTTTTTTTGTTCACAGTACTATTGGTGCCCGCCAGTGCATGCTTGGATATTGCAATACTGTTCTCTATCATTCCATTTTTTTGACTTACTATTTGATATACATTTTTTTCTCCCTTAATTGGATCAGCATGGACACTGCTCACCCTCTTTCATTTCATGAGAGCTTTGTTGCACAGGTGGATGCTGGTTCTGAAAAAACTATCCTCCCTACTGCACAGAACTATGTTTTAAACAGGAGAATACCTTTTGTTATTCTCCCCCATAAGTGATGGCCTTTCTTTAATTGAAAGTTATGCATCGTTTGGAACGCTCTTTCATTCTGTGGAACAATGGAAGCCCGCAACTTTATATTATTAATAAAATATATATATTTATTGTATTTATAAAGCGCCAACATATTACGCAGTGTTGGACAATAAATAAGGATACATACAATATTTAGGGGTGACATGCAGCAAAATGACAATACCTGAATACAAGAAAGACCAGATCATGCAGCACAGTATGAGTACAAGGTAATGCTTAGTCAGTCACTGGATGGAGCATGGAGATTAGGCAAGTTAGGTTCACTCAGATGCATAGCATGGGTTCACAGTAATGGAGGTGCAAGATCAGGTAGGACACAAAAGGAGGAGGACCCTGCCCAAAGGCTTGCAATCTAGAGGGAGAGGTAAGGACACGGAAGGTAGGGGACCAGAGTTCAGCTGTGGGTTTAGAGCACTTGTGAGGGGTAGTAGGCCAGAGTGAAAAGGTAAATTTTGAGGGCTTTCTTGAAGATGTTGAAGGAGGGGACTGCCCTAATGGGTGGAGGTAGGGAGTTCCATAGTGTTGGAGCAGCTCTTGAGAAGTTCTGGAGGCGTGCATGGGACTGGGTGATGCAGGGGGGCGGTTAGGCGAAGTTCATTGGAAGAGCGGAGTGAGCCGCTAGGTGTGTACCTCTGAGTAAGATCGGAAATGTAGGTTGGACAGGTTTTGTGGACAGATTTGTAGGTCAGACACAGTATCTTGAATCTGATTCTGGACTGGATAGTAAGCCAGTGGAGGGATTCAAGGAGGGGATCCGCCGTGGTGGAGCGATGGGAGCAGTGGATAATTCTGGCTGTCGCATTCATGATGGACTGCAGTGGGGCTGTTCGGGTCATAGGGAGACCAGACAGCAGGGCATTGCAGTAGTCAAGGCGGGAAATTATGAGGGCATGGATGAGGAGTTTGGTGGTGGCAGAGGTCAGGAAAGGGCGAATCTTACAGATGTTACGAAGGTGGAAGTTGCACGACTTTGTGAGGTTTTGGATGTGGGGAGTGAAGGAGAGTGCAGAGTCCAGGGTGACACCCAGACAGCGGGCTTGAGAGGTAGGGTGAATGGTAGTGTGGTTAACAGTGACATGCACATCTGGGAGGTTTATGGATGTCCGGGGTGGGAAGATCATAAATTCCGTTTTGTCTAGGTTTAGTTTCAGGAACCTAGCGGACATCCAGGAGGAGATGGCTGATAGACAGGAGGAGACCTTGTCCATGGTATTGGTGAATATGTCAGGGGTGTGAAGGTAGATCTGGGTGTCATCTGCATACTGATGATAGTTAAAACCCATGGAGGAGATAACCTTGTCAATGGAGGATGTGTATAGGGCCGGGCCGAGGCATAGGCTGGAGAGGCTCCAGCCTCAGGGCGTAGTGTAGGAGGGGGAGCAAAATTCATTCAGCTGTCATTCCTAATTGTGTATGAAGCAGAAAGAAATAAGAAAAGGGGATGCATAGCAGTGACTGCAAGCCAGATAACTATATATTAAGGTGTTGGGGAGGTTGTGGGCCCTGTGGCCCTCTTTGTCTAATAGAAATCCTTGTGTGACGGCTGAGGTGGGAGGGATGGAGGGGCGCACTTTGGTGTCTCAGCCTTGGATGCTGGAGGACCTTGTCCCTGCTCTGGTATAGGGTGAACAATAGGGGGCCAAGGACTGAACCGTGGGGGACTCCCACCGAAAGGTGGTTGGGGGTGGACGAGGACTCATTGAAGGCGGTTGTGAAGGGGCGGTTGGAGAGGTAGGATGAAAGCCAGGACAGGGCAAGATCGTGAATGCCCATGGACTGGAGGGACTGGAGGAGTAGGGGATGATCTACTGTGTTAAAAGCTGCTGAAAGGTCAAGGAGGAGGAGAATGGAGTATTTACCTTCAGCTTTAGCTAAGGCAAGGTCATTGACCACTTTGGTGAGAGCGGTTTTGGGTGAGTGGGCAGGCCGAAATCCAGATTGCAGTGGGTCTAGCAGTGAGTTGGCATTGAGGAACTGGGTCAGGCGTTTGTGAACCAGACGCTCAAGGAGTTTTGAGGCAAAGGGGAGGAGGGAGATAGGACGGTAGTTGGAGGGTAGCGAGGGGTCGAGGGAGGGTTTCTTGAGCAGGGGTAGTACAGTGGCCTGCTTGAAGTCTGAGGGAAAGGTGCCTGTGGATAGAGAGAGGTTGAACAGGGTAGTGAGGACTGGGGCCAATTCCGTGAAGTGAGGCTGGAGTAAATCAGAAGGGATAAACGCTCTTGGCATTCTCTTGATGAGCTTCAAGAGGTAGTCACCTGAAATGGTTTTCACTTCACAGGTGTGCAATAGGGGGGATTTCTTGCCTTATAAATGGAGTTGGGACCATCAGTTGCGATGTGGAGAAGTCAGGTGGATACACAGCTGATAGTCCTACTGAATAGACTGTTAGAATTTGTATTATGGCAAGAAAACAGCAGCTAAGTAAAGAAATGAGTGGCCATCATTACTTTAAGAAATGAAGGTCAGTCAGTCTGAAAAATTGGGAAAACTTTGAAAGTGTCCCCAAGTGCAGTCTCAAAAACCATCAAACGCTACAAAGAAACTGGCTCACATGCGGACCGCCCCAGGGAAGGAAGACCAACAGTCACCTCTGCTGCAGAGGATAAGTTCATCCAAGTCACCAACCTCAGAAATCGCAGGCTAACAGCAGCTCAGATTAGAGACCAGGTCAATGCCACACAGTTCTAGCAGCAGACACCTCTCTAGAACAACTGTTAAAGGGAAGGTCCAAGCTAAAAAAAGTAGTTCTTCGCCTGCTCAGTAGAGACCCGATGACGTCACGTGCACCACGTGCCCCCCCGCCGTGGAGCGCACAGAAGCTGACCCAGAAAGCCGACCTGGAGAGGTCGGCTTCTTCAGCGCTGGACACCGGGAGGGAGAGGAGCTGCTGCGAGGGCACAGATCGACTGCCAGGAGCTGGAAGACGCCCCAGGTAAGTGGAGGTTTTTTTTTTTTTTTTAGCTTAAACCTTCCCTTTAAAAGAAGACTGTGTGAATGAGGCCTTCATGGTAGAATATCTGTGGTTTTTACCCTCTAAACCTAGGTGCATCATATTCCAGAGCATATGGTGAGCTTGGCGGCAAATACGGTACCTATCTAACCTATACTAGAGGTAACTATACTGCCTACCGACACTTGAGGCACCTACCTGGCTAACCTATACTGGGGAAAAATATACTAACTATACTGAGTGCAATTAGACCTGGCTAACCTTTAATGTGGCCACCTATACCTGGCTAAAAATGGTGGGTGGAAGAGAGAACTCACAGTGGAAGACAGAGGGTTGGAAAACAATTGAAAAATCACAGGAAAAGGTTTGATAGGAAGGTGCACCCCATAATGGAAGAGGGGAGTCAGCCGCTGGGTGGGCTACTTGACTTATGCCTCCCTTCTTCTCCCTGGAGACACCTTCCATGCTCCCGCCTCCATGGAGATTTTTTTTGAAAGAATATTTTTATTGTGTTTTAAGTGGCAACAGTGCCACTAAAGCAAAACAAATTCAACACTGTAACATTGATACAATGCAGTCCAAAAAAAAAATATTGCTCGGTAGGATGGGGTCCTGAAACCCCAGAAAAGGGGGGGTCTGGTCCAGTCACATGCCTTTCCAGAAAACCATAGCCTCCATGGAGATTTAGCGCAGCATAAAGCTTGGTAAGAGAAACTCACCTTTCTGCTTGATCTGATAGCTGCTGAACTCCATTTGTATAACCGCTGATACACACTCTACTTCATCATTAACAGGTGTGTGAATCAGCGGTATGTAGACAGAGATTTTGCAGCAATTGGAGCAAGCAGGAAGGCTAGTTTCTATTACCGGGCTTCCCACTTCGCCAACTCTGCATAGAGGGGGGAGCACAGAGGGCAACTTCATGGAAAAGGAAGGAAGGGAGATAAGTCAAACCACCATTCTCTCCCCCCCTCCATTATGGGGCACCTACATATCTTATCTATACTGTGGAGTTATACCTACCTGTACTGTACTGTGGGCACCTACATATCTCACCTATAGTGATGGCAACTATACTGCCTACCTATATTGGAGACACCCTCCTATTAAATCTATGCTGGGGCAAAGATACTGGCTACCAATATTAGAGGCACCTACCAGGCTAACCTATTCGGGGGCAATTATACTGGCGCCCCTATGCAAGGCTACCTATACTGGGGGGACCTATAGCTGGCTACCTATACTGGGTGCAACTAGACCTGGCTGACCTATACTGCGGGCACCTATACCTGGCTCCACAGGGGAGGGGTTCCAAAGAATGGTACACAGAGGGAAACAAAGGAAGGGAGAGGGAGCTCTCAGAGGAAAACAGACTGAGGGTTTGAAAACAAAAAAAATGTTGATGGAGATGGATAGATAGGTAATTGCCCCCCATAATGAAGGGTGAGTTAGCCTCGGGGAGGATGGTCTGACTTCTCCCTTCCTATTTCTTCCTGAGGCCGCCCTCCGTGCTCCCCCCTCTATGCAGAGTTAGGCCTCTTTTCCAAGGACAGTTAATAAGCAGTGAAATGCCTCTCAAAGTCTCACAACTGCTCACTGCTGTCTGGTAACTGTTCACTTCTGCCTAGTAACTGGTCACTGCTGTCTAACTGCTTGTTGAGCACACATCAACTGTCCGTTGAAAAAATAGAAAGCCTGGTCAGAAGAACTAACCTTCCTGCTTGCTGATGTCCGTCTGCATAACCGCAGATACACGCTCTACTTCCTGATTAACAGGAAGTATAATTTGAGTCAGCATCTATGCAGTTGTAGAATTTGTGGCGATTGGAGCAAGCAGGAAGGCGAGTTCCTCATACGAGTTATCCCGCTGCACGAACTCTGCTTGAAGGGGGGGAACACTGAGGGTGGCCCTGGAGAGAGTAAGGCAGGGCTGTGGAGTGGGTCCAAAAATCCACCGACTCCTCAGTTTAGGATTCCACCGACTCCTCGACTCCGACTCCTCTAATTTGCATATTACAATTTTGTTGATTAAAAGTATGTAACATGAAATTCGTCTCTTAACTGCCAACGCTTAGGAATTTTACAAGACAACTGAAGTGAGAAGGATATGTAGACTACTATATTTATTCCCTTTAGACTAAAACTAGTCCTTGGTAAGAGTACTTGTAAAAGGTACAAACCGGAACAAAGAACATCTATCAGGCCCTAGGCAATGTAAGTGTGGGTACATGTAAGAGTGATGTGCAGGTGCTCTGCAGGGGAACAAGGAGATTCTTCCTCTATTACACATTATTCATGCACAATCTGAACAAGGTTTATGGGTGACAGACAACACCTCTGTGTTCAATGTGCACAGCATTCTCAGTGGATTCCCTGCAGCTCTGTGGGGAGTGCATATGTAGAGTATAGTGATACTGTGTAACAAAGTAAACCTGAGACAGATGAAATTAAAGTTTTATACATACCTGGGGCTTCCTCCAGCTGCCTTCAGGATAATCAGTCCCTCGTTGTCCTCCTCCACCACCTGGATCTTCTGCTATGAGTCCAGGTACTTGAGCCAGTCGGGCGTAGTGCGCATGCACACACTCCGCCGCCAGGAGCATACTCCACCTGTGCAGCACTATTGCGCAGGTGCAGAATGTTCCTGGCTGTGGGAGCAGTAAATGCTGCGCTTGACCGGTTTCACTGTGTAGGTTTCATCAGCAGCTCCTGATGAAACTTACACAGTGAAACCGGTCAAGCGCAGCGTTTATCGTTTGGTTGGATGGCGTCCTGTACATTGTGAAACGCTGCTACATATTTGGGTCCCTGTCAAATGGGCCCGTATGCGAGTACTCTCTTTTTTTTTTTCTAACTTCCATATGTTTTTATGTAGAAATAAATTTACCTCTGGAAGATAGATACCCTTAGATCTATATGTTTTATTCATCTTTTAACTGCATATTTGTGGCGAGTCTGCTATATGGTAAGACAGTGGATACAGTGTGACATGAGCGAGGCCTAGCAGGAGGAAGACCAGCTGCAGGCCCATACAACCCATATAAAGACCCTGTAATTAAGGTCTATGGATTTCTGAATAGCATTAGTGGTGATAGTGGAGGATCTCAAGAGTCAGCGCTGAAGTGATTTGATTGGCACCTATCTAACCTATACTAGGGGCACCTACCTATTTAGCCTATTCCGGAGGTGCCTACCTATCTAACCTACACTGGTGGCACCTACCTATCTAACATATAATGTGGCCACTTATCTAACCTACACTGAGGGGTTCCTACCTATCTAAACTATATTGGTGGTAACTATACTGGCTACCTATATTGGAGGCTCACACCTATCTAACCTATACTGAGGTCATCTGCCTATCTTACGTATACTGGGTGCAACTATACTGACTACCTATACTAGAGGCACCCACCTAGCTAACCAATACAGGGGGCAATTATACTGTCTAACTATACTGGGGCACCTATGCCTGGCTACCTGTAGTGGGGGGACCTAGAGCTGGCTACCTATACTAGTCACATCACGCGGAAAAAGACTGAAAGCCTGGACCCCTCTCTATCATCGGCTTCAATAGACCATACGGTATGTGTTAACCATCGCTCACCCACCAGCCTGGCTGCTGCACCCTCCCTCACCTGGCAAACGGAGTGAAAGTCGATCCGATCAACCAGTGATCAGATCTGTTTTCAAGTGTGCACCAAGCCATGTGGATTGGGTGAAGCAGAGACCAGATCCGTTTGGCTTTATCCAATGTGAACCAGTTCTCAAAACGTAAACAAACGGGGTTCACACAATAACATACGGAGGGCTCAAACATGTAAACAAACGGGTACCACACTAAACAGAGGGGGCTCACACATAAAAAACAGTAAGCTGACACATGTAAAAACAAACATAGGAAGCTCACACATGAAAATAAACCTGGGTAATCAAATAGGAAAATAAGTAATGGAATCTCACACATGTAAACAAACAGGGAATCACATAGAAAAATAAAAGATTAGGAACATACATCTACACAGAGGGACCACCTAAGAAATTAAATAGGGGGCTCAAACATGTACACAAAAACAAATATATGATCACACATTGTATGTTGCAGGATATGCTATGAAGTTTCCAACTAATCAAAAATCACAACCAAGGAAAAAAAATATCACCCACAAGAAGCATCAGCTAAAACTGCAGCCCCCACCCCCTCCCCAAGATGATCAGCACAAACACAAGACACTCGTGTAAATCAGGGAGACGACCAGGCTTCAATAGCTGCAGCCCTTCACTCCGTATAACATAAACAAACACTGAATGAAGAGCGAGGCAATGCACAGTCCAGTCTGCTTACAGATGCCTGACTTTCACTCAGCTCTGCATAGCCACAGCTCTTCCTGCACTTTCTATAACTATAAACAGTAAAGAAAGAGCAGAAGCTATGCAGAGCGGAGTCTGCCTCTATACTAAGGAGGAGGAGGGGTAAGGAACACAAACTATGCAGCCGGCCACATCCATTCTCGCTGCACTCATCCCCCGCAAGAACTAGCACATACTGAAGGGAGAGGGGAGACTATTCACAGACCACACTGCCGCTGTACTTGGGAGGATGAGCAAAGATGTTATCTCCTACATCAACCCTGCCTAGCCACTGCTAGAGGAAGTAAGTAGGGAAAGAGCAGAGGCTGTTATGCCGCCACAGGGGAGGGGTGCAGGTCGGGTCGGGAAGATCATCACCGTCCACAGATGATACAGCCAGCTAGGTCTCCCGTTACATCAGCACTGCACAGCCACCCGCCAGAAACAAATACAGGAAGAGGGGAGGCCATGCAGAGCAGGGGTCAGCCATCAAGGGGGAGGAAAAAAGAAAGGACCACCATGGATGCAGCTGGCCGGGAAGACGATCAGCCCTGCAAAACTTCCAATCATGCTCCACTTTCTCTAACAGTATCAGAAAGTAGAGAATGGTCGGAGGTATGCAGGGCTGATCGGAAGACCCGACCAGCTACTTCAAATAACACGTATTAAAAAAAAAAATAAGAATAATTAGCACATATGCAATAAGCTAGAGGAGCAGCCACTGCAGCCTAACATGGAAGAACGAATCTAGCATGGCACGTGCAACAGCCTGCTACATCGTCCCATGCTAGTGACGCAGCTGGGCTGAAAATTCCCAGAATGCCTCACTTCATTGAACTGTATAATTAGTACCGCGGTACTGAGCTCTCACTGTGGGAGGGGCTTCAGCATATAATCAGCTATGCTGACAAATCTGGAACAGCTAAAAGAAAAAGGAAACACTTTTTCATTTAAACATGCCTATAAGGTATGCTATGAAGCCAAGTTAAAAATGGCATTGGAGTTCCTCTTTAAGCGTGACAATGGTGGATGGAAAATGAACCAACATATATTTGAAGAAAGGAATAAAAGACTAATGGGAATAAAAAGCAACAAAAGAACGAATGCTCAGGTTGAATAGGGAACAATTCTTTTCACTGTGCCAAGTCAAAAGTTCCCTGAGACCAGGCATACACATCTTTTAAAACCTGGTTTCTCCATCAGGGCTTGTTCACACTATATGCTTTGCATTATATGCAGGTACTGTGCATAGTGTGCGATCTACAGACATCTCGCATGGCACAGAAAGCAATGTCTGACATTCCCATTGCTGCACTGCTGTAAGGTGTGTTATAACATCCCACTGCAGTATGCGATTTTTGTGTGCAGTGTATCACTGCCCCCTACAGAGTAATGAATGGTGACAGCGTTATGCTAGACACAGAACATTTATATCATGCTTTTCTCCTGGTGGACTCAAAGTGCCAGGACTGCAGCCACTAGGTCGCACTCTATAAGCAGAAGCAGTGTTAGGGAGTCTTGCCCAAGGCCCCCTTACTGAGTACTTACTGAGCAGGAAGAGCCAAGATTCAAACCCTGGTCTCCTGTGTCAGAGGCAGAGCCCTGACACAATCAGAGGCCAAGGCTGGATGAAACCCATGGAAGAAGTGTAACAAGCACTGCAGCTCAGAAGTTTCTGATCATTATTTGACTGAGCTGTGATGATGGCCACAAAGAGAAAAGCACATACATTTTTTTCTGACTGATTTGATGACTGTGATTGATCCTGCTGAAAACCCATTTCCCCTAATACATTAGATTGACTTACTTTTGAACAGTTTTGAGCAGCTTATCAATGGACAGTATGATTGGACAATGTTAAAAGTTGAGAGGCAAAGGATCAATGGCCCTCTGGCATTGAATTGCATGCATCAGTACAATGGTTGCAGTTCAGTTGATGCTTAATAGATTTCTTCTGAAGTTGAATTGGGATTGAGTGTGTCGTGTGGTAGAAAATGATCACAATCCATTAAATATCCAATGGAGGGAATTAATCAGCATGCCATTCCAGACTACTATCAGTCCACGTATGCCTAGCTTTAATCTCTCAGCAAAGGGAGAGGGTGGGGACAGGGACGTTACTAAAAATCATGGGTCTCCCCAGCAAAACTTGTATCCTCCCCCCCCCCCCCCCCCAATGTTCACATGCTTTCCCTTGCCATACCCTTGGTGACCCTTAAAGCCTGGGGGCCATCTTGCAAGGGTCATAAAACAAGTGAGGCCATCATAATATTCACACGCTTAACAAAGGGTAGCTACAAAAACACCTGATCTAACGGATGAAACCCTTTAGTCTAGAAAGGGAGGGTTTGTAGTTGGAGAACCCCCCTCCCCCCTGCTCCTCTGTAGTTACACCCCTAGATTGGAAAGGTCAGGTGAGTGGCTACTGCCCTCTCCCAGCTCATCTCTGATTATGTCATGTGTGTGTGATGATGGGACAGGTAGATAGGTAAAGACTGTGAGCAGCATTCTCTTTAGTAATTGCACTGTTATTGCAAGAGGAAGGGAATCTACAGGACTCAGCAGGCAGCATCTACTCAGCAGGTCAGCTATTTTAAATACGTTTATGACAAAAAGTACAGATGTTCAATACATACAAAACACTTTTGCATTGCAAATTAATGTAAGTTTATTATGACAAGGCTGAATTACATCTATAAAAGTTACTGAGCCAGTTCAGAAGGATGTCTGCCGGCAGCCGTTGTTTAACACAATTTTTTTTTTTATCCAATTTTCTGAGATGCTGCGTGTAGCTTCCAGCATTGGCTGCATTCTCGGTTTTGTACCCCCTAAGTGCTCAAAACCCAACAACGGAAGGATAGGAACCGATGCAAACCAAAGCCAAATGCTTTCCTGCACAGTAGCAGAAAGTGTTTAGTACTGGCTGAATTAGCCTCTGCCAACCGTCTGTGTGAACCAGCACATGTTAAAAATGTATCATTGTTGTTAGGATTAGATTTCGTTTTAATAATTATAAGTGTACCTATGTAAGATGTATTTTCTCCTGCTTAATTACAGCACTAATGAGGTCACTGCAAGGAAGGCAGCACTATGCAGGAGGGGGAGGGGGGCATTACATTGTCCAGGCCACTAAGGGGGATACATAATAATCAGGAACACCAATAGGAACACTATAACTATAATGGAAGGAGCACAATGGCAGACACTATAATGGAAAGTGTTATTGGTCAGGGCTTCCCAACCCTGTCCTCAAGTACCACCAACAGTACGTCTTCCACAACCATTCACTGGTGGGATAATTAGTGTGTCACCAGAACTGATTACCTCTGTGGATGGCCACAAAACATGCACTGTTTGTGGTACTTGAGCACAGTGTTGGGAAGCCCTGGTATAGGTGAAACAAGTACAGTGGTGTGAAAAACTATTTGCCCCCTTCCTGATTTCTTATTCTTTTGCATGTTTGTCACACTTAAATGTTTCTGCTCATCAAAAACCGTTAACTATTAGTCAAAGATAACATAATTGAACACAAAATGCAGTTTTAAATGATGGTTTTTATTATTTAGTGAGACAAATAATTCAAAACCTACATGGCCCTGTGTGAAAAAGAAATTGCCCCCTGAACCCAATAACTGGTTGGGCCACCCTTAGCAGCAATAACTGCAATCAAGCGTTTGCGATAACTTGCAACAAGTCTTTTACAGCGCTCTGGAGGAATTTTGGCCCACTCATCTTTGCAGCATTGTTGTAATTCAGCTTTATTTGAGGGTTTTCTAGCATGAACCACCTTTTTAAGGTCATGCCACAACATCTCAATAGGATTCAGGTCAGGGCTTTGACTAGGCCACTCCAAAGTCTTCATTTTGTTTTTCTTCAGCCATTCAGAGGTGGATTTGCTGGTGTCTTTTGGGTCATTGTCCTGCTGCAGCACCCAAGATCGCTTCAGCTTGAGTTGACGAACAGATGGCCGGACATTCTCCTTCAGGATTTTTTGGTAGATAGTAGAATTCATGGTTCCATCTATCACAGCAAGCCTTCCAGGTCCTGAAGCAGCAAAACAACCCCAGACTATCACACTACCACCACCATATTTTACTGTTGGTAAGATGTTCTTTTGCTGAAATGCTGTGTTACTTCTATGCCAGATGTAACGGGACACGCACCTTCCAAAAAATTCAACTTTTGTCTCGTCGGTCCACAAGGTATTTTCCCAAAAGTCTTGCCAATCATTGAGATTTTTTTTTTAGCAAAATTGAGACGAGCCTTAATGTTCTTTTTGCTTAAAAGTGGCTTGCGCCTTGGATATCTGCCATGCAGACCGTTTTTGCCCAGTCTCTTTCTTATGGTGGAGTCATGAACAAGGACCTTAATTGAGGCAAGTGAGGCCTGCAGTTCTTTAGATGTTGTCCTGGGGTCTTTTGTGGCCTCTTGGATGAGTTTTCTCTGCGCTCTTGGTGTAATTTTGGTCGGCCAGCCACTCCTGGGAAGGTTCATCACTGTTCCATGTTTTTGCCATTTGTGGATAATGGCTCTTACTGTGGTTCGCTGGAGTTCCAAAGCTTTAGAAATGGCTTTATAACCTTTACCAGACTGATAGATCTCAATTACAGTACTTTGTTCTCATTTGTTCCTGAATTTCTTTGGATCTTGGCATGATGTCTAGCTTTTGAGGTGCTTTTGGTCTACTTCTCTGTGTCAGATAGCTCTTATTTAAGTGATTTCTTGATTGAAACAGGTGTGGCAGTAATCAGGCCTGGGGGTGACTACGGAAATTGAACTCAGGTGTGATAAACCACAGTTAAGTTATTTTTTAACAAGGGGGGCAATCACTTTTTCACACAGGGCCATGTAGATTTGGAGTTTTTTTTTTCCTCACTAAATAATAAAAACCATCATTTAAAACTGCATTTTGTGTTCAATTATGTTATCTTTGACTAATAATTAATGGTTTTTGATGAGCAGAAACATTTAAGTGTGACAAACATGCAAAAGAATAAGAAATCAGGAAGGGGGCAAATAGTTTTTCACACCACTGTATAATATGGGAGCTAGAATGGTGGGAACTAACATGGACATTAAAATGATGGGCATCGTTACTCTGGGCACTGTAAAAGGACCATATGTAGTGGGCAGTAGCTGTATGAACTATAATAAATGTCATCCTATAATAGAGGGAGCAGTAATAGGAAGCCATATAATTAGGGCACTATAATAAAGTGCACTAATGAAGTTAATATAATGGGGGATCACTAACAAGGGCACAATAATGATGGGAACACTACCAGGGAGATCAAATCAAGAAGGCATGGGCATAAACCACTGCAACTTTATACAAACTAAGAAACAGACATTGTCAACACATATATATCACTAAATATAGTAAATAGATAAAAATCTACTGTAAAAGTGTTATGACTCATTGCCAAGAATATCTCAAAGTATATATTGCTTAAGGATTGGGACATAAGTGAGAACAGATGCAAAACTGTAAATATCATAGTTAAATGTATAACATGTTATTAAAGGACCACTCTCGCAAGAAAATGAAAAAAAAATTGGAAATGCATATGTATGAAATGTGCTATGAATCACTTTTCTCCTATGTTGCATTGCTTACAGTACACACTAAAAATGTGATGGATCTGACAGGTTTTATTATTTGATTTGATTGCCACAGTCAATCCAAGTAAGTTTAACAATTAAAACAATCATAAAATATTAAACAAACTTGAAGAAACATTTGATTTTCTACTTAGCAAGAATACTATCAAATCATTTATACAAAATTATTGAGTACTTCAGCAAAAATACTTGCGGTGATGTTAACCCAGGATAGCGGGGTACTTGCTAATTCCCAGATTTACATGCCGAAATAACACTGGCATAACGTATGCCCATCTTAACAACAGGGCTTCACTTTTTCGAAAATGGTTCATAGTTCTGGCCTATTGTTTTGCAATTGCTTTATTCTCCTAACTGAGTTGTGTCAGCTTTAAAGTGAAAGTTCATGTATGTTTGTTTTACTTTTACATTGACTTCCCTTACATGGACACATGTATTATGCTTTCCCTGCGGTTTTGAGACAGAAAATTTCACATTTCTCAGGCTGGGGCCCAGGAAACAAGATCTGAAAGCCTTTCGCTGTAGTAAACTGGACTGAACTCAAGGTCAGTTCCTTGTCACCTTAGAGAAATTGTAAAGAAGCAAGAGATTGTAGGATGTACAATTTGGAAGCACCTTGCTAGAGTTATAAATATACCTAGTAATATTAAAGTGGCTTGGTACTAAGAACAACTCCACAAATTATACCACCTCTCCTAAATGTGGCCGTTTTCATTTTATTATACATATCACATAGTGCAACACACATTTTTTCATACTATTTTACAGATTATGTAAACCAGTTTTCATCACTAGCTTTTCTGAGCAGGGCTCACACTCTAATGACCCTGATCCTATGAATGGACCATCTTGTGGGAGGCCAGTAAACATGTCACTATGTTTTTGGGGTGTGAGTAGAAATCTGAGCATGGAAACCCCATGCAGAAAAATGTAAACTCCATGCAGAGGCAAAAGAGAAGAGTGCTCTCCACCTATCCTTATAAATATAATATGATAATTGCAAGATTTATCTAAATTATCAGCAAATTAACCGTTCACTTTAAAGAGACTCTGTAACAAAAATTGCATCCTGTTTTTTATCATCCTACAAGTTCAAAAAGCTATTCTAATGTGTTCTGGCTTACTGCAGCACTTTATACTATCACTGTCTTTGTAATAAATCAATGTATCTTTCCCCTGTCAGACTTGTCGGCCTGTGTCTGGAAGGCTGCCAAGTTCTTTAGTGTTGTTGTTCTGCTATGAACTCCCCCTTCCAGGCCCCTCTATGCACACTGCCTGTGTGTTATTTAGGATTAGAGCAGCTTCTCTCTTCTCTCTTATCTTTTACAAGCTGGATAAATCGTCCTCTGAGCTGGCTGGGCTTTCACATACTGAAGAATTACAGACAAGGGCAAAGCTGTTTGCAGGAAGAAACAAGCAGCCTGAAACTTCAGTGCATGAGAACTGCAGGGGGAAAGAAACACACAAATGATCTGTTGAGATTCAAAAGAAAGGCTGTATACAGCCTGCTTGTGTATGGATGTATTTTCTATGTGTGGACATACTGTACATCAATCTACTTCCTGTTTTGGTGGCCATTTTGTTTGTTTATAAACAAACTTTTTAAAACTGTTTTTAACCACTTTTAATGCGGCGAGGAGCGGCAAAATTGTGACAGAGGGTAATAGGAGATGTTCCCTAACGCACTGGTATGTTTACTTTTGTGCGATTTTAACAATACAGATTCTCTTTAAGTAAGTGCAAGTTTACTGGCCTACTTGACCCAGATAATAAAATATACATTTGAAACACTGTATTTAAAATGCCTTACCTGCCAAAAGTTTTATAGTTCTATTCAATAAGTTATTCAGATAGCTGAAAAATGAAGAACATTCAGCAGTTCCTAGTCTGTGACTCTTTTCTGCAGCTGAACAGCACTGTATAGGCAAAGCCCCTCCCACAACCTTCTAAAAGACAAGGCAGGTTATTGGAGCATTTCAATCCATTTCTGGCATTCTATAATCAAAGTGGACTAACTGCACTGTGCATTTTTGCAGACTATGATTCATTCACAGTGACTCCCTTACCCTAAATGGACTCTTTGTGCAGTGTGTACATGTAGAGATGGTTTTAGGTAAATTAGGGCCCTGGGCAAAAATTAAAGTAGAATCACTTACATTTAAATACTGTACTGTCCACAAAGTTGGTTCTTATGCTGTCCTTGACTTGAGGACCTCAGGGTTTGTGTGATTTGTCATATATTGTTGCAATCATTTCTAACAAGTTTCTTTGTTAGAAAGTAAAAAAGTTGTGGCATCTTCAGACTGATGCTAAAAGTTGATGTTTAAAGTGTACCTTAACTCTTGCACAGGACAGAAGGAAAACTTAGAGAAATGCACCGTGTTTGTATTTAGATAGTTTAGCCTGTCGAATTCCCCCTCATCTGTGACTAATAACAAGTTGTAATTTGATCTCTCCCCTGTGTTACCTGACTGCCACGACAGATAAGGCAGATAAGCTAATTTGAATTACGATATGTCTGCTTCCATGAACTCAGGAAGTAGAAACACTGCAGATTTATTGCAGGATTTTTGTCAGCTGTTACAAATGTTTTTCTTTAAAAGGTATGCTGTTGCTTATCTTTTAGAGCAGAGTGGATGTTCTATATATATTATATATTATACGCTATAGCAGCATAGAGGGTGATATAGCGGCTGGGAACGCGGAGGATCACTCGCGTTCTCAGCCTGTCGGCGGCTGTCGCCGAACCCGGAAGTAGCCACCGGTGGGGACAGGAGGATCGGAGCGAGGCTTCAAGGGCACCATACAGCTTCAGGGGGCTGAGGGATGCCCCAGGTGACTAAAAATCATTTTTTATTTTTGACTTAAGTATCCCTTTAAGAGGGGTAAAGATGGGGGTGGGTGGAGGGCATACGAGGGAGCCATTGCAGCAATCCTGGCGGAAAATTAGATTTTAGCCAAAAGTCTAATTTTTCAAGGCTTGAAGAGGGGGTTAGAGCTGGACAATCCAGGAACTGAAGGAAACACAAAACAGAAAAACAAGCGCCAATAGTGCAATATGTCAAAGCATCGGGTAATGATCTGCGTAAGGAGATTTACTCACACCTTTCAGGTTGCAAGCAGATCAATCAGACATACGGTGGTATTCTTGTCACTGCTCGGGTATGAGAAGTTTATCACAGGTCCTACTACTGATTATGAGCCAAGTCCCCGAGAGCAGACTGAGCTGATAAAACCAGCAAACTCCAATGGAGTTGAAAATTATAATGGGAAGAGGTTAGAGGCACTTGTATCATTATCTACTCAACCATTAGGTACTTGCCTTTGGGCATCATTGACCTGACGAAGCGGGCGAAGCCAGCGAAACGCATTGTCATAATCTTGTTTTTCGGTATAAGTAAATAATCTTTACATTTCTCTTCAGGAGAGGCGAGTCTCACCACTGGCTCTCCATGTTAAGCTGTCTTTAATTGTCTTATTGGGCACCTCCACCGTCTTCCCATTATTCTTTCAAGGAGAGATTACAGGAGCTAGGGGATGAGACGAGAAGAGGAATGGACAATGACAAGAAGTATGTGCATCCAGCATGAACATACCTCTATGCTTACCTCAGGTAGCATTACCTCAGGTCAGGTATCATTTAATGGCATTCAGTTACCAAACTACTTTTTATTTTTGCCTCTAAAGTGGGCTTGACCTTTCATTGTTTGTTTTTCAGTACTGCATTGTGTGTTATCATGCTTCATTCCAGAATCATCCTTCTGGACTCACAACACATGCTGGGCAGCTTAAGGCCAGGGACCCACTACAGGCGCTTTGTTTAATCTCAAAGCACCCACACTTTTCTACATTGCAGAAGTGATGTGATTTCCTGGAACAATCGCGATTTGGCTCCTGTAGCCACTGCTGCGATCATTCCGGGATCGCTACCCAACTGTTTTCTCCTTGTGGGACCACCTCCTTTGGGATCCAGTAGCAAAAACGCAGCTAGTGGCTCCCAGCCTTAATTTGTTTTAAAACAGTCATGTAATCTAATCAATGGCACAGCCTGTCATTTCAGATTTGCATAAATTGAACACCTGTAAACTGAGAACCTCCAGTATATGCCAGTTGGGATGGGATCAGGTACATTTTTGCTCTTGCCTTTGTGACTCGGGAAAGGTCTGAAACAACACCATAGAAAGGCATAAAAGCTTCTTATACTTGATAATTTTAAAATAAAACAAAAATTCCTGGACAATGTTTTCACTTTGGCTTATGAACATTTCATCGCTGGCTTGGAGTTAACTATATTCCTTTATGAGACCGCAAAAAACAAGTGTAAGTAAAGCAAAAATGGCCATTCTCAGGTCTTCCAAGATTGGTAATAAAAGTCCCATAACTGGAGTTTATGAGGCATGTAATATCCCTGATGCAAATATTATGGCTTCCTTAACGCCAAAGCCAACTTTCTTGAGCCAGATCCTCATTTTATGAGGAGCGGCTGCTAATGATATACAGTGCCTGTGCAACTATTATTTTACTATGGTTTAATTGATGCTGCTGCAATAATTGAGCATTGTTCTGCTTTTATTTTTGTTGCAATGGTGGCATTAACTGTCTTTGCTGCCCTTTTGTTATAATAAATAAGGTGAGGTGAGAATCACATTTTCTTTTTAAAGGACATCATTTTATATCATATCTGACAACGGTGAATTGATCAGAAAGCATGTTTGTTGGCTTAAGCTTTGCACAAACTTTAGATTTTTCTTTGCCAAAAAGGCTCAGCCAAAAATATAGTGTGTACAGGTGTCCCCCAATGTCACTGGTCTCCCCCGTTTATTTGGTTGGATCCATATCCTCGGAGTTCTTGTGTTTTTTTGTGGGAAAGGAAATCCAACAATGTGAAGTAAGGATTTAAGTATACTTTTAACAAAATAAATGCAAGAAAAGTAGAGCATAAATTACTATGCAGGTAGTCCCCTACTTATGAAAGACCGGTCAATACGAATAGATCAAAAATGTGAAAATGTATTCTGTGGGAACAAGTCAATTTTTTTTACCAAAAAGACCTTGTCATTTCTTAGAAAATCAGTTTTAAAAAAATTCTAAGAAAGAATTGTTTTTTTAACTGGTAAAATAACATTTTGCTGTGCACTGGGGGAGTTTTTATTACTGTCTGTGTCCCCATGTTTTCACTTCCTAGCCAAAAACATGAATTGGATTCTTCTCTCAAACTGAGACCACAACAAAATCTTATTCTGTTTTTTTCTGTAGATGGAAAGAGTTCGTATCCCTTATAAGTGCTTCACATTTTCCATCTATTAAAACCCTAGCTCAGGCTTGTGTTTTTACATGCATATTGCATCAAATATATCATAAGATTTGTGCATTGCACATAAACCGGTTTTGCATTATATTAGGTTTAACATTAATCTGTAATCTGTCCAATTTCCTTCCCTTATCCCATTATTACTCACATGATGGTAGGGAAGAGCTGACGGGGGCAGTAGCAAGTCTTTCACTTGTGTCTAGTGGCTCTTCTCCCTCCCCATATAGTTTTTTGGTGTCTAATGCCTGTTCCCTCCCCTTACAGTTCCATGGGGTTTGGTTGGCCTGTATCCCGTACACAGTTCCCTGGGATTCAGTGGTCCTCCCTCCCCTATACAGTTCACTGGTGTCTAGTGGCACACTCCCTTCCCTATATAGTTGTCTAGTGGACCTCACCTCCCCCATATAATTCCCTGGTGTGTAGTGACCACCCTCCCCTATACAGTTCCCTGGTGCCTAGTGCTTTCGTCCTCCCTCCTCCATATGGCTTCTCTGGGGATCTATGGCTTCTGCTCCAATATAGCTTCCCTGGTGGTCTAGAGTGGGCCAAACATAATGCAAAGTGGGGAAACCACTTGGGAGCCAAATTTGATGGCCTTGCAGTTAATCAACAGTTAATCTCTACATATTCCCTTTCTCCTCATCTTCTCTTTGTGGTACAGTATTCACTAAACCCCGTTAAACTTGTAGGCAGCAAGGGTTACGTTTTGTGAGATTTATGCCAAATAACAGTGCACCACACAAATGTTCAGCCCTGCCTCTTAAGGACTTGTTCTGTGCAATATGTGATTCACAAGTGCATGCATTCCCCCATGGCATTCCCTTTACAGAGTTCCCACCAATGCTGCTTGTTGTATAAATGTACTACTGCACGCCTCTTTGTGTGCTGCATTTGTGTATTCGTAATGCTGTTGATAAAGCATTAAAATGCACTAAAAAGCTGAGAATAGAAGTCAGAAGAATGCTACTTTGGTTCACCTGGTGTTCTCATCTGTCTAAACTACAGTATTTTCTTTACTCATTGTGTCGAGTGTATTTAATATTTCTGACATTGCCATATGAAAATCACATTTTAAAAAGGCAGCAGTGAGTGAAGGGAGAACAGGGATCCTGGAGCATTGGAGAGGAGTGAAGTTCCTCCCTGACAGAAATTATCTTCAGCTATTGCAGCAATAAAGTAAAGTACCGGTAATGGGGATTTGGGGCTGTAGAAAATAGTATTTGTTCCTGTCTTTAAATCACAAAAATGTTCAATCTGCATGCTGTTTTAATGATACAGAACAATTCACTATATTCACTGTCATCTATACCAGCTAAACTGAAAGCTACAGACAGCTATAGGACGCGTTATTTAGAAGTATGTTAGGTGTGCTTAACAGCACAATTCAGTTTAAACAGTTTACACAATTATTTGCACATATGACCCTTCTAAGACAAAAACTAAACCCTGCACCCAAAACAAATGCCCTTTTAAGCCCAAAAGGAGGCCATGTGACTTTTGTGCAACTTTCCAATACAAGTGTAACTGCTGCTGGACTGTCTGTAGTAGCACACAGGGAGACATTGCATGATGCATCCTAAAACGCCGCTATCCCGCGGCTAAACGAGGGTCCTTTCCCCTCCAAATCCCCCCTGTGCTGCCCTGGGAGCGCTTCCGTGTGAGGCGGGGCTATGAGCTGCAGCCCTGCCTCACATGCGTCTATCAGCGGCGGATCTCCGCCTCTCCCCCGCCCCTCTCAGTCTTCCTTCACTGAGAGGGGCGGGGGAGAGGCGGAGATCAGTCACTGATAGACGTGTGAGGCAGGGCTGCAGCTCATAGCCTTGCCTCACACGGCAGCGCACAGGGGTAGCAAAATCTACGACCAAGTTGGTCGTGATTTTGCAGGAGGGGATTTGGAGGGGAAAGGACCCTCGTTTAGCCGCGGGATAGCGGCGTTTTAGCAGAGGCACACATGCCCCTGCTATATATAAGCAAAAAAGCCATTTTTATTATGGCTTCAGACTCTCTTTAAAGAGGAATTGTAATCAAGGATTGAACTTCATAGTTACATAGTTACTTGGGTTGAAAAAAGACATACGTCCATCGAGTTCAACATACGTCCATCAAGTTCATCCCAATTAGTAGCGGATACCCCCTTTCCCATGAGAAATCTTTACCTTTCTGTAATAGATCATCATGGGGTGTCTGTATGGCTGATATTGTGGTGAAACCCCTGCCACAGTGTGATGTCAGGACCTAGGTGCAAGGAGAAATAACAACTGTTTCCAATCAACCAGTATCTCCCTCTGTGTGCATGTGTATATCTATAAAAAAAACCAACCTTTTAGCCTATCACAATGTTAGTGGGCATGGCTATAAATAATGGCAGTTGGTGCTGTCTAGTTTTTTTCTTGTCTGCCAGTAGTAAAAATGATGGCGTGCAGGCTCATTGTGGATCAAACAACATGAACAAATTACATGGCAAATATCAATCATTTTTTTGTAACAAGAATATCAATCATGTCTTGAGCTCCCTTTTTCGCTAAATTTGCTCGTTAAGAATTCCGTTTCCAGCCTTGACCTATATTGTATCATTCCATCTAAATGAGCATTTATGGGTAGGGCATGGAGGTAAATCTATCTTGATTACAGGCCTCTCTCCAAATAAATGTGTAAGCTCAATCAGGTGAGATCTCAGGAAAAGCTAGATGGACAGAATTGTGACCTGCAGTGTTCAGGAACTAGACAGGTAATGTGCTCAGAGAATGTGAGTGACGCAGAATGGGTGTACTGTATAGAAATTTTTAGATAATTGCAGAATCTAGTGAACCATATTCAATATAATTATCGATTATTGCTATAGGCTTTAGCTTTACCGTCCCACTTCTGTGGCTTGCATTACAGTTTTCAGAACAGCTTTCTTAGCAGTTTTATTAATTGCATCAATTTTAATTAACCAACGTATAAACTATTTTGGAGTATCACTTGAGCAAATTGGCCTCAATATTGGCTATGTACAGTATCTCGACAAGCAAAATTCCCATGCTAGACAGGAATACAGTATATTCAAAAAACAAAAAACAAAAATGCTTTAATTTTCTGTGTATTGTGTAAGGTAAAAGAACCTCCTTTTTTTTTTAGTAATTATATTGGAGACTTCAAAAAGGAGAGAATAATCTAAAATAGCAGTTAGCGGCTCGCTGTGTCGTGGATCAATGCCATTTAAACCCGGAGTGACCTTGAGATGGAATAATCAGGTCGGTTTCATTGAGCATCAAAGACGGAAAAAAATGAAAATGAAAAAGCATGTAACATTGACCTATTCCTGGCTGCGGAGACAGGTCTATAAATTCCTTGTTAAGCAAGTTTGCCGCTGACAAAGTCCGCGGGAAGGATGCTTGATAAAAGCCAAATAGAAAAGCCAAGGCACTACCTTTGGGATGGAATCCATAGGCTGGTTGATTTATTTATTAATTTATAAAGGAAATATGAAGTGGAAGGAATATGGAGGGATGCCTTGTGGATTTACTGCTTCAAACTTGCGCTGGTCCGGCTGTTTTGCTTATTCTGTGTTCAAGCAATGGCTCAGAACATGTATGCAGATCAGGTGTTCTCCAGTCCTGCATGCTTTACAGGTTTGTGCATATTGCACCTGAAAGAACAGCATCTGATATAGTTTAAATAGGAACTTTAATGCAGGATTGAACTTCATCCAAAATAGATCATCAGGGGGGTCTGTATGGCTGATATTGTGGTGAAACCCTTCCCATAGTGTGATGTTAGGGCCATGGTGCTGACAGTTTACTATCTATGAACCTCATTGCTATGTGAGACATAACATCTGTTTCCAACTGCCTATATATATATATATATATATATATATATATATATATATATATATATATATATATACATATATACATATCTCCTTTTAGCCTATCATATTGTTAGTGGGTGTGTGTATAGATAATGGCAGTTCTGTTTTTTTTTTTTTGGTCTGTCAGTAGTAAAGATGCTGGCCAGCAGGCTCAATGTTGGTGAAGCAACAAGAACAAATTTCATTACAAATATTAATCTTTTCTTCATTTATTTTCTATTTTTTAAAGAGAGCCCAAGGTGGGCTCATAAAATGAAAAAAAAAAGTAGGCTACCTGATCTGGGGGGCTGAGCGGATCAAGTAGCCGCAAAAACCACCGCTCCTGTGGACCGCACTGGATCACTTTCACTTTTGTGACCTCTGGGTCATGACGCTGAAAGGAGAGACTGTGTGCCTCTAACAGCGTCCCGGGCGGAGGTGGAGCAGCAGGGGGCGCGGCCAGGGAGAGAGAGATGCCCAATGGCAGCTCAGGAAGCCCTTCAGGAATGCCCCTGGCGGGCGTTTTGAACAGGGAATTCCTCTCCCCTGTGTCCACCTTAAATAATGTCGCAGATGGTGGGGGGCTGTAGCGCAGCGGTAGGGGGACTCAGAGGCATGTCATGAGGCAGAGAACATGCCTCTATGTCCCATCTGCCCCCCCAAGAACCACCTCGGGTTCTCTTTAAACTACTCAGAGGAAAATGGCCAGACTGTTAAGCTGCATACTGCAGTAGTTCAGTTCAGTTCAGTACAACATGTTGAACTACATTGGATCTCCCTACTGTAAGCTAACAGCAGAAAGCTCAGGGGGGAATTAAACAAATCGAAATGGTCTAATGCTGGCCTTATGAATATCAGATCTGTTAAATTAATCCTGAAGTGAGAGGCATATGGAGAGTGCCATATTTATTTCCTTTTAAACAATATCAGTTGCCTGGAAGTCCTGCTGATTTTTCTAGCATTAGCCAGCCAGTCTTGAAATTATTTTTTTTTCCTTCAAATAATAAAATTAAGATATTTACCTTTGTGTGTTTTTATAGCAAAGTCATCAATGACGATGTCTGCCAACCTTCAGGAATCTCAGCTAGGACCTGCAGTAAGTGTATTTCTGCTCTCAGTTTTATAATATAATTATGTAAAGGATGTAGCTCTGGGTGAAAGCAATACATCAGATTTTGGTGTTGTGTTTGGGTATGTTTTATTTTCTTTTTTGGTGTCTTGTAACATTGGTCATTGGTGTTGCCCTAGCCTGTATGATAGTCTGCTGCATCTGCAGAACCTATGCCATGTGGATGATATTCTTATCTGATGGAGTGGTTTACCTATGTATTTCCTTTTTCTGACAGAGTTGATTAACAACCATTTTGAATCCCAAAACTAACATGATCCAAAGCCGCACATCTATCACCTGTCTGAACTTGAATATCATTATGTTCCTGTGATAGGATAACCCTAACTAGGCTTAACCATGAACCCATCACTGCCAGCAATCTCCCAATAGATCCTGAATGATCGTTTCCTTAAAGTATACCTTTTTCTTATGCCTGCCTATACCCCATTCTCCTCTGCCCCCTCCATTATAGTCTAATATCCCCCTAAAGCTACTTTAAAGTCAGGAGGGTCGGTGAGCACTGCACAGGCACTGCCTGGCGATGCGCATTTTTGATCACGCGCCTCTAGCCAGGGGAGCTCTATGCATGTGCAGTACGTAGTGTGCATGCGCAAGGGCGCTCCTGGCCTTCTAGTTCCATGCTACAAACTTCTAAGTTTATGTCATCTTGTCATTTACTCACTGATCTGCTGGCAATTTTCTTCTGCATACATGAACTGCTTAAATTCATCAGCATCTTGTGCTGGCAACACTGTCATTGGCAACAGATGCTGCCTGTTGTTTTCTATTATTAGCTACAAGTCACTGCCTGAGTGCATTCTATCCCCCAGAATAATATTGTACATACAGCAGCTTTTCTGTAGATACTCATGACAAACTATCATCATTTGGTGACAAAAAGGGGACCTTTCAAGAAAAAGCCCATCTTGAAAGTGAAGCTGTGAAATGCCAAATAACTATTTAAAGGTTGTGGATGGTTTATCAGAATATGTGTAGAAACTGCATGCACCTTCCCACTGCACACCCAAATCACATAATAGTGCATACTAAAAAAGGTGTTTTTTTTTTCATTACAAAATCCTGGTGAAATGAATTGTGGCCGTTGTTCTTAGTAGGGGTTTGAATTGCAGCCAGGTAGTGCCCTCAGACTGTGCACACCCCTGAGTGCTGCAGTGTAAATTGTACATGCTTTTATTGACCTTTTAGAACACCCGCTGAGAGGGAAATGTTTTGTTTTCACTGTAGCTTTCAATATCCCAGCTGACTACATCGTCTCGGTATCCGACAATAAGCCATTCGTCAAAAATACCGCTGCAGCAAGTCCCCAGCCAGCTGATGCCTTCACCTATGGCCTTTCAGGCATCTCACATGGTAAGTCTGTAACGGTTTAGTGGAAAGTCTGATTATTATTATTATTATTTCATCGTTTTTAATTCATAATTGTTCTATCTTTAATGTTGATTGATTTCCCCTTCTTTAAAGAGAGTCTGAAGCGAGAATAGATCTCGCTTCAGACCTCATAGCTAGCAGGGGCATGCGTGCCCCTGCTAAAACGCCGCTATAGCGCGGCTTAACGGGGGTCCCTGTCCCCCCAAACCCCCTCCGAGCAGCGGGGGAGCGCTTCCTGGTTGGGGCAGGGCTAACCGCCGCAGCCCTGCCCCATGCGCGTCTATCAGACGTGTACCTCCGCCTCTCCCCCGCCCCTCTCAGTCTTCCTTCACTGAGAGGGGCGGGGGAGAGGCGGCGATGCGCGTCTGATAGACGCGACTGGAGGCAGGGCTGCAGCCGTTAGCCCTGCCTCCAGGAAGATCAGCTCCAGCGACCTTTTTCCGACCCAGGTTTGCGGGGGTGGGTTGGGGGTGAAGGGACCCCCGTTAAGCTGCGGGATAGCGGCGTTTTAGCAGGGGCACACGTGCCCCTGCTATATATAAGACCTGAAGCGAGATTTAGTCTCGCTTCAGTGTCTCTTTAAGTATTTACATTTATGCCTATTATCATTAGTTTTGGTAAATAATGAATGCAGCAAGGGCAGCCGTGGTATTCAGTTTGCAAACTGAAGGTGGCCACTAACGGTCCAATTTCTAGCGAAAAATCGTTTGAGCGATCAAATTCTGATCGGATGAAAAATCGTTCACTACACCATCAACTAACCGATCATTGCTTCCTATCTATCATGACCACCAAGAAAATCCAAATTTTCGTTCGACGAAAATTCATTCAGGCGACAATTTTTTCACTCATTCATAATCGATTGTGTCCACCAATAGAGATTATTTACAACCAATCCGATCAGAATTTCTGATCGCTCGAACGATTTTTCGCTAGAAATTGGACCGTTAGTGGCCAGCTTAAGAGTAAGTCTACAGTAAGTGCCAGCTCTTCTTCTCTGAGCAACAGCTGGTGTTAAAGCTTGCCAAACTTGGGGACTTGATTGGAGGTCTTCTCCTGTTGGTTTCAGTCAGTCAAGATTAACAAACTTTTAAGTAATATTTCCCATTTGACTGACTAAATCCTAAAAAAGAATGCTGAATGTGAATGATGAACTCACCTTTAGATTTGCGCACGCAGGATGATGCTGGGGCTTTAAATAACTCAGATGCACATGTAGGGAAGGATAAGGTGGTAGGCTTGACGCACACTGGAGCACCTCTCTCATTCCATTCTGCCTAGCATTTTGCTAAGGTAGATCAAGCTGGAATCCAAGTAATGCAGCTGGTACTCAGGGCAGTTTCTAGGCTATATTGCTCCCAGGACGATTGTGTAAAAATTGTGCCCCTCCCCGTAGGCTTGAGTACACTATTTGAAATGCAGTATTTTGTAGCCCACAGATGTGACTCCCAGTATTAGGTAACAGGATGTATCCTCACAGTATAGGTGCTGCAAGGTATAGGTGCACCCAGTATAGGTAGCCAGGTATAGGTGCCCCCAATATAGGTATCCAGGTTTAAGTGCCTCCAGTATAGGTAGCCAGGTATATGTGCCCTCAGAATAAGTAGCCAGGTATTGGTGCCCCTAGTATAGGTAGCCAGATTTAGGTGCCCCAGTATAGGTAGCCAGATATAGGTGCTCCCAGTTTAGGTAGCCAGGTTTAAGTTACAACAGTATAGGTAGCCAGGTATAGGTGGCCCAAGTATAGGTAGCCAGGTATAGGTGCCCCCAATATAGGTAGCCAGGTATAGTTCCCCTAGTATAGATAGCCAGGTATAGGTGCCCCCAATATAGGTATCCTGGTATAGGTCCCTACAGGCTGGGATTAAAATGCAAGAAAGGGGGGTGCATGCGCGGAGCCGCCATGAGCAGACGCTAGTTGGCAGATCTTCGTCTTCGGGATCCTGATTATCTCTCTCACAGCCTTGTTCACAAGCAATTTTCCTCCCGCTACAATTCTTAACGACCAGGCAATGTCCAGGAGAGGAAAGAAAGATAATCCGCCACCTCCCGAGGCTCCAAAGAAGCAAAACAGACAACGCAAACTTACCGAGCATTTTGGGCCTGCTCCCACGAGATCCAAGATGGCCGCTGCGACCTCAGCCTCGGCTTCCTCGCCTCACTCATCAGGGCCGGGCTCACCCAACTCTCTCCCCGAGTCGCTGCAATCTGCAGTGGAGGTTCCCCTCACAAAGCAACAATCCCAACAGCTATACAAGGACATCAGTTTGCTGTTTAAACGGGAACTAGCAGCCGCGGTAAGCGATCTATCTAACCAGATCAAGGAGGTGGGTGAGCGGGTGGCCACGCTCGAGAAGCAAGCAGACTCCCTAGTAGACGCAGTAGCGGCAGATAAGCTCCAGCTTGATGACCAAGATGAAAAGATCTCGGCCATGGAACTTAAGCTTGAAGACCTTGAAAATAGGTCCCGGGGGGCAAATCTACGAATCTGCGGGGTTCCGGAATCCATTACGGAACTAAAGTAAATGGCCCTAAATCTCTTTTCGGCTATCCTGCCGCAGCATGATCCTCAGAAGTTCCGGATAGTGCACATCCACAGGGCCTTGAGACGCCCTCGTAATGCGGATCTTCCCCGGGACATTGTTCTAAAGATGCAGCATGAAGAGATGAGGGATGCCATCTTAACTGCAGCTAGGCCTTTATCAACACTCCCGGACCTCCCTAATACGATACGTCTCTTTGCTGACCTATCTCCCCTCACACTGGCGCGAAGGAGAGACACGAGGCCCGCAACCCAAGCCCTTATCACAGCTTCTGTGAAATATAAGTGGGGTTTCCCCTTCTCTTTGTGCTTCGAATACAACAACAGAAGCTATGCCTGCAAATCACTGGCTGAAGCCCGCCTTGCCCTGGGTCAGTGTGGCCTACAGCTACCGCCTCACGACCAGACCTCGCTTCCTCAACGTTCCCCCAGACCGACCAGAGTCTGGACGGAGGTCACTAACCGCAGACACCGACGGATCTCGGAGAATCCATCCTCACCACCCTCTCCGGCCCACTCTTCACAATCCATATGATCACGGACAGGTTATGTATAGTTTATAAATATATCACTGAGAGATCAAACTTGCTTCAAAAATACTGTATTGTTGCACAAAACAAACAATTACACCCAATACAATAGGTCCCCCAGTATTGCACAACCCTGTAAAAAGGAGCCCTTACACATGTGATTCATAGTGGAGGGAGAGGACCCAGGATCAACAAGAGCAACCATCACTCAACCTTATCTATCCCCCTCCCCCCCCCAGGCAATAGACAGTTCAGGACCTGGAAGACCCGCCTAGAGAAAAAAACCCAAATTGAACTCTACATTCATTCCCTTAGGGGCCCGGGTATTACACTTATATATCCACATACACTCCTTTTGCAACAGAACTCTATCAAAGTCCCCTCTCCTTGGGCTAATGTTTAATTTATATATCCCTCTAAATTTAAGACCTTTAGGGTCACTATTGTGAAATTCTAAGAAATGTTGCGCTACTGCACTGTCAACATTTTTACCCTTAATGTTTTTAATATGTTCTCCTATGCGAGTCTCCAAGTCCCTTCCCGTTTTGCCAATATAGATTTTATTACAGGGACATATAAGCTGGTAGATAACTTTCGTTGTTGCATATGAGATGTAGTCTCGTATCTTAAATTCAGTTGTACCATTGCTGTCATGGAATGTGTCTCCCTCCAAAACATACCTACAATGTCTACAATTTTGACACTTAAACATCCCTTTCCTTCTCCTATTAGTATTTTGATCTCTCTGGAATTCACTTCGCATCAACATATCTCCCAAACTGCTGCTTCTCCTTGCCGTCACCTGGGGTTTGTCACTCACAATCTGAGCAATATCTTTATCTAGAGTGAGGAAACCCCAATTTTTTTTAAGTAACTCTACCAACTTCTCCCAATGACTACCATATCTTGTAATTACTCTCACTAAGTCTTTCTCTTCCTGTTTCTCTTTCTTTTCTCTCTTCTCAAGCAGGTTTTCCCTGTCCGTTTTTAACGCCCTCACATAGGCTGATTTTATCATTCTATTCGAATAACCTCTCTCTTTCAACCGTTGTCTTAGAACTATTGACTCTTGTTTGTACAGTTCAATTGAGGCACAATTCCGCCTTATTCTTAAAAATTCTCCCGTGGGCACTGATCTAATCTGACACCCCAGGTGGTGGCTCGAAGCATGGAGCAGTGTATTTTCTGCACTTTCCTTTCTATATGTGCTCGAGAATAATTTTGTACCTCTCCTAAACAACTTAAAATCCAAAAAGGTAATAGCGTTTTCATCACAAGTGTAGGTCACATAAATATTCCTCTGATTGCGATTCAAACAATCCACAAATTCTTGGAGGCTGCTTCTGTCGCCCCTCCATACCATGACCACATCGTCAATATAACGGAGCCAGAGGGCGACACGCTCCCCAAACCCCAACATGCCGTACACCTCCTCCAGCTCCCATAACCCTAGGTGAAGGCATGCATAGGTCGGGGAGCATGCCGCCCCCATGGCCACGCCCCTCAATTGTTGGTAATACTTCCCATCAAACTGGAAGAAATTACGAGTCAAAATCAATTTCATTAGGTCTAACACATAGTTATTATGGGCTTCCTCTTCCTCTCCATAATATCTGTCCATAAACCAAGACATCGCTCTTAGACCTACTTCATTAGGGATTGACGTAAATAAGGAATCCACGTCTAATGCTACCAATAGACAATTCTCAGGTAGCTCAACTTTTTCAATTTTATTCAAAACTTCTGTTGTGTCTTTTACGTAAGAGGGCAGAGAGACCACTATTGGCTTTAATTTTCTTTCCACATACTGTGCTATTCTATCCGAAGGGCCCCCATTTGCAGAAATAATTGGTCTCCCCGGGGGGTCCGTCAGGCTTTTATGTACTTTGGGAATGATATAGAACGTAGGAATATTAAATTCCTTTACCTCCATGTATTTAAATTCCTTCTCCAATAGCACGCCTTCCACCAAACCCCATGACAATTTCATATTCACATATTTTACCAATTGCAAAAATGGATTCCCCCTAACTTGCCTATAGCAATTTCCATCCGACAGAAGTCTCTCTGCCTCCCCCACATATTTTTCCACAGTCATCAGGACCACGTTCCCTCCTTTATCACTTTTCTTTATCACTACCTTATTCATTGCTTGTAATTCTTTGAGTGCCTTTTGTTGATTTTTTGTTAAATTGCTCATTTGATCATTATTCCAATCTATTGTTTTCAAATCCTATGTACTATTACATAGTATTATTTAAGTACTATGCCCTCTAATATTCAATATTACCACTAGGTGGCCCCCCTCCCCTCTCCGTAACATAACATGTTGTTCATCCAAGTGACGAGAGGAGTATCCCCACCTGGACCGGACCTTATTCTGGGCACAAATACTCACAACTTTTGCTCTGGGTTTTTTCTACGCTTCCAAATCAATACTGTACTGACTTAATGATTATATACTATTGCTACTAACCGTTTTTCCTACAGGTCTTTCTGCCAATTCACCACCAAAAACCTGTCCTGTTTCATTATTTTAGTTTGACATAGGTTGTGTTACTGTTACTTATTACAGCCTCGGGATCCCCACTCTCAGATTTACGCATGTGGGTACCACTAATATGGTCCCCTACATCTGTGAATCATCTGAAGAGGAGTTTTATCCTCTGGTTATGTTCTTTTGTTATTTGTTTTACTAACATGTTACTGTTTATTTCACTAGGTACCAGGTCATGTCCAAATCCTGTAATAATAATTATAGGTCTAGCCTTCCTAACTCCAGCAAACTTATGCTACGATGTCTGTAGTAAAGCTTAATTTTTTTTACTGTCTTCCATGGTCAGAATAGTTTCCCATAAAGTTAGGGGATTTAATTCCCCCCCTAAAAGACGCAAGGCCATGCAGGATTATATGACACACAAGCCTGACATAATCGCGTTACAAGAAACGCATTTCACGCATTCTTCTTTCCTGAAATTCATTCATACCCAATATAGGCGTGTATATTTTGCCTCTTCCCCCTCCAGGAAAATATTAGGAGTTGCTCTACTTTTGCATAACTCCTTCCCACTGGAGGTAGAACAGGTTATTTCAGATGACTTGGGACGGTTCCTTATTCTAATAGGCTCCCTCCAGATGAAAAAGATGTGTATAGTATCTTCATACTGTCACCCTAATGACCCCCTAGCTACCTTCTCAGCATGTACTAATCGCCTTTTAACTTTAATGTAATGTTTTAGACCTGTTTTTAGACCTGGTCTAACATTCAGTAATTGCACAATTCACAAGGGCAAACAAGGAGTAACCACACCCACTTTTTCTGACAGAGATTAGACCAGCTGATTTCTTTTGGTAAAGTAATTATGTGAGGTAAACTGAACACCCCACACTACGGGATATCAACCTGTGTATCTACAATATGTATGTAGTGCTCGTCTCACCTTTCTATAGATATATCAAACAATTTGGTAAATCAAAGGGAGCTCATAGCAAAAGAATATAAATTTATTAATACACAAAGCAATGAATAGCAATAAATGCAGAACTGCCAACAATATAAAAACACCCTCCCTAAAACCAAACCAGATCAATGGGGTAAATAGCATGTGTCCCTAATAGGAGTGCACTTCCTATATACTGGAGATTCAAGCATGCATAATATCTTCAGGCCCAATTGAACTGTAAAGTGATGGTGTGCAGCTGATCAGCCTCATAAGTGTGGAAGATCTTCAGATTCCCCCCGTGTGCAGATAAGCACGCCTCTGTGTTGAACACTTACGCAGCCATTACTGACACAGGCAGTGTCAAACCTCCCCAGCGTCAAAGGAAATTCAAGCCAGCTCACACGTGAGTGGACTAACACTACTGCATATAGCTGGCTTGAATTTCCTTTGACGCTGGGGATTTTAGATGTGAGGATGGAACCTTTTGAATTAATTATGCAGGAGTTTAATTGTATGCATAGGAGAACTCATCAGATGAAGGAGGTCAGTCATAGCTTCTTGTTTGTGAATTACATCTTTTGATCATTTCCCCTGCTTTACCGACCTAATTACCAAATGGTTTAGACCAAGTCTAAAAACAAGTCTAAAACATTTGGCATTAGTGAATTCCCCTTTGATGCAACTGACCAAACCATCAGTAGACTAAAATCCACCAGTAGACTAGTCTAAACTGCTTAGTGAATTGAGGCCCTGTGTGATATTAATACTACTTGCAGACACTGTGGGCCTACTCTATGGATATAGATTGTTTGCACAGTTTAGGAGAACATCCCGTTGCTACGTCCCTATCATTTAGAAGTGACAAGCTATAGTTATTTATGTACTAATTAATTGTCTCATCAATGCTATGTTGTGATGGCTGTATGGGCTGATACTTGTTCTTTATATTTGCAATTTTAGTCATTTGTAATGTCCTATGTTTATAAAATTCTGTTTTTAATGAAAATTAGATGACCTGACTCACTAATTGCCAATTCTTTCATTGTATATTACATAATTATTACACTCCCCAATTAATAACCCTATTTAGCCCCATACAAGACAAGCATCTCCCTTGGGATGTGAGGAAACCTATTTATCTTTAATTTAAATCTACTTGGTCATTTTCTTTTTAATAATCATCATTTCAATATTTGTGTAGCGCATTTCTCCTGCCGGACTCAAAGCACTTGCGAGGCAGCCACTAGAGTGCACTCAGTAGGCAATAGCAGTGTTAAGGAGTCTTGCCCAATAATTCCTTACTGAATAGGTGCTGGCTTACTGCATGGGAAGAGCCGATGTTTAAACCCAGGTTTCGTATTTCAGAGACAGCGCCCTTAACCAGTACACTACCCAGCCACCTACCTACACTGCACTCTAAACAGCCACCATGATTGCGCGCGCATATTACAACTGCCAGGTACAACTGCGGGGGGAGTAAAGAGAAGGAAGGGGTGTGTGGCAGTGGGGTTGAAGGGGTGGTGCATATCGAAATTCTTAAAAAGAATCATCTGGTTACTGGTCTAAAATATCAGACACTTTACTCAAGAGTACTCAACATGCTGGATCTGTTTGATTTGGCCTATCCCTCAAATCCAATCTAATGTCCTAAGAAACAATTTTGCTAAGAAGCTAATGTATTCTTATGTTGTGGGAGGCATTAGGAGTACCAAGAGGACCCCATGTCTAATTGGAGAGTGCATAGTTACATAGTTATTTTGGTTGAAAAAAGACATACGTCCATCGAGTTCAACCAGTATAAAGTACAACACCAGCCTGCTCCCTCACATATCCCTGTTGATCCAGAGGAAGACGAAAAAACCCTTACAAGGCATGGTCCAATTAGCCCCTAAAGGGAAAAATTCCTTCCCGACTCCAGATGGCAATCAGATAAAATCCCTGGATCAACATCATTAGGCATTACCTAGTAATTGTAGCCATGTAGCATATAAACTACCTATACGGTTAATACCCTGGATGGGGATTTTTACCTTGGACTCCAGGTGGGAGGAAGTCAGAAGCACATGGAAGCTGTGCCTGCGTCGATCCGAACGGAAGGTGAGTTTTGAACTGCCCTCTCCCCCCGCCAATCTAGCCTACACTGGGGGAAGCTACCTATCTAATCTATACTGGGGGAAGCTGCCTATCTAATCTATACCGGGGGAAGCTGCCTATCTAATCTATACCGGGGGAAGCTGCCTATCTAATCTATACTGGGGGAAGCTGCCTATCTAATCTATACTGGGGGAAGCTGCCTATCTAATCTATACCAGGGGAAGCTGTCTATCTAATCTATACCGGGGGAAGCTGTCTATCTAATCTATACCGGGGGAAACTGCCTATCTAATCTATACTGGGGGAAGCTGCCTATCTAATCTATACTGGGGGAAGCTGCCTATCCAATCTATACTGGGGGAACCTACTTATCTAATCTATACTGGGGGGAGCTGCCTATCTAATCTATACTGGGGGAAGCTGCCTATCCAATCTATACTGGGGGAAGTTGCCTATCTAATCTATACTGGGGGAAGCTGCCTATCTGATCTATACTGGAGGAAACTGCCTATCTAATTTATACTGGGGGAAGCTGCCTATCTAATCAATACTGGGGGAAGCTGCCTATCTCATCTATACTTGGGGAACCTGCCAATCTAATCTATACTGGGGAAGCTACCTATCTAGCCTATACTGGAATCACCTAACTATGTAACCTATACTGGGGGCATCTATCTACTATCTACTGTATATAATCTATACTGGGGGAAGATACCTATCTAATCTATACTGGGGGAGGCTACTTATCTAACATACACTGGGGGCACCTACATATCCAGTTTATACTGGGGGTACCTACCTAACCAAGCTGGCACAGCATCACTGTCAGCCAGACCGGCACAGCATCACTACCAGCAATGCCAGCACAGCATCATCACCAGCCATGCCAGCACAGCATAACAGACAGTCGAGTACAGCACACAGGCCAGCCAGGTGAGGGGCTTATTTATGTGAAATACTACCTATTGAATATTTAAGATACGCCACTGCTATGTTCATGTACATTTGGCCCCACCTATGACCATGCCCACTTTCCACGGCATGGCCAAGCCCATTTTTTTATGCACGCCGCACAATCATTTCCTTTTGGTGCCAAGGGGTGCCCCAGATCTCCCAGGAACCTAGAAACGCCCCTGGCTTGAGCTATAGGAGCTATTCTAGAGAGTTCATGATTCTTGGTGAAATGTGCATTAAACTGCTCGATACTGGTTGACAAGTAATGTGGAAAAGGATAATCAGTCGAAGCATATAGCAGCTAAATATCTCTGTTATCAACAAGCATCTTCACCCGGTTTGCTTATTTTTCACAGGAAATAGGAAAACAGTGGAGTTAAGAGGCTGACAAGTATTTAAAGTGAGGCTCACACTTGTGCAGCATTTTTGTTTGTACCTCTTGACCTTCTCCTCCTGTGCTCCTGTCCTGGGGCTGAGCTCACTACACAGGAGAGGATTAGCATTCAGCACCTGATATTAAGCAGCCTGAAAGCTTTCTTTGGTAGCATTTACCCTGTTCCATGAATTGAACTGAATTATTTATTTACATATAACAACAGCTAATGGTACATTACAAATTCAATGGCATATTCACTCAGTCTGTAGCTTCCAGCTCATTGACCTTCACTTTTCACTGTAAACTCTTCCACACTGTACACTGTACCTTTCACATGGAACAATTACTCAGTCCTCACACATTATAAACATTACCGATGTGTTAACTCTTCCGAGAAATATACAGATAACCACAGGAATTACAATGCAACTTACCTTTCATTTTCTCTTCTTTGTACTGCTGCATTTGCTTTGTCTTCAGCTCTGATTTTCTGATGAATTCTTCTCTTGCCTTCTCATCACTTCTTCATTTCCTTTTCTTTTGTTCTAACTTCCCTCTCTTCATATCAGTTTATCTCGTCTCTTAACCTCATCTTCTTTTTTTTTCCGCTCTCCTTAAAGGACGTCCGAGGTGAAAATTAGCTGATGAGAAAAATAATTGTACCTGTCCTCCTTCTCCTAAAAATAACTTTTTAAGATATCTCATAATTTTATTTTATATTTAAATCTAGTTTTAAAGTTTTTACTGTTTTATTACCTCTGCTCAATGATACTTTCATTTAAGTATTCCAGAGCTCACATTTATGAATTATCTCTTTCCGGCTCTCAGAAGCCATTTACTGACAGGAAAGTGTTTTATGGCTATAATTACTTATCACTGAGGGTCATGCTATAGTCTGACCGAGTCCTACCTGGTCCCGACCCAGACAGAAACTGTCACTTGCATGCCTGATGTTTAACTCTTTCAGGCGGATAAAAAAAAAGGAACACAGCCTAGTTATTTGTGTGCTTGGCGCTGTCTGTACACGTCTATCTCATTATGTCACATGTCACCTCGGTTGTCCTTTAACTATTGACCCCCTTTTCAGGATCCAGAAAGCAAAAAAAAATTACTAAAAATAAGGTGAGAAAAGCAATATCGGAATTAAAGAAATAAATCTGCTGTAAGTGGATCTTGCACTTTTCAAAATACCCCAAGGTCCTTTCTTATTGATAAAAATATTTCCTACCTCACTATATAGCCCCAACAGTGCAGTCTAACGCATGGTAGCTTGCTTCCTACTTCCCTGAACTTTAACCCAGGATTGAACTCCATCCTTATCAGTAGCAGATACCCCTTTTCCACAAGAAAGCTTTACTTTTTCTCGAGTAGATCATCATAAGGGGTCTGTATGGCTGAAATTGTGGTGAAACCCCTCCCACGGTGTGACGTCATGATCATGGTCCTGACAGATTGCTGTCTGTGAACCTTGTTGCATTGTGGGAAATAAAGGCTTTGTCCAACTACCAAGCAAGCAGTATCTCCTTCTCTCAGCAAACAAACATTTTGCACAGATCACCTGGCAGAACTAAAGATGTCACCACCTGTGAGGAATTTCAGAAAGTAATTCAGGCAAAGGGAAAGATCTTACAGTGGGCAAACACTAACTAAATAATATATAAGTGAATACTGTAATTAATACTTTTATTAATTATGACCTTTTCACTACAGTTCCTCTTTAACTGATATTGTATATGCTAGATGTGCTGTTATCATGTCATATAAACAAAGCTTAGCTCAGATTTGTGCATTTTAGTATACGGTACTTCTTTTCTGTAATTAAAAAAAGTACAAGAAAAACAAAAAACCAAAAATCGGTACCCTGGGACGGGAAACATACATGAATTCCGGATTACTGTACAAAGATAGTGATGTTGAGAAGTGAACCTATGACCATACCACCCATCCCTCCCACTCTCTTCTGCATCTCCCCATTTCTGTCGACTTTTGGTGGTGGGGTCCCCTTCCCCTCTCGCCCTCCCCCCCCCCCCTTTTTTTTCATTGTCCGTGTTCTCAATGTGACTTAGAATCTCCTTTCTTCAATTGACAATATTTTTTTTCCCCTAAGTTTGTTGGTAAAACTTTAAAATTTAAAGTGACAGTGCATAATTTAAAAATAAACCATTGGGGGTCCCCTTTCGCAGTCACATTTATTTGTATGTGAAAAATGCTTTAGGGTGTAGTTTTACTATTTGGCCACAAGATGACAGTAACATTTTGTTTATGCGACCTGCAAGCGTCCGGAAGGACGCTTGCAGGAAGTACAAAGAGGCTGGGAACTTGATCGCGCTGCTTATCGGAGAAGCAGCGGATCATTGCGGGGCTTAGATCAACGAACGGGAATGGATTTTCCCGTTCATTGATCTCCGGGCGAGCGGCCGGCGGCGTGTTTACCAGCGGGGGTGCGGGCTAGAGCGAGCGGAAGCGCGGGCAGCGGCGGGAGCGCGGAAAGTACGCATTTCTCCGTCCCTAGTGGTGAAAAGATGTAAAAAGGGACGGAGAAATGTGTACGCGTGGGGGTAAAGTGGTTAAAGATCCAACTCCCAGTAATATGAAGCATAGTATGGATACAGAGGCGCCAAAAGGATAAAATAATGTAAAACGTTTAAAACATGAGGAGGCAGTGGTGGACTTACCTCCTGCAAGCAGACACAAAAATTGTCAATGAGTTTGTTAAATACAACAAGTTTATATACATACTTCGGGGGACAATGCAACACGTTTCGCAGGTTTGATCCTGCTTCATCAGGCAATAACAACGGAGCAATAGCATATGTGGTCAGTAGAAGAGCCAGGCACCTTTAGATTCTTTTATCCTTTTGGCACCTCTGTATCCATACTACGTTATATTAAGTCCCCCACTGGTGGAGGCGTGTTACCCCCTTTTTCCCTCATCTACGGAGAGCGACTTCTTAAACCTGAGTAAGGTCAGGTCTAGTGTCCCCACCTGCCTATACAGTGGTTGTCTTTCAGGTAACCCTGCTTTGTGTGTATAGTTTATTACTCTATCATACTTCATTTCAACTACCAGTACATACTACACTATATTTGGCTCTTGGTGTCCCTACTCTGTGCCCAGTAATATGAAGGCCTATAAGGAGATTCCATGGTCTCTCAGGGATTCCATAGAACCCCCAGAGTCAGAAAGTGATAATTGAAGCTATAGGACATGTTAGAACAAGGGGGTCATCCCCAAATAGTCACTTTTCCTTAACACTGGAAAAAGTGCTTATCAAAGGAAGACAGAATGTTTTGCACCCAGTGTTCAGAATATTGTGTTATGCCATTTTGTTATGATCTATTTGCAACAATATTGCTCAATATTAATTAGGGGGGAAAGATACACACTTCTGGGCACTGATGTCCCTGGGAAATACCATTCATGAGACAAGGGGTTGAAATTACTTGGACATGGACCTCCTGAAGTTTGATTTTAAAATGTGTCTTGTGACTTTAAGGCTCCTTTCAGAGTGGGACGTTACAGGCGCACGTTAGAGCAGCCTGTAACGCAGCCCAACTCACAATAATGAAAAATCAATGGGCTGTTCACAGTGCCCACGTTGCGTTACATTGTAACGCTACGCGTTCAATGAAAGTGCAGCATGCTGTGCGTTATAGCGGTTTTAGCAGAGTTAGACTGTTTGCACATGCTCAGTAATGTGTTTTTTTTTATTTACTCGTGCAGGAGAGGAGGAGGGGAGAGTTCGCTATTGTGGCCAGCCACATGGCTAATTAATATTCACTGCACTGCAGTGTAGTGATGGGAAGTTTGGCTCTTTTCAATGAATCGATTCATTAAAAAGAGCCATGCTTCCTATCTCTACTGTTCAGAATCGATTCATCACTAGGTTCAGTCCTGCTGCTCTGCTTCTGAATCGATTCTGAACAGTAGTGATGGGAAGTCCGGCTCTTTTCAATGAATCGATTCATTGAAAAGAGCCGGACTTCCCATCACTACTGCAGTGTTTACTTCCTGGAGCGGCCGCTTATTGGCTGGCAAGACCACGTGATGCGGAGTGTTCCGATCACGTGGTCTCCACAGTCATTTTACGGCGCACCGAGAGCCGCATAACGCGGCTTTATATAGCGTCTACCCTTGCCACCAGCAAGCGTTGCGTTAGGGGACGTTATGCGACCTTAACGTCCCCTAAAACGCAACGTCTTGGTGTAAAAGAGGCCTGAATCAGTTGACCTATGAAAAGTCCTTTTGTAGATTGAAGCATTGGAATGTTAATGAACTAAAAAATCAATTCTACAATTCTTCTCCCACCCATCAGCTGTCAGTAACACATTGTCCTGCCCTGCCAATATGTTAAATTTGATTTTTAAATACACTAGTTATTTTTTAATTAGTTAAACACTAAAGGGGTTTTTCCCCTGATGGACTAGAATAATTTTCACATTTCAGCGCTCCTCCCTTTCATTTGCCAATAACTTTATAACTACTTATCACAAGGAAATTATCTATATCTTATTTTTTTCACCACCAATTAGGCTTTCTTTGGGGGGGGGGGGAGGGGGGTACATTTTACTAAGAATTCATTTATTCTAAATTCATTTAAAGGTACTAAAAAGAAAAAAATTGAAAATATGCATTATTTTTCAGTTGTTGGCCATTATAGTTTTAAAATAAAACGTGCTACTGTGGATGAAACCCACACATTTTATTTGCCCATTTTTCCCGGTTTATTCCTTCTGTGTACTCTATGCAAACAGAGGATGTAAAGGGTGTATGTTTTACTATCACTTTTATCAATGGCCACCAGCATCTCATTGATGCTGGTGGTCATTGATTTCAAGCACTTAGATCTGTGAATGGGAACTGTACTAATGGGTGGCGACGAGTACTTGTGCGGGAGCGTGCACTGGTGCACGGTGGGAGACGAATATCTACGTCCCTAGGACTTCAGATGAAGTTTCCCAGGGCGTAGATATACACTTGCATATTGATTCAGGTTTTAGTGAGGATCTTAGTTTCCAAAGAAGACAGCAGTATCAGTTGTACTCAGCCAGTTCACCACGTTCTAGTTCCCTCCTTAGAACCAAGTAGAGAAGATACTGAAGTCTTTTCTGGTGACTAAGATCGTCCATTTTGACAACTCTCAGTTGCTTTTATTGCTGTCAGCGTTCCAGGTAGTTGTGAGCATGTGTTTTGAGTGCAGAGGGTTGATGATTGTTTGCATGTAATATTCAACCCAACCCAAAGGAAATAATTAATTACTCATATTTAAACAAAAGAAAGTGAAAATAGTCGCGCATCTAACCAAGATGCACCTGACATTGCATAGGGCTGATAAGCCTCTCAAAGGCACAACTGTGCTCATTGCAGTAGAACAGGTGCATTAGAACTAATGCATCTCACAATACAAATAATAGAAGCAAACTTATGCATTTAACAATATTAACTTATTAGGGGTAGTGGGATGCGGGATGCCTGTCCTTACATTCTATCTCCCTCCTCCCTTGGAATCTGCCCCCCTGTGGCTCCCCCTGCTTGCAGAGTGCGCAGCTAAGTGGAGCGGGCTGTCAGCTTACCGGTATCCATGGACGCCTACCGATGTCCGGCTTCAATCTGCTTCCTGTGACGTCACAGGAAGCCAGATGCTAGTACGTGTCCATGGATACCAGTAAACTGACAGCCCGCTCCGCTTAGCTGTGCACTCTGCAAGCAGGGGGGTGACACAGGGGGGGCAGATTCCAAGGGAGGAGGGAGATAAAATGTAAGGACAGGCATCCCGCATCCCACTTCCGCGTGGCTGGCGCCTCGATAATTTTTTTCTTGCATTGGCACCCTCCTCCCCACTCTCACGGCCATCCTCACCCTCCTCCCCACCCACCCACGGACACCCTCCTCCCCATCGTATATGGGGGAAATATTTATTAAAAAAATATTAGGGGATATTATTAATTGAAATTTTTTTTTAAAAAAAAACTTTATAGTAGGTGTGACTGGGGTGTGTGTGTGTGTGTGTGTGTGGGGGGAGGGGGTTATAGGGGTGTGGCCTAAGTGTCTCGACTCCTAACTTTAAAATGTTGGAAGGTATGCTTACCCTTCTCTTATTGAGAGGGACATCAGTTCAACAGCAGGGACGGCTCGTGCAGCCTTCTCTCGGGATCCCAACCCTAACCTATGTTTAAAATCACCCAGCAATGTGGAAACATGCTAGCAGTATAGTCTTGGGAGCAGCAGGCCATATAAAGGGGAAGGGGTGTTTGCATGTATATTGACCACATCCTCGGCACCTTTTTTCCATCCTATTTAAGACCCAGCAGGATGAGCTACCCTTGCTTCTGTATACATGCTAGCAAGTGCTGTAATGATGCAATATGACACATTGCTACCTAGATGTGATCTTCTCACAGCTTACAACTGTGCCTCTTCTGTAGTGACAGTCCCTCTTTTGGAAGTAAATCCCCCTCCCAGACTGCTATCTCTCAGTTTGACCCGATAGTTCAGGTCTGTATAAATGAATGTATTTACCTACTAAAAAATGGTCACATTGTGCTAAATCTTGTAACTAATCTCTAAATTATTGCTTTGCTTATCTCCAAATGCTAAACTAAAGGCAGATTAGTGATGGAAGAAAGGACTAATGTGATTTGAAGAATAAAAAATGTCTTATAAGGGTCTGTCACACTTGCAATCCATAATTTTGTTAACTCCTACATTTTCTCTTGGCTATTAATGCATTGTTTTGAGTGTTTTCCAGTCTCCCTGCTGTCTATTACGTAAAGATGAGTGTTTATTCTGAAAACGCAGCATGGTGCACTTGTAACAATGCAACGTAGCACAATTAAAATCAACTCACAAATGCGAAAACAATAATGGTTTTCTAAGGAGAAACCTTGTGCAGTGTGAATTTAAAAATGCATTGAAACACATATATGGCCCTGGTTCACAAAGCTTTTCTGTTAAACTTTCACACTTTACTGACAATTTAACTCCTGGTTTATCTTTCCTTATTTCACTTAACTCATATTGTATCTCTCGATATCTGTTTATCTCATGCATTAGGTCTCCTTACAGTTAAAGCAATCCCGAGGCGAAGCCCTGTCTCTGAGCGCTGCCCCTCTCCACAGCGGGGCCACGCAGCTCCTCTTCTTGCAGCGTGGCCGCGCAGTAGACCCGTAATCACGGCTGTGCATGCGTAGTAAAACTGAGCCCATGGCTCCAGCTTACTGCACATGTGCGGGCGGGCTCACATGGCTACTGTGATACTGCCTTGTTGCTCATCTTCAGGGGGCCGCGCTCTGCAACAAGGGACATCAGAGTACAGAGGTAAGCCTCAATTGTATTCTGATGATGCTATTGCAGTTTGAGAAAGGGCGTGAACTCCCGAAACAGTGTCTGTCACTGCTGCCTGTCCTGTCATGGAATAAAGAGCTTCAGGGTCCTTTCACACTGAGACGGTGCGGTAAATTTACTGCACCTCACTGCAGCCTAATGTTAATCTATGGGGGAGCTCAAAATCCCCACGTTGTGGTACGCTGCGCCGGAAGTGCTTTATCTAACGTGCTTCAATACCTGTGTTACCGCGCTGCTCCTGCGGTGGTCTGCGTCGGGCCGGAAGTCATGTAAGTCTATGGCAACACACGCACTTTATAAAAATCCGCCACAGTTATCTGTGTCACGCATGTGTGGAAGCGTATTTTAGAAATACGCTTCCGCGCACCTTAACGATTGCCAAACAGGTAGTGAGCAACACTTCCAGCTTGTCTGGATGCCAGAAGGGGGATTAGTTTGTTTATCTCAATAGGATCCTGAGGCTTCCCTCTTTCTAGGTAAGTATCTCCATGTGTGCCCGAGCTTCGGCTTGGGTACACTTTAAGGCAAAAAATAAGTAGGTTTTGTGAATCAACCCCATAGTGTGAGAGGGCTCTTAGGGCGGCTTAGTATACATGTAAAAAGGGCATTGCAGTAATTTGGGTGGCAGGAATAGCGGCTAGTAGAAAATTGGCAAATTTACCGATGTACCCTATGCCTAACTGACCCCATGTGCTGTAATCTCCATGGATTAATTGCTAAATTTGCCCGCTGCCTAATTAAGATAAGTGCAGCCAAACGGACCTGGCTTCATTTACAGAGAAGTCCTAATATGCTGTGGATAAAGCGAGCAAATTTGCTGGTAGTTACTTTAGTGTACACAAGCTAACTAACCTATTAGGAGAATCTTTTTATGTGTCTACTGTCCTACTGACCAGCAGTGTTGCCAACCGCCCGTAAATTTACGGGCAGCCCGTAATTTTAGATACAAATTAAGCTGCCCGTGAATTCCGTAAGGAATTCAGCAGCGTCCGTAAAAGGGCGGCCAATCGGCCGCCCGATTTGTTGCAGGACAGCAGCGCAGTGGAGGAAGAGCTGTGGGCAGCGGTGGAGAAGGGGTGCAATCCCCCCCCCTTCTCTCACCTTAGTGCTCTCCCTCCCTCGCTGACTGTCCCCCTCCTAAGTGACGAGTGACTGGCAGTGGCGTTTGGCAGCGGGCGGGACTTACCTTCCGTCTCGCTCCTGCGCCGGAAGTTCTGCTGCTCTAGTCTGGACCAGACCAGAGTAGCGGCAAATCATCCCGCGCCGGCGACGAGAGAAGACGCAGGTAAGTTCCGCTCACTGCAGCCTGCCACTGCCAGTCACTCGTCTACTGGGCACATATAACCCTGGCTACATCTACTGGGCACATATAACCCTGGCTACACCTACTGGGCACATATACCTCTGGCTACATCTACTGGGCACATATACCTCTGGCTACATCTACTGGGCACATATACCTCTGGCTACATCTACTGGGCACATATACCTCTGGCTACATCTACTGGGCACATATAACCCTGGCTACATCTACTGGGCACATATAACCCTGGCTACATCTACTGGGCACATATACCTCTGGCTACATCTACTGGGCACATATACCTCTGGCTACATCTACTGGGCACATATAACCCTGGCTACATCTACTGGGCACATATAACCCTGCCTACATATACTGGGGACATATACCTCTGGCTACATATGCTGGGCACATATATCTGCTGGCTACATATACTGAGGACACTGGCTGTTTGCCATTATGTGCATTTACTGGTGAAAAGCTGTCTCTTATGTGCATTTACTGGTGAAAAGCTGTCTCTTATTATGTGCATTTACTGGTGAAAAGCTGTCTCTTATTATGTGCATTTACTGGTGAAATTCTGTCTCTTAATATGTGCATTTACTGGTGCAAAGCTGTCTCTTATTTTGTGCATTTACTGGTGAAAAGCTGTCTCTTATTATGTGCATTTACTGGTGAAAAGCTGTCTCTTATATTCATTTACTGGTGAAAAGCTATCTCTCATTACGTGCATTTACTGGTGAAAAGCTGTCTCTCATTACGTGCATTTACTGGTGAAATGCTGTCTCTCATTACATGCATTCACTGGTGAAAAGCTGTCTGTCATTACGTGCATTTACTGGTGAAAGGCGGTCTCTTATGTGCATTTACTGGTGAAAAGCTGTCTGTCATTACGTGCATTTACTGGTGAAAGGCGGTCTCTTATGTGCATTTACTGGTGAAACGCTGTCTCTCATTATGTGCATTTACTTGCCATGCCCACTTTAGCCGCCACAAATTTCCTCTAACATGTTGCCCCCTACCCATTTGACTGCCCCCTCATATGTGCCAGTCTAGAACCGGCCCTGTACCCCTGCCTACATATACTGGGCACATATACCCCTGGCTACCTGTTCTGGGGACATCTCTCCCCCTGGCTACCTGTTCTGGGGACATCTATACCCCTGGCCACCTATTCTGGGGACACCTATAGACCTGGGGCTACCTATTTTTGGGGAACCGCTGCTGTCAGATTAAATGTATTTTGGAAGAACCTCTGCCAGATTACGTGGATTTTTGGTGAAATGCTGTAAGATTACATGTATTTTGGGGGAAGGGGGGGGAAACACTATGGCAGAGCTCAAACTTCCCTGGCAGACCTTTCACAGCAATATTAAAATCATGTATATGTGGCCCCACCCATGACCACGCCCACGTTCTGTTGCGTGGCCACGCCCATTTTTCGCGCGCGGCGCAGGGTGTTTTGTCAGAAAAAAAAACTTTTGTCAGTAAATTTTTAGGTATTTGTCAGTAAAAAATAACGTGAAAGGTTGGCAACACTGCTGACCAGTCTTATGTTACTTTCAGATGCATATCACAGTCTTTGTTTCCTCCTTTCTGTTTGCAAGACAACAATTTGTAGTCTTCTGCGTAACACAGAACATAGAAACAGTAACTATATTCTCACTCTCCATATCATTTCTAAATGAGTTAAAATAAGTAGCAGCAAAAAAAGAACTGCATTTTGTGATCACTTTGCTGTTAGTGTTGGCCCATTTGAATCACTGATCATCAGTTCTCATCTCTGATATGTTAGTCTCCCCCCTGTCCCCTTCTTTTCTTCTCTTTTACAACCTCTTATTCTTTTCTCTTCTTTAGCCTCTGCTCCTTTATGCTATCACTGCTGTTTTCTTGCTTTCTCTCTCTCTTTATCCACCTCTCTTTTCTGTTTCCCCTTCAGACTCGGTTCCTTTCTTTGTGTTTTCCTTTTCTCTCTCTTTATTGATCTGTCTGTTTTAGATAGAGGTAGCCAGCCTGATAAATACAGTATTGTTGTTTTTATGCTTATTTTGTGATATGATCCTTTGATTCTTTTGGAGATGTTATTTTGTCCACTGATGTCTTCCGCCTCATTTGCCATGGCAACCAGATTTCAGAGAATGATATGAAATGCTTGTTGCTAGGGTGGGATAGGTGAATGCTATGGATTCTTTAGGCAATCGTATGCATCATCAAACCAACTTCCCTAGTTTCAAAGGTAGGATACAGGTAAACCTGTTAGTCTTAATGCTAAATCACAGGGTTGCTGAGTAGGCCGAAACAATGTAGAAGTCACTTTTATGTGTATGTATGTGATCCATTCATACTGCCAATGGTTGAATAATCAGGTTAGAGAAAAAAGTGTATATGATGTAACTTCACTTTGTGAGAGAGAAAAAGATTTACACCAGGAGAGCTATATAGAATAGAAGGGTTTTTGCAACATTTTTACACACTCTTAAATTTGTTGTTTATGATTACACAGAAAGCTGTAAAAAAAGACTGTTGTGATGATCGCTGCTGCAGCAGCTGTTGCTGGAAGTAGTAGTGCTGCACCTCAGGCAGTTCTGATCTATTTCCATGCAAGCTGCATAGCTTTGTCTGTCTTTCCCTGCTGTCAGCTTGTGACTGATTATCATTCACCTGTGTGGGAATCTGCATGTCTGCTCCCATTGGATGACCTCAGTATAAAGATCTGCTTCCTGCAGGGTTTCCTTGGGTTTTCATAGCTTCAGTTTAAGCCCGTCTTGCTGTCGCTTCAGCCCCCGATCGTGTTTCTTGTTCTAAAGATACTTTGCTGGTTTTGCATCATATATTGGTTCATTGCCAATATATATGCATACCAGCACGTTTATTATTTTCCTTGTATTCGTGTTACGTTGATACATCAGTGTTGCTGATATATACGTACACGAACTGTTTATTTCCTGTGTTCAGTTAGTCAGTTTTCCAGCACGTTTTGGTAGTTTGCGCGTACCGTGAGCACCCGTGCTGAGCTAGTTATCCTGTTCCTGGTCCTGTTTGTGGATTGCGTTCATCTCTGCGAAGAGATAACGAATCCTTCTGAATCCTGTTCTGTTACTGTTTGTGGATTGCGTTCATCTCTGCGAAGAGATAGCGAATCCTTCTGAGTCCTGTTCCCTGTATTACTCCAGTCCTAGTCAGCGTTCCTGCTTATGTCATATATCGGTTCATTGCCGATATATACATATGTTAGTCAGACGTTACAAATAGTTTCATTGATAGCTGTAATTGTAATACGCTAGGAAAACATACTTATTGTATATTTATCTGTGTTACGTTCATCTATCTTGATCCTGCTGTTTCCTGACTGTCCTGTCCTGTCTTTGTGAGGCACGCCATCGCCGCAGCGCATTGGCTGCCTCATTCCAGTCTGTCTGGTTTTGGACGCTTGCTGTCGCTAAATAGCCGCTAGCTAGCAAGCGTTCATTCTGTCTACCTGTCCTGATCTCCTCAGTTCTGGTTTGCGCTGAGACGTTATAACGAAAGCATTGTTTGTGGCTGTCAGATCTGCACCGGCTCTGTGCGCCACAATCTCCTATTGGAGTCAGTCCTCCCCTCCACTATACTAGGGATAGCCTGTTTCCTGGTGCTAGTGTGTGTACCTCCTCCACGCCAGCTCATGCGTTGCATGCTGACTGTGGAGAATACACCACCAAGCCTTACATTATGAAAACCCCATTACCAATCCCCATTGTGGGGGGATTCCCAGAAAGTATGACACAGTTAATTATGGTTCCTGTTCCTTTAAGAAATTTGAAGAACTTAACCCTGAAACAGAAAATGAGTTTTTCTCTGAATGTGCCAGGTTCCTGGCCAATCCCGATCTCCAAGCGACTCCTGTTTCAACCTGGGCACTCCAGCTAGTTTATATTTTGTTTAAAGGGCAATTGCTTCAGTGGGCATGTGATGTTCTCAATCATTCCGATTTGAATGAGAGACCGCTGGAATTTCTAGCGTTAGTGATCCATAACTGGTTGCGCATAGATCCATTGCCTTTTCCTCTAAATGAACTCCTGGCAGCAGGCCAATCAGCTGCTCCTTCAATTGTTTGCAAAAATGATCAGCAAGCAGAGAGTGTTCCTGATAATTTTCCTGCAGCCTTGAATAAATCACCAAAAACAGCAGGGAAAACAGCAGGGTCTAAGGCAAAACGCAAACGTTCTAAGAAACGTGTCCGATCTGCAGAGTCGTTATCCTTAGCGACTGAGACCTATAATGAGATTCTGCCATTAACAGATAATGAAATGCAATTGTCTTTCAGGGGAGTTAAATGGACTTATGAAACTATTAATGAACTTTCATCACTGGCTAGGGAAAATAAAGATTTTTGTTTAAAAGAATTATCTGAGTATGATTATGAGGAGATATTACAGAGTATTGAACAAATCAACTTATTTGTGAAGCAAGGAAAGTTTGCATACACTACAGTTCAACACTTGCTACAGGTATTAGAGATTCTTAAGAATAAGGAATCTGCCAATCACCTGCTAATTAACCCAATATATGTCCCTGCCACAATCATATCTGCAAACTGTGATCTGCCTGTTAAGTATGCTTGGAATCCTCCATTTGAGAAAGGAGAGATGGAAGCTCTGGTCAATGAATGGAAGAATGATTCAAGTTCATTTTGTCAATTTTACAGTGCAAAAAGTGAATTAGTATTGAATGCATGCATTAAGTCTGCCTATAACCTAATAAAAACTGGTGTGTGGGGGTATGACTTTGTGGCTCCATTGATCGATGTGTGGAAAATGATTTTGGATGATTTTTATGCGATTCAATCAGTTGATACCAGGGAAGACACACTGTCAATTGGAGACTGTCCCACTTCTCCAGTTACTGAGTCCCTGCCATGTCTTGTGAATGTTCCTGTAACTCCACCCTGTACCATGGATAACTCAGTGTTACTTCCCAGTAAAACAGAAGCCACTGATACTTTCTTAACTTTGCCCTGCACAAATTTCTCAGCAGAGAATCCAGAGGTCCTGCTGACTTCTGAGTCCAGCCTAGCCAGTACTCATGAGTCTTTGTTCAGTGAAACAGACACCAGAAAAATCTTGCCTGTCTCTGCAAATACTTCTGCAGAAATTACCCGTGTTAATAAAGTTCAACTCCTGTCTGATCCAGCAGATGCCAATAGATGCACTACATCAGTTTCCCAGTCCCAGCAATCCTGTCTAGAAACCTCAGAACCCCAGCATCTGAATTTTCCAATTTTACAATTGAATGGTGATTCAGATGCGCAAACATTGTGTCTTGATTTTCCTGTTTCTACACCTCGCTCTAGTTTCGTGAATAGCTCAGAGCATCTGCTCTGTGAACCTGAAATCGCAGAATTATTACCTTGTTCAGAAAATGTTCCAATAAATTTGCCCTGTACCATGAATTGTGCAGTAGATCTCTCCAATGAAACTCAGGTCACAGAATCATTATGCTGTCCAGCAGGTGCTTCCATGGTTTTGCCCTGCAATATGGACTGTTCAGTGATCCTGTCCAGTGAAGCTGTGGTCGCAGAGTCTTATGCTTCACCCAGTACTTTGGATATTTCAAACCCTCTAGCAGAGGAGTCTGAGGCACTGCTTACCTCAGTTGGTGTTGCAGTAATATTCACTTGTCTAGCAGCTGTTTTGGAATTACAGTCTGCTCTAATAAAACTTGGTGAATTTCTGCCCAGCAAAGCAGAAGCCATTGAAATATTGTCCTCGTCAGCAATTGTGTTAGATACCTTGCCCTGTACACAGTCTGATTTAACCAATGTTGTTGAGTCCCTCTCCAGTGTTGTAACAGCCGAGGAACTCCAGCCCTGTCCTCTGAATGTTTCAGAAGTCTTGCCCTGTAACATGGATAATTCTGATTCTCTGGTCAAAATAATAGAAATCTCAGAATTTCAGTCCGGTCTGATGAGTGTTCCTGAAACCCAGCCCTGTATCCTGAAAGATTCTGGTTCTCTGGCCGCTGTGGCAGAGGTTCCAGAGTCCCCTTCCTGTACAGGGAATTCCTCAGTTTTGCCTAGTCCAGTGGGGGCTGCTGCAATACTGACTTGTTCTGCAGCGCCTCATGAGCTCCAATCCAGTGTATTAAATGAGTCTCTGTCCAGTCCAGAGGTAGTTGTGGAGTCCCTATCTGGTTCAGTGCATACATCAGAAGATTTGTCCTGTCTTGTTAGTGCCCCTGAATCTGATTTGTTACTGACTTTGCTGGAATCAGCGACATCTAAGTCTGATCCAGCATTCTCGTGTAAAAGTCCAGTAGTTGCGAAGTTTAGTCATGATGATTTTTTTTTGGCCAGTCCTGGTTTTGGTCCTGTCTTGGCTGACCCTGAGGCTCACAGTTCCTTGACATGCCCAGAGGTTTCTCTTGTGCCGGTGTGCCCAGATGTTCTTTGTGTGCCAGAATGCCCAAGTGTGTCTAAGGTGTTAGCGTGCTCTGATGCTTCCTTAGTGGGAACACGTTCTGATGTTGCCAGTCTGCCTGCATGCCCAGAGATGGTTCTGGTCCCTGAAAGCCCTGATATTGATGTTTGTCCTTGTGGCCCTGACTCGGGAATTGCCCTAGGTTCCATAGGGGTTCTTGATAGTTCTCCATGTGAGCCTAAGGGGCATTCTGACCTATGGGGATCTCTTTGGAGCTTCAAGGTGTTCTGGGAGGTCTCTGAGAAAACTTGTCCTGGTGCCTTGGACTGGTTCAACAGTGGGTTTTGTGTTGGTAAAGACAGTACCGGTGGGCATTGCAAAGGCTTTGGCGTTTCTGAACGGTTCCTGGAAGGCGGTGGGTATCGCTCAGGGAATTTCGGAGGGCTTTCTTCTGGAAATCATGGTTCTGATGGGTGTCACATTGGGGCTTGTAGTACTGATGGGCATGGTTCTGTAGGTTCTGGTTCTGATGGGTCCAGTCTTGTGGGGACTGATTCTGGAATTCGATCTTGCCGGGCTGTCCCGGTCATCATGAATTATCAGTCGGACTGTTTTGTTGGGAATTTCAGTTTTGAAAAGCGTCTGGAATCCGCTTTTAAGGGCGGGGGGTACTGTGATGATCGCTGCTGCAGCAGCTGTTGCTGGAAGTAGTAGTGCTGCAGCTCAGGCAGTTCTGATCTATTTCCATGCAAGCTGCATAGCTTTGTCTGTCTTTCCCTGCTGTCAGCTTGTGACTGATTATCATTCACCTGTGTGGGAATCTGCATGTCTGCTCCCATTGGATGACCTCAGTATAAAGATCTGCTTCCTGCAGGGTTTCCTTGGGTTTTCATAGCTTCAGTTTAAGCCCGTCTTGCTGTCGCTTCAGCCCCCGATCGTGTTTCTTGTTCTAAAGATACTTTGCTGGTTTTGCATCATATATTGGTTCATTGCCAATATATATGCATACCAGCACGTTTATTATTTTCCTTGTATTCGTGTTACGTTGATACATCAGTGTCGCTGATATATACGTACACGAACTGTTTATTTCCTGTGTTCAGTTAGTCAGTTTTCCAGCACGTTTTGGTAGTTTGCGCGTACCGTGAGCACCCGTGCTGAGCTAGTTATCCTGTTCCTGGTCCTGTTTGTGGATTGCGTTCATCTCTGCGAAGAGATAACGAATCCTTCTGAATCCTGTTCTGTTACTGTTTGTGGATTGCGTTCATCTCTGCGAAGAGATAGCGAATCCTTCTGAGTCCTGTTCCCTGTATTACTCCAGTCCTAGTCAGCGTTCCTGCTTATGTCATATATCGGTTCATTGCCGATATATACATATGTTAGTCAGACGTTACAAATAGTTTCATTGATAGCTGTAATTGTAATACGCTAGGAAAACATACTTATTGTATATTTATCTGTGTTACGTTCATCTATCTTGATCCTGCTGTTTCCTGACTGTCCTGTCCTGTCTTTGTGAGGCACGCCATCGCCGCAGCGCATTGGCTGCCTCATTCCAGTCTGTCTGGTTTTGGACGCTTGCTGTCGCTAAATAGCCGCTAGCTAGCAAGCGTTCATTCTGTCTACCTGTCCTGATCTCCTCAGTTCTGGTTTGTGCGCTCAGCGCTACTTTGCGCTGAGACGTTATAACGAAAGCATTGTTTGTGGCTGTCAGATCTGCACCGGCTCTGTGCGCCACAATCTCCTATTGGAGTCAGTCCTCCCCTCCACTATACTAGGGATAGCCTGTTTCCTGGTGCTAGTGTGTGTACCTCCTCCACGCCAGCTCATGCGTTGCATGCTGACTGTGGAGAATACACCACCAAGCCTTACAACTGTATGTACCGTATTTTTCGGACTATAAGACACACTTTTTCTCCCCTAAAAGCGGGGAGAAAAAGGGACTGCGTCTTATAGTCCGAATGTAACAACTCACCTGTCCGTGCACGTGTGTCAGCCACAGCAGCGTGATCCTGTGCGATATAGCAACAGCCGCTGAAATTATCTATAATGTCTATGTCCATCTTCCAGCTTGTGCCCGGAGCGTCAGCAGCATGATAAGTGTTAATAGCTCTCCAGACACATAGCAGTAGCCGCTGCAATGATCGGTAATGTCCATCTTCTATCTAGCTTGTCCCCGAGTGGCAGCAGCGCGTTCAGTGTAAACTCCCCGGGGAGGGCAGTATAGCAGCAGTCGCTGCAATGATCGGTGATGCAGGTCCGCTCTTCTTAGTGGCGTTTTGTCCCTGATTCAGCCCCATGTCAGCTAATCCAGGCAAAGTGGGACATCTTCAGCCATGATGCTTGCAGTGTCCATCAGAGGCCACCATACTGCCTTGCTTATTGGTTCACCCTTTGACCCTGGCGCATGTGCGCTGCAGGTCATAGGAGGGCGCCAATATTCAAGGCAGTATGGTGGCCTCTGATGGACACTGCGAGCATCGTGGCTGAAGATGTCCCGCTGTGCCTGGATTAGCTGACATGGGGCTGAATCAGGGACAAAACGCCACTAAGAAGAACAGGACCTGCATTACCGATCATTGCAGCGGCTGCTGCTATACTGCCCTCCCCAGGGAGTTTACACTGAATGCACTGCTGCCGCTTGGGTACAAGCTGGATAGAAGATGGACATTAGACAAGACAAGACAAGACAAATAACATTTATATTGCGCTTTTCTCCTTGCGGACTCAAAGCGCCAGAGCAGAGCAGCAGCCACTAGGGCGCGCTCTATTGGCAGTAGCAGTGTAAGGGAGACTTGCCAAAGTCTCCTACTGAATTAGTGCTGGCTTACTGAACAGGCAGAGCCGAGATTCGAACCCTGGTCTCCTGTGTCAGAGGCAGAGCCCTTAACCATTACACCATCAGCCAATCATTACACATTACCAATCATTGCAGCGGCTGCTGCTATGCGTCTGGGGCACTATTAACACTTATCATGCTGCTGACGCTCCAGGCACAAGCTGGAAGATGGACACACATTATAGGTCATTTCAGCGGCTGTTGCTATACCGCACAGGATCACCGCTGGATCATGCTGCTGCAGCCTCACCAGGAGCCTCATCATGATGGGTGAGACCTTAATTTAATTGCAGTAGTTAGTTAGTGTAGCTAGGTTGGGGGGAGGGAAGCAGGGGTTTGTGTAGTGTAATGAAGCTGGGGGAGGGGGGACATCAGGGTTTAGTGAAGTGTAGTGTAGTGTAGTGTAGTGTAACTTAGAGACATCTTGGGTGTCTAAAGGACACTCCTGGATCATGGATGCACCTAGATTAAGTTTTTTTTTCCCTGGTTAGTTGCCCTCTAAAACTAGGTGCGTCTTATAGTCTGGAGCATCTTATAGTCCGCAAAATACGGTATATTATCAGCACAGGGGTGTGAAGGCATTGATTTTACGTTCCCAGCCTACAGATCCATACTCAGGGCAAGATTTAATCTGTCAAAATGACAGATGAATGATTGTTCCAACTGACATTGTTTATCATTAAAAAAAAAAAAAGCAGAAAACGGCAGTTGCAGACGTCCGATGTACGATGATGTTCGTACATTTTGAAAGACCATCAAGACAGGTCAAACTGGATCAATTTGTTCAACGTCCCTGTGTGTACCGATCTTTCCATTAAAGTCTACGGAACTTCCCCCTTCATCCTCCCTTGTTTAATGGTCCTATCATTGGCAATCTGCTTGTTGCTGCTGTCCAGAACCCATTGGTAAAGATATTTTATGTACAGATCGTGGAAACTTTGTTCAGTTGCAGTTTCCAGTGATTCAGTCTACACATAGGTACTTAGTGTGGCGGACCAGACCCATCAGACAGTGGATTGCTTTACTAAGAGTCTTGTTAACTCCTCCCCAGCGAACCTCTTAAAAGGGGAGGTGTGGCGAATAAACGTTTATTCGTCCAAATAAAGTAGTTAAAGTTTTATAAAATTTTCCATGTTGCCACTATTAAAAAGTGACAACAGATAGGAAAAAGGCTTTGTTTAAAAAAGATCAGGGAAACCAGGGGTTAACACCGTTCCTTTCCCTGGTCAAATGTAGCAACATCATGCTAATTACCCATGGGCAAGTCAGATACCGTATATACTCGCATACAAGCCGAATTTTTGACCCCCAAAAAGGGGGTCAAAAGTTGGGGAGTCGGCTTGTATGCGAGTCTTCCCTGGTGGTCCGTGGTCCGCGGCCCCCGCTCCCCGCTCCCCCCGCCGCCGTCGCCGCTGCTATTACTTGTTTCGCAGCGGCTTCCTCGTCCCCGGCGGCGCTTCCTCTTCCCCGCTCTCATGCCTCTATGAAGAGATCACAGCAGCGCGCCCGACACTGCTGCTCTGATGATGCAGGGGGCAGGAAAGAGCGGTTTCCATGGTAACGGCGATACAGATCGCCGCTACAGGGAGCCGCGCTCTTTCCTGCCCCCTGCATCATCAGAGCAGCAGCGCCAGGCGCGCTGCTGTGATCTCTTCATAGAGGCATGAGAGCGGGGAAGAGGAAGCGCCGCCCGGGGACGAGGAAGCCGCTGCAGGTAATAGCAGCGGGGGGAGCAGGGCACTATACCGGCCACTACCTACCTACACTGGGTACTATACTAGCTATACTGGGGCACTACCTACCTATACTGGGTACTATACTAGCTAAACTGGGCACTATACTAGCTATACTGGGGCACTATACTAGGTATACTGGGGCACTACCTACCTATACTGGGTACTATACTTGCTAAACTGGGCACTATACTAGCTAACCTGGGCACTTTACTAGCTGTACTGGGGCACTATACTAGCTATACTGGGGCACTACCTACCTATACTGGGGCACTACCTACCTATACTGAGCACTATACTAGCTATACTGGGAACTATACTAGCTAAACTGGGCACTTTACTAGCTAAACTGGGCACTATACTAGCTATACTGGGGCACTATACTAGCTATACTGGGGCACTATACTGGCTATACTGGGGCACTATACTAGCTATACTGGGGCACTATACTAGCTATACTGGGGCACTCTACTAGCTATACTGGGGCACTCTACTAGCTATACTGCGCACTATACTAGCTATACTGGGCACTATACTAGCTATACTGGGGCACTACCTACCTAAACTGGGCACTATACTGGCTAAACTGGGCACTATACTAGCTAAACTGGGCACTATACTAGCTATACTGGGGCACTACCTACCTATACTGGGCACTATACTGGCTAAACTGGGCACTATACTAGCTAAACTGGGCACTATACTAGCTATACTGGGGCACTACCTACCCAAACTGGGCACTATACTAGCTATACTGGGACACACTGGGGGGATTATGCGGCCTGCACCATTCCAGCATTTCCTACCCCCGGCTTATATGGGGGTCAATCATTTTTCCCTGTTTTCTCATGGAAAAGTTGGGGGGTCGGCTTATATGCGGGTCGGCTTATATGCGAGTATATACGGTACTCCTGTAATCACTAGGTAGACCAAATGACTTCCTTTCCGAAAGCAATGATCTGGAGATATTGCTAGGATTGCTATGAGTGCCAAAAAGCTATTTGACCTTTCACTGGTCATGGTGCACAAATAATGGGATAGACCAAAGACCAGGAAGGCTCTATGGTATTCAGAACCTTCAGAACCTTGCCTCTACATAGATATGTATATCTAACAATACTAATATTTGTGTAGCACTTTTCTCCCTGGAGACCCAAAGCCCCTTTTACACTAGCAGGGTAAACCTGCTTTCCTTTACCCTATTTTGCCACAAGGGGCTGCAAAAGCAAAGAAAGTATATGGAGACTTTCACACTTATTGTGGTCCCTTGCGGTGCACCAGAAGTATCCGAGCGGATGTAAGGCCAACAGTGCATTACCGCAAGCACCGCAATTAACGCACAGTGCTTGCGGTAATAAAAGTCTATGGGCGACGCATATATTGTAAATGCAGCGTGCATGGATGAACCGATGGGAATCCCAGTAATGTAGCTCAGCAGGGAGTATGTCACTGAGGGGGGAGGGGGGGCAGTGGGGGGCAGTGCACTATGCATATGCATCTGTTGGCGCACTCTTCTGAAGTGTCATATGTTTGTCATTTTTTGTGTTGCAGCGGGGTGCAGCAAGAGCATCGCATCCCCACCGCAACACATAAAATATACTGGTATGTAAAACTGGGCTAAGGCTGTCCAGGGAAGGAGCCTCTGAATTAAATTTTCCCCTCAGATTCCCTTTAATGCTTAATTTCTCACCCCTTCATCAGTTTCGTTTAGTAATGCTGTGTGGCCATTTCATGGGTTCCATTCAAGCAAGTGAACCATCTCCCTGTGTCACGGTTTAACAGTGATTTCTTATGACATATTCAAGCTTGAAATGACTGGGCGATTTCTAACTCACCTGGTGTACTGACCGCATGGAGCAGCCTGAACAGTACCTTAGCACTACAGGCCCACATGGTCCTTGGGCGGAGGGGGTTCTCTGCAAGTGGGAGGTAAAAGTTCTGCTTACCCCTTGTAAAGCACTTTTCTCCATGTCAGTGTGCTCATCACCCCCTTTGCATCCAGGAGAGGTGGGGTTAACTAGCCCAAAACCTGTAGCAATGGCTCTCAGGTGACTTAAGATGGAATATGGAATCCCTCTTTAGTCAGGCCATTTCTTACATTTTTTAATGAAAAATGTTTTACAAAATAAATAAAAATTATTCACCTTGATTCAAAAAACAAACAAACAAAAAAATATGAGGGATACCACATCTAGCTGCATGCTTGTTTGCAATTCAGAAACTACTGAACACAGGATATACCTCCCAACTTTTTACAACCAAAAAAGGGACTTTTTCTAGTGCAAATATCATGAATACTTCCTTGCTAAAATTTGAGACTGTTTCCCTTTAAAGGGAAAAAAAAAGTTTTTTGTTGAAGCCTTGTAGTAAAACATGCCTTAGCATCACCTCGGGAAGGAAGCGTTTTCTGAGATCGCACGAGGTGACAGTCGGTGACACTTTGGTTTAATTATAGATAAACCTTCTTGGCTGAAGGCAAGTAGCATGTCATTCACTTAACTTAATGGAAGTGTTTGGGAATGCTGCCCCTTCACTGAAAATGTTCTTTTCCACTTTCTATATAAGACCTGACAGGAGCTAAGCTTACAAAACATTCCATTGCTGTGCAGTGTAACACCCTTCTAATGAAATAAATATATTCTTAAGGGAGCGTTCACACTTATCCTAGTGTTTTATGCATGCGATTTTCCACATGCACGAATCTGGGTTTGCAGTTTTGTGTATTTTTTAATGAACTTTTGGCACTTTTTTACATTTTTATATGTTTGTATGTAAAATTTTGCATAGCGATTTTTCTGTGAATCTCACCAAAGTTAATTTACATGAAAACCCATCTAATTAACTCCGGAATCTCATGTGCAAAATGCAAATTTTTTTTTAAATTGTTCATACTGACTTGGATTGAAACATGAATCTCACATGCAGTGTAAATTTAGACCACAGAAAACCGTGCACATACATTTGCATACAAGTGCAAGAAAGAATATTATACCATTAATATGTTTTACATGTGTGGCTATAGCATTTTGGAAATTCGTAAATTGCACGTGTGAACCATGCCTTTCGAAAAGTTTTCAGCCTTCCTCCTAGGCAATTAAACATAGTCCATAAATGCGTCCCAAACAGTCTTGTGTTATGTTTAGAAGCAGGGTCGCCTTCAGGGCCTCACAGGGGGGCTTCTGTCTGGGGCCCAAGTGAATCTGGGGCCCGGCGTACAGTGCCAAGCATGGTCGCCAGCTGCGCTCTGTGCCTTTCTGTGTCTGTCCTTCTGGCTGCCCATTAATGTGATGAGAGGTGTCGGGAGGCTCCTCCAGGAGTTACCTTAGTCAGTTAGCGATTAAAGTAAACCTGAGATGAATGGGAAAAAAGGATTTTTACTTACTTGGGGCTCGTTTCAGCTCCCTCAATATCCTTTCAGTCCAATCTGTTGGGCTCTTGTGAAGTTCAAACAATCCTATTGGGTGCCGCATTTCTCCTCCATCGTGTTCCTATAACTGGGAGTGGTCTGTGCAAGTTACAGTCTTAACGAACTGAGCATACGCAGAACACTCCCATATGCAGAAAAGCGGACACACGGACGTGTGTTCAGGACTGCAGAGATTGTTATTTGCCATGTGGGGTCAGAGGGGAGTGAGGGGGGCCCAGTAGGTTTGCCCAGTATGGAGCCCAAACATATTTGATGGCGGCCCAGTTTAGAAGCTTTGTGTATTCAGCAGTATCTTTTTTTTTTGATTGTTTGTTTGTTTTGTTACATATGGCTTTCTAAGTTGCAGCTATGGAAGTGGTGCTAAAGCCAACGTCAATCAAACTTCACACACACACAGTTTTTGTTGCTTGAAGCTGCTGTAAGCTTATTGGTTTTCTTATTGCAGCGGTTTAGATGGGATTCTTATTGCACTGTGTGAAATACATATTTTCTTTTATTTTAACTTGAAATTGTATTAATTTTTGCATTACACATTAATAAGCAGTATGCAAAACAGTGCTGGCCGTAAACAACAACGTTAAAGGGGCACTATGGCATAAAACTGTAAAATGTAAAATATGTGCAAACATAGACAAATAAGAAGTACGTTTTTTCCAAAGTAAAATGAGCCATAAATTAATTTTCTCCTATGTTGCTGTCACTTACAGTAGGTAATAGAAATCTGACATTACCGACAGGTTTCGGACTAGTCAATTTCTTCATAGGGGATTCTCAGGGATTTATTTGTTTTCAAAAGCACTTAGTGAATGGCAGTTGCTCTGTCCAACTGCCAAAATACTGTGTAGTGAGCAGGGAAGCTGGCCAGCATCATTGTTTAACCTATTTTGGTTCCTGGACGTAGAAACTACGTCCAGGAACCATGCGCGCTCCCGCGGCCGATCGCGCGCGTGCACGCGCGCTCCCGGGCCGCGGTTCGTTAGCCAGGCAATCAGTGAATCGGGCTATGGTGCCCGATCACTGATTCCTCTCCCCCACTGAAAAAGCGACAGCTTCTCTCGGAAGCTTCGCCTTTTCTGGCTGTTACCTCCCCCATGCGTCGCTCTAAGCGTGTGTTACGCTTAGAGTGACGTCATGTAAACAAACTCATGGCCGCCATCTTGTGGCCAAAAAGTAATACTACAACCAAAAGTAAAAAAAAAATTAAAATCAACACACATTTACATTTTAAACCAATTGTTTACATCCCACCCTCCCAAAACTACCCAAATAAAATGATTAATATAAAAAAAAAAACATTGCAATAAAAAAAAAAAAAACAACTTGTAAATATTTACCGAAGGGTCTAAACTTTTTAAATATCAATGTAAAGATGATATATTTCTATATCTTTTTTATTTTTAAACTTGTAAATAGTGATAGATGCAAAACAGAAAAAATGCACCTTTATTTCCAAATAAAATATTGTCGCCATACATTGTGATAGGGACATAATTTTAACGGTGTAATAACCGGGACATATGGGCAAATACAATACGTGACTTTTAATTATGGAGGCATGTATTATTTTAAAACTATAATGGCTGAAAACTGAGAAATAATGATTTTTTTCAGTTTTTTTCTTATTTTTCCTGTTAAAATGCATTTACAGTAAAGTGGCTCTTAGCAAAATGTACCCCCCAAAGAAAGCCTAATTGGTGGTGGAAAAAACAAGATATAGATCAGTTCATTGTGATAAGTAGTGATAAAGTTATAGGCTAATGAATGGGAGGTGAACATTTCTCAAGTGAAAACGACGGAACACGAATGGGTTAAACCCTTTTTAGGGAATATCTTTATAAAGAATAAACAATGATGCTGGCCAGCTTCCCTGCTCCCTACACAGTTTATGGCAGTTGGACAGAGCAACTGCCATTCACTAAGTGCTTTTGAAAATAAATAAATCCATGAGAATCCCTTATGAAGAGATGGACTTTTACTCTGGAGAAAACGTACTTCTTATTTGTATATGTTTGCACATATTTTAAATTTTAACATTTTTCGCCATAGTGCCCCTTTGAACAGCACATTTAGCAAACTCGATACAGAATAATTACTGGCGACTTTATCAGTAAGTTATACAAAGCATAAACCTTAGGTTGGAATGGGGCAACATATCAAACTCTTCCTATTCAACATATGCTGCGGAAGCTACGCCCTCAGCCAGGCCCAGATAGCACCCAACAAGGGTAGACCTGTAAGAGTAGTTCACTAAACAATGGGATTGCTGGTGATCCAAGAGGGCCAATTTTCCCATATCCGCAAATATTTGAAATACATATTTTTTGACGGGCACAGTTTTTATTTAATACATATTTAATAGAATATTATTTCAATTATGCATAAGAAATATTGAAATAAAAATGCCAATTGTTTCATTTTGTATATATTTTCTTATATACTTTGATTTGTTGTTTTTTTACATTTTGAATTAAAAAAATCTAAAAAGACTTATTGCACCAACATAGAGGTCCTATTCAACCCCTCAGAGACATCTGTGCAGCCATCATGCCCCTCAGATAACTAGTGCAGCCATAATTGCCCCATACAGCAATTACAATTTTCAAGGTTCCTATCTGACAAGGGAAACCATCATGTGCCCCTCTAACCATTACAGCCATTATGTCCACCCTCCATTATATGTCAATCATATACAGCCATCGTATCCCACAGATAATTAATGCAACCATAACAACCCCTGCATGATGGGTAGCCATCATCTCTCACCATATAACAAGTTCAAGTTCAGCCATCATTTCCCCCCATAACAACTTCAACCATCCCCCCCACACACACACACCTTACTACAGCTGCTGCCATCTTGTCCAAGTACAACCAGGATGTTGCCCTATATCAAGTGTTGTAATTTACTGTATGTCTCCCTTATAGCCAGCACTGCCATCATGGTCTCCAATAACTAGCGCTGCCACCGTGACCCAATTATAGCAAGCTCTGCTCTATTTTTCCCTTATTGCCATCAGATCCTACAATTATAAGTGATTACTGTCTTGCTCAGTAACAAGTTCTTCTATCATGCCCCTCAATGCCAATTGCTGCCTGCTTGTGTTCAAGTGATAGGTGCTGTCAACTTGTCTGTCAGTGACAAGTGCTGCCAGTTTTTCCCTCAGTGACAAGTGCTGAAAGTTTGTCCCCCAGTGACAAATGCTGCCAGTTTCTCCTCGAGTGACAAGTGCTGCCTTACAGTAAAGATTGCTGACAGCTTGTTCATCAGTGACAAGTGCTGCCAGTTTCCAACGTAAAAAGTTTTGCAATTTTGTCCCTTGGTGACAAGTGCTGCCAGCTTTGCCAAGGGGGACCAGTGCTGCTAGCTGGGGTGCCACGTTGTTTTGCTTTGACCAGCACTGCTGCTTTGTCCCCCAATGACAAACGCTGCTGCATTGTCCCCCAATGACAAAAGCCTTTGCCTTGCTGTCCCCTGATAAGTGCTGCTGTCTTTTGTCCCAGGAATAAGCGCTGCCATCCTGTCCCCAAAAAATGGGAAACTATTTTACAGGCGCTGCTTTCCCAACAGGTTGGCTGAGAAGTGCTAGGAATAATTACCTGTTTCCCCACCAGGTGCTTTACAGCTGTCTGACTGTCATGTCTTTCCTAATCCCAGCACATCATATGATTCGATCACATGATTAAGTCACATTATATACATCAGGAGAGCCGAACTGTGGTATGGCACCTGATAAGAGAACCCAGTGATCATGCCTAGTGCTTCCCTGACAGAAACAGTAAATTTGGGCGCATGAGGCAGGTGGACAAAAAGGACGCCGCCATTCACTCCCATAGTAAATATCATTTAATGGGCTCCCAAAAGGAAAAAAGGGCGCCGCAGAAAAATAACGTTTTACAAGCGGCGCCCGGAGACTTTTAATGTTTTATAACTGCTTCTCATGATTACACATTTAATGATTTTTAATTTTTAAACATTATTTTTAAACGAAAAACAGTACAATATTTTTTTAAAACATTATTTTTAAACAAAAAACAGCACAATATTTTTTTAAAACTTTATTAATGCTTATCACAGGGGGGTCTTAGGTTTAGGCACCACCAGGGGGGTCTTAGGTTTAGGCACCACCAGGGGGTCTTAGGTTTAGGCACCACCAGGGGGTCTTAGGTTTAGGCACCACCAGGGTGGTCTTAGGGTTAGGCACCACCAGGGGGGTCTTAGGTTTAGGCATCACCAGGGGAGTCTTAGGTTTAGGCACCACCAATGGGGTCTTAGGTTTAGGCACCACCAGGGGGGTCTTAGGTTTAGGCACCACCAGGGGGGTCTAGGGGTTAGGGGTAGGTACAGGGAGGGTTCTGTGTGAGAGTAGGGTTAGGTATAGTTTTAGTAAAATTCTTATTAATCTTTTATAAAACGTTATTATACATTTCACTTTTTAAACAGGGAAGATAAACGTTTTTACAATTGCCGATTTCATACACATTTAATGATTTATAACCTTATAAAACATTATTTTTAAACGAAATATAGCTCACATTTTGTTTTAACGTTATTCATGCTTATCGTTTAAAACCCTTTTTTCCCGACGCCCTTTTTTAACGTACGCTGCCCTGACCACCTCTTTTACACAGGGGAGCAGCCAGAAGGTTAGCTGTTTACTGAAGTACAAACATAGCCCTGGACAGAAATACCCCCAAAAGCAAAGCAGCCCACAGGCTGTAGTCAAAGGCCCACAGTTCTGTAGCGCATAGTAAAAAAAACGACATAACATCTGCCTTTTAAAAACTGACATTTCTTTCACATTTCTAATGCAAATTAATTTAGCTTTCATGCTTTCTGTCCATCTACATGGGGCAGCCATATCTGTTAATCTTGTAATATGTAGAAGCTGTGATATAGTATTTGACAAGGCGGCTTATTTTTCTTTGCAATATCTGGAAACTCCCCTGGGCTGTTCTTAGCATAGAATGAATCAGATTCAGTAGGATAATGATTTACATTGGTCAACCTAATTGATTGATTAATCAACTCTGAGGTATAATCAATAGTTTCTGAATCTGATTAGCCCTGTTCAAAGCCCTGGTTCTACCCAAGTGAATTCTACTTCCTGTGGAGCAAGACCATCACCTACGGTCAAAGTTTTGGCTCATCCCAAGTGACACTGAATGCACACTTATGATAAATCAGGCTCTTGCTAGCTGTAACAAATCATAGTAAATACAAAAGATAGTAAAAAATAAATAAATAACTTGCTTCCTCCTCTTATCTTTCTTGGCATACCAAATAACATATCCTGCTGACCTTTACTGTCCTCTGGTGCCTAGATACATGAGGCAACCTAGCAGGAGCATTGCGAGTGTCTTACAGCATCAGAAGATAGGAGAAGTTTTATCAAAACCAATGCATCAAAAATTAGGGCAAAGCTGGAGCAGAACCCCAGGTAAAGGATTTTGATTGGTCACTTTGGGCATTCTATCCACTGCTGCACCCGTTCTGCTCCAATAAGTGAAATTGAACATGGCACTTCTTTGTGCTGTGCAATAGCTGGAAACTGCTGGGCTGAACTGAATCTTTGCAGCGGACTCATCACATTTGGAAGGTTAATGATTGATAGCTGTCGTCTTGATTAATAGCGATCAAGTACTCGGGCTTCACCTTTCTAAATCCGATTAGCCTTATGCAAAATTCTATTCAGCCTAAAAGAAATCTGCATCCAGTAGAGCAAAAAACTTGCTTCGAAATAATTATTGATGCCTATTTATAGAGCTTCCTGTATGTACTATATTTCTTAGGGACACGAGGCAATAAAAGTACATATATGAAGCAGAGCCTGCATAGGTTATCAAAAGTATGGCTGCGCATGTGTATATACTGTATGTTTCCTGCACCTAAAAACCTTTTTAAAGGGGAAGATGGCAACCTGTATGCTGCTCTTCTATCCCTATTATCAGTTGTGTAATAAAGACAGCATAACTTTCTCTGTAGGGCTTATGTTTAAAAAAAAAATCCCTGCAAATAGCATTTTTTTTCTGTCACCTAACAGCTGATTTCCTGTCAGAAAGCAACTGCTGCCAGCCCGGTGTTCCCCTACATTACAGTGCCCTCCAGAGGAAGGAGACTGAACTGCATAGTCTAAAAAGCCAAATACATCTGCTAGTACTACTTAGTGCTCTGGCTTGCAATAAAATATTTAGCTACACCCAAATTCACACACTTTACTTCTAAATGTAATTTGGCTTGCAAACAGACAGCTCACAAAAATGTAAGAGTGTGTGAGCAGAAATCATTAGTTGCTCCCAATGGCATGTATGAGGAGGGCAGAAGATGACAGTCAGATCAGACCATGTGGCACAATCGAACACCACATTGGCAGCAGCTGCTTTCTGATGGGAGGTGGATGAAAATGCTACTTGCAGGCATTTTTTGTTGTTGTAAAAATAGGTTTTTATTAAAGTTTTCAACATAAAGAGAAAACAGTTCTAAAGGAATTGAACGGAGGGTGAAAGGACAAATTATACATCATAACTCATAGTTAGCTGAGGAAGTGCATACTGCATGATCACTGGTCTCTCCCGTGTTCAGTTTCACAGATCAACAGCAATATGTAAACATAGAGAGTTGCAGAGTATAGACCAGGCATGGGAAAACTTGGCCCTCCAGCTGTTAAGAAACTACAAGTCCCACAATGCATTGCAGGAGTCTGACAGCCACAGTCATGACTCATAAAGGCAAATGAATTGTGGGACTTGTAGTTACGCAACAGCTGGAGGGCCGAGTTTGCCCATGCCTGGTATAGACTCTATTGATAGTCTGATGAGAGTTCTTCTGTTCCTTTGACTATTGGAGTTTGTTCAGCTACTTGACATTGTCATATCTCGATGGATGGAAGGCAATTTTTTTTAACAGATGTCCTGTGGAGAAATGTATGCTGTCCTTATTGCACAACTGATAATAGGGGCATACATCAGAATCAGGTTTTTTTCGACAAGTACAACGAGTTGTACCCGGAATTGATTTTGGCACAAAAACAGGGTCGGTGATGGTACAGTAGCAGAAAGGTGCATTTAACATACAGTGGATACAGTAAGAACATATATTGTGTACAAATACATACAGTAGGTACAGTGCATGTACATAGAATAAAAGGCATAGATGGTAAGAGTAAGATACTAGAAGGACCCAGGAGAAGGACTGGGGGGTAATCTGCTGCCGTCCATGGCACTCAAAACGCTTCTGCAGCGATATTTTGAATCAGATGCCCCGCAGTCTATCCTGGGGAAGAGAGATAGGGGAGAGGAAAATGAAAGATAGAGAAGGTGAAGAGCAGTGAAAGTGAGTCCCCTATAACTATAAAGGTAGCCCCAGCGATAAATATAATAGCAGTACAATCCATAGCAATAAATTGTGGGTAGTCCATAGCAATGACGGTAGGTGGCCCATGGCAATGAACATGGCAGGCAGCTTTAGATGTAGCAGTCCATAGCAGAGATGTTAGGCAGTCTATAAAAATAATTATGAGCAGACGATGCCCTTATGTTCTGGCAGAGAGAGAGGGTGCATCAGTAGCAGCACTTACAGTTTTGGTAACCACCGGTCAGTGGAACAGTGGAGCAGGATTAATGGTGGCTTTGCCTGGCCTGTGGTGCAGCAGTCTGGGTGATCCAAGTGCATTGGAGGTGTAACTGCAGCAGGAGCCTAGACTGCATGCCAGTGAGTGCAGCTATCAGCTGGCATAAGATGGGAGTGCCGAAAAGGCCTCCGAGGATCTTTCCCACGTGTCAGTCCGGGGTCTCCGAGGACCCGTCCCACGTGGCTGTCAGGAGAGCATCGGCGGAGCATCGGTCTTGCGGGTCCCTCCATGTGGGTGGCCGTGCTACCCGTCGCATAGCTGATCCCACAGAGCGCTCTGCAGGAGGAGGATGCATTTGAGGTAGTGGCAGCAGGCAGCGGTGGTCTGGCTGGGGGGGGAGCATTACTGACCTTCCTGGCCACAGATTCGTCAGGATGCTCCACGTGGCGACGGCACCTCAGACCTCACTGGCAGTGGTCAGACCCTCGGGTGCCTTGCTGGTGGCATCTGGTCTCCCTTGGCAGCGGCAGTGCAGCGTCCTCATGATGGGAATAACGTGGACGCTGAGGTCGGGCTGCCGCTCTTCATGTCTCCAGTGTAGCGGCGGTGAACTGGCCGCGTGCAGCCCATGGACTGCAAGAGGAAGGCGCTGGGCGGATTGAGACCTGCACAGCGGCCTCGGATCGGGCAGATTGCGGTGCTGCACATCTGTGGATGCGATCCAGGGGAACCAAGGGGGAAAGTAGTGAGTGGAAATGAGGTTTTTAAGAGAAAGGCCGGAGCTCTGTTTGGCCGTGGCTACCCATCCGGCGCCATCTTGTATTATTTGAATTATTATACATGAAATAAAGGCACCTGCATAAAAGGGGGCAGGGGGTTGCTGCTAGAAGAATATGGCTACCATTAGCGAAATTCTACTGCTGGATTCCATAGCAAAATATTGATAACGTTTACTTATATTTTACTATAGCTAAAGCTAACCCTACTCTCACCCAGAGCCCTCCCCTGGTCATGCTTAACCAGGCGGCACCATTTTTTCCATGAGGGCTCCTGCATCCTTTTTACCTGATTCAATAATAGTGATATTAGAACAGCACAATTTTTGCCTTAACCCTTTAACCACTTTCAGACCAGCACGGTTGAAATCTATGTCCTGCTTGTGGCTGCACGGCTCTGACAGGACATACATTTCAAATATCGTTTCTGCACAGTCTTGCCTATCGTGTTGCTCTCCCATCTCCACAACTCTCTCGCACTGCCGTCCATAAGACAGCAGAGCTGTGTGAGCAGGTCAGGAACCGATTCAATTAACTCCTGACCCTGTCATCACTGTAAGCCAATCCCATTGGCTTACATTGATGGACAGCTTCAGGAGCCAATGAAAGCGGCTCCTGACCTGCTCACACAGTTCTACCATCTTTGGGACGGCAGAGAAAGGGACCTGCGGCAATGGGAGAGCAGCGTGACCGCCGGGTCTGTGCGGCGATTCATCGCTGAGCGTCATTTTGTGGTACCAGCAGTACTGCTGGTAAAGAAGTAGTTAAATCTACTAACATAATTTTGATAATATACCAGATGTTTTGCTCTGCTCTATTATTTTTCACTGCAGTGCCTGAATAATTAAGTCCAATATTAAATGTCAATAGCACATTTATGATTCTGTGTAGAAAGCCCCTGCTCACAGTTATCTTTATTTGTCTCTCTGCCACTGAACTCAATTTACATTCAGTACGAAACCTGCAGAAACCACACAAAAATATGAATGATTATAGTAAACACTACAGTGTAATAATAACACAAAATGAAAGTGCAAGAAAATGAGCATTATATGGGTGTTCTACCTGCAGAATGATAATATACACTATACAAGTTTACAGTTATCCAGTTAAACCAGCCTGGCTGTGTGGAATCACAGTATCTGAGATGTCATTTCTGCCGACAAGCCAGCATCACAACCTGCAAAACACAGCTTCCGTCACTTGAAAAGTTGGAGCACAGAAGATATTACCTCACGTCTCACCTCACATTCTGTACATCAGCCGAGCCAGAACCTGAAAAGTGACACCCCTTCACCCCTTACCAGCAGATGAGGAGAGCACGCAGGCTGGGATTTATTTATGGTGAGGGTCATATCTGCCTTTTAGTGCAGATCAGCCATACCATAAATGCAAAGTGATGTGCATACAGTGTATGATGCAACCAGCCTGACAGCTCAACTGCTGCAGGTGTTTTTCATTGTAGCAGTAGGTGAATGTTACACAAGGTCTCTGTGTCATACAGGGTCAACCGCTCTTCCTTCATTAACCTGCCCGCTGTAGAAACCACCTGCAGCTAGGAAATCAAACTTACCCAGTCACACTATTGACAGTACGTCTACCCAAAGCAGCTGCCTTGGAATATCAAAGATTTTCACACTAGTGATGTAGCGAACATCAAATTTACTGCAAATGTTCATGAACTGGCCGTTCGCGGTGAGCTCCATAGAGTTAATAACTTAGTACAGGTAGTCCCTGGTTAACAAACAAGATAGGGACTGTAGGTTCTTAACCTGAATCTGTTCTTAAGTCGGAACACTGTGCCATCTCTGTCCACTGTCCCCCTCTGTGTCACCTCTGCCCTCTGTACCTGCTTATACAAGTTTAACCACTTAAGCTCTCAGTCGTTTTCACTTTATGCATCCGAGCAATGTTCACCTCCCATTTATTCGCCTATAACTTTTTCACTACTTATCACAATGAACTGATCTATATCTTGTTTTTTCCGCCACCAGTTAGGCTTTCTTTGGGGGGTACATTTTGCAAAGAGCTACCTTACTGTAAATGCATTTTGACAGTAAGAATAAGAAAAAAATGAAAACAATTCATTATTTCTCAGTTTTCGGCCATTATAGTTTTAAAATAATACATGCCTCCATAATTAAAACCCATGTATTGTAATTGCCCATTTGTCACGGTTATTTCACCGTTTAAATTATGTCCCTATCACAATGTATGGCCACAATATTTTATTTGGAAATAAAAGAGCATTTTTCCTGTTTTGCATCCATCACTATTTACAAGCTTATAAAAAATATATATATAGAAATATTTCATCTTTACATAGATATTTAAATAGTTTAAACCCTTAGGTAAATATTTGTGTTGTTTTTTTTTTTTAATTGTAATGTTTTTGTTTTTTTTTTATTAAACATTTTATGTGGGTATTTTTGGGAGGGGGGGAAGTAAATAGTGTTTTATTTAGGGAAAAGTGTATGTAATGTAATTTTTTTTTACTTTTAGATGTAGTTTGTTTACATGACGTCACTCTAAGCGTACAATGTACGCTTAGAGGGACATAGTCTCAGAAAAAGCGTAGCTTCCCGAGAGAAGCTGTCGCTTTTTCAACGGGGGAGAGGAATCAGTGATCGGGCACCATAGCCCGATACATTGATTCCTGGGCTACTGAATCCGTGGCCGGGAGTGCGCGCGATCGGCAGCGGGAGCGCGCCTGTCCTCCTTGACGTTTTTATACGTCAAGGAGGACAAAGTGGTTAAAAGCCATTTTTTCTTTGATTTTTTTTTAAATCAATTTTCTCAAAAACTACAGGTCCAATTTGAAATTTACTTGTTCCCATGGAAACACAGAATCCATGCCGTTCGTATCGGCGAGTCGTACCTGTATAGCTAGAGCTGCATCGTGGAGTGGTGGCGGGTATGCGGCAGAGATCTTCAATCAAGTTCATTAGAGGATCTTGGCGTGGGATCATTTCCGAGAATATTGGCATAGTTACATTTTATAAGTATTTATGGTTAATTAAGAGTATTAAAGGACTTTTTTCATTGTTGTGGTTTTATTTCATTTAACCGTTTGTGGAAATGGGTAATTGGTAATATGTACCCCTATACTTATTTCTCCTGGGGAGGGGGCTAATATCTGTAAGTACCCTTCTTAACCTCCCTGGCGTTCTATTAAGATCGCCAGGGCGGCTGCGGGAGGGGTTTTTTTAAATTAAAAAAAAACTGTTTCATGCAGCCAACTGAAAGTTGGCTGCATGAAAACCCACTAGAGGGCGCTCCGGAAGGGTCATTGTGATCGCCTCCGGCGACCAGAATAAACAAGGAAGGCCGCAATGAGCAGCCTTCCTTGTTTTGCTTACATCGTCGCCATAGCGACGAGCGGAGTGACGTCATGGACGTCAGCCGCCTCCGATCCAGCCCTTAGCGCTGGCCGGAACTTTTGTTCCGGCTGCGCAGGGCTCGGGTGGCTGGGGTTGACCCTCTTTCGCCGCAGCTCGCGGCGGATCGCCGCAGAGCGGCGGCGATCAGGCAGCACACGCGGCTGGCAAAGTGCCAGCTGCGTGTGCTGCTTTTTATTTTACAAAAATCGGCCCAGCAGGGCCTGAGCGGCGACCTCCGGCGGTGATGGACGTATATATTCGTCCATACCGCTAAGGAGGTTAAAGGGTAATCCCAGATGCCATCATGAACCCCTTCCTAGGGCGTCATCGGCCCCCACCTCCTCCTGGGGCACCGGAGGTGGGGAAGAACCTCTTGTACATGGATTAGACAAGGGCTCTGAGGGAGAGGAGGAAGCTTGACCACCCCTCTCCCCCTGAGCCCCCCATACCATGGACCAGGTAGGCTGGTATAGCTCAGGGTGCAAAGCCCCACACGGCTGGGGCTCAGCATTCTGGCTATCCTAGCCTGTGTGGGGGACAAGAGGTTATATATAAAAATACATTTATATACATGTTAATACATTATCTGTCTGGGAGAGCGGTTCCAGCTTGCCATTATGCAGCAGTGTCCGCGCTGCACTGAGAGCTGCCTCCCTGAATGCCTACAGGGTACAGGGAGAGTGCGGGGACCTTTCTCTAGTATCGGCACCAGAGGAATAGCAGCTAGGTGGTGTGAGTTTTCACAGGGATATGGCAGTTGGGGGACAAGTTAAAATAAAGGCTATACCATCTGTTATTTACAACACCTGACCAAGCTACACCTATAAAGGCATTACAGTTACAGAAGTCCGTCAGCGCAAGTGTGGACACTGACCATACTAGAAATTAAAATAAATGACACATGGAATCTTCTGTATGCTTGGTGTAACTACTATGGGGGTGTTGAAAAATAAATGTTTTGCGATAGTGGTACTAACACTCTGCAAATTTGGTGCTTCTAGCACGTACAGGGGCTTTGCTATTCACTGCTAAAGTCGGCAGCCACTGACTTTAACCTCCCTGGCTGTAATCCTGAGTGTAGCTTGGGCTAGCTGCTGGGAGCTCAAAGAGTAAAGTGCGCAGTGGGTGCTTTTACTCACCTCCTGGGGGATCCAGACGTTGGTAGCCGTTCTCCTTCCTGTCCTCTGAGGCTCTGAGCCACTCTGGTGAGATCGCCGTCATCGATCTCACTACAGAGTAGAGATGTGGCGAACTGTTCGCCCGGCGAATATCTCTGGGGCTTTTACTACTCTCTGACCCGGAATAGTACGCCTGCGCTGCCCGGCGGAGCGCGTCCTAGATCGCACTACTGTTGCCGGGCACTCTCTGTGCATAAGCGTGATGTCGTTCATGACGCCACGCCCATGCGCAGAAAGTGCCCGGCAACAGGAGCGCGATATAGGACGCACTCCGCCGGGCAGCGCAGACGTACTACTCCGGGTCAGAGCGACCCGGAAGTAGTAAAAGCCCCAGGGATTTAGAGATGTTCGCCACATCTCTACTACAGAGTTACAGCGCCACCCGGAGGACGGAGGTAAAATTGCAGCACTGGAGCACAGGGAGGTGAGTGCTGGGGCTGCTGCAGAGACTCTGGCGGCATGACTTTTTTCCTGATTTTAGGGTCTGAAACGTTTTAAAAGACCCTAAAATCCAGAAATAATCATACTACCAGGGAGGTTAATGTAAAAATGCGGAAGCAAATTTGAGTTAAATGCGAACGACGAACAGCCCAAGTTCGCCAGGAACTGTCCGCTGGCAAACTGTTTGGGCCATCTCTATTTCACACTCAGAAAATGTATTCAAATATTAATGGGGGGTGATCTCTTATAGAGTGACAGCGTCTTTGAGGTGATGCTCCAATGTAGGGCCTACCACTTCCTGTCTGGATATGTTACGCCTTCTGTGTTGCTGGAATTCTTGCTGCAGCTGACTTGAAGAATCTCTTGTCAGCTAACTTGCGGAATCGCTGAAGTTGAAAATGGGAGAAATGCGATTGAATCGCATTGTGATCGTGTTTCTCAGTGGAAAACTGCCCTTGTAGGAGTAATGCACACAACGTTACTGGCATAAATACCACTAAAAGTACTGTGTGCTATCTGCGTGTGGTAATTTTAAGATTGTTTCATGAATCAACCCCTACGTGACATTCATCATACTGGAATGTATGGTCACTCCATTATAAGCAGGTACAATACGGTGGCAGAATGGTGGCGTAGTGGTTAGCTCTCTCGTCTTGCAGCGCTGGGTCCCTGGTTCGAATCCCAGCTAGGGCACTATCTGCAAAGAGTTTGTATGTTCTCTCCGTATCTGCGGGGGTTTCCTCCGGGCACTCCGGTTTCCTCCCACACTCCAAAACCATACCGATAAGTTAATTTGCTCCCTCTAAAAATTGGCCCTAGACTACAGTACTTACATTACATAATATAGACATATGGCAATGGTAGGGATTAGATTGTGAGCTCCTTTGAGGGACAGTTAGTGACAAGATGATATATATACACTGTACAGCGCTGCGTAATATGTCGGCACTATATAAATACTAAATAATAATAATAATATTGACTCCATGTAAGTACACACGGATTCGGGCAGCTGTCCATCCAGATTGTACACTGTAGTATAGTGTACCATAGTTGGAAAAACACTTTAATTCTTCTCTTAGTACACACAAAACTCTAGCGATATTTAAAAAAGCATGCTTAAACAAAGTAAACTTCTTGAAGCTGGGATTAATGCTGCTTTAGGAACACAAGCCAACACTTTCTGGTTTATTGACAAGCTATTATTATTTAAGATGTAAAAAGATTAAAAGCACTGTAACTACTTGCAACACATATTTAAGCTAATGCAGCCATTAAACAGCAGATTCTTGAAAGGACAAGAAATCTTTTTGACAAAACACCTAATAAATATATATAAAGCCATCTATATTCCATGCTGCACTTTCTAAATTTCAACTACATTAATATGCAGCAAATGTTAATGCATCGGTGTTGCTAGCAGGCTGTATTTTATGCCTGTGTATTGGTAAGTAATTTGCTCATTTCAGAGATCGCCGTTTGTGCATACTTTTAATTAGCTGTGGTATACCCTTAAAACAATATGGCGGATTTCTGAGGAACTGCTTCACAGAAAACTGGAGCAAATGTGCCCAAAGCAACCAATCAGTTTCAGCTGTGCCAAAGCTGTAAAATGAAACAAAGATTCTGATTGGTTGCACTGGGTAACTGCTCTATTTTGTTTGCAGCTTTATTTCCACCTGTCTAGAAAAGGCCTCTATTACATAGGAGACTGAAGGCAGGGAATTCACAACCTGTCAGCTGCTCCCGCATGCCAGCCGGGTGCTTTCTGGTACTTAGCTATGGCAGTAGAGAGGTGTCCATAACATTGTGCCACATCTGCGTGTGGTGACACTCGGATTTATCAATTTATTTATTACTAGCTGATGGCCCAGCGTTGCCCGGGTATGTATTTGGATGGTGTTGGCTCACTTTTTCTAACCTTAAAACACAATTACTCAATGACCTAGTTTGTGAACTTTGCGGTCTTTGGCATCAATAATTTGCATTGAAATGAAACAAATCTGATTGGCTTTTTGTGGTTCCATCCCCTTTTCTGAATTTGAACCCCAGTTACCCAATGACCAACTGTACCAGGTTTGAGACTTGTGCCATTAACAGTGCAAGAATGGCAGCAATAAAATATTCCCCTTCAAAATCAATAGGTGAATTTTGATTGGCTTTAGTAGGCTCCACCCACTTTTCTGAATATTAATCCCAGTCACCCAGTGACCAACTTTGCAAAGTTTGAGAACCCTACCATTAACAATGTAAGAATGGCTGCAGTTTACATTTTCCCAGAGAAATTTGTATTTGTCCCCGTCCACTTTTTGGTTATGGGGATAAAAAGTCTCCTATATGTTATTCCATGCCACACATAATACATTTTCTCTTTAGGAATCTGCTAAGTTGTAATATCCTTCGCCAAATATTGTTGTAGTTACCATTGCAACTCACAGCAAAAGTCATCCCGGTGGTCTCCTATGGGGGCGGGGGTTTCCACTTACAGTGCTGCTATCACAAAGCACAGCATGTAGCATTTTGGAAGCAATCGCATTTTTGGCTGCAGAACCAAATTACCATCGCTCAGGGAATTGCGTTTAAAAACACAGGACTTTCACAATTTGGAGATTGCCAGCTTTTTGCGATCTCCGGAAGAACAGCAACAGTGTGCTCAAGGCCTTAGAGTGTTATTAAATACCTTATCCACTGTGAGCAGAAGGATGTTGCAAACCAGGAAGCATCAAAACCCCTCCCACAGAGCCTGCTGCTTTTTTATTTGAACACAAAACCAAGTTTTTAAAGGCAGACTGTTGACTGCAGAAGGTAGCATTTTGGGCACTCTACTTGCTTAGCTCTTGAATGGCTTATTTAGACCTGTGCTTGGTGTTGTGCTTGAAGTGCAGGGATCTGTATGGTGAAAAGTTCCTTTTCTGTAAGAAGTCCTTGCTAGCCATGTCCGTAATTCTAGGGGAATTGGGAGAAGAGTTCTCTGCCAAGTTGAGCTAAATGTCCCTGACACTATTATTTGTATTCATTTTGGAGGAGATTATAGAGCACAAATAAAAACAGATTAGCCTCCCATAATTGTATGTGGTTAGCATCCCATGACGTGCCTATAATGGTGCAACATTTAGCTGGTTTAATTAGTTAGGTAATTCTAATAAGATGGCTCCCTAGAAAGCAATTAGCTATTTAAAACAAACTAATTTTTAATGCCATGTGCTTTCGAAGATTGGTTTGCCCACATGAATAATTGACTGAAACATGTTTTCACATGGAAAAGGGGACGTCTAGTTTGCTGTCTGACATTTCCTGTAAATAAAGTGCGTTAATCAAAAGGACTCTGCCAAACGCCTTATGCTATGCCACTATTAAACCTCATCTGTTTGCCTTCATACAAACCTGTTAACCTTGTATTTGTTATTTCATGTGCAGCGTCTGATCTGTGGTTGGTTAAACTTTAAGTGCAGTGATAAAGTATGTTTTCTTATGTGTTCAAAATCCACTTTTCATCAATAATGTCATTACATTACTGATTTTGCTTATGAAACTGGATATAACACTGCAACTTTTTCCTTTGGTTACATGCAGCAGGCTGCACAGAAATCCCATGTCTATGTATCATCCACTCTTCTGCTCTGCTTCTGCTGCTCTTCTCCACACGCCTCTGCTCTTGCTTACATATAGCATACAGATCTTTGCTCACATGAAAGCAAGCTGGGATGGACAAATGAATTGCCCTGGTTACCAAGCTTACTGCCAATCAAATGATTTAACAAATTATTAATCAAACCCAGCTGTCCGGATAATTGATTGGCTGCTAGGAACTTTGATTTACCCGCTGTGCTTCCATTTCCTTGTAAGCAGAGATTTGCATGCTCTGGGTATTCTCCACTGAACGCTGCTTGTGAGGTCTGGTGGGATCTGTTTTGGCGGACCCACACTTTACCCAAACCTATGGTACATGTCCAGTTTTTAGCCCAGGTGCACCTTTAGGAGGTTATAAATACTACTATACAGAATTTTACAGAGCTAGGCCTATCCAACTTGCAGACAGCTGATTCAGGTGTAAATTGGCCTTCATCAGTGCAAGACCTGGATTAATGTGGCTCTGTGTGTGGGACTTTGGAGGTAGGGATTTCCCTGGGAGTACCCAGGCAAGCCATGGCAAACCAGAACCACTAGGATTTTGCAAGGAACTGAAAACAACCCAGAAACCTAAAACATGAAGACCACATTGTACTAAGCGGAGGGATCACAGCTCCTCTTAGTGAAGCTGTGACAGACTAAGTGCCAGGCAACTGGCAGCATATAACCCAAAGTGCAAGCTAACCAGCTGCAGTGTTGTGTGCTGAGCTACATTGCATAACTATCCGTCCCAACTGCTCTTCACCACTAAACTGATCAGAAACTCTGTTGTTGGGCATTTCAATTTGCCGCCTGAGCCTCAAATGGTCCATAACCTGGTGGAAAATTCAATATGCTCAACAAAATAAAATACTCATAAACAGTTTAATATGTGATGACAAGACCATGTATGAATATGTTTGCGATTCACAAGTATTTCTCACCTTGTCTGATCAGCATTACTAGAAATGGGCATCAGCAACCATTTAAAAAAAAAAAAAAAACAGTGATACTTTTCAAGCTACACTGCTGATCTTTAAAATGGTTTACCTGGAACCTGCAGATCAGTGATGGACTTTCTGCTGGATTTCTTGTCCTGCACGTTTGTTCCAGGTAAGTCATTAAGAAAGACTTCACCTTAACCTCACTTCACATTCTGTCTTCTGTCACTTTCACATTCTGCCTTCTACTGTATCACCGCCCTCCACTCTGGTCTGTCACTGTCAATGCTGGGGGCAAACACCACTATACTAGTGTAAACCCCAGCACAGGCATAATCCACTGGGGGATTTAAACTGGCCAATGGGAATCCTCTCTCCCCAAGAAGGATTATCATTGATTCTCACCTACAACGCTCTTTATGTTTCAATAGTTTTTTATTAGGGTTTTTCTACAAAGCTCTTTACAACCTAGCTCCTTATTTAAATAACCTTATTTCCAGACACCATCCTACATGCAATATCCACTCTACTAACATTATTCCTCTGTCTTCCTCTCTGGTCACCTCTTCTCACTCCCACTTACTAGACTCTCCCTCAACACATCCATCAATCACCCACACTTACCTTTTTTGGCGCAACCTGAAAATTCACTTTTTTAGGCAGGCATTCTTTCCTACCAAGGACCATTCATCCTCTGACCACTGTTTTTACCATCTCATACACAGCTTCCCCTCACCTACTGTCCTATTCCTAAAACCTTTAGACTGTAAGGCCTTTTGGTCAGGGCCCTCTTTCTTCTTCTGTATCTCAATGCTGTGTATTATGCACACATATCTTCAACCCCTGTGTAAAAATCTGTAGTTGATTCATTTATTGCATCAGCTGTAACCCACCATAGTCTTGTTAACTGTATATTATTGTTATTTTTTGTTACAACCTGTGTTGTACAGCGCCATGGAAGATGCTGGCACTTTACAAATCAATAATGATAGTAATAGTAATTGTCTAATGAAAATCCACCCTAGGGATGAAGGACTCCTATTTGTCTGTATCAGTGCAATGGGCAGCCCCAACAGTATGCTTTTGCCAGTCCTCCCATCATTGTTGCAGCTCTTGTCCCCAATCGGTGGATCCAATCGGCAGCAGTAGAGCAGAGCAGGTGCATGATGCGCCTAGTGTTTATGAAGTGACATACATTTGATAGGCACAGCATATTTGCACAGGTGTAAATGCACCATTGTGCATTCGGCAAAGTGTGGACTGAGTCCTAGAGCCAAACAGTAAACATTTTTGGAAAGAGGTCAGGATGGTGGTATCCATGTTCCTTTCTTGACAGGTTTTACGTAAAGGTAAATTCAGATGGAATTCAATACTGCAGCTGCTTTGGAATCTCTAAGTAAGAGCAGGAGAAATCTATGGAGGCTTCACAGCTGATTGCTTTTCTGAGGAATGAAGATAGTGCTTATTTTCCAGCTGGTTTCAGGTGTCAAGTAGCATGTCATTGAGAGAGGGAAGGCTTACATGATGTGTCTAAATGCCGCAGGAGTCCCATGAAACAGATACGCAAATGACTCACAGCGAAACAGGCTTTCCTTTTGCAAAGTCTGGCAGTCTGCCTACCAAATCTGACATCAAGGGAAATATTCTGGTTTTAGGCAATATTATTCAACTTATTTTGTGAATGTTTACAAACTGATTTAGTTACATCTGTGGCGGTTCTTATTTATCCAGGTCATGGTGTGTCCAAAAACAAAATAAGGCAACTTCAACAGGACACCTTTTCATGATATAGAGGATGTATAGATGTGTAATCAGTTATAAAGCTTTTTTTTTCTAATTGAGGCAAGAATAATAAAAAACGGTGTATTTTGATAATAAATTAAGACAAATGGCCCGTCCCCTGTTTACGAATGGCTGACTCCTCTTACCCTTCTTGTGAACAAGATTTTGTCTCTGTCCTATATGTGTATCACTATCTGCAAAAGAGGGGCTTTTCTTCTTGAAATCTTTTTATACAGAGTACATTAACTGGAGCGCTGGAGAACCTAAGCGGGGTCCTTAGCATATTGCATGAACCTTATTTAACTAAAAGTAAAGGCAAATTACTTGCCATATACCGTATGTGTAAATTATTGGCACATATGACACATACTTCAGTGGCTGATTCAGTTGCGTAGTTAAAGGGAAACCGTGATCAAGGATTATACTTCATCCCAATCAGTAGCTGATGCTCCCTGAAGAAAGGAGAAAGCTTCTCTCCAGAAACGTGTTGCATAATAAACATTTTATTGTTTTTTCAACCAAACACGGACTTGGCCATGTATCCTTTCCACGCGCACTGCACCTTAAAGGAATCTACAGCCAACTTTCTATCCCCACACACACCGGAAGTTCAGAGTGCGGCTAACAAACTTGCACACACTGCCTCCAGGCACTACATTCAGCAATACCCAGAGAGCGACCATCTATGGAGATCAGCTAATGTGAGTGATCCTGTTTGAATGCACCACCCCTGCCTGCATCCCCGGCATAGAGAGGGACAATGCTAGACTGCTGACAGACCCAAATGGGCTAGTCAGTCAGTCCTAAAGGTGAGATCATTCCCTGGCAGGCTTGCCAAGGACAACTGCTACCTTTCTGAGTGCGCTCTCCTCTCTCCCCCCCCCCCCCCATACCCCTCACCCCTTGTCTATACAAATGCCAGGCAAATGGCAGCACATAACTTAAAGTGCAAGCTGACCGGCTGCAGTGCTGAGCTGCCATGCATCACTTTCCATCCCAACTGCACCTTGCCACTAAACTGATCAGAAACCCTGTTGTTGGGCATTTACTGGTAAATTTGCCAGCAAAGCTTACTATTGGTCCATAGCCTAATGGAAATAAAGCTCTTGACTTTGTGAGGTATTCTGCAAGTAAGGGTACAGAAATCTTCCATCCAACCTGCAAAGAATGCTTTTCCAGCCTCGAAGACAATGGGCTCATTTCCACTTCTGGTTCCCAGGAGAGGGTCAGAGTAAAAGTGAGGAAACCCTGGAATTGGATTTCTAGTGCCACAAGGTGAGCATAGTGGCAATTAAACCAAAGCTCCACTCACTAGTGATGAGCAAAAAAAATCCTAAATAGTGAATTAGCCTCAACCAGGAGGTGGAAGTTGGCTTAGGAAAGTAAATTGTTCTGGTGCCAGAAGTATTTAACCAGCAACTGTTTTGGTTAGTCAGTGATTTGCTAGCATCAACCTTCACCTTGTATTGAAGCAAAGCTAAGATGATCTATAGCTCATTACTAGACATCAAAAACAGCACCATGCAGGCAAATAGCTTTTTTGTAAGAATGCCTGGAGACGGAGGTTGTGGTCTAGATAGAGGTCTCATACACCTCTCTTTCCTCCCTATTGTTTGTTTTTTTTTTTTTACTCCATTTTTTATTATCTTACTCTACCCTTAAAAAATAATTTCAACAACTGATATAAAGGACAAACAACATTACTACAGGGTAAAAAAAAATATCATGGGTAGTGCTTTACGTTGTTGCTATAATGATTTCCATGGTCTGTGCGTTGAATAATGGCAATCACTAACAATCTGTTCCCTTCCTCTGCCTAAATCTCTCAGACACTGTGACTGCCCTTGGCAGGGCTTGGCGCCTTATATCAGTTCTTATGTACAGAGTGCTTGAGGGAGCAAAATGAAAAACTCGCACTGCGGCCCATGATTCCTTAGCCATGCCACGGCTTGGCACCCACTACTGCTTAAAACCAATGTAACATGGCACCCAGTGCAACTTAGGACCCAAATACACTTGTCAACCACTCTTAACATCACACTGCTACTTGGCACTATATGTGGATGTTAACTGGCGTAGAAGTCAATGGAATTTATTTTTTTTTTGGTTTACCTTAAGGTGGCCACTAATGATCTACTTTTTTCATCCAATCTTACCATTTCTATGTAATACAAGGGAAATGCCTAAATTATCAATTCAGTATATTTACTCAATTTACCCTTATACTACATAGATTTGGTAAAATTGGATGAAAAAGATTGAATCATTAGTGGCCATCTTTAGATTACCTTTCTTTGCTTTTTGCAAGCCTGTTCCCTTTGTGCTCAAAATGTACGCATCACCATCCTAAGATGAGTGTCTTCTCATTATGGTGCAGGAAAACCTACAGAGTTATGCTGGGAATACACCATTCATTTTTTAGATAATAGATGGCTTGATAGATAATTTCTGACAGATCCAATCTGATTTAGATTGTTTCTCTGATAAATGTTCTCATAGAAGTGAATGGAAATCGATTGAAAAATTTATCGGAATAACGATTGTAAAATCAATCGGAAAGTAAATCTGCAAAAAAAACCTCACCGTGTATTTCCAGCATTAGACCTCCTACATTGGACAATACACTTAATGGTAGTGTGATTTTCACAAAGTACATATCTTTTCTTTCCCAACTATGATAGTCACAGTAAACACTGAAAACATTGAGGGGAAGGGACATGGCATTTAGAAAATGAATGCTTAGTAATTTTCAGAAATACCATAGCTCACAAACTACTCACAAATATCTGTGCGCTGGTTGCATATAATAAAATAAAACAGAATAATAGTATGCAATATGTACGGTATACAGGTAGTCCCTGACTTACAAACAACCCAGTTATGAACGACCCGCCGATACGAACAGCCCGAAATTTCAGTCAAGTCAAAAAAAATGAATTTCTTTTCAAAAAGACCTTATAGTTTTTTGAAAATCGATTAAAAAAATGTAAGGAAAAATGTTTTTTAAACTGGTAAAATTACATTTTGCTGTGGTACACTGAGGGCACAGGGGGATAGAAGGAGACAGTGGGGGAAACTTGAAGCACAGGAGGGCATCGAGGGGGTACAAGGGACATAGATGGCACAGCCTTTCAACTTATGGACAGATTCAGGTTAAGAATGAACATACAGTCCCTATCTCTTCATTAGCCGGGGGACTACCCGTTCTAAGTCATTGAAAAGCTGCCGATTAACAAAAAGGCAGATCTCAGTCACCCTGGAAATTGAAGCAACAGCTAGCAAATCAAAACCACTGTTCAACGACTGGTTAGCAGGCAGCTAGAAACTTTGAATGCTTGGTCACTATATCCATCCTGTTTGTTAACCTGGCTCTACCGTACTCTCTTGAAATGTAAACAAAATAATTAGGAAGTATTTTAGTCCTGTCCTGTCATCCAAAAAGGAAAAAAAAAGTGTTTTGTTTGTTTGGTCTTCTTTACATGCACTGTGTGTCAGAAAATTCAGCTGGTGCTGTTTTGCCAATAGCTCTTTTTATTATTATTCTCCCTCAATACTTAGCATGTAAATAATATGCAACCAGGGGCTGCTTGTGTCAGAAGTTACACACCGCCATGGTGGCAGAGCAGAATACTGAAACGCCATTTGCATAATGTTTTATGTAGCACCTAGAACCTTTGTCTTCTTTGCCGTTGCTCCCTGAAGTGTGAAACCATTTTTATTTTCAATTACCTGACATGGTGCTTGTAAGGAGAGACCTGAAAAAGTTTTTAATCTCTCATTCTGTGTTCTACTAATGTCCTTTCCTGTCTGACTTTGTATTCCCTGCTTTCAGTAAAGCAGTGCCACATGACATGGAAACCTTAGTAGGAAACAGGCTTAAAGTGTAACTAAGGTCAAGTGTTGTAACCAGCTAAACAGACAAAGAAAGGTTCATTTTGCAGGAATGCTAACATATTTTAAACATAAATCGTTTGTTTTAATGAGATTTCTTTATATTTCTTCTTGCCTGGTTTATGATGATATACTGTTAACTTGACTTTGTGCCAAGATTATTTTTCCCATATCATAAGACTATTTTTATTCGCATGATTCATTCCACTATCCTGTCATTCCATTATTTTGGACGTTCATGATGCCCAATCAGTAAGGCTATGTTCACAGTGGTGCATTGCGGTGTGATATAGCGACCACGTTAGGCTTGATTCACACCGTGCCCATTGCATAACGCGTGCGCTATAATGTGTGTGAACTGCCATGGACACTGGACATAGACGATAATTCAAAGCCTACATACAGCGAGTTACAATAACCGAATCCATTACAATGCAGAGATGTGAACAGGCCCATAGAATTGTACTGTATGTGCAGTGAGTTGACCTGCAGAATTAGGCTGCATTTGCCAGTGGAACCGGCCGTACGGTTCCATTCCGCTCAACGGACAAAAAAAATGCAGCAGGACCCAATTTTCTGGACCGTTTCGCTCCGCAAAACGTAAAGTAAGGTTTTGCAGCTACATAGGAACAAATAGAAAACTGAGTTTACAGCACACTGGCTGTAAAAACTGACAGTTTTCACCTGATCCTGATGGCGGATCCGTACATCCGGCTCCGCAAAAAAGCGTAAAAATGTAAATCTGTAATGCAACTGATGCAGTGTGAAAGGACCCTTATAAAGGTAAAGTCGCACTGCAATGCAAGACCTATGCGACGTTCACAGTGTGGCTGGTGTGGTGCGATCTAACGGTGTGCAGCATCCCAAAGCACTGCAGGCATTGTATTACTGCAAATGCACGCATTAACAGTGATAGTGGAGCATAATTTTTAATGACTGGATGCTTCTGTGCATAACCTGCAGTGCGACTTTCCCTTCTGTTCCTGCTTTTACAGATAATGCAACACCCACTGTGAACCTAACCTAACTGTGATTCCACTGGCTGTTTCTACAATTTGTGTGTATGTAAGTTTTGAGTATTTTTATATTGCAAATCAGAGGTTAGTCTATCTGTTTAGCTGTTTGCATTTCAATACTTTAATTCCATTTTAATAAAATTAAATTCAGGGCAGCTATTTTGGTGATGGGGAAGGGGAGGGAGTTAGTCTTTGTTGACACCTTGCATCAGAAACAAACTTTTTTTTTCAAGGTAAAATCTGTTTACTACAGACATTTTTGTGATCAGTAGATTAACTTAATGCTGCCTTTCAAGTCTACTGCATGGTATGCGACAGAGATTCTAAAGACAGCCCTGGGACTTCTAAAAATAGAAAGCCAATGTGCTTACCTTCAGTACTTTTTGTGTTGGTTATGAGCAAAGAGTGACAGAGAGGATTATGGGGGTGAATGAGTTTGGTGTATGTTTTGATTTATCTAGAACATATTTATAACTTTGTAGTATACGGAAAATTGTTGTAGCTGTTGTTTTAACTCTTGCATTAATTCCTATACTAGAAAAAACAATGTCATTGTGTAGTTGCTTTACAATGTGAAGCTTCTCTCTTAAAGAGGAACTCCAGTGAAAATAATGTAATTAAAAAAAGTGCTTCATTTTTACAATAATTATGTATAAATGATTTAGTCAGTGTTTGCTCAGTGTAAAATCTTTCCTCTCCCCGATTTACATTCTGACATTTATTACAAGGTGCCATTTATACTGTGGGCAGGTTATGTAGCTGCTGCTAGCTGTTTTGGCAGTTGGAGACAGCTGTAAACAGCTATTTCCCACAATGTAACAAGGTTCACAGACAGGAAACTGCCAACAGTACCTCGGTCCTCAGAGCTTCTTGTGGGAGGGGTTTCACCACAATATCAGTCATACAGTGCCCCCTGATGGTCTGTTTGTGAAAAGCAATAGATTTCTCATGTAAAAGGGGTTTTCAGCTACTGATTGGGATAAAGTTACATTCTTGGTTGGAGTTTTTCTTTAAGCTTATTCACATTTTCCGGTGTGCTGGAACAATAGCCTTTGCCAGCCCCGCTACTCTAACAGAATATTGACTGCATCAATGAATTTATAAAATGAGATGTGAGATAAAGATAAGTGAGATTAAACTGTAATCACGTCAAGCATCCAGTGAGATGTAGAGGGTAAAAAGGAAACGCTTCTTAAGTAAATAATCTCTTTTGTTTCACAAAAAAGTGTTGTGCCTACAGCTTCACCATCTAGCTTTCTCATAAGTTGTGTTATGATGTTGTTGATAGGAGATGCCTGGTGTGAGTGGTATCACCCACCTAGAAGCTGACATGGGCATGATTAACCAGGACTACTCCAATGTGGACCATCTACAAGAGCTGGCCTTCTCTCCTGTCCATGCTCCGATTGTCGCAATGGGCACACAGACTGGGAGGTAAGTGCCCCCAGTCCATGCCTACTCACACTACAACTGGGCTTCCTGTTTTAAACTTTATTTTGTACAAGTGTATTGTGCTTATAACAATTATGATTTCATATGTGTTCTCTTTAAAAGTTGTATATCACAAAGCATGTTGCTCTCTTAACGCAGAGTCACAGTCTAACATAGAATAGAAATTTGATTTTCTACCTGTTTTTGTCCTAAAGTAATGTCAGCTGTGTAAAAAGTATAAGTTCTCTCAGCTTAGAGTACAGTATTGCTGGGAGATGCCACTGCATGTGTATTTTACAGGGCCGGATTACCAACCAGGCAACAAAAGCAGTCGCTTGGGGCCCCATTCAGAGTCAAAGGGGCCCCATCAGCACATAAACCAGCCCTCGCCATCCTGTTAGCAGTGGCTGGATGGTATAATGATTAAAGGGACTCTGAGCAGTGCAGTAACTATGGAAAGATGCATATCATTTTAAAGCTCTCTTTCTCCTCTTTCCAATGATATATAAACGGCCGCCATATGCCTTTTAGTTTTCGCTATTTTCGCGATCGAAATCGCGGCCACAGGATGACTTTTCTCCAAAGTCGGCAGCCCGATTCAGCACAATGGAATGAAATATAAGGAACCCAGGGGAATATAATTACAAACATCATGCTGGTAGGTGTGAGGATGTAATGAATTAGTTGTGGGTATGCTTAAAGGCATACCCACAGGCACTGCTCGGAGTCCCTTTAAGGGCTCTGCCTCTGACACAGGAGACCAGGGTTCGAATCTCGGCTCTGCCTGTTCAGTAAGCCAGCACCTATTCAATAGGAGACCTTAAGCAAGTCTCTCTAACACTGCTACTGCCTATAGGGTGCGTCCTAGTGACTGCAGCTCTGGTGCTTTGAGTCCGCCAGGAGAAAAGCGCGATATAAATGTTATTTGTCTTGTCTTGTCAAATGATGCCGTGCGCTGCTGATTGTCTTCAGAGCCAGGCTCTCCTCCTAGGTCCCCCTCCTGCTACTGTGCGCTCTGCCGCTGCCCACTCCGCCCTCCCTTCCCACAGAGAACCACAGCTGCAGTAAGAATGATAGCAGCAGATGGCAAACGCTCACTCACCTATTCATGATCCAAGCGATAGAGATCCCGTCATCTTAAACCCATCTGTCTCTTCTACAGTGCAGCCGCTTGCTCTGAACTTCCTGATTCTCAGATCAGACAGGAAGTAGGAAGTAGTAATAGTAGTAGTAACAGAGTGGCAGCACTCTAGAGGAGACAGATGGGCTCCGAATGACGGGACCTCTATTGCTTGGATCGCAATAGGTGAATGTGAGTCATCTGGTGCTGTCATTCTCCCCCGCTGCGGCTGCCTTCTCTGCTGGACTATCGTATTCACTGGGATGGAGGCTGCATGGTGACTGTCTAGTTTGGGAGGAAATCGGTTGTTCGGTGGTGGGGGTGGTTATGTAATTCTGTCTTGGAAACGGCTTCCGGTTTGGCGGTGTCCAGGGCTTTCTGCTATTGCCAGGCTGGAGATGCAGAGGGAAAGTGCTGCTGCTGTGATATCTTGCGCCCTCTTCACAGGGGTGCCCCAGCCCCTGAGTGCAAATGTCCCAGCCATTCATCTCTCACTCTGCATTTTGCCGCTGCTATTCCCTGCATTGTGCACCCACAGAGGTAAGCGGGCTGTTGCCCATAGCAACCAGTAGCTCGGCTGCCCCGGTGTGTGCGGCATGTTGCTGTACAGCTGCATCTTCTTATTCTATTACGACATGATGGGGGGCCCAAATCAGTTACTTTGCTTAGGGCCCCATTTAGCCTTAATCCGGCTCTGCCCTGAGTGCAAATGTCCCAGCCATTCATCTCTCACTCTGCATTTTGCAGCTGCTATTCCCTGCATTGTGCACCCACAGAGGTAACCAGGCTGTTGCCCATAGCAACCAGTAGCTCGGCTGCCGCGGTGTGTGCGGCATGTTGCTGTACAGCTGCATCTTCTGATTCTATTACAACATGATGGGGGCCCAAATCAGTTACTTTGCTTAGGGCCCCATTTAGCCTTAATCTGGCTCTGGTATTTTATATCACATTCATTCAAAAAGCTCATCAGGGAGGAAATATTATCTGTTTGCTGCTTACAGTCAGCGACCCCTGCACCAAGAAAATCTGCTCTGCACTTGCTCAGTCTAGGCTACTGCAATTAGTGATGGGAGAACAATAAATAGAGCTGCTGTGTCAGTGAAGCACAGTTTTTTTTAACCCTTTCAGTAACTTTATTTTGTTATCGATCAGTTGTTGATCCTTAGCAGTTCTTACAGTATGGCTAATCTGTTGGAACAGTGGGTGGATTTTGACAATAGTTCATCTTTAGTATTTTACTTCCTTTAAAGGGGCACTACAGCGAAAAACTGTAAAATGTATAATATGTGCAAACAAATACAAATAAGAAGTACATTTTTTTCCAGAGTAAAATGAGCCATAAATTACTTTTCTCCTATGTTGCTGTCACTTACAGTAGGGAGTAGAAATCTGACAGAAATGACAGGTTTTGGACTAGTCCATCTCTTCATAGGGGAGTCTCAGCAAGGCTTTTATTCTTTAAAAAGATATTCCCGAAAAAGGATTTAAACAATGATGGTGGCCAGCTTCCCTGCTTCCTACACAAATTTTTGCAGCTGGACAGAGCAACTGCCATTGACTAAATGCTTTTGAAAATAAATATATCCCTGAGAATCCCCTATAAAGAGACGGACTAGTCCAAAACCTGTCACTTCTCTCAGATTTCTACTACCTACTGTAAGTGACAGCAACATAGCAGAAAAGTAATTCATGGCTCATTTTACTCTGGAAAAAGTGTACTTCTTATTTGTATATGTTTGCACATATTTAAAATTGTACAGTTTTTCGGTGTAGTGCCCCTTTACGGACAACTCAATTTTCAAACATTGATTTCACTATTTTTTCAAGATGTCTGCACAGAACAGCTTAACCTTTTCACCCATACTTGTAGATTGTGCATCACATACATTTCAGATTTTCTGACCTACAGTGCAGTTATAATGATTTTATGGAAACAGGGCCTCTCTTGCTCCTTCTGCTATTGGACATTTTCCTCTATGTAAGAGCACATTACCCTTGTATCCCCTGCAAAAGCTTCTGGTGCCAGATTATGTGTCTTCTTCTTCTAAGTATGTTATGTTGCCCTATTGAAAAAATTGAGACTACTTCCTTACTGTGTGATGTTTACCAGCAGAATGTACATAAACAGGCGCTTCCTTATTCAGTTTCCTTATACCTGTAGGTGCCTCCTTCCACACTGCTAACCATGGCTGTGCATGGTAATATTCCTTACATATCTGTGGTCTAATTCACCTATCTGTAATCTGCACACCTTCCCTGAACTGATCACAGCTCTTCATTCCTTTTGTATGACAGAGGCAGTGATTATAGGCTGCCTTGGCCAAGTTTCATCTAGCATGTGTATGAAGCCATAGGCTAGGCTCACATTAAAGTGGCTTCATTGAGCTAATGTACAATTTGCTGTGACTATCCTGTTAAGTCTTGCAACTTTGTTGTAACAAACATGCCATAGATTGCTATCTATAAATATCTGACTTCTGTCCAGGTTTCAGAAAAGTCATGCAGAATGGGACTGTATTCTGTTACCACAATGGAAAAAGTGGGCACAATAGACATGTCAGAACACGTCTCAATGGATCCTAAAGTCTAAGGATACCAGAACTGGAATTAAACACTGTTCTTTTACTTACCTTGGTCTTTTTCCAGCCCCCATAGGCTTGTATGTCCCTCGCAGTACTCCCGGTCCTCCTCCTCAGCTGTTCAGCCTGCCACAGCAGTACTGCACATGTCTTGTAGCGGTGGCCCACATCCTTCATCTGCACATGCGCACTACATCAATCATAGCAACGCATGTGCAGAATGCTCATGGCTATGGTAGCACAATAAAGGATGCACTCTGCCCACCCAGCGCATGTGCAGCACTGTACAACTTGGGCAGCTCCGCTGCTGTAGCGGGCCAAATAGCTGAGCAAGGAGGAGGACCATGAGGACATTGAGGGACATACAAGCCTACTGGAGCTGGAAGCCCCAGGTAAGAAAAATAATATTCTTTAATTATTTAATTTCATCTCTGGAAATGTTTAAAATGGGGGGGGGGGGGGTGTTGAGTGAACTTTTGACCTTTATATAAAAACTTGAAACTCTCAAAAACTATGATGAAATTCTCAATAAACTGATGTTTATTGCATCACAAATGGGCAGAAACCAAGCATTACACAACCATATCACTTCTACGTTGGTGTGCCGTTGTAGGGGGGCTGGGTGACATCATTGGCTGGAAAAAAATAATTGCTATGACCTTTAAATGGAACACAGCACAAAACTTTCTTTTTGCAACATAAATGGGCACAAACATAGCACTATCCAAACACAATGGAATTTTTATTTGTGCTGATTGTAGGCGGTTGGGCAACTTCTCGGAGATTTTGTGGATAGCAAACTGCCAAGCAAAAAAAGTTAGTGCACATTTCCAGTATCGCCCCAAGATTGTGCATTTTCTGGGTGAATAGGAAATTACTTTTCCCCACAGACACTTTTTGTGGTACCAGCTGTTAAAAAAATCACTATTGCAAAAATTGAAACGTTTTAAATGCATAGGTATACATAAATGTAAAATGTATATGTGTTCCAGGGTTAAAATGCACTTTAAATTACTTTTTTCCTATGTTGCTGTCACTTGCAGTAAGTGGTAAAAATCTGAAAGATTTTTGCCAGGTTCTGTACTGCTCAATTTCCTTATGGAGGATTATCAGGAATTCCTGTATCTTTTTAAAGATGCATTCAATAAAAAAAAACCTATGCAAAGATGCCAGCCATCCTGCACTCTCATGAGCACACTATTGTGGCAATTCAACCCCTGCTGTCCAGGAGATGCTTTTAAAAATAAAGGAATTACTGAAAATCCCTATGAGAAGATGGACTAGTCCAAAACCTTTCAGATCTGTCAGATTGTTACTAACTACAGTAAGTAACGGTAAGGCCCGGTTCACATTAGCGGTGGCCCTCCGGAATCGCCGTGCCGGAGCCGCACCGCCTGCAGAACGGACGGAACGGACGCACGGCATAGCAATTAAAGCCTATGCGTCCGTTCACATGGGTCCGTTCTGCAGAACCGGAGCCGGACCGGATCCGGGCCGGATCCGGACTCCGGCCTCCGTTCCAACATGCGCTATTTTTTCATCCGGCCCCTCCGGCAGCCGTATCCGGGGCGGAGCCGGACTGCACCATCCGGCCAATACAAACAAATGGGAACCGGAGGCCGCACAACACACTGGCTGAGAAATCCGGATGTTCTACCCCACTTCCTATGCGGATTTTTGCGGCGATATTGGCTGGGGACACATGGGCAAGCATTTTGGAGTGGAGCAGCACAGCTGGATCCGGATCCGGAGATGTTGGCAGCATGTCGCAGGTGGAGGTGAGTGCTAAACAGCAGAGGGCCTGATTCCACAGGTCCCCCTTCTGCTGACCTCCCAGACCCCAACTTTTTTTTGGTGTTTTACGTTACTTCTGCCAAACGGATCCGGATCGCATCCTGATGGACACCTGATGCAACCTGACCGGATCCGGATCGGATCCGGATCAGAACCGTACGGTTCCGATCCGGATCCGGTCCGGATCCGGTCAGGTCATCCGGTCCGTTTGGCAGACAACCGCAAGTGTGAACCGGGCCTTAGATAGGAAAAATTATATTTTTTGTGCATTTTAGGCCCGGTTCACATTAGCGGTTGTTTGCCAAACGGACCGGATGACCTGACCGGATCCGGACCGGATCCGGATCGGAACCGTACGGTTCTGATCCGGATCCGATCCGGATCCGGTCAGGTTGCATCAGGTGGCAATCAGGATGCGATCCGGATCCGTTTGGCAAAATATACGTAAAAAAAAAAAAAAATGTTGGGGTCTGGGAGGTCAGCAGAAGGGGGACCTGTGGAATCAGGCCCTCTGCTGTTTAGCACTCACCTCCACCTCCGACATGCTGCCAACATCCTGCCAACACCTCCAGCTCGTGCTGCTCCACTCCAAAATGCTTGCCCATGTGTCCCCAGCCAATATCGCCGCAAAAATCCGCATAGGAAGTGGGGTAGAAGATCCGGATTTCTCAGCCAGTGTGTTGTGCGGCCTCCGGTTCCCATTTGTTTGTATTGGCCGGATGGTGCAGTCCGGCTCCGCCCCGGATACGGCTGCCGGAGGGGCTGGATGAAAAAATAGCGCATGTTGGAACGGAGGCCGGAGTCCGGATCCGGCCCGGATCCGGTCCGGCTCCGGTTCTGCAGAACGGACCCATGTGAACGGACGCATAGGCTTTAATTGCTATGCCGTGCGTCCGTTCCGTCCGTTCTGCAGGCGGTGCGGCTCCGGCACGGCGATTCCGGAGGGCCACCGCAAGTGTGAACCGGGCCTTACTCTGAGACAAATGTATACCTCCAAAGTATGTATACATACATACTTTAACCACTCCCTGCAATATGGATGTTTATAAACATCCAATTTATGCATTTTTAGTTCAAGTAGAATGATTATATAAGTCTGGCTATTCTCCCAAAAAGCACATGCTCATCTGTTCCCTTTACGTGTAACTTAACTCAGAATTTCCTCTCTGCTCTAAAAGATTAGCCACAGCATGATAAAACTTTTTGGGAGAAAAATCTGTATGGAAATCCTAAAGAAACGCAAAGTTTTACTTGGTTTAACTTCACTAGAAGCAATGATAGGGTTAAGCTCGTGTTTAGACAGGGCAGAAAGCTGCATCGGCAAAGCTCACACACAGCTCACAACTCTGCTGATAAGACACTGTGGTCTAGCAAAACAAGCATAGAACACAGTCCAGTGAATTTATTATCAACTATAATTAAAATAAAGACTTTTCATTGTGTGATGTGCTAGAGTTCAGGTCATCTTTCAGCCCAAGGCATGAAGTTGTTACATTTTACAATTTTTCATGATAGTTGTCCTTTATGCATCTGTTTTCATTTACGAAGTTGCACATCCTGACAGGTATAAGATTTAAAATACTTAGAAATTTGAGCATCTGCATCTCTAGCAGCAATGTAGCTTTGATTAACTGTAAATTGAAAAAAAAAATGCACGTAGGATTGTTCCTAAACCAGAAATAGCAGTCACCATGTGTTTGTGCAAAATGCCAAGAAGGCTGACTCACACAGTCTGTTCAGCCTGGCTCAGTGTTATTATTTTGTTATATTATCCTGGATGTTCAGCACCACACATTGCCCTGTATAAGATGCGGGGATATACCAGAGCTGTGCCATTTACTGAATCATTTCTCTTATGTGTTCTTTTAGGGAAAGAGTAAATACAGTAAATGTGACATTTTACATTATGTGACTCAACTAACTGAACCAACAGATAGCTATCCTTACAGACAGATGGGGAAGCTTAATGAACTGAAGAGCAATGAGATCAAATGACACATACTGTAGACCTGGCTTTTTTTACTTATGGCTCACGAAATGCATCTTGCCCACGCCCCATGTTTAGGTGTCACTCTGCCTATATTGTGATGGGTTTGTCATGTGTGGCTGGAGTACACATATTCTGTTCTTTAAAGGGAACATAAACCAAGTAAAAATATTTAAAATAAACACATATGATGTACCTGCAAATTAGTATTGCATACGTACCACACCATTATTATTATTATTATTATTATTTATTAGATTTATATAGCGCCAACATATTACGCAGCACTGTACAATAAATAGGATTACAGACAATGATAACAGGGGTGACAGAACAATACAGGTAACAGACCATAGATACAACAATACAGGTAATAGCAATAAGATACAACAACAACAACAAATAACATTTGTAGAGCGCTTTTCTCCCATAGGACTCAAAGCGCATAAGCATGGCTCAGACCATTGTGGTACAGAGGAAGAATTTTAGTCCAGAAAAAAGTCCGGAAATGCCAGGCTAAACAGGTGGCTTTTCAGTCTATAGCTCCAGGGATGGTGCTGTCTTTACTGGGTGTGGCAGGGAGTTCCAAAGAGTAGGGGCAGCATGACAGAAGGCTCTATCTCCAGATTTTTTGAGGTGCACTCTGGGAGTGACCAAGTTTATAGAACTAGCTGATCTGAGGTTGTGAGAGGTGTGGTGCAGCTTCAGCAAGTCCTTCATGTATCCAGGGCCCAGATTGTGCAGGGATTTGAATGTCAGCAGTCCAATCTTGAAAAGTATTCTCCATTCTACTGGTAGCCAGTGCAGTGAGCGAAGGATCGGTGTAATGTGACAGTGGCGAGGCTGGTTTGTTAGCAATCTGGCAGCAGCATTCTGCACTAATTGCAGGCGACGCAGGTCCTTTTTGGGGAGGCCAGCATAAAGGGCATTGCAGTAATCCAGCCGTGATGTGATGAAGGCGTGAACTAGGGTTGGAAGATCCTCTGGGGGAATCAGATGTTTAATCTTTGCAATGTTCTTCAGATGAAAGTAGGAAGATTTAACTATAGATGAAATTTGGTTTCTGAAACCTAAATCCCCATCGATTAGTATGCCAAGGCTGCGCACAAGGTTGGAGCTGTTTATGTCCGAATTCCCAATCCTGATTGGTGTTGCTTTAGGATAGAGCTGTTTTGATGGCGAGCACTGACTTTGGACAAAGAGGACCTCAGTTTTGTCAGCATTCAGTTTCAACCAGTTATCATTCATCCATGCCTGTAGCTCAGCTAAGCAAGAGTTTATTTTTGGAGTAGGGTCTGTTTCACCAGGTTTGAAGGACAGGTATAGCTGTGTGTCATCGGCGTAGCAGTGGTACGTCAGGCCATGTCGTTGGATAAGTGTACGGAGTGGCAACATGTAGATTGCAAACAGCAGAGGGGATAGGATTGATCCTTGTGGCACTCCGAATTGTAGAGGTGCAGGTTTGGACATTATAGGTCCTAGGGATACTCTCTGTGTTCTGTCAGTCAGGAATGATCTGAACCACTGGAGGACTGAACCACTGATGCCACAGTACTCCTGCAGTCTGTTAAGCAGGATTTCATGGTCAACTGTATCAAAAGCCGCTGAGAGATCCAACAGGATTAGGATGGAGCATTCCCCTCTGTCCCTTGCCATGAGCAGGTCGTTGCAGACTTGGATGAGGGCTGTTTCACAGCTGTGGTGTTTCTTAAAGCCAGATACACAACACAATGCAGATAGGAGTACAATGCCAGATCATAAACTGGAATGGTAGTGGTAAAAATTACCAGTTCCAAATTCTGGGTACAGTGCACACAGTCAAGTATGATACACAAGGGGAGAGGGCCCTGCCAAAGGCTTACAATCTAGAGGGAGGGGTTGGTGACACAAAAGGAGGGGGTGCAGCAAGAAGTTATGGGCAGAAAGGATTAGGGTAGTGTTGAGTTGATGTAGGCCTCCTTAAAGAAGTGAGTTTTGAGTGCTTTTTTGAAGGTGGAAGCGAGCCTGATGGGCAGTGGGAGAGAGTTCCACAGGATAGGGGCAGCTCTAGTGAAGTCCTGCAGTCTGGCATGGGAGTGCGAGATGCGTGGGGTGGTTAAGAGGAGGTCGTGAGAGGAGCGAAGTGGGCGGCCAGGTGTATATCTGCTGACCAGGTCAGAGATGTAGGTTGGGCAGGACTTGTGTATGGATTTGCATGCCAAACATAGGATCTTGAAGCTGATTCTGAAGTGAATTGGAAGCCAATGAAGGGATTTGAGTAGGGGAGTCGTGGAGACAGAGCGGTGGGAGGAGTAGATGAGTCTGGCTGCTGCGTTCATGATGGATTTTAGGGGGGCAATGCGGTTTTGAGGAAGGCCTGACAAGAGGGAGTTGCAGTAGTCCAGGTGGGAGATGATGAGGGCATGGACAAGGAGTTTGGTAGTGTCTGGGGTCAGGAAAGGCCGGATCGGATCTTGGAGATGTTGCGTAAGTGGAAATAGCAGGCTCTAGCTACGGTTTGGATGTGGGAGGTGAAGGAGAGGGCCGAGTCCAGGGTGACACCCAGGCAGCGGGCTTGTGTGGTTGGATGAATGATTGTGCCATTGACAGTGACATAGAGGTCAGTGGGGGGTGAAGCAGCACGAGGCGGGAAGATTAGGAGTTCAGTCTTATCCAGGTTTAATTTGAGGAACCTGGCAGACATCCAGGATGAAATAGCTGAGAGACCAGAGGATACCTTCTCCATGGTGGTGGTGGAGAGGTCAGTGGTATGGAGGTAAATCTGGGTATCATCTGCATATAGGTGATAGTTGAAACCCAGACAGGAGAGGAGTTTTCCAATGGAGGCAATGTAAATGGAGAACAGCAGGGGACCAAGAACAGAGCCTTGGGGGACCCCAACTGAAAGTGGGAAGGAGGTTGAGGAGGAACCATTGAAGGAGATCTTGAAGGAGCGATTTGAGAGGTAGGAGGAAAACCATGCTAGGGCAAGGTCTTTGATACCCACAGATTGCAGGGACTGGAGAAGCAGGGAGTGATCAACAGTGTCGAATGCTGATGAGAGGTCTAGGAGGAGAAGTATAGTGTATTTTCCTTCGGCCTTGGCGAGCGTGAGGTCATTGACGACCTTGGTGAGAGCAGTCTCGGTGGAGTGGCCTGGCCGAAATCCTGATTGTAGGGGGTCAAACAGGGAGTTGGAGTCAAGGTAACGGGTCATGCGTCATCAGTTCCTCTCAGACGTTCACCATTTTCTTCTAACAACAATCCCTTCCAGTTCTGTCAAGATTTTGTCAGACCTGAAATATACCAGTTGCTGTCAGTTATAGCTGAAAGGACAACTATTGCGCAATGTAATGTCTGTTTCCCTAAGGCTCAAGTGGGTGAGCTCCGAGATGTCACCCAGTGTATCACTACTGAAATATGCAAAGTAACCATTGTTGTCCCGGAAAGCTAGAGACACCTCCAGATCCACTGGAATGCAATGATGTACAGTAAAACCTTGGTTTGAAAGTAACTTGGTTTAAGAGCGCTTTGCAATACAAGTAAAAAATGTTGTGCAATCTTGACTTGATATGCAAGCAACGTCTTGATACACTGCCTTTGATGCTTCAGGATTGTACTCAGTTGCCACACTAATCCATTCCATGCACTGATGAGGATCAACCAATCCAAAACAGTCTGTATGCATGTTGGATTATTGTTGCTCTTTATATTTAACAAGCTAATATACATAATTGCATTCTAGCGGATCTGGAGGTGTGTTTAGCTTACAGGGACATCTGTGGGTGATTTGCATATTTCAGCAGTGATGCACTGGGAGACATCTCAAGCTCACTCCAACCTGAATTATCGCAAATGCTTTCTGTTTAAGAAAGCAAACTTTTGTTTTCTATAGTATTTTAGTAAGAGACCTTTTGGTACATTGTAGCCCCTTACACACTCCTAGGAGTTCTGGTTCACCATGAGCTTGCTGGGCAATCTGTAACTCTTTGTGTATAAAGGGCGCCGGATGTAGCCGATAAACATGGTTTTGTTTATAAAAGGGCACCAGATATAGCTGATAAAAATATATTTTTTAAAAGGCTCCAGAGGTAGCCGATAAACATGATTTCATTTATAAAAGGGCGCCAGATATAGCCAATAAATGTGATTTTGTTTATAAATGGCTCCAGATGCAGCCGATAAATGTGCTTTAATTTAGAAAAGGGCGCCAGATATAGCCAATAAATGTGATTTTGTTTAGAAAAGGGTGCTGGATGTAGCCGATAAGCATGATTTTGTTTTTAAAATGGCGCCAGATATAGGCGATAAATGTGATGTTGTTTCTAAAGGGTGCTGGATGTAGCAATAAACATGATTTAATTTCTAAAAGGGTGCCAGATGTAGCCAATAAACGGAATTTAATTCATAAAAGGGCGCCGATAAACGTTATTTTGAAGCCGGTAATGTGATTCCATTTACAAAAGGCACCCTGATTTAGCCACTGTTAAAATATAAACCTAACCCCAACCCCCCCAAGTACCTAACCTTAACCCCCATGGTGGTGCTTAAGCCTTAAACCCCCATAGTGGTGCCTACCCTTAACCCCCCCCCCCCCCCCCTCTTTCATTTGATGCCTGAATCGCTGTTCTGCACCAAATAGTTTTCATTCAATTTAAATATCGCGGCTGCCATCTTGGCTCTGTTATAGCTTTCGGGTCACCCCTGTCTTCTCTGTTAGAGAAGTGCATCACTGAATGAAGCAGGAAGAGGAAGTGATATTCATGGCCATTGCAGCAGGCTCCTCCAAAGGGGTCGGAAGTCGTCTATCTTATAGGCATGCCCATGAGAGGTGCTCGGAGTCCCTTTAACCCTCCTGCCCCCTAACTTTAACCCCTCATGGTAGTGCCTAACCTTAAAGTGACAGTGAAGCAAAAAAAAGTATGATATAATGCATTGTATATGTAGTACGCATAATTAATAGAACATTATTAGCTAAGAAAAGAGTCTCATTTTTTTTTTATTTTCTGTTATATAGCTTTTTATTTTTAGAACATTGCATCATTCTGTCATACAGTGGGGTGCGAAAGTTTGGGCAACCTTGTTAATCGTCATGATTTTCCTGTATAAATAGTTTGTTGTTATGATAAAAAATGTCAGTGAAATATATCATATAGGAGACACACACAGTGATATTTGAGAAGTGAAATTAAGTTTATTGGATTTAAAGAAACTGTGCAATAATTGTTTAAATAAAATTAGGCAGGTGCATAAATTTGTTTGATTCCAAAAATGTTATTGATTCCAAAACCTTTAGAACTAATTATTGCAACTCAAATTGGCTTGGTAAGCTCAGTGACCCCTGACCTACATACACAGATGAATCCAATTATGAGAAAGAGTATTTAAGGGGGTCAAGCGTAAGTTTCCCTCCTCTTTTAATTTTCTCTGAAGAGTAGAAACATGATGGGGGTCTCAAAACAACTCTCAAATGACCTGAAGACAAAGATTGTTCACCATCATGGTTTAGGGGAAGGATACATAAAGCTGTCTCAGAGATTTCAGCTGTCTGTTTCCACTGTTAGGAACATATTGAGGAAATGGAAAACCACAGGCTCAGTTCAAGTCAGGCGCGTCGCTAGCGCTATTTGTTGGTGGCACGTGCCCCCAATATGCCTCAGGGGTGCCACGGATCTCAGTTTGGGGAGTGCCCTACATGGGTGCCCCAAATCTATTGTTAAACGCGGCCGCCGTTCGCTCGATACGGCGGCCGCCATGTTGTGGGTGGTGCTGACAGTCCTCCTCTCCTGCACCGCCCCCTGCCCAATCACAAGCGCCGCTGTCACTGAGCAGCACCTGGCAGGGGGCGTGCCGGTGTGGGATCATAGTGTGGACTGACTGTGGAGACAGCCGCAGGGGGCTGGAGTGAGCGAGCGTGGTAACTCCGCCCCCTGCACGCGCTTCTTTTGGGCTCCCGGTCGGCGTCCTCCTGTCTGGCATCCCCGCGATTACATTTTAAAGGCAGGGGGGCGGCCATGTCACTCACTACATCACGGGGGAGGGGGCTGCGCCTATCACTCACTACCTAATCTGGGGGCGCCTATCACTCACTACCTAACGGGGGTCCCTGGTGTCACTCACTATCTAACTGGGGGTCCCTGGTGTCACTATCTAACTGGGGGTCCCTGCTGTCACTAACTGGTGGTCCCTGCTGTCACTATCTTACTGGGGGTCCCTGCTGTCACTCACTATCTAACTGGGGGTCCCTGCTGTCACTCCCTAACTGGGGGTCCCTGCTGTCACTATCTAACTGGGGGGCCCTGCTGTCACTCCCTATCTAACTGGGGTTCCCTGCTGTCACTCCCTATCTAACTGGGGGTCCCTGCTGTCACTCCCTATCTAACTGGGGGGCCCTGCTGTCACTCCCTATCTAACTGGGGGTCCCTGCTGTCACTCACTAACTGGGGATCCCTGCTGTCACTCACTACTTAACTGGGGGTCCCTGCTGTCACTATCTAACTGGGGGTCCCTGCTGTCACTATCTAACTGGTGGTCCCTGCTGTCACTATCTTACTGGGGGTCCCTGCTGTCACTCCCTATGTAACTAGGGGTCCCTGCTGTCCCTCCCTAACTGGGGGTCCCTGCTGTCACTCCCTATCTAACTGGGGGTCCCTGCTGTCACTCTGGGGGTCCCTGCTGTCACTCCCTATCTAACTGGGGGTCCCTGCTGTCACTCCCTATCTAACTGGGGGTCCCTGCTGTCACTCCCTATCTAACTGGGGGTCCCTGTTACTCACTACCTAAACTGGGGCCTCCTGTCACTACATACACTGGGGGGCTCCTGTCACTAAATGAGCTGGGGGTCTCCTGTCCCTACCTGAACTGGGGGACTCCTGGCGCTACCTGAACTGGGGGACTCCTGGCGCTACCTTAACTAGGGGACTCCTGGCGCTACCTTAACTAGGGGGCACCTGTCGCTACCTGAACTATCCAGGCCAGCCAGCCCAGCATCACCACCAGCCAACCAGCCCAGAATCACTGTCAAAAGGGCCACAGCATCACCACCAGTCAGGCCAGCATTCCTTTCAACCAGCCTAGCACAGCCCAGCATTACCGCCAGACAACCCAGCCACAGCATAAACGTCAACCCAGCCACAGCATCACCGCCAGCCAACCCGGCCACAGCATCACCGCCAGCCAACCCGGCCACAGCATCACCGCCAGCCAGGCCACAGCATCACTGCCAGGCCTTTCAGCCCACACATCATCCCCAATCCAGCCAAAAACCGTATTGCCAGGCACAGCAGCCAGTACAGGAGAATTCAGAAGCCAGGTGAGAGGTGTCTACCATATTAAGGGGGCATTCTGCCTATTTATGTGAAATGCTGTCTATTTATGTGCCCCATGACTGCTGAATTTGTCTTGTTGGGGGCTTCATGGTTGCTGAATTTGTCTTGTTGGGAGCCTCATGATTTGTTGGGGGCCTCAAGACTGCTGAATTTGTCTTGTTGGGGGGCCTCATGATTTGTTGGGGGCCTTATGATTGCTGAATTTGTCTTGTTGGGGGCCTCACGATTGCTGAATTTGTCATGTTGGGGGCCTCATGATTGCTGAATTTGTCTTGTTGGGGGCCTCATGATTTGTTGGGGACATCATGTTTGCCGACTTTGTCATGTTGGGGGCCTCATGATTGCTGAATTTGTCTTGTTGGGGGCCTCATGATTGCTGAATGTGTCTTGTTGGGGACCTCATGATTTGTTGGGGGCCTCATGATTGCTGAATTTGTCTTGTTGGGGGTCACATGATTGCTAACTGCGAGACTATGGGAAAAACTGAATCATCATCATATGAGACAATAGCATTAAACCTACTTTTTTAGCTTTTTAAAACAGAAAATAAAACTGGGAGGTTCTAAAAAAAAATAAATACATTTTTTCAGTAGTAGGATGGATGAAATTGTTTATCTTCACAGTTTTTCAACTTGGATTTTCCATAATGTTCATGTATGTGTTAAAACGTTTGTACAGTATTTAGTTTAAATTGCTGTTGCCACTTTGCGATAGATAAGTGACTTGTCAAAATTGTATGTGCGTATACATCTTTGATCTATGCCTATACTGATCGTAAATTATCTAAAGGACAGGGGGCTCCATCCAGTATTTCGATGGGCAGGCCCGTTATCTGTAGCTTACACCGCTGCTAAGTTCATGTACGTTTGGCCCCACCCATGGCCACGCCCACTCACTGCATGACCACTCCCGTTTTTTGCCAACCCCCACCTAGTGCCCACAGGTGCCCCCGATCTCCAAGGACCCTAGGAACGCCCCTGGTTCAAGTTAAGGCTCGAAGTGTTAGACCAACAAAAATCTCAGATAAACAGAAGCGATGAATGATGAAAACAGTCAGAGTCAACCCACAGACCAGCACCAAAGACCTACAACAATCTTGCTGCATATGGAGTCACTGTGCATCGTTCAACCATTTGGCGCACTTTACACAAGGGGATGCTTTATGCGAGAGTGATGCAGAGGAAGCCTTTTCTTCGCCCACAGCACAAACAGAGACGCTTGAGGTATGCTAAAGCACATTTGGTCAAGCTAGCTTCATTTTGGAATAAGGTGCTGTGGACTGATGAAACTAAAATTTGAGTTATTTGGGCATAACAAGGGGCATTATGCATGGAGAAAAAAGGACAAAGCATTCCAAAAAAACACCTGCTACCTACAGTAAAATATGGTGATGGTTCCATCATGCTGTGGGGCTGTGTGGCTAGTGCAGGGACTGGGAATCTTGTCGAAGTTGAGGGACGCATGGATTCCACTCAGTATCAGCAGATTCTGGAGACCAATGTCCAGGAATCAGTGACAAAGCTGAAGCTGCGCCAGGGCTAAATCTTTGTAAAAGACAATGACCCTAAACACTTCTCAAAATCCACTAAGGCATTCATGCAGAGGAACAAGTACAACATTCTGGACTGGCCATCTCAGTCCCCAGACCTAAATATATTTGAAAATCTACGGTGTGAGTTAAAGAGAATCTGTACTCTAAAATTCTTACAATAAAAAGCATACCATTCTCTTCATTATGTTCTCCTGGGCCCCTCTGTACTGTTTCTGCCACTCCTTGCTGCAATCCTGGCTTGTAATTGCCAGTTTTAGGCAGTGTTTACAAACACCTTACTGTGTGACTCATGCAGAGCTTGGAGAGGGTGTGTAAAGCTTCTGCCAATGACAAGCAGTGCTGCACATTCCACACATTCCAGCCTCAGCCCGACAGAGCCGACAGAGGAAAGAATATAAGATTTATTACAGAGACAGTGCAACTAGAAAATGCTGCAGTAAGACAGACCACATTAGAACAGGCATAGGAACTTATAGGATAGAAGAAATAAGGCTCAAAATTTTGTTACAGAGTCTCTTTAAAGAAAGCTGTCCATGCTCCGAAGCTATCAAACCTGAATGAATTAGAGATGTTTTGTAAAGAGGAATGGTCCAAAATACTTTCAACCAGAATCCAGACTCTCATTGGAACCTACAGGAAGCATTTAGAGGCTATAATTTTGCAAAAGGAGGATCTACTAAATATTGATTTCGTTTCTTTTTTGTGGTACCCAAATTTATGCACTGCCTAATTTTGTTTAAACAATTATTGCACACTTTCTGTAAATCCAATAAACGTAATTTCACTTGTACAATATCACTGTGTGTGTCTCCTATATGATATATTTAACTGACATTTTTTATTGTAACAACCAATGATTTATACAGAAAAATTATGACGATTAACAAGGTTGCCCAAACTTTTGCATCCCACTGTATATGCAATTTACAAACCTCACCCTTTATTTTAAACTATGAAACTGAGCTGAGCTAATGATTGTTTGAACTTCCCTGCCGTAGAACCTTATCTAAAGCTGTGTCTCACTGTTTCTTTGATGTATAAGTGTTTCAGAAAGGTACTGTAGCCGACCCACTCACCATAAGGGGGGGGGAATGGGAGGGTGACAGAAGGTAGCATTGATGCTATCATGCTTTTTCTGTCTGAAATTTGACTTTAGCCAGACAGTCAGATTTTTCAAAGGATTGATTACAGACACCGAGAAGAACGAGTAGAGTAATGGGCAACACACAGAGGCATGTGGATCCGTCATCAACATACCTCTCTGCTTACCGTAGGTACCTTTGCTTTGGGTTGGGTGTCCTTTATTCACTTAAGGACCACAGGCTTCTCTTCCCCCCCCCCCCCCTCCCCCCTAGTGACCAGGCTTTTTTTTACAATTCGGGCCACTGAAGCCTTAAGACCTCGCTGCAGGGCCATACAACTCAGCACACAAGTAATCCCCCCCCCCTTTTCCAACAGCCACCAACAGAGATTTCTGTTGGTGGGCTCTGATCCCTGCCAGTATGTTTGTATATTTTATATATATATTTGTTTTATTTCTTATATAAATGTACCCTTTTTTAAATTATTTTTCTTTCCCTCCTTCCCTCTCCCCGCCAGCCCATCACATCGATCGGCTGTCATAGGCATCAACTTATGACAGCCGATTGCTTCTGAGCCTCCAAGGTGGATGTCACACGGCTGTCTCCAGTACAGCGCTGCCATAGATAGTAGATTTATAGTGTAAATAGATGGACAGTCTCCTGGCGGCACCGCATTGGCGCGAGCAATCTCCTGCAAAACCCCGCCACAGGACTTCACGCCAATTGGCGTGGAGCGGTCTTAAAGTGAACCTAAAGTCACTTAAAAAAAACGAGATTAACTCACCTGGGGCTTCCCTCAGCCCCCTGCAGACGATCGGTGCCCTCGCAGCTCCGCTCCGATGTCCCAGGACCCGCCGGCGAGCACTTCCGGTTTGGCCATCACCGGCCGACAGGGATGGGAACGCGAGTGATTGTTCGCGTTCCCAGCCTGTATATCGCCCCCTATGCTGCTATTGCGGCCAGGAGGTCGCAATAGCAGCATAGGGGGCGATATACAGGCTGGGAACGCGAACAATCACTCGCGTTCCCATCCCTGTCGGCCGGTGACGGCCAAACCGGAAGTGCTCGCCGGCGGGTCCTGGGACATCGGAGCGGAGCTGCGAGGGCACCGATCGTCTGCAGGGGGCTGAGGGAAGCCCCAGGTGAGTTAATCTCGTTTTTTTAAGTGACTTTAGGTTCACTTTAAAGATGTTAAACCAGTGAAGATCATTCTGTAAAGTTTCCATGGTTTCCATGCACACATGTATTCAAACTATGTACACTTCTTATAGCTACATTTACATTTAGAGAGGGACAGATGTACTAATATCCAGATAATATCCTTGTCAATTTTGACTGGATGACATCCAGTCCAATTATACTCCCTGTACTCCCCAGTTTATATCTGATACAGAAGGTCACAAATTAAACAGAGGAAAATAATGCTTTAATAAGTAGAAGTTCCAACCATGTGATGTTGAAGCCACCTGCTTCTTAGTTTAAAATAGTTCTTTAATTATGCCAAGGGATCTTATGACCCAGACGTTTGAATCCAAGGTTGTGAATTATCAACATATGTGCTTTCTAAATGAGCTAATTGATAAGAACTCATGGTCATAGGGGATATGAATTATTGCCTGTGTGTTCCGTCTTTACATCTCTAAAGCAAAACTCCAGGCGTAATTATTTTTTTACCTTTCAAATGTGTGTGTTATCTGCTTTTTAAAAAACAACACAGAACTTCAATTGCATCTTTAGGATTGCTCTGCACCAGGGGTGTAACAATAGACCCTGCAAAGAATGCAGCCACAGGGGGGGCAGAAGCCGCTGGAGGCCCTGTGGGGGGAAAAGTTTATTTTGCTCGTCCTGAGAGACTGACAACTACGATCACCAAGAGAAAAAGCTTTCTGCTCTCTGCACAATTGGTCTAATGACTGCATCTGCTCAGCCACTAATAAGGAATTACACAAAGTTTTGTAGGCAAAGATTTGTAGACCATGCCTCTCCACCCCCTTCCCAAGTGCTGTGTACTATAGTGATGCTGGAGCAGTCTGCAGAGCCAGTTCTGCTCCCAGCCTCTTCACCCACCCCCCAAGTGCTGTGTACTGTAGTGATGCTGGAGAAGTCTGCAGAGTCAGTTCTGCTCCATCAGAGATGGACAGAGTGAGTGTAGTAAGCTGAGGCTGGGATCACACTCGTCTGTCAGTTTTCTGTATGTGTTTCTGCACATGTGTGTCTGTATGTGTAAAAACAGGGACATTTTATTACAGAGGCTAATGTAATTGATAGAGAAATGCCTGCAGTTCTTTAATGCTGTCTGTTTTTATTTGCATGGGAAAAACACATTCAAGTGTGCACTAACCAATTGAATAACATTGGTTCTCAGTTTACCCAGGGCCGGATTTGTGGGCAGGCCCCGTAGACCGGGGACTAGGGCGGAGCCTAAGGAGGGGCGGGTTAACAAACTGTCCTAACAGCTACCTATGAAATCCTACAAAATAATGGGCATGTTTGTCTGCAGCCGTCCCTCGGACTGCATCGTGGGAGGCGCCGAGGGATGGAGCTAAGAAGACGCCTGATGGGTAAGATTAACCCCCCCCCCCCTCGCCCACCCGCACAGGTGATTTAATTTACTGGATGAAATCCGAATAACAACTATTCGGATTTCATCCAAAGTCGTTATTTGAGCATGCCGTGTGTGTGTGTGGTGGGCGCTGATGACAGCGGGCCTTGGGAAGTAAAAAGTACAAATCCGGCCCTGAGTTTACCTGTGCAGAAAGTGAGGCACCATCCAAAGTTCTGAAGGGGGGTGGGGGTGGTTTCTAGTTACGCCCCTGCTCTGCACAAAGTTGTTCTAGAAAGATTTCTGATTCAAAAATGTAAAAAAAAAAAAAAACTCCCAGCAACACACATTTAACACAATAACTGGTAGCCAGGGCTCTCTCTATTAGTGTTTCCTGCTAGTTCTCTATATATACTAATTTTTAATTTCCTTGAACATTTTACATGGTGCTTTATTCATCTGTGTATCATCTTTGTTTCCCATATTAAGTTCTCAGCATGTGTGCATTTTAAGTATATGTGCCTAACTGTACAGTGACAAAAAGGGTAATGGTACTATATCAATTGATCATAATAAGAAGGTTTGATATACCACACTAATGTACAGTATTTCAAAGTCCAGTGCACATCAAACTAAAAGTCTTACCAATGCCAAACATCTTGTGTGAGTTGCCAAGCCCCTCACCTGGCTCTCTCCCTGCTTCCTGTTGTCCATCCCATTTATGCTACATCACTTCCTTTTTGGTATCCGTTCCCGGCCTCCCTCCCACATGTCCTGAAGCCAAGTTTCAGAAGAGTCCACTACGTTTGGGAATGGTATCATCTGCATAATTGCCTAGCAGACACGGGACAGAGTGTATCAATATTGTTCTGTGAGCACATTTGTCTTGTATGCTGGAGTGGGCACACTATGGGAGGTGTGTTTTGTTTTCTCCGGTAGCATAACAACTGAAAAGTGGGTATAGAAGTAATGCCAACCAGGAAGTGATGTCACACAGGATGGACAGAACTGACCGGTTCCTGCCATGAATGGTATTGCTTGTGTAGCAAATTCATAATAGATTTTTAAGGGTATGATTTGTCATGATCATATCCTGCCTCATTCTACATAAGAAACAGAAGTGAAATGGAATTGTAACAATAAACAAATCAGAACTGTATCACCTACCTTTACTTTTTCCTCGTCGTGGGAGGTCCTTGAACATTGAGGTCTCCCTATGGTATGGTAGCCAGGGCCATAAATAGCAGTTTATCTTACCTGGGCACACATGAATAATTACATTTAACCAACTGTGCATATGACCTCAGGCCAATATGCTCAGTACAGGCAGCAAGCTGCACCTGTGTGTCCTGTCAAGCAACACTTTACTCAAGAACTATATTAATGGGATACATAAAGGGGTACTGTATTTAAACTCCAGTAGGCCATATGTCTTTATACTTCCAGTTTTCAAGTACGTCTTGAAATTAGCAATAGGCTGCATTTTTTATTAACATGTAATTTGTGCCTCCATCATCCATATTTTTCACATGCAAACACTATTTTCTTTATGAAAACTATACATGGTTATCTTTACTGTACTCCTACAATTCATCATCTGTCATAGAAAACATTTGGACTCTGGCACACCAAAGGATGTCATAAATTATGTGTTTATCTGGCTCTGACAAACCAATTTGCACTGTTTTTGGAACTTTGCCATAGGCCACAGTCTGGAGAAGTCAATTATGTTAAAGCAAACCTGTCATGTAACTGGACGTGACTAGACTACCTGCGATAAGGTGTCTACATTTTCAAAACAATTCCTGAGCATTTGAACGGCTCCTGGATCTGTGGAAACAACATGTGGGTGTCAGTTTTGACTTTCCCACATTTCAGCTAAGCCCCACCTTTATGTGCTGATCTTTGTGTGTGATGCTAGCGCCCCAGAGGCCTGTAGGAGCTCTTGTGTTAAACTATGAAATGGATAGGTGGGGCATAAAAAGGCCGGGCTTAGCACTGGGAAATTTAAGTTGCACCTTGAGACTGCTGGTGAAGATTATTACATAGGTAACACCAGTCCTAAACTTTATCCATGTTGCTTTGATATCAATGTTTTAAAATGATAATGATATGTAATATCTCTGCTGCTGCACATACATACCTTGTGTGATATGCTTTATACACAGTGTGAACAAGCGCTAGTCAAGTTCCTTGACCTTCAAGTCCATCTGTCTAAATTAATTGGCAGGCTTGATTAAGCTTCCATGAAAAAAATCTGTAGAACGGTGCCTTCACAATTATCCCTGCGTTTTTTTGTTTACGTTTTATCGTATTTACAATTCCGCATTCTACAATTTTTCACATTCGATATTTATTTCAGAATCCGATTTTTTGTCTTTGCATACGTATTACATCAATTTAAATGAAATGGTATATAATGAACTACACATAATAATAATAATAATACAAATTTTCACATTTGGAATCCAAACTTTTACATATCCATAGACCTGTATTGTTTGCGTTTCGCATTTCTGGTGTGAAAAATGCATACATGTGGGCCGGTTTCATTCTACAAAAGATCTAGATCTGAAAATTTGCATTGAAACGCTCAAGAAATGCAATGTCATTGACTTTCATTCGAGGTGTGACGAACGCAAATTTTCAAATATGAAATTAGCATACACATTCTGTCATGTGTGAGAGTACCCTTAAAGGGAGACTTCAGTCACACAAAACATTTTTTTTAACTTAACCTGCTTGCAAAGAACGCTCCCAGCCGTGGTAGCATGGTAAGGAGGTGCAGGGCTGGTCAGGTTTGTGGGGGTGGCTGGTGCTTGCCAGAGGGACTCAGACCGACATCGTGGGCATCGGCTAATTCCAGGGGGGCAATTCCAGGTAAGTTAAAATCATTTTTTTTTTGGTGTGACTTAAAGGTCAACTGTAATGAGAGGTATATGGAGGCTGCCATATTTATTTCCTTTTAAGCAATACCAGTTGCCTGGCTGTCCTGCTGATCCTCTGCCTTTTTAGCCATAGACCCTGAACAAGCATGCAGTAGATCAGGTGGTTTTGACATTGTCAGATCTGACAAGATTAGCTGCATGCTTGTTTCTGGTGTGATTCAGACACTACTGAAGCCAAATAGATCAGCAGGGCTGCCAGGCAACTGGTTTTATTTTAAAGGAAATAAATATGGCAGCCTCCATAGCACTCTCACTTCAGTTGTCCTTTGAGATTTCCCCTGAGGACAATTTTAGGTACTTACAAAACCCAAATAAACAGCAAATAGCTGGCATTTGGAGGAGTATAGTAGTCAGCTGATTGGCCGCTTTCATGTAATTGCTTAGATATTTGATATAACATCCTGAAGGAGTATCTTTTCCTGTTTCCAGCACCACCTCCATCTTGTCTCGGGCCTCCCTGGCACGTCTTCACTCGGTTGGCTTCCCTGAAATTTTGGACTGCAATAATGAAGTGGCAGAGGTGGTTGATCCTTCAAGCCCAGTGAACTTTAACCCCCAGAGAGAAGAAGCAGATTATCTGCAGTGTAATGAAATTGTTTTGCAGTTTCTGGCCTTCAGCAGGTAAGCAGTAGCTTCTGTGTCTGTGTGTGTCTGAGCTCCTCATGAATTTTTAGCATCTATTCTTTCTCTGACATATGTTAATCACTGAGCATCCGAAAAACTTGTGTGGCAGTCATGAGTGTCAGGCTTATTTTACAGTTTACAGAAAGAAGTCACAATAAAGAGAGAAAAGTTACATTTTTGCACAGAGTTTGTATGTTCTCCCAGTGTTTGCGTGGGTATTTTTTCCCAGCAGTGAACCCATATACAGTCCTTTGCAAAAGTTTTCGGCTCCCTTGAAGTTTTCCACATTCTGTCATATTACTGCCACAAACATGAATCAGTTTTATTGGAATTTCACGTGAAAGACCAATACAAAGTGGTGAACACGTGAGAAGTGGAACGAAAATCATACATGATTCCAAACATTAAAAAAAAAAAAATGCGGGGTGTGTAGAACCACCTTTTGCTGCAATTACAGCTGCCAGTCTTTTAGGGTATGTCTCTACCAGCTTTGCACATCTAGAGACTGAAATCCTTGCCCATTCTTCTTTGCAAAACAGCTACAGCTCAGTCAGATTAGATGGACAGCGTTTGTGAACAGCAGTTTTCAGATCTTTGAACAGATTCTCGATTGGATTTAGATCTGGACTTTGACTGGGCCATTGTAACACATGGAGATGTTTTGTTTTAAACCATTCCATTGTTGCCCTGGCTTTATGTTTAGGGTCGTTGTCCTGCTGGAAGGTGAACCTCCACCCCAGTCTCAAGTCTTTTGCAGACTCCAAGAGGTTTTCTTCCAAGATTGCCCTGTATTTGGCTCCATCCATCTTCCCATCAACTCTGACCAGCTTCCCTGTCCCTGCTGAAGAGAAGCACCCCCAGAGCATGATGCTGCCACCACCATATTTGACAGTGGGGATGGTGTGTTCAGAGTGATGTGCAGTGTTAGTATCCCGCCACACATAGCGTTTTGCATTTTGGCCAAAATATTCCATTTTGGTCTCAACTGACCAGAGCACCATTTTCCACATGTTTGCTGTTTCCCCCACATGGCTTGTGGCAAACTGCAAACGGGACTTTTTATGCTTTTCTGTTAACAATGGCTTTCTTGCCACTCTTCCATAAAGGCCAACTTTGTGCAGTGCCCGACTAATAGTTGTCCTATGGACAGATTCCCCCACCTGAGCTGTAGATCTCTGCAGCTCGTCCAGAGTCACCATGGGCCTCTTGACTGCATTTCTGATCAGCGCTCTCCTTGTTCGGCCTGTGAGTTTAGGTGGACAGCCTTGTCTTGGTAGGTTTACAGTTGTGCCATACTCCTTCCATTTCTGAATAATTACTTGAACAGTGCTCCGTGGGATGTTCAAGGCTTTGGAAATCTTTTTGTAGCCTAAGCCTGCTTTAAATGTTTCAATAACTTTATCCCTGACCTGTCTGGTGTGTTCTTTGGACTTCATGGTGTTGTTGTCCCCAATATTCTCTTGGACAACCTCTGAGGCTGTCACAGAGCAGCTGTATTTGTACTGAGATTAGATTACACACAGGCGCACTATATTTAGTCATTAGCACTCATCAGGCAATGCCTATAGGCAACTGACTGCACTCAGACCAAAGGTGGCTGAATAATTGCGCACACCCCACTTTGCAGTTATTTATTTGTAAAAAGTCAGCTGTCACTCATCAAGCATGCTCAGCACCTCCTAATACAGAGTCCATGCATATAACACCAGCGCCTATATGCCTAGAATTTATTCACGTTGCATATGTTAGTCCAAGCTGAGCAGCATAAGTGTGGACACAAGAGTCCATATAGTTGCAGCTCACATATCATAAGGCAGAAGAATAAGCATGTAACAGTTCATTGAGGGTGAGCAAAGCCAGGCTGGGAGCAGATCATATATAGCTGAGCAGCAATAGCAGAGAAGCATAGTGACAGCGTGTGCCTGATGGTGGAAAGGCATGTGGAGTGCCCAATGGGCTCTTACTGGTCTCGACAGATGTTGGCTGGGAGGAAGAGATGTGCCAGGGGTTCAGAGGCGGTCGGGCATCAGAACAACTGCCTCCATGAGAAAGGACAGTGTCCTCGATCGATTTCGCCGGCTACTACCGGCTTCTTCAGGAGGCGTGTCCTAGCAGTCATGTCGCGCCTCCTATGTAGCAGCCGCCGCCCAATTCAGCCGCAAGCTGTAGCTACTGCAATTATGGACAAAGAGGCACTACATTGGCGAACAACTTGCATTTAATGTAGCTGGTAATACACACCATGTTTCAGGGTTTCCCCTTTCCTCAGGTATAGCTGCGGCCTTCTGGTCTAACAGTTTCCCCTTGCCTCGCTTTGCTCACAGCAAAACCCTCCGATGTTGGTTATAGATATACAGTTTATGACTACATTACTTACATGTCTGGAATTTTAATGACATATCTGTGATCAGTATTCTAAATTAATCACTGTTCTGGTAAGTCGGAGGCTTTCCTGTGTATGCTTAATTGATCTGACCTGATGTGTAGATTATAGATACCAGATATGGTAGTACTTCTGACCCACATAGCCATTGCAGAAGTAGGAGTTTTGGTGATGGATTTAGGACAGTGGTCATTGAAACTGCACATGGGAAGAGAGGGTTGTGGGCAGGGGCGTTGCAATAGGGGTTGCAGAGGTTGCAACCGCATCGGGGCCCTTGGGCCAGAGGGGCTCCAAAGGGCCCTCCCTCAACTGCAGTATTAGTTCTCTATTAGTCCTGTGCTCATAATAATCACATCTATAGATACCCCTGAATATTGGTAATCATTAACAAACTGTTCCCTATTCCCTTCTTGCACCTCTGACACTGCAGTTGCCATTGGCAGGTTTTGGTGCACCGTATCAATTGTTAGGCATAGAGTGTTTGGGGGGCCCCATGTAAAACTTGCATCGGGGCCCACATGTCTTTAGCTACGCCACTGGTTATGGGTGGCACTACACAAGGAGCATTCAGTACGGTACCATAAAGCCGCCTGCATGACTGTGTTAAAGGGAACCTTAACTGTAAAAAAAATGAGTTTTACTTACCTGGGGCATCTACGAGCCCCCTGCAGCCATCCTGTGCCCTCGCAGTCACTCATGGCTCCTCTGGTCCCCCGCTGCCAGCTAGTTTCGTTTTTGCCGACTGGGAGGCGGCCGGCCGCCATGCGTACGTTTTTACGCATCCTATTGCAGTCATCAACAAATAAATTTTTATGCGTTACGGTTGTAATGCGTAAAAATGTACTTGTTGATGACTGCAATAGCTTCCTGCACCAGCAGGGATGCGTAAAAACGTACGCATGGCGGCCGGCCGACTCCCAATTGGCAAAAACGGAACTAGCTGGCAGTGGGGGACCAGAGGAGCCATGAGTGACTGCGAGGGCACAGGATGGCTGCAGGGGGCTGGTAGATGGCCCAGGTAAGTAAAACTCATTTTTTTTTTTACAGTTAAGGTTCCCTTTAAATACATCTCAAGTACTCATGATTTGTGATGCAGATCTGTGTGGGGAGACTGATAAATCTTCCCCTGTGTACCTCCATCTGTTTATAAGGCAGTTTGAAAACCTTGTGCTATATACAAATGCTTGGGATTTGCTATGACTCAATCAGTAATGTTTATAGCACAACTTCAGGATTAGAACTTATTTTTAAATTTGTTTTCCCTTGCTTATAGTCTGCTCTAAAAGATTACTGAAAACAGACACTTAAAGGGGTACTGTTGCAAATGAATCATTTTTAGTTACTGTTATAAATTATTTTTGCAAGATTAGCAATGTTTAACATAGTTAAATTGTCTGGTAAAAACGAATCTGTACACTATGTCTGAGGTGAGAATCTCCTCACCAGCTAAGTTACCAAGGTCCAGCTCACTTACTGATGTGTTTACAACTGTTAGCAGGCTCATCTGGCTGTTATGTCACTCCCTACGCCCTCCCTGTGAGGCAAACTTTTTATTTCATAAAGTATAAATGCTATTTCTGTTCTATGTCTAGTTCAGTGATACCTCATGACGTTATAGCTTAATGCTCAGTTCTAGGACAAAGAAAAAAATAGTATATCTTTGAATAGTGTGGGGCTAAAATGTATTTTTGGTCTTTATGACTGCCCTGTGTCCCCAGTGCATATTATCCGCCCACGTGTAATTTGGGCCCAGTGAAAAGACAAACAATGGCTCTCCCTGCACTAGGTAATTTTAGGGAATATATTAAATACTGTATATTCCACTACTGATTTCTTCCTCTGGACATGTAATTTGTATTCCAGCCATTGCCGACACCTGAATTGCAGTCATTTTGTCGTACTTGAGACTGCGCTGCTATAGCCGTAATTAACATTACGGCCCATGGCGGCGCCCAAATCATGCACGGTGCCAAGCGGTGCGGAAATAACCTGACCCACACTATTTTTATTAGAACCTTGCAAAGCAAATTTTAGTAAATCACTGTTATCACATTCCTAATAGAATATTAAAACCATTTTTGTCCTTATTAGCCTCCAGGGAAACGACATCTACACAAACTGGCCCCAAACCGTCTACTTCACTTTTCAGTTCTATCGATTCCAACCAGCAACAACCCCCCGTTTGCAGCTGGTACAGGTGCATTCTAAAGGTGCCTCCAGAAGGGAAATATCAACAAGGGTACTTGTGCAGATCAACCAGGATGGTTCTATAAACAAGGGTAAGTGTTTGTGTTTTACTGCTGCTTCCATGGCTATATTGCTAATTGTCTATTTGTACAGTATACTTAGTCACATGACCGATGGTCTGCATCTGTAGAAAGATATTCTGGAGCTTATAGCAACACTGTTACGGTGAGTTGGTAGCAAAGTGAAGGTAGCTGCTAAAAATCCTTGTTGTTACCCATCATATTAAAAACCAGCCTGGCGTTCTATTAATTAAAAAAAAAACTATTGCATGCAGCCAACTGAAAGTTGGCTACATGAAAGCCCACTAGAGGGCGCTCCTGATGCGTACTTCTGATCGCCTCAGGCGATCAGAAATAACAAGAAAGGCCGCGATGAGCGGAGTGACGTCATGGACGTCATACGACGTCCTGACGTCAGCCACCTCCGATCCAGCCCTTAGCGCTGGCCGGAACTGTTTGGTCCGGCTGCGCTGGTCTCGGGCGGCTGGGGGGACCCTCTTTCGCCGCTGCACGCGGCGCTTCGCCGCTGCACGCGGCGCATTGCCGCGCTGCAGCGGCAATCAGGTAGCACACGCGGCTGGCAAAGTGCCGGCTGCGTGTGCACCTTTTTATTTGATGAAAATCGGCCCAGCAGGGCCTGAGCGGCAGCCTCCAGCGGTAATGGACGAGCTGAGCTCGCCCATACCGCCAGGCTGGTTAAACGACCAATTGTAAAACTACGTTTACATGCTAGATTAAACTAGGCTTCAGCAGCTGATAAAGACTGACTCAGGCAGAACCTAGCAAGCATCTTGCGTGTATACATTGTCTAAAGAACCAGGATGCTGGATCTTTAGTGACCCCTGACTACAATGTTCTGTGAGTGGCACCCTGTCCGCAGGAAGCAGCTCTGTTGTGCGCCACTTTTCTCTGCCCCACCTTCTAGTAACAAACGTGCCGTCAGCCTGCGGACTAGTGATGTGTCTGTACAGCATTGGGCCCCGGACTGTTGCCCAAGTCATCACTGCTAATCCCTGTCCGGTAACAGTGTACAGGGCCTTGAACTTCGGAAGTGGAAAGAAACCCCATCTACAGGGGATGTCTAAACTTGTGTATTATTTCAGCAACCTCTGAAACTACTGATTATTTTATTATAGAATTCTAGTTTTAGCTTTAGATGGTTTGGGTATGGGTAAGAACTGCTGTCATGTTTGTTTTTGCTAAAAAAAGAGAAAGGCCCCTTAAAGCGGTATTGTCACCATAAAAATCAAATTTTAACAGCATCTGGTCTGAGTGTATTAAGTGATAAATATGCTAATCCTGCATTCAAAACTTTCAAAACTTTTTCTGCTGTTTATGCTTTGGAGTTATTACATACTTTAGGAGCACTGGCCCTTTAGTAGTCAGTGTCAAAAAGTTGAATGCTGGGAGTTCTTTTTATCTATAATATATTCCTCCTCTTCTATTTATTTCCCTGCCTAGCTGCTTATCAGAAACACTATCTGCTCACTTGTGTTTACAAGCAAGGCTGAGGTGACTCAGCGATTGGAGGAGTAAATAAAAGTAAGTAAATAAAAAGACAGGCAGTTCCTAGTGGGAGTTGTCAGGAACTGGCCCTGCGGCAAGCCTGCAGATACAGTTCCCGACTGCGAGAGGGAAGCAGCCTTAGTCAAGCTACAACAAGGCTGTCACACCTCAAAGCACTTCTCACTGCCACCACTAGCTGCTGCTAGACACTTCAGCGATTCTCACTCTGCTGTCGAGTGATCTACACACAGTCAGCGTTTTCGTATTCGGGTCAGCTTTGCGCTTTAGGCCAAATACGGGAATGCCACGCACACACACACACACACACACACACACACACACACACACACACACACACACACACACACACAGTACAATAGTACAGTAGCAAGGCACAATCAGGCACTGAATCTTGTAACGCAAGTTACACTGCAGTCTCTCTAGGCTATGAGCGTTGGCTTAGTACAGCAGAAGTCAAACTTATTAAATAACAATTTAATATTCCAGAAACAGGTGGAACAATGCAGAAAATAATATATACGCAAGATTTACAAAAACAAAGTAAAAATTACAAAATAAAAGTTACAAAGATACACAAGACAGTTTGCATAAAATAAACGGGAATAAACATTACCAGCATATAGATCTGAGCGTTGTTGCGAGGGGAGCGTGGTTCTGGTCAGACCAGGTTAGTCCTAGCATTGTGCTATCCCCAAAGAACTACGAATTGTGAAGGACCTGTGCGGGTTCTTATAGGCCCATTTGGGGCCTGGGGGTACAAGTCCAACCTGCCTCCGAAGGTTTGCCCAGAATGCTTGTCATATCCTGTGATATGCAAACTTCAAAGGTTTTTCCTGTCCCACTTTTGATCTTTCAGAGATTTCCCATCTCCAATAGATCTAATTTCCACAGGTAAAATTGTATCAAAAGGACTTCAAAACACTTCACACACTTCCAGCAGGCTGTCATATGTAAATTCCAGAGTTTCCTGTTAGCCCTTTGAAGTTCCCAGATTGTATAGTTGGTCAACAGGTAGCGGTTTACATGAATACAGAGTTCAAAGCAATGCAACGCCTTTGCAGGATGCCGGACAAAAGAGGGGTCATTATCTAATTACATAAGGAACTCCCATTAGCAGCTTCTTTGAGCAAGATGACAATAGTACACATCTGAGACAGTATTTCACAGCAGATCAAGGGGAGGGCCTATGACTGGCTAGTGGCCTAATGAACCATTTCCTTGCCCGAAGCTAGCAATTCAATTTAGCAGTTCCTGCTCTGCTGTTCACAAGAATTCACCTTCAGATGCAAATGTATTATTTCCAGGTGACACCACAATATTTCATAGCCCCACACCTGTGAAGTAGACACTCAAGATGGAGGCTACCTTAGATACTAATAAAAAACTAGTGCCCATGTTCTGCATATTACCATACATATCATCATCATCATCACCACATATATCATCACAGGAGTGTCTGAAGCTAATTAATACACAACAAGCAAGAGAAGGGAGGGGGGGGGGGGGGGACAAGAGTCAGGGAGGAAATGTCCGCATTAGCTTGGCAAAATGGCCGCTGCCTAGAATAGGATTTTCTGCTTTTCCTTTATAAAACTCACAGGAATCATTACGTGGATAGCACAATACATCTGTTATGCAAGTAGAAGTAGTATTTATCTACTTATATATATGTTTTTTATTTCTAGGTTTGCATGGGTGTCGCTTGTTCTTTAAGCATGCATATCAAACAACAACATTCTGGGCACACCAATAAGGCCTTGTTTTCTCTTGCAGTTTTTTTTCCTGAGGGAAGTATGGTTGTTTGGGTGTGGAGGTAATAAGACTGAGTCAATGACTGCATGCTTGTTTCAGGGACAAGTCTTGGACGATAGTGAAGCCAAAATATCAGCATGACAAAAGGTTAAGATTGTCAGCCCCTATATTTCTCTCACTACACTTTAGTACAAATAGAATTTATATCTTAATTGCTGTTTTTTTCATGTTTGGTAAAGGCTCACCCGGATATCATCTGAAATACATGGTGGATCCTGGATTCTTGAAACCGGGAGAACAACGTTGGTTTTTACGTTATTTGGCTCTCCAGACTCTTCAGATTGATGTGTGGGATGGAGAATCTCTGCTACTCATTGGCTCAGCAGCTGTAGAAATGAAGGTAGGTACATTTAAAGCCTTTAAAATTAGACTTTACATCCAAAGACCATAGGTCGACTATTAAACCAAAACTCCGTCACATTTTTGCCTCTTGTAACTTGTCTGCTGGTGATGGTTGGTGAATAAATACTCTGAAGCATTGTGTATGGTGCCCCGCTTGCCTTTCTAACTGCTTTAATGGACTGCTTTGATGTATGAGTACACACCATAGGAGTTACCAAGCATCACCATGAGGTCCCCACAAGCGCATTTGGTTTCGACTCTGTGACTCTGACTATTACACTTTATTTCACTGTGGTACCACGCTGTGCCACATAATACTGTAATTAGGCCGGCACACATGCACTGGGTGCGATGCTAAGGCCTGAAAAAAACAACACCCACCAAGAAAAAAATAAGTGCTGGGCGGATGTGGGTGATTGGAAAAATAGATTGGAAAGGGTTAAAAGTGATGTTTTCCCTTTCCTTGACGTTTCCTTGAAGGAAACCTCTTATTTTTTTGTTCTTGGGGACCTCTGTTTTTTCAGCTAGTTTGTTTTTAATATTACTTTTTGTATAGCTGGCATCAGTAAGTGGGGGAAAGGCTGGTTTATTGTTCTGAAAAAATGCTGGCAGGTAAAACAGTGAATTCTTGTACTTTCTTCTTTTGCTTGTGTATGTAAGTGTCTCTCCTAGTAGGTATAATGAGAAATGCTTTGAAAATATACCACTATTAATACAAAAAAGTGGTAGATACAGCCAATTGGATGAAATCTGTTTTTCATAGTAGGCAAGATACAGTAGTAAGAAAAAGTATGTGAACCCTTCAGAATTATACGGATTTCTGCAGAAATTGGTCATAATCTAAGTCACTACAATAGACAATCACAGTCTGCTTAAACTAATACCACACAAATAATTAAATGTTTCCATGTTTTTATTGACCACACCATGTAAACATTCACAGTGCAGGTGGAAATAGTATGTGAACCCTTGGATTTAATAACTGTTTGAACCTCCTTTGGCAGCAATAACTTCAACCAAACGTTTCCTGTAGTTGCAGATCAGACGTGCACAACGGTCAGGAGTAATTCTTGACCATTCTTCTTTACAGAACTGTTCTGGTTCAGCAATATTCTTTGGAGGTTTGGTGTAAATCACTTTCTTGAGGTCATGCCACAGCATCTCAATCAGGTTGAGGTCAGGACGTTGACTGAGCCACTCCAGAAGGCATATTTCAAATGTCTTGATAAACTTTGGAATTTATTTATTTTTTGGTCAAGAATTACTCCTGACCGTTGTGCACATCTGATCTGCAACTACAGGAAATGTTTGGTTGAAGTTGTTGCTACCAAATGAGATTCAACCAGTTATTAAATCCAACTAGATAATAGTTTAAGCAGACTGTGATTGTCTATTGTTGTGACTTAGATGAAGATCAGATCACATTTTATGACCCCAAAGGGGTCACATAATTTTTCTTGCTACTGTAGATATAGAAGAATTTTCAGACTTTGGAATCATTCATATGAGCACTGGATGGGCACTTCCATTACATTTTTTTCCGTGGGAGATCTGCTGCAGTCAAGCTCCAATGTTCAAGTCAAGCGAGCAGTACCAGCCCGTCAGTAAGATGCCAGATGTGCTGACTGTACTATCTCAGTCTTAAGTGGGATTTTTTTAAAGTGTCCAAGAATGGACAAAATAAGTAAGCGTGTATGCCTGGGACAGACTAGATCTGCACATGCCTAGTAGAACGTAGAAAAAAAACTGTACAGGAGTGGCTTAGTTCTCCTGGGCATGCGGGGACCTTACTGGCACATGCCCAGTTCTGGGTGTCCTTGTCCATGGCTAGGATCACAGCCACAAGATTAAGAGAGGCACTGTGCTTGGGATTGAAAGGTGGCCACGCACCATACGATTTTTTACATTTCTTTTTAATTCAAGGTTTACAACCAATTTTTCTGATTGATTGTAACATTTAAAAAAAAAAACCTGTCCAAATCTGTGTTCAATTTTTCCCCATTTATGAAAAAAAATTGCTTGTGTCTCTACATTATGAAATTGTCACGCTACAACACATCATACAATCTTCAAAAAAATTGACCAGAAATGTATGCGACTCCTGATCTAGAAAAATCGAAAAAAATGGAAATCCAATTGTAATTTTCACTCAACTAAAAAAAAAAGCTTTCAATTTTTCTGTAGATACTATCATAGTGAGGGGTGTGCTAAGTGTTAATGCTAAGGCTTAATGCTATGCGTATAAATACGGATTATCATTTTGAAAGGGGCGTTAAGGCTCGTACACACGCTTGATAGTCTGGAATGATGGGTCCGTCCGGACCCTCCCGCTGGCCGGGCGTTCCAGCGACAATACAGCGTGTGTACAGTCTGTCTGCAGACTGATAAGGCTGTTTCTGAGCGATCCGCCAGGCAGATCACTCAGAAACAGCCTTATCAGTGTGCAGACTGTACATACGCTGTACTGTCGCTGGAACGCCCGGCCAGCGGGAGGGTCCGACGGACCTGTCGTTCCAGACTATCAAGCGTGTGTACGAGCCTTTAGTGTTAGGTAGCAGAGTATCGTTGATAGATCATTGCCGATACTTTAACTATAGGTAACACCCAGTGCTTAAGTCAAAAGGCACACTTATGATATGACTGCCAGTAGGCAGACTTACTGGGGTCTATTCGCCCTAAAGATTGTTGAATATTGGAAAACCCATAAAATTACAAAATAGGACAAAAAAAAGTTCCAGGCTAATAAGACTTCCAAGTGATTTTCAGAGTGAAATTTTAGTTTTTTGTAAAAGCATATTTGTAACAGGTTCTTGTTAGCGCCTGTGTGTATATAGACATTTGCGCTATAGTTGTTTAGGTTCTGTGAGACGTAGTTAGAAATAAGTGTACCGTGCATTGTATATGGTGGCAGAAGTCCAAGACATTGTCCTCAAGTCACCCTCTAGTGCCAGCTTGGCACCAAGCTTATAAAAGTCGTGCATAGCATATTTCAGTATAATTACCTAGGATGGCCTCTCCTTTATCAATGCTAAGCCATTTAAGTTATATTTTTTATCCAGATTGCTCTCAATAAAATGCTTACAAAGTTTTTTTTCTATTTCTAACCTTTTATCTAGATTAAATTGCAGTAATATGGTAATGAATATGGTTGAGGGCCAACTAACATCTAATAAAAATGTTAGTGGCAGAGCTTTATGTAGATGTCACAGCAAGCAAACAAGCAGAAATATTAATCTTTGCTGTAGCAACTAGTTGGAGCTGTATGGTTGCATTGATTTAGTACAATCCCTCCCCCCCTCCAACACAATATCACAGTCTATTCAGGATTTGGTGGATTAATTTGCATTTTTGTCTCCTATCTGTGCAGCCACCGAGGTCTTGTTTAGCTGAGCTTTGCATTGTTTTCATCTTGCTCTCAATTTATTTTTGATTTCCTTTCTGGAATGGATAGCCACTGGCGATAGCTAATCAGAAGTTTGGTGCAGGTGCCTAACAGACAGTTTTAGTTCCATTACATTTCTTCACCACCGAATTTCTCTGATTTGTACTTATGTTATCTTAGTTCGATGGCAAGACCAGAGTTCAGTCACTGAATAGCTTGCTCTGCCTGAACCTCAGTCCTCTTAGTTACAGACTAATGTGGACCTACATGACCTGCACTCAAAGCCTGTAATCTACAGGTTGCTTTGCCATATAGTTGGGTACCTACAAGATACAAGATACAAGATGGATTTATTCGCCAAGTGCGGGGGTACCGTACTCGGAATTGCTTGTGGTATACATGGCAAAGGAAAAATACACGACAACAGTTGTCTATCTTACATATATGGCTATGAGTACCTTGACTAAACTAAAAGGATTAACAGTACATTTTACATTTTACGTCTGCAATTTCTACCATTTTTACATGCTGCTGCGTTAGTAGATAACCTTGACGGAGTCCAAGCACCCTTAACAGATACGATGACATCATGGATCATTGTGCTAGTGGGAGTTGGATGCAGACATGCATGCTGATTGCAGGCTAGGAGGGAATAGTCAGGCGTCAGTGTTGTTGAGCAGTAGAACAGCCTGGGGGAAAAAGGAGTTCCTGCGCCTGGTAGTCTTGGATTGGATGGTTCGGAAGCGCCGGCCGGATGGGAGAGGCTCAAAGAAGCGGCTGCCAGGGTGGGAGGGGTCGCAGGAGATCTTGGTGGCCCTCTTCCTCATCCTAGCCGTGTGGAGGAGATCCAGAGGTGGTAGGGGCAGTCCAATGATCCTCTCTGCCTCACTAATGACTCTTTGCAGTCTATGTCTGTCGCTGGCTGTTGCGCCGGCATACCAGACGATTATTGAAGAGCAAAGTACAGACTCCGTGGTGGCGGTGTAGAAACTGGTCAGCAGCTCCCGAGGCATTCCAAATTTTTTAAGTTGGCGCAGGAAAAATAGCCTTTGTTGTGCCTTCTTCTGAATTTTGGTGGTGTTCTGCCCCCATCTTAGGTCGGTGGATAGGGTTGTGCCAAGGAACCGGACTGATGCTACTCTGGAGACTTCGGTGTCACCTATGTAGACTGGTGGGAGAGTGGGAGGGTTCCTCCTGAAGTCAACAGTCAGTTCAACAGTCTTTGCGGCATTGAGGACAAGGTTGTTGTTCTTGCACCAGTTGCAGATTCTCTCTATCTCACTGCGGTAGTCTCCCTCTCCGTTAACGCCAATGAGACCGATGATTGTTGTGTCATCTGCAAACTTGATAACCTTGATGGAGTCCGAGGCGGATCTATACATTTGGCTTGCCATTGCCAAAGACCTTCCCTAGAATACACAGGCTTAGAGCTCAATATCCCAACTCCAACACACACACAATGACCAGTGAGCACACCACATTTTATAAATGTTTGATCTCAAGGCTAAAATCAATCAGGCAAAGCTTTATGGGCATCAACAACTATTTTTCAGAGGTCTTCATACACCTCCTTTGTTCGAGCCATGATGCGCATACACTAATGTGTACGTGTCAACAGGTTTCTTGGAACCACATTCTTTTAATAAAACAAGGTCTCTCACTCACACCTGATTCCAATGATTGAAAATGCCATACTCTGATCTCACCTTCAAATTATATTATTGGATCATGTTTTCAATAAATATATGACCATGTATATTTTTTTGTCAAAGGAAGAGTGGTGGTCAGCACTGCTTCTTCAAATGATTTATTTTATGTGAAAAAACATCATAGCATACATTATACATGTGATAGCAGTTTACTTAGACTGGCACATACCAGAGCGGTCGGATAGGTGCCGGGTACAGGTAGCCTGATGGCCGATTTACGCTAAGAGCTTCATCGGAGGTTGGGAGGCAGTTTGTTTGCATATTTGTGAAATATTTGGCAAATTTGAAATTGCACTTCTCAAATCTAAATCGAATTTCCAACTTCAACAGCCCTTACTTACTTAAAATAGGTATACTTTCTCTTTAAATATATAGAGGTAGCAGTTTAGCAGGCACTGATGTAGAAAGCTTTGGTAGTATTAATAACAGCTGATCCAAGTGTTAGATATGATGATTTATATTTATTCTTTTCCTCAGCAATGTTTCCCCAGCTCATTCCCATAAGCGACACAACATTGATTCATGGCATATGAGACATCTCCAGCCATCCAGCTGTCACTCACAAAGGCAGAATTATGTAGGTGTCTTTGACATTTTAATGAGAGTGAAATGTGAAACAGCACATTACCCACAGAAAATGGAAGGAAAGCCAAACCGTTATCGCACGGCAATGCTGTTTCATAAAACTCAAGGCTAAAAGTGATCAAAAATGTGTCGGAGGTTATTAAGCACACGGGAGATGTTTAAAAGCTAAGAGATAAACAGCAAAATCTCTATCTGCCATCTGTCAAACCGAAACTGTCACTGTCCAAGCTGCAAAACGATCCTTCGGGGTTTGCTATCTTTTCTATGAAGTCTTGTGATTATGATGCCTGGTCTGGCTCCACCCCAACCCAGCCAAGGATAAAAACTGTGGCTTCTCACTCTGGGATGGAAAAGATGGTGCATAAATAACTTTGGAAAACTACATTAGAAATCTAGGCCCACTTTAAAGCTGAATTTCCCCATCTCTCTCATAACTCTCATATAACACTGTAATTTTAATGCCATTGGTAATACTTTAAAGCTCCAGTTCAGCCTAACCTTTAAGGCTTGGGAACCACTGGGAGTGCTTTTGCAGTGCTTGGCGATCACCGACGTTCGGCAAAGTGATACAACATTGGATCCCTATGGGGTGATCCAATACGTATCGCTGCTTGCAGCATTTTGGGAGCAATCCTGAAGCAACCGCATCAGTGGCTGCAGCAGCCAAATTGCAGTTTGTCCGGGAATCGCTTAGATATCACGGCTCTTCTGCGATTTGGCAAATTGCAGACACTTTGCGGTGTGGCGCAAAGCGCCAATAGTGTATCCCAGGCCTAATAGTAAATTTGTATTAAATAGCAAATACTACCGCACTGGTACTGAACACATGCAGTGTGAACATCAGACAGTGCAGTGTATGTACTTCTGATGTTTGTGCGTGTCTGCCTCCTGCACGCGTTGCTGAAATAACGTGTAATGTGAATGGCAACGCGTAATGTGAATGGGGCCTTACTGAATTATAAAGCTAGGAAGTAAGAAGGGGAGTAAGAGACTAAAAACAAGTATTAAACATGTACCGTAATTAACCACCCTCAGAGGAATAGACCTGTGGCCTTTAAGGGTGCCATTGACCTGCAGGGGTGGGAGGGATAAGGAAGCCACTGACCTGCAGTGGTGGAAGGGATATGGGTGCCTCTGACTTGCAGTGGTGAGAGGCTGCTGACCTGCAGGGGTGGGAGAGATAAGGGTACCACTGACTTGCAGTGGTGGGAGAGATAAGGGTGTCACTGACCTGCAGAGGTGGGAGGGAAAAGGGTGCCATTGACTTGCAGTGCTAGGAGAGATAAGGGTGCCACTAACCTGCAGAGGTGGAAGGGAAAAGGGTGCCATTGACTTGCAGTGGTAGGAGAGATAAGGGTGCCACTGATCTGCAGGGGTGGGAGGAATAAGGTTGCCACTGACCTGCAGTGGTGGGAAGGAGAAGGGTGCCACTGGCCTGCAGGGGTAGGAGAGATAAGGGTGCCACTGACCTGCAGGGGTAGGAGAGATAAGGGTGCTACTGACCTGCAGAGGTGGGAGGGATAAGGGTGCCACCGATCTGCAGGGGTAGGAGAGATAAGGGTGCTACTGACCTGCAGGGGTAGGAGAGATAAGGGTGCTACTGACCGGCAGGGGTAGGAGAGATAAGGGTGCTACTGACCTGCAGGGGTGGGAAAGATAAGGTTGCCACCGATTTGCAGGGGTGGGAGGGATAAGAGTGCCGTTTACCTGCAGGGGTAGGATAGATAAGGTTGGGCTGACCTGGGATATGGTCCGGTTCACACTGCAAAAATAAAAAAATGATTAAAAATTATCAGTTTTTTTTATCTGTGACCCTACTTTCTATTAGCACATGGTCAGTGCAATGAATCCATTGCTGCGGATTTATTGCCTTCCCAAACTGTTCTAAGGCCTGGGACCCACTGGGAATCGCTGCAGCGCTTTAAAATCGCCATACAGCTGTGTGTAGCGGTTACTAGGGTGTTTGGCATTTACCTAGGGTGTTTGGCATTAACAGCATTTACCCGACGTTTTGCTTTGCATATTTTTTTTTTTTTTTTTATTAAAACTTTATAATACTTACCAGGCGTCCTTCCATCCGTAGATTACACAAAGTATACATTGGTCTTCCACTGACATATCAATTCGGTAATCTGACTGCACAGTGTGGAATTTTTGCACTACAGCTGCAGGTGTACCGATTGATTGCGGGCCTTAAACTCAGATACTATGAATCTGCATAAACCACCAAAAATAAGTTAGCCCAGGCCTCGCTTGTCACATACAAAAAATCCCTTCCATCCGTAGCCCTGCCCCCTAAAGGAAGGCCATAGGTGCTTCTCTATGACCAATCAGAGAAGCGCCTATGATCTCTTCCTTTGGGGGGCGGGGCTGTGGACGGAAGAAGGAAATACAGAGACCCGTTAAGTATATTAAAGCTTTATTTAAAGAACAACCGAGGTGACGTGACATGATGAGATAGACATGTGTATGTACAGTGCCAAGCACACAAATAACTATGCTGTGTTCCTTTTTTCTTTCTCTGCCTGAAAGAGTTAAACATCAGGTATGAAAGTGACAGTTTCTGTCCGGGTCGGACTGGGTCAGACTATAGCGTAACCCTCACTGATAAGTAATTGTAGACATAAAAAAACTTTCCTGTCAGTAAATGGCTTCTGAGGGCAGGAAAGAGATCAACATGGTCAATAATTCATAGATTTGAGCTCTGGCATACTTCAATGAAGGTGTCATTGAGCAAAGTCAATGAAACTGTAAAAACTTAAAACTAGATTTAAATATAAAATAAAATGGTGGGGTATCTAAAAAAAAAGTCATTTTGAGGAGAAGGAGGATAGATACAATTGTTTTTCTCATCAGTTTATTTTCACCTCGGATGTCCTTTACAGCTAATCGCTCAGGCCCCCAAAGCGCTGCATAATAGCTTTGATAAGCTATTTATGTAGTGCTTATATACTTTGCATTGAGTGCAAATGCGCTCAAAATGCTGCATGTCCTGCGATTGCGATTACCCCTAATCACAATCGCACTGTAAGGTTCTGCCCAACCCACTTTCATTGGCAAAGCATTTTTGGGAATCGCTGGCGATTGTCTGCAATCCCAAAACCCTGCCAAAAACGCCCTAGTGGGTTCCTACCCTAATGGAACAATGTGAACTGATTCAGTTGATTAACATAGGAGCCGTTGGGATTTTGACGGTTTAGTTCCGCTAAATGGACATTTTTAATGCCAATGTGAAGCGGGCCTAAAGGTGGCCATACATGGTACAATTTTTCATTTTTTTTCGATTAGATAATTTAATTCGATTATTCCGTTAGATCGAATATAAAGATTTTTCCAGCATGTCTGATCTGATTTTTCTCGAAAAAACAGGATGATCGTTCAAATTTCTTGATCGAAAAAAAAAATATTTTCAACTTTCATTTAAATCGATCATTTAGATCGAATAAAAGGGATAATCGAACGTTTTTTTTGTACCATGTATGGCCACCATAAGAGTGTCACTGACCTGCAGAGGAGAATAGTGTCACTGACTAGCAGGTAGAGTGAAAATGATGGCACTGGCCAGCCTGGGTGGTGAGTAGCATCATCAGGGTTTGAGAGAGAGGGATGTCAATGAACAGCAGTAATAGAGGAGGAGGGTGTTATTATACAATACATGGGAGAGAGAGAGAAGAGTGCTATTGAGCAGCAAGTGTAAAGAGAGAGGATTTCCCTCACCAGCAGCTTTGGGAGGTAGGGATATAAGTGAACGGTTTCATTACCAGCAGGGAAGGTGCAGTGAAGGATACCTCTACTCGAAAGGGATGGGGGCGAAATAGGGTGCCATTGACCAGCAGAGATGGGGGAGGAAAGGGTATCAGCTGCAGGCAAGTGATGAATAGAGTGGCAGGTGAGGAAGGGTGTTACTGAACAGCATTGATTGTTTGGGAGAATACCCCTAAGCAGCAGGTTTGGGAAAGAGGCATACCACTGACCAGAGGGGTTTGTGGGGTGGGAGAGGATGATGCTACTGCTACCAGACATGTGAGGGAAATGTGCTACTGACCAGCACAGGTGGTGACGTGAAGGTTGCTTCTGACCAGCGATGGGGGTGAAGAACAAACTCAAACATATAACATTTGTAAAGCGCTTTTCTCCCGCAGGACTCAAAGCGCATAAACATGGCTCAGACCCAATAATTGGTTGATTGTAAATTGTGGTACAGAGGAAGAACGTACGGAAATGGCAGGCTAAACAGGTGCCTTTTCAGTCTGGATTTGAATAACTCCAGGGAAGGGGCTGTCTTTACTGGGTGTGGTAGAAAGTTCCAAAGGGTAGGGGCAGCATGACAGAAGCTCTAGCTCCCAAGGTTTTGAGGTGCTCTCTGGGAGTTACCAAGTTTATGAAACCTGCTGATCTGAGGTTGTGAGAGGTGTGGTGCAGTTTCAGCAAGTCCTTCATGTATCCAGGGCACACATTGTGCAGGGATTTGAATGTCAACAGTCTAATCTTGAAGAGTATTCTCCATTTTACAGGTAGCCAGTGCAATGAGCAACTAATCGGTGTAATTTGACATTGGCGAGGCTGGTGTGTTAGCAATCTGGCAGCAGCATTCTGTACTTATTGCAGGCGGTGCATGTCTTATTTTGGGAGGCCTGAATAGAGTGCATTGCAGTAGTCCAGCCGTAATGTGATGAAGGCGTGAACTAGGGTAGCATGGTGGTGTAGTGGTTAGCGCTCTCACCTTGCAGTGCTGGTTCCCTGGTTCGAATCCCAGCCAGGTCAACATCTGCAAGGCGTGAACTGGGCAGCACGGTGGCGTGGTGGTTAGCTCTCTCCCCTTGCAGCGCTGGTTCCCCGGTTCGAATCCCAGCCAGGTCAACATCTGCAAGGAGTTTGTATGTTCTCCCTGTGTCTGTGTGGGTTTCCTCCGGGCATTCCGGTTTCCTCTCTCTCATCCCAAAAACATTCGGATAGGTTAATTGGCTCCCCCCTAAATTGGCCCTAGACTGCAACACATACTACACAATACATACATAGACATAGGACTATGGTAGGGAATTCGATTGTGAGCTCCTCTGAGGAACAGTTAGTGACAAGACAAGATATATACTCTGTAAAGCGCTGCGGAAGATGTTGGCACTATATAAATACTAAATAATAATAATAGGGTTTTAAGATCCACTGGAGGAATGAGATGTTCAATTTTTGCAATGTTCTTCAGATAAAAGTAGGAAGATTTGACTACAGCTGAGATTTAGTTTCTGAAGCTCAATTCCCCATCGATTAGCACACCAAGGCTGTGCACAAGGTCGGAGCTGTTTATGTTTGAATTCCCAATCGTGATTGGTATTGATTTAGGATAGAGCTGATTTTATGCCAGGCGCTGGCTTTGGACAACAAGGACCTCAGTTTTGTGAGCATTCAGTTTCAACCAGTTGTCACCAGAGGCTAGGTAAAGGATGCTATTGACAAAAAAGATAGGGAGAGAAGGGTGGCATTCATCAACAGGGATGGTATGAATAAGAGTGTCACTGACCAGCAGGGATGTGGTGAAGGAGGGTGCCACTTACGAGTCCATAGGGAGAAGAGTGTCACTGACTAGCATGTAGGAGTAGAATGGTGGTACTAACCAGGCTTGGTGAGGGTGGGAACATCAGGGTTTGAGAGAGAAAAGGTTGTGCTGCTGGCAAGCAGTGATGGGGTGGAAGAGTGCCATTAACTGAAACCTGGGATAGCGAAGAGTACTACAAAGCAATACGCATGGAGAGAGAAAATGCCCCTAACCAGCAGTGGTGGGGGAGGGGGTGCCATTACCAGCAGGGTTGGGACAGAAAAGCTTGCCTCTTTCCAGTTGAGTTGGGGAATGTGGGATAGGGACCATCAGCTGTTAGAAGGAGAAGGGTAGCATTGATAAGCAGGGGTGGGATGATGGTGCCAAGTACTATTATGAGGAGGGAGAAGGGTACCAATGACTGACAAAATGGGGACTCGGGAGATTCAAGCATTCAAGCAGCCACTCAAGCATCAAAGCATCCATAGTTTATTGCATTAACCTCTAAATTCCAGTGGTTTGACTGACTTCTCTGTCTGTGTTTGATAGCATCTGCTACGTCAAGGCCGCACTGGAGTGCAGGTGTATCATGAGCTGGAGGTCATTACGACAGAATATGAGCAGGACTCCATGGTCATGAGTGGCGACATCTCAAAGCAAGGCGTGGTTAAACCCATCGGAGTCCATACAGTTATTAAAGGAAGACTGCATATGCGCATGGGCAATGTTGGTAAGACTACTGTGATTTATATGGCCGATTTTATGAGTTTGTGCAGACTTGCCTTGCCTCTTTTAGGTTTGTCAGCATTGATTAGTTATTTATTATTTTTATTTAAATACCATTCCAAGGAACCCAGACAGTTTCACAAACGCTTAAAACATTACCGTTTTTTACGTTTCAAAGGCAAACCTATTCTAAAGAATTACTAATTGCAAAATTTTTGGTGCCTAAATGTTATTTGTTGCCTAATCCAACTTCCTTGAACTGACTTGAATAGTGAGAGTAGTATGAAGGCAGCCATCCTTAGTCCCTTCAAAACTATATCAAATGCCTTTCTTTCATTCTGATCATTTGGAAAGGTCCACGCTAGAGGCTTAAGGGTGTACATACCATTTCCAACTGCTGAAGATCACCATCTGGTGACTGTGCAGTAGGTGAGCAGGCATTTGTCAAACACTTGACAAATGCCTGTTTTGGAGTCTATGGTGGTTTGTTAGTGAACACCTGTTGATCACACAGTAACCTCCTGCAAATATCCAGCACTTGGCAATTGTTTATTGCCGCTCCAGTACAAGTGTGTTGTGGTGCTTCACAATGATGTTAGAGCCGAAAAGGCAGGCATTGGATATTGCAGTTCAGTGCTTCTGTTCGAAAGTTGGGGATGTGGCATTTGTTTTCCTTAACAGTATGAGGAAAGCATAGTGAATCTGTAAACCCTGATCCTATATAGATGAAACGTAATAAAACCTGAGCTGAATGTAACCTGATGAGAGTACCAGGCTTTACTTGCTGATGGTTGGCCCTGTAGTTCTATATCCCAGGGCCACACTATAACATTCGGTGGTAGATCACACACCTTTATACAGCATAGGCAAGTATTAAAACAAACTGCAAGTATTAAACGTAATACTGCAAGTATTAAAACAAATAAATTCATTACTCAGTTTAACCCATAGCTTACTGGTGTCTGTGTTGGTTCTGTTTTTATATGGTACTATGCTATTAATCAAGTTACCTGTACAATCTTTGTTGCTGCTGTAAAGCTTGCCAGGTTATGTCCTCACTCAGTCTCTAGGCCCTAATCTATTACCGTGGCTCTGAGCCCGGCCCACGTCTTTACCTATAGACAAGCCCCCACGTGAGCAGGACACGTTATTTGTCTCCTGACTACGGTTACCCCAGGTCTTAACGTGCAAGGCATACAGACTAAAGTAGAGAGGAGTAACCTGTTAGAACCCTAATAAGGCTAGTAACACAGCTCAATAGTTCATCAGTATCACACAGGGTTATTACCTTGGTTCAGAAGAATGAGGGTGTCAGCGCCGTTTGTCAGTAATGACAGAGATGACAAGTGCAGACTCTCAAGTATCAGGAGAGGGATTAAGCAAATGCACATGCAAGGTTCAGGCAATAGGTAAACCAGGTATGAGACAGTTCAGGCAAGTCTTCATGCAAGGTTATTCAACAGGTAATGCATGATCCAGGTTATGAGATAGTTCATGCAGGTCTACATGCAGTGTTATTCAACAGGTAATAGATGATGCAAGTTATGACACAGTTCCTGCTAGTCCCGCATGCAAAGTTATTCAACAGGCAATAGCTGCACCAGGCAGTATGGGATATAGTTCATATGAGGCTGTATGCAAAGTTTATTCAAATGACTGACAGGAATAATTGGAGTATACTTATCGTCCAGTTCAGGTAGCATGCAAGAAGTATCCAGTAACAGGCAATATCAGTCCAGGCAGCAGACAAGAGTATTCGGTAAACATGCAATGGCCGGTCCAGGTGGCAGGCAAGAGTATCCAGTAACTAGCAGAGGCTGGTCCAGGCGGCAGGCAAGAGTATCCAGTAACTAGCAGAGGCTGGTCCAGGCGGCAGGCAAGAGTATCCAGTAACTAGCAGAGGTCGGTCCATGCGGCAGGCAAGAGTTTCCAGTAACTAGCAGAGGTCGGTCCGGTGGCAGGCAAGAGTTTCCAGTAACAGGCAAGGTCGGTCCAGGCAGCAGGCAAAGAGTTTCTAGGAATCAAGCAGAGGTTAATCACAACAGACAAGGATAGTAAAATACAAACCAAGGTCAATATCCAGTGTATCTTTAACAAGTGAGTGTGCACCCAGCAACTAGCCAAAGCTATGCTTATCACGGGCGATGACTGGGAGCACCTCTCTCCTTGATAAAGCGAGGTGACTCTCGCGGAACTAGTGGGATCTTGTCCTCTGAGGGGATTCCTTGTTCCCTGCTGTGCTGCTGAGATTGACTTCACCATTTCTGGGCTAAGTATCTCCTATTTTTTGCACTACTCCACTTTATGCTCTTTTTCCTATGGGCTGCTCCTTTGCCTTAATTTTTTACTAGGCATCTTATCACTAGTAATACTGTATACTTGGATAGCAATTGTGCACTTTATTTCATAATCTTATATATGCGATATTTATTTGTGTGTTTTTTTTTTTTGTTGTGTTTTTTTTCCATTGCACAGGTGTTGTTTATTGGTCCTGCATCACATTAGGTTGTATACTGAACCCTGGTTCTCCCCCTGTTGGGCTCAATATTGAGCCTACTGTGGGGTTTTATATCTGACAGCAGCATTGTGTCATTATACAATATATTGCATTTAGAGTGATTGTTTCATATGCAGCAGGGATCATGTTGGAATATTTGCTTGGTTTTTAAATGGTTTTATTCTTTATTGAATCATCAGTACTGTGATTATTAATATACCCAATGTTGAATAAAGATTTTTGTTATACTTTTTCAAATTTTACTGTGGGAGGTGCTATTTTTTAAAGAGACTCCGTAACAAAAATTGCATCCTGTTTTTTATCATCCTACATGTTCCAAAAGCTATTCTAATGTGTTCTGGCTAACTGCAGCACTTTCTACTATGACAGTCTCTGTAATAAATCAATGTATCTTTCCCGTCAGACTTGTCGGCCTGTGTCTGGAAGGCTGCCAAGTTCTTCAGTGTTGTGGTTCTGCTATGAACTCACCCTTTCTGGCCCCTCTATGCACACTTCCTGTGTGTTATTTAGTTAAGAGAGAAGAGAGAAGCTGCTCTAATCAGCTGGATAAATCGTCCTCTGAGCTGGCTGGGCTTTCACATACTGAGGAATTACAAACAAGGGCAAAGCTGTTTGCAGGAAGAAAAGAGCAGCCTGAAACTTCAGTGCATGGGGGAAAGAAACACACAAATGATCTCTTGAGATTCAAAAGGAATGCTGTATACAGCCTGCTTATGTATGGATGTATTTTCTGACAAAAAACAGAGAATAGCGCTCGTATCCAAGTTTGTAATTGATAGTTTATTTATCTATACATAAAAAATATCTAGCCTTTGGAGTTAAAACCATATAAGCATAAAGGGTTTCATATACAAGATCACTTCAAAAGTTCTCCACTATATCCCCTCCTGCATATGTCTTCTAAAAAAATAATAATAAGTCGAACAATATAACTTCATTCATGCCATGCACACTGTCATGCATACCATGGAGCCACCTGAATCTCTAATAAAAATTCCCCATAAAAAATTCTCCAGGATGTATTTTCTATGTGTGGACATACTGTACATCAACCTACTTCCTGTTTTGGTGGCCATTTTGTTTGTTTACAAACAAACTTTTTAAAACTGTTTTTAACCACTTTTAATGCGACGAGGAGCGGCGAAATTGTGACAGAGGGTAATAGGAGATGTCCCCTAACGCACTGGTATGTTTACTTTTGAGCGATTTTAACAATACAGATTCTCTTTAAGGGCTTTCTTCCTCTACCATATAATTGCTCTTGTTTTGAGCCCTAGCACACACAGTTATTTGGTTGAGGTGTTGCAGACACTCCCTAGAAACTAAGTAACAGCGTCATCAGCGGGGAACAAGCGCCCGAGACCTGGAAACGGCGTATTTCTCGGCAGACAAAGGCAGATTCCTTATAGCTGTTTCCTGCTGGTAGTAATGTGTTATAGGTTTGGAAACTCTCTGCCATGAGTATCAGCACAAGAAAGCACACTAACAATACCTTGCCAAGTTGCCACTGTATGAGATCGATTGGCAACCTATAATAAAATAAAACATATGATTTTTTTTTTAATGTATTGTACCATGAAAAGCTGCTATTGTTATATGCATAGAAACTTGGCTGAGATGACAATGGGCTTATCCTTGGTGTTCTCTCATATCTATGCAATCTCAATATACTAATATGTTGAAGTATGTGGTCTGTGAATAGAAATGAATGACAATGCCATCAAACTAACACCCAGCTGTTGCATTAAAAAAGACTGGGATTTAATGGCTGCAGTGAATGGGGCTTAATGTTACAGGGTTCAGGGCTTAATTGGTACAAAACGACATCACATTTCCACTAAATTTAAAAAACCTCCATAATTAAAACTCAAAAAAGTAGTATCTACATTTTCTGTTTTGGTTTAAATCCCATGTAATTTTAAGCAGTATCACAGAGAGCCTTTAATTATACAAATAGATGATTTAACAACCTATTCCAGGCACAGATGTTTTCCTAGATCTGTGTAGACTTACAGTAACTGAGCTTATTATTTATGTCTATCTATAAGCTCCTTGATTAACTAATCAAATAAATCACTTGTGAAATACCTCATAAGGAGCTTAGACACTGGCCACTTCTTGTGTCACAGCCTGTCTGTGCTGTAGACTGCAGTCTAGCCAGACAATATCAGTCTGTGCCTTCCCCCAGTGGGGATAATACATCCCAGGTGTCAACAAGAGCCACATCTACAGAGTCTGAAAACTGGCTCACTGAAGTCCTTCTTATCATGTGATCAGAATTTCAAGACAATCTCAACATTTTATATAAATGACAGATAATGGCAGACAAAACAGAAGTCCTTCACCAAACAGTAGCAGCGTGTGCTGCCCCACCTACTCTCATCTGTGCCCCAAACTGTTGTATACATGACCCTAACAAACTTTTAGGCTCATTTTTCACACATGGCTGAACCATGCACTTGTGGGGACGTTTGGCCTCCTAGCTTTCAGCTGCAGTTTCATTTAACAGGTGTTGGTGTTACCCAGTGGCAAAAAGCACATCTGAGTTGAATGTAACTCCTTAGGCTTTTCCAATGCTTTTGCTGTGGGCTAGCAAGGCACCAGGCCCTTGCATGGGAGCACCTCACAAATGGTTTATTGTTCGCCTTCAGCCTCCCATGGAAAAGGGGCCTTACTCCTGTAACCATTCTAATCTCTGCATGATTACAGTATTATCCTATCATCATGCATTTATTTTGCATAGACATCATATTCTGATTAAAGAGGGCCAAGACTTTAACCTTAAAAACCCTCCTTTTTTGGAGCATAAGTGGAGCTATGCTCAGAGGCGTAGCTAGGGTTGTGAACGCCCGGGGACATGGACAGTTTTTGCGCCCCCCCGAAGAAAATGGGTGTGGTCACGGATGCCACCATGTAGATAGCCAGAGAGTCCATTTAGGTAGCCAGAGATCACCCTCCCTTTAGGGAGACAGAGAGTTAGTTATTTTGGTTGAAAAAAAAAAGCATAAAGTTCAACCAGAAATTACAGTACAACACTAGCCTTCCCATCCCACCTCCTTTAGGTAGCTACAGAGATCCACCCTTTAGGTAGCTGCATAATTCCCCCCTTTAGGTAGCTGCAGAGCTCACCCCTTTAGGTAGCCAGAGTGTCCCTCTATATCCAGATAGTGGGCGGTGGGGGGAGAAAACACAGCAGGAGCTGTTACACTCACTTCACCTATCGAGTTGTAGCAGCTCAGAGGGAGATGTAATTAGATTGTGAGCTCTTCTGAGGACAGCCAGTGACATGACTGTGTACTCTGTAAAGTGCTGCAGAAGATGTCAGTGCTTTATAAATACATAATAATAATATGGTAGGACATTACACTATGACAGGATTAGACTGTGAGCTCTTCAGAGGACATTCAGTGACATAACTATGTACACAACCAGGGCTGTGCATTTGCCCACGATTGGTCTAATGGGCAAGCCTTTGGAGGAGCACAACATAACAGACAAGGAGGAAACCCAGGGACCTGTAAAGCTACAACGGAATGCAAGAATCCCTAGGTAAGTAACAATTTTTCCCCCTGTCTCAGGTACACTTAGACCAGAAACCCACTAGGAGCGACTTTCTGAGCGTTTTGCGATTTGAAAAAAACTCCTGCTAATGTAATGCTATGGGTGTGATCCCACTTGAACGATGTGATTTTATAAAAATCCCCCATAGCATTGCATTAGTTAGAGCTTTTTCAAATCACTCCTAATGGGTTTCTGGCCTAATGCTGGGCATACACGGCTCGTTTTATATTATCCATCGAGCCGCTGATAGCTTGATTGATAATTACCGACGTGTCCAATCACCGCGCCGGATCGATACCGCGCTCGATCCCCGCGGGCGGACAATGGAAGAAACAAATCGCAGATAAGGAAGTGCCCACGGGGACGAGCGGGAATCGATCCACGCGCACGCGGGGACAAGCCGGTATCGAGCCATCGGCTAGATTCCGGCGCACCAACGAGCCGTGTATGCCCAGCATAAGGCTGTAGACACACTATGAGTGCTTTCTGAGGGCTTTTCTGACCATCAGAGCTTTCTGAACTTTTTTTTTTTTTAAATGCTCCCATTAACTTGCATTAAAATTGCAGTGAAATTGCTGCGATCGCTATTTAAGAAATGGCAATCGTGGGTTCGTGGCAAGTTTCCTGCGATTTTAATGCAAGTCAATGGGAGCATTTTTTAAAAAATGCTCAGAAAGCTCTGATGGTCAGCAAAGCACTCAGAAAGTGCTCATAGTGTGTCTACAGCCTTCAAAGGAAACCTGAGATAAAGTAAGTACAGTATTGCCCCCTGTAATCCATCTGCTTGATCGCTGTCCTACTGATCCTCTCCGTTTTCTGCGCAGTGAAATGTGACTGGGCCAGTTGGGAAATTTACCGTGCCAAACTACGGGAGAATGGCGATCTAATAGATGAACTACAGGGGGCTGGAGGAAGCTCCTCGGCTGTGGCTACTGTACAGAGTAGAAGTGTGATCTCACAGGGTGTGGAGTGGACAGAGGCAGAGCAAGATTATTAGAGGGCCACAGCATGACAGCAGAGGGGACCCCAGTAAAAACAGAGGATGGGGACAGGTAAGAAGCCCCCCAGATATGGATACTTTCAGACTTGTTTAAAGGGGGGGGAACACAGTGAACAACATAATTTACTACTCACTGCCTGCAGCCTTTTTCTCCCCATCCGGCATCCACCACCACACACCATCAGACACCCTGGAGGCAATCGCTGTGCCGAGTGGAACACTTTTTTCCAGGGGCGAGGAAGAGGGTCTCTATCTGTGCGGCACCTGCTGGGGTTCTCTTCCAAACATCAGACCCAGCGGCAGTCGCACCGCACAACCTCAGACCTCCCCATCCACTTTACTTCCCTGGCTGGGCTCACGGGGCTGGTTGACGTCACATAGCGGGCAAAGCGATGCCCCCAGTATAGCTTAGCTAGGTAGGTGCCCCCAGTATAGGTTAGCTAGGTAGGTGCCCCCAGTATAGGTTAGCTAGGTAGGTGCCCCCAGTATAGGTTAGCTAGGTAGGTTCCCCCAGTATAGGTTAGCTAGGTAGGTGCCCCCAGTATAGGTTAGCTAGGTAGGTGCCCCCAGTATAGCTTAGCTAGGTAGGTGTCCCCAGTATAGCTTAGCTAGGTAGGTGTCCCCAGTATAGCTTAGCTAGGTAGGTGCCCCCAGTATAGCTTAGCTAGGTAGGTGCCCCCAGTATAGGTTAGCTAGGTAGGTGCCCCCAGTAGAGTTTAGCTAGGTAGGTGGCCCCAGTAGAGGTTAGCTAGGTAGGTTCCCCCAGTAGAGGTTAGCTAGGTAGGTGCCCCCAGTAGAGGTTAGCTAGGTAGGTGCCCCCAGTATACCTTAGCTAGGTAGGTGTCCGCAGTATAGCTTAGCTAGGTAGGTGTCCGCAGTATAGCTTAGCTAGGTAGGTGTCTGCAGTATAGCTTAGCAAGGTAGGTGCCCCCAGTAGAGGTTAGCTAGGTAGGTGCCCCCAGTATAGCTTAGTTAGGTAGGTGCCCCCAGTATAGCTTAGCTAGGTAGGTGCCCCCAGTATAGCTTAGCTAGGTAGGTGCCCCCAGTATAGCTTAGCTAGATAGGTGCCCCCAGTATAGCTTAGCTAGGTAGGTGCCCCCAGTATAGCTTAGCTAGGTAGGTGCCCCCAGTATAGCTTAGCTAGGTAGGTGCCCCCAGTATAGGTTAGCTAGGTAGGTGCCCCCAGTATAGCTTAGTTAGGTAGGTGCCCCCAGTATAGCTTAGCTAGGTAGGTGCCCCCAGTATAGCTTAGTTAGGTAGATGCCCCCAGTATAGGTTAGTTAGGTAGGTGCCCCCAGTATAGCTTAGTTAGGTAGGTGCCCCCAGTAGAGGTTAGTTAGGTAGGTGACCCCCAGTATAGGTTAGCTAGGTAGGTGTCCCCCAGTATAGCTTAGCTAGGTAGGTGCCCCCAGTAGAGGTTAGCTAGGTAGGTGCCCCCAGTATAGGTTAGCTAGGTAGGTGCCCCCAGTATAGGTTAGCTAGGTAGGTGCCCCCAGTATAGCTAGGTAGGTGCCGTCGATTATGGGGTGCTGCAGCAGGGGAAGAAATACTGTTCTTACCAGAACTGTCAGGCGATGTCCTCCACTGCACGCATCTGCTCCTCCGTGCCCTCCGATCTGGTCCACGGTGTCCTCCGGTCCTCCTCTTCGTGTCCTCGGCTTCTTCCGTCTGCAGCGCCTCCTTGGTGTTCTGTGTCCTCCGACCAGGTCCGCCGCTTTCTCCTGCCATCTGCATCTTCTCTCCAGGTCGCCAGCTCTTCTTTGACGTCACATAGCGGGCAAAGCGATGTGGCTGGCTGCTGCCCGCTGTCTTGGAAGCCGCTTTCGCTTGGATTCGGAACTAAATTCACTGCTGGCACTCGGGAGAGTCTGCATGCTGGATGCTGCAGACTTTCTTCAGCCTCAGACTGCCCCGCTCGCATCCGGCAGCGCTCCAAACTCGCAGCAGCGCACCCGACCTCGCTGTCCCTCCCTGCCTGGTCGGCTCCTCCTCACTCCTGTCACCCGGCCAGCAATGAATGGATGGGGCTGGCTCTCCGGCGCTCTGTGCACCCGATGCGTTCCACTGCTATGGACGCTGCGTGGGCCGGCGGTGCGGCGACGTGTGACGTCACTGACCAAATAGGGTGATCCGGGCCCGGCGAGCTACTGACACACCGCACGGCTGGGCGCCCTTAGAGACCCAGCGCCCGGGGGCACCTGTCCTACCCCGACCCCCCCTAGCTCCGCGCCTGGCTATGCTTCAGCTCTAAAAAAAACCCTGGCCATCTACTTACCGGTAGCTATGCACACACTTGTATTTTGTCAGTCAATACAATTTTTCCAGACCACTTAAGGTGGCGGTTTTGGACTACTCATTGTACAGGCTACTTGCCAATCAGCGAGCACAGCTCTGTTACAGAAGACTATGAGCAGCACCCCACTGTGGGAACTTCCTTTTAAGACACCACAAGAACTATTGGCATCAGATGAGGGTGATCTGTCTAGCTGATCTCAAGAGGGAAGGACAATGGCGCAGAGAGACACATGTACATGATTTATATGCTTTAGATTTTCGGCTGAGATAATAACACAAGATTGTTTCAGCCAAGGAAAGTCTTTATTTAGCTTTAGGCAAGGACCAAGTTAAGTTTCAGGCTAGTGTTCTGGTAAAAGATCACACAAAGAAATAGCGCTATGCCTCTCATTCCACACCTCAAATCACTGTGCCAATATTACGCCACCAAAATTAGTCTGTCATGTATGGCTGGGACCTCTCAATACCTGACCTATAAAGAACAGGCATACTTCATTTTTCTTGAGTTTGGACAACATTTGTAATAGTGGGCCATATCGGAGGAATGGATTGATAGAAACTTTATTAGACCTAGTATTTGGTCCATGTGACGTGCCCACAGAGACTCCCTTATCCTTCTATTTCTCATTATTTCCCAGGAAAGTGAGCAGTTGTCAGCTGGGATTGCACAGCTGCACAGATCATACCAGTGTCATGTTTCTCCATCTCTGATCAGCAGCGGTAATGGAACTGGCAGAGTGACAGCTCTGCAGGTGGCAGAGAGAATGGGCCTTCTCCGTGCATATCTGCCTGTAATGTCAGTTACCGAGAACATCTCCTATACCGTTAATTACAGCAAGAGGGAATGTGCTGTGAACAATGCTGTGTAATTTACAGATGCACGCTAATGACGATCCATATGTGCATTTGTATAAAAGAAAACAAAACCAGCTAATTTAATCTCTCCTTTGGCCTATAGGTAGAACTCAATAAATTAATCATATATATATTTATTTACATTCAGCTCTCGCCTCTTTTCTCTGAAGGGAAGCTAAATTTACAGTATTCATACATGTAACTATTAAACTTCTTATTGTATTGCGCAGTTTAAGCAATTAGCAATATTTATGCAGTTAGGCAGTAACGGCAGTGCATCCCCAGATGCTACTTTTGTTCCCTATACAAAGGCTCCTTCATGCAGAAGCATCATTTGACACAAAAAGGTAACATTTGAGCAATTTGGTTACTAAGCTCTCATATGATATACAGGTCCTTCTAAAAAATTAGCATATTGTGATAAAGTTCATTATTTTCTGTAATGTACTGATAAACATTAGATTTTTTTTTATATATTTTAGATCCATTACACACAACTGAAGTAGTTCAAGCCTTTTATTGTTTTAATATTGATGATTTTGGCATACAGCTCATGAAAACCCAAAATTCCAATCTCAAAAAATTAGCATATCATGAAAAGGTTCTCTAAACAAGCTATTAACCTAATCATCTGAATCAACTAATTAACTCCACCTGCAAAAGATTCCCGAGGCTTTTAAAAACTCCCAGCCTGGCTCATTACTCAAAACCGCAATCATGGGTAAGACTGCCGACCTGACTGCTGTCCAGAAGGCCATCATTGACACCCTCAAGCAAGAGGGTAAGACACAGAAAGAAATTTCTGAACGAATAGGCTGTTCCCAGAGTGCTGTATCAAGGCACCTCAGTGGGAAGTCTGTGGGAAGGAAAAAGTGTGGCAGAAAACGCTGCACAACGAGAAGAGGTGACCGGACCCTGGGGAAGATTGTGGAGAAGGAACAATTCCAGACTTTGGGGGACCTGCGGAAGCAGTGGACTGAGTCTGGAGTAGAAACCTCCAGAGCCACCGTGTACAGGCGTGTGCAGGAAATGGGCTACAGGTGCCGCATTCCCCAGGTCAAGCTACTTTTGAACCAGAAACAGCGGCAGAAGCGCCTGACCTGGGCTACAGAGAAGCAGCACTGGACTGTTGCTCAGTGGTCCAAAGTACTTTTTTTTGGATGAAAGCAACTTTTGCATGTCATTCGGAAATCAAGGTGCCAGAGTCTGGAGGAAGACTGGGGAGAGGGAAATGCCAAAATGCCTGAAGTCCAGTGTCAAGTACCCACAGTCAGTGATCGTCTAGGGTGCCATGTCAGCTGCTGGTGTTGGTCCACTGTGTTTTATCAAAGGCAGGGTCAATGCAGCTAGTTATCAGGAGATTTTGGAGCACTTCATGCCTCCATCTGCTGAAAAGCTTTATGGAGATGAAGATTTCATTTTTCAGCATGGCCTGGCACCTGCTCACAGTGCCAAAACCACTGGTAAATGGTTTACTGACCATGGTATTACTGTGCTCAATTGGCCTGCCAACTCTCCTGACCTGAACCCCATAGAGAATCTGTGGGATATTGTGAAGGGAAAGTTGAGAGACACAAGACCCAACACGCTGGATGAGCTTAAGGCCGCTATCGAAGCATCCTGGGCCTCCATAACCCCTGAGCAGTGCCACAGGCTGATTGCCTCCATGCCACGCCGCATTGAAGCAGTCATTTCTGCAAAAGGATTCCCGACCAAGTATTGAGTGCATAACTGAACATAATTATTTGAAGGTTGACTTTTTTTTTTAAACACTTTTCTTTTATTGGTTGGATGAAATATGCTAATTTTTTGAGATAGGAATTTTGGGTTTTCATGAGCTGTATGCCAAAATCATCAATATTAAAACAATAAAAGGCTTGAACTGCTTCAGTTGTGTGTAATGAATCTAAAATATATGAAAGTCTATTGTTTATCAGTACATTACAGAAAATAATGAACTTTATCACAATATGCTAATTTTTTGAGAAGGACCTGTATTTCGATATGTGCCTGGAGATGGGTCAGGGATCTTACATAGTTACATAGTTATTTTGGTTGGAAAAAGACATACGTCCATCGGGTTCAACCAGTATAAGTACAATACCAGCCTGCTCCCTCACATATCCCTGTTCATCCAGAGAAAGGCGAAAAAACCCTTACAAGGCATGGTCCAATTAGCCCCAAAAGGGAAAAATTCCTTCCCGACTCCAGATGGCAATTAGATAAAATCCCTGGATCAACATCATTAGGCATTACCTAGTAATTGTAGCCATGGATGTCTTTCAACGCAAGGAAACCATCTAAGCCCCCTTTAAAAGCAGGTATAGAGTTTGCCATAACCACTTCCTGTGGCAATGCATTTCACATCTTAATCACTCTTACTGTAAAGAACCCTTTCCTAAATAAATGGCTAAAACGTTTTTCCTCCATGCGCAGATCATGTCCTCTAGTCCTTTGAGAAGGCCTAGGGACAAAAAGCGCACCAAGCTATTATATTGCCCTCTGATGTATTTATACATGTTAATTAGATTCCCTCTAAGGCGTCTTTTCTCTAGACTAAATAAACCCAGTTTATCTAACCTTTCTTGGTAAGTGAGACCTTCCATCCCACGTATCAATTTTGTTGCTCGTCTCTGCACCTGCTCTAAAACTGCAATATCTTTTTTGTAATGTGGTGCCCAGAACTGAATTCCATATTCCAGATGTGGCCTTATTAGAGAGTTAAACAGGGGCAATATTATGCTAGAATCTCGAGTTTTTATTTCCCTTTTAATGCATCCCAAAATGTTGTTAGCTTTAGCTGCAGCGGCTTGGCATTGAGTACGATTATTTAACTTGTTGTCGATGAGTACTCCTAAGTCCTTCTCCAAGTTTGATGTCCCCAACTGTATCCCATTTAATTTGTATGGTGCTAGACCATTGGTACGACCAAAATGCATGACTTTACATTTTTCAACATTCAATTTCATCTGCCATGTATGTGCCCATATAGCCATCCTATCCAGATCCTGTTGCAATATGACACTATCTTCCTGAGAGTTGATGATTCTGCACAATTTTGTATCATCTGCAAAAATAGCAACATTGCTCACTACTGCATCTACTAGGTCATTAATAAATAAATTGAAGAGCACTGGACCCAGTGTGTGTACATTGACGCAAATAGAAAAAAGCGTAAACAATTAGGTGCACTTGTGTCCGCATTAGTCTTTTTGTAGAGATGCTTTTTAAATTTTGAAGCTCAATAGATCACGTTCTTTGCCTTGTAGCATAATAGATATTTCTATTCCTGTGAGTAATATTGATTTCATCTTCATTACCTGCTACTGACCTCTGTGTGAACATTTTCCAGCATGGTCCACCTCCTGCTATAAACCTTGCCTTGATGTTGACCTTTCCCACCTGCTTTGTGCTGGAAACCTTAGCAGGATGCTCACAGATCCAGCTGACTTACTATGTATAAGCTTCTGTCTCTAAATTAAACAGCTATCTCAGGGATGTAGTTTGAAACTTCAAGGGAACATGAAACTATAAGAGCTCATTTAGATGAATTCCTAAAAATAGCATTTTTAAGCAACCTGGCTGGGTACTGAGTCGATGATTGACTACAACTATTGATCATTTCAGCACCAGGGTTATGGAGATAGTTTAGGCACTCATGCGGCGGATGGGATTTAGGGTTAGGCATAGGGGGGGGGGGGGGGGAGTTAGGTGTATACAGGGGTGTTAGAGTAAGGCATTAGACATTAAGAAGGGAGACGGGTTCTTTTTGGGCACTTACATAAGTTAGGATTAGGTATTAGGTGAAGGGATTAGGCACCTATAGAGGGTTTTAGGGCTAGGCATGGGGAAGGGGAGTTAGGGTTAGGTATCTACAGCGGAGGGTTCAAGAGAGAATAGGTGCCTGGTAGTGCATACTAAAATATTGTTACTCTAAATTACCCATATTTTACTACTAGGGGCACCACCAGCAACCCAGCTCATACACTGGTGCCACAATAGGTACTCACTGAGTCAGTGGTATAGCATTAGGGGATGCAAAGGTTGTGACAGCAATGGGTCCCCTGGACTAGAGGGGCCCACTAGGATCCCTTCTTCATCTATCTTATTAGCTTTTCATTGGGGCTATGCTGGTAATTAGCACCTCTATATGTGCATGGGATGGTGGTAATCCTCAGCAAACTGTAGTTTTACTCTGATTACTTCTCTCAGACACTGCAGCTGTCCTTGATTGTTTTTTTTTTTTTGGCTGTTATCTCAATACAGTGCTTGGGGCCCCATGTAAATCTCACACTGATTCCCCAAGCTCCAAATTAAGCCACTGCACTAAGTGTTCCTGCGTATAAGAGACTGTCATATAATCAGACATAGAAACCGCTACCCAAACTTGACCAATCAGAAATCTTCTTTTATTGTATTGTAAAGGGGTACTTAGCATGAGCCAGCACAATGTTTTGGTTAGAAACCTTTCTCAAGTTTGCCATTGTTTCTCTGTCTGGTACCTGTTTAGGGGAGGTGGTCTAACCTGTTTGACCTGGATGCTCCTATTTTATTCTCACCCACTTTCATTGTAGCATGCAGGATCCTGTAACTTTTTGTCATATAATCATCCCACAGAACTGCTGCTTTATGGATTTTAGTCAGTTTGTCAGTCATAGAAAATGCCCATTGAACACTGGAGTCACTAGTCATCATCTGAATGAAAGAAATGTTCATATAGGTATTCAGCATTTGCAAGACTGCACCTTTCCTGCAACATTTTCTGCTTGTTTTCTGGTCAAACACATTGTATTAGAAGTTAATGGGTGCTCCCTCCAATTGTCTCCCAGTTTGCTTTTTGTGAGTGTGTAGTTTGTGTTCCAGAGAATATTTAATTGTCTGACTGAAAGTGCTGATAGAATGATTGCTATCTTAGATCAGAGACAATATTAACGTGTTATAGGTATTTGATGGATTCTACATGAGAGTGGACTGAATCTTTACATATCAATTCCATATGATGTAGACTCAGCTATCATACTTCTTTAAATAAATATTGTAATTTTCCACGCTAGCATCACATTTTGGGTATTGAGCTGATACCACCCAAACTCATTTGTATTACACCACTTTGTGTGAAATGTAGGTTTTTAAATCTATAGTAAACTAATACCTTATTTGATATATTTCTGTTACTGCATTACAGTTTAGTATTTACATACGTCTGTATTGAGTCCTGGTCTACTGCCTTCTTAGACCTTCTGCTTACACACAGCTCTGGTGAATATAGTATAGTGGGTGGAGCTTTTGTTGGGAGTGTTGTGTCTTAACATTTGTGTGCTGTGAGTGGGTGGTGGTGCCATCGGTCAGGTGCTCAGCGTCTGACGTGTGTGGATGCTGTGAGTATGTAGGGAGTGGAGTATGAGGGAGTTTCTTTGTTGTCTGTGTACTGCCCCTTCTTTCCAACCAAAGCTAAAGGATGACCTTTTTAATATCAAATGCAGTCATTGACCAAGTACACAGTGCTTACTTCAGCTTTTAAGATGCACCCTTCTGATTTTGTGAACACAGAAAGTACTGTCGATGATAGATTGCTACACGTTTTCTATACATTATGAATGTTGAAGACCAATTATTAACACACAAAAACCAATGTTGTCAAAGTAAGGAAAAGGGAATTCTAATAGATTTTCTCTTTCATAAAAATCAAACCATTAAATACAAAGAAACAAATTAAGAAACAAATTAAACCCAAGACTTCAAACAATTAAAAGCAAGTCATTTAAATATTGGCATGCTGCCAAGCCAGCTCTACTTTCGGTGATATAAAATACTGTATATTCCTGCGTATAAGACTACTTTTTGACACTTGAAAATCTTCTGAAAAGTTGGGGGTCGTCTTATACGCCGGGTGTCATTGATACAGGGTGATACGTCCTATCCTGTTACCGCCTCTCAGATCTCACTGCTGAGGACTGTAGTGAAGCGGCGCAGGCGCATATATGCGAGATCTAGGAGGCAGAGAAGGAGGTAGATAGGATACAAGGGTGGGCCAGGCAGGTGAAAGAGGTGTGTTTTATGGGCACAGCGCGATCTATTCTTCCATACCACTCTGATAAACCAGTAAACAAGAGAGCTGACCAATCCACTTATGGAGAGGGAGAGTTGACCAATCCAACCAGTCAATTGACTTTATACTGTTATATACTGGGTAACACATACAGTACAGCACCAGAATATGTCCATATATAGCACCAGTATATGATTTAATTATTTTACTGTGGTGTGCATTGGAAGAGGGGTAGTCTTATATGGCGAGTATATCCCAAACTCTATATTTTAACTGTAAAAGTTGGGTGTCGTCTTATACGCCCAGTCGTCTTTTATACGCTGTAATATACGGTAGTCTGCAGATTGAAGCACAGCTGGCCACTGCAGCTCCCTACCCCGACCCCCCCCCCCCCCCCCTCCAGTGTCAGCTGCATTGTAGTCTGCAGCACTCTCCATTTGGTAGCTAAGAAACTACCCAACATGCAGTTAAGATAGCACCAAGCCCTGGTAACTGTAAGACAATAGTTTCATTCTTCCACCTGGAATAAGCCCCAGCTATCTAAAACTCAACTTTTTTCCCCTTTGTAGGTTCACTTTAAGTCAGAAAAGCTCCCATATACCCACACATCAATTACAACAAAGGTAAATGCAGTGTTTTGAAAATAGGCTCCACACCCTTCCATCAGACACAGTAATCATTAAAGCAACAAACAATGGCCCTTATTCAATTACCTTTTTCTCCTGAGTATTCTCTTAGAAGATAATGTTTCATCTTTTGTTTCAAATAACCTTTCAGCCATCTGTAATTGAAAAAGTACCAAAAAGTGGGTGAAAAAGTACATTTTTTCAGTCTTTACTTGCTTGTTGGAGGAAAGTAAAAACCTCTCATTTACGATTGTCAGAGTGGTGGACTTTTCCACAAGCGTGGGAGGTGTAGGGAAGCAAAGGATTCCCTGTAGCCAGAAATCTAGATAAGAAAGAAGCAAAATCAAATACCATGCAATACAATACTTGGTACTTTAGCATTTCATCTGACACCACCAAAAAGAAATGTTTTTTTCATACCTCAGTGTTACCAGCAGTCTTTCCCCCAGAGGCTTATTCTTCTATATTCTGATGAGATATATATATTGCAGTTGGTTATCATGGAGACAGACCAGACATCCATGTACAGTTCATAAATTTATGAGGAAACTGTCTCAACTCTTCGTAAACTAACAGGAAGTTGTCATTGTCTGTTTTGCTGTGAGAGGGTGCAGCCATGTACAGCTTTTTTATGTTCCATCATCACACAATAACACCAAATCAACAACAGCTTGAGAAGTAGTATGAGTGTCAAAAACATTGCAGTGTGAGCTTTCATTGTGAAATGAACTATACAGATGTAAGTTTACACTTCATTGTTTCAGGGTAACACAATGTAAATAAACATTTTTCTTGCTTGGCTCTTATGCTTATGCTCCATCTCTAATACATTCCAATACACTGACCAAACATGAATATGTAGATCAAATGTTCCGGTTTAAATTTAATTCTGCTACCTGCGTGATTGTCTTAGATTTGTGACGCAAAGTAGTGAGGCCAAAAGATCAGCATGCCAGTCTGACAACTGGAATTTTTAAAAGGGAATGAAGATGACATCCTTCATACTCCTCTATCACCTGGTTTCCTTTAAATGCAAAAAAGGCATTAAACTACTTGGTAGGTTCAAGGTGGCCGGAGGCACCCAGAAAGATGTGTGTACATATACTTCAAAAAAAGAAATTAATACATATGAACAGTACAAAGGAATATTCAAAAAGCTTTTATTGTGCACCTTACGACAACGCGTTTCACGGCATAAGCTGCTTCTTCAGGTGGTAATGGTTCACAAAAGCCACATGATTATTGTTCCAATGGTGAACAAGTTGGGAATTTAGAATTCAAGATGGGCAGAAATTGAGAAGTAGTTTTGAAAGTTTCTCAATCTGCCAGCTGAGGCCATTGTCACTGGAGGGAAAAATGCCAGGGAACCCTTGCTAAGTCCTCAAGGAATCCTGGTTAGGAAAGCCTGATCTAAAGTAACACAATAAACAAATAAATAGACCATTAAGTTGCATTCAGTATGTGTTCTGGAAAATAAAGCTTCCCCTGTGCTTTTGTCGAGCATACATTTTAAAAATGTCTATTTTTTTAAGGTACTTGATGTGAGACTCTGACCTACACTGTGCCATATTAAGACATATTCAAAACTCTTGCACTCTTGCCTGTGTTCAACTCCTGTGTGGGGTTAGTATGTTCTCCAGATGCTGCATTTGGCAAGTACATTTCCGCGCTGCATACATTTACATACAATTAACATTTTTTTTAATTTGCATTAACTTAGAATTATTAAGATTCATTTGACCACCTCTTGAAGAGATGTTCATTAACGTTCAGATTACCACACAAGCAACAAAATGGTGAGGCCTGTATATTTTCTACCGCCTCTATTTCAGCATTGGGTCTTTCACTTGGTCCCACTCTTCACGAATATGGTCACGGAGTACCCCTTGGTCCAGCTACACTGGAACTATAGAATGCTAGGGTATGGGAGACAACCCACCAAGTAAAAGTATTTTAGGCAGCCAATATTGGCAAGGGAGTGTAATGCCTGGCAGATCTCATTTTCCTTCAGCTACTATACCCCAATCTAGTGCCGTAGCTCTGAGCTCGGCCCACAGTCTTCACCTAGAGACAAGCCCCTGCTTGAACAGGACACTGAATATGTCTTTGGTTGCCCCATGTCTAAACATGCAAGGTATAGAGGCTGAGGCCAGGAAAACCAGAGTACCACCAGAGCAAGCAAGACTATGCAGCTGGGTGATATTAGGTAATAGAGCAGAATGCTCTTATGGAGGAGATTACACAGATCACACCAGGAGCTATGAACAAGGGAGCAAGATTGCCCAGAGCGACCGCAGCTCTGAGAATCTGATGTCCATCACACTGAGTAACAAAGACAGACAACAGACAGACAGACGGAATGCTTGTCAATCTAATCGCTGCCCCAGTGATAGCAAACATCCACACTGGCACGGACAGGACAAACAAGTAAGAGCGTAACTAATAGCAACTGCAGCCTATCGTTACGTCCACAGGAACAAGACCAGCAGGAACAGACAGACAGATGGAATGTTTGCCGATCCAATCGCTGCCCCAACAATAGCAAGCATCCACACTAGCACAGACAAGACAAACAAGTAGGAGCGTAACTAATAGCAACTGCTGCTATAGTCATGTCCACAGGAACAAGATCAGCAGGAACAGACAGACAGAAGGATTGTTTGCCAATCTAATTGCTGCCCCAGCAATAGCAAACATTTACACAGGTTCAGGAATGTAAACTAATAGCAGCCACAGGTATAGTTACATCCACAGGAACAGAACTAGCAGGAATACTACCAGTCACCAACGTGGTGAAGGCAGTCTCCAAGCTGTCAGGATAGAAAAGTCTTCACTGTACCCCCGAGGGTGCAATGAACATCCAAGCAGGCAAGGCAAGGTAATGCAATACAATTCAAACTTCACACAAGGAACCCAGCAGTCAACTAAGGCAAAGCTGAATGCTATGACAGGCAAGGTGTGAGAGGAGGAGTAGGCTTTTCTATGGACATCAGCCAATGAGAGTAGACATGCAAATTCCCACACAGCTGAATGGTAATCACACAATCCTGTGTTAGACTGATTGAAGGCTGCAAGCTGACTGTGAATGCAAAGGACTCTCATTACAAATACATGCCAAATTACGCAACAACATGCATGTAAGAAATCCATAGCTGTCTGGCTGCAGTTCAACTGCAGCAAGCCTTAGGTGGATTCATGACAACATCCTGAGCTATTCTGAACTGCAGAGTGATTGCAGATGGCAATGAGACTTATTGCAAATGCAATCAAAACTAAGCAACCAAATGCAAGCAGAGAAATCAAAACTGCTTGGTTGCAGCTCCTTAGCAACCGACAGGACATGCTACTGGAGGGTTCCTTACAGGGAGTTTACCAAAAGCACTAAACACATTTTGGGGATCCATATTCAGGCACCTACTGTACAGGAAAGCTCCACCTTAAAGAAACCCTGAACCAAAGCTCAGGTTCAAAATAAGATATTAACCTGAAGAGAGGGAATCATCAGGATCCTATTGAAGCTTCCCTTGGTGGTCCGATGTCCCCCGTGGCTGAGCACAGCTACTTCCACATCGGGGCCGGACTTCTCCTCTGTTACAAGCTTGGCCATACAGTAGCCATGTGAACACGGCTGCGCATACGTAGTAAAACATGCGCAGTACCCACGCTGAAGGAAGAGAATATGATTAGGGACAATGCCTTGTTGCTAATCTTCCAAGGGTCCACGCTCCGCGATGGGGAACATCAGAACACCGAAGGCAGCCTCAATAGGATCCTGAAGCTTCCCTCTCTTTAGGTAAGTATCTCATTTTGTACCTGAACTCTGGCTCAGGTACTCTTTAACCTCACTCTGTCTGACAGTGCATTAGATACCTACATTTAAAGGACAACTGAAGTGAGAAGACTATGTAGGCTACCATATGTATTTCCTTTAAAACAATTCCAGCACATATAGTAGAAAAAAGCTTGAGACACTTTTTTGGCCTCTGAGGAAGCTTATTGTTAAGTGAAACAGCTGTCAGGCCTCCAACACCCCTACTGCACATCCGATGTCTGTACACTGCTGATTAAAAGGTGCATTTTTTTGCAATTTACAGTGCCTCAAGATTTTCTCTACTATATGTCCAGGACTTGTATTATGAGAGCGTGTTGTTGCTGGTATGCAATCCAGTGTGTGATAGCCAGTCCACCTCCCGATCACATCTAGTGCCGATCCTCTTTCTCTACAATTTTTGCCTTAACCACTTGAGGACCGCAGGCTTTACCCCCCTTAAGGAACAGACCCTTTTTTTCTATTCAGACCACTGCAGATTTCACGGTTTATTGCTCGCTCATACAACCTACCACCTAAATGAATTTTGGCTCCTTCTCTTGTCACTAATAAAGCTTTCTTTTGGTGCTATTTGATTGCTGCTGCGATTTTTACTTTTTATTATATTCATCAAAAAATACATGAATTTTGTCAAAAAAAATGATTTTTTTTAACTTTCTGTGCTGACATTTTTTAAATAAAGTAAAATTTTTGTATACATGCAGCACGAAAAATGTGGACAAACATGTTTTTGATTAAAAAAAAAACCATTCAGCCTATGTTTATTGGTTTGGGTAAAAGTTATAGCGTTTACAAACTATGGTGCAAAAAGTGAATTTTCCCATTTTGAAAAATCTCTGACTTTTCTGACCACCTAGAATTCCAGGATAGTATAAATACCCCCCAAATGACCCAATTTTGGAAAGAAGACATCCCAAAGTGTTCACTGAGAGGCATAGTGAGTTCATAGAAGATATTATTTTTTGTCACAAGTTAGCGGAAAATGACGGTTTGTGACCAAAAAAAAAAATTTGTAAGCACCACTGTAAAGCCTAAAGGTGCTCATTGGACTTTGGGCCCCTTAGCGCAGTTAGGCTGCAAAAAAGTGCCACACATGTGGTATTGCCATACTCAGGAGAAGTAGTATAATGTGTTTTGGGGTGTATTTGTACACATATCCATGCTGGGTGGGAGAAATATCTCTGTAAATGACAATCTTTTGATTTTTGTTTACACACAGTTGTCCATTTACAGATATATTTCTCCCACCCAGGATGGGTATGTGTAAAAATACACCCCAAAATACATTATACTACTTTTCCCGAGTACGGCAATACCACATGTGTGGCACTTTTTTGCACCCTAACTGCGCTAAGGGGCCCAAAGTCCAATGAGTACCTTTAGGATTTCAAGGGTCATTTTGCGGCATTTGGTTTCCAGACTACTCCTCACGGTTTAGGGCCCCCAAAATGCCAGGGCAGTATAGGAACCCCACAAGTGACCCCATTTTAGAAAGAAGACACCCCAAGGTATTCTGTTAGGAGTACAGTGAGTTCATAGAAGATTTTATTTTTTGTCACAAGTTAGCGGAAATTGATTTTTATTGTTTTTTTTTCACAAAGTGTCACTTTCCGCTAACTTGTGACAAAAAATAAAATCTTCTATGAACTCACCATAGTCCTAACAGAATACCTTGGGGTGTCTTCTTTCTAAAATGGAGTCATTTGTGGGGTTCCTATACTGCCCTGGCATTTTAGGGGCCCTAAACCGTGAGGAGTAGTCTGGAATTCAAGTGCCACAAAATGACCTGTAAAATCCTAAAGGTACTCATCGGACTTTGGGCCCCTTAGCACAGTTAGGGTGCAAAAAAGTGCCACACATGTGGTATCGCCGTACTCGGTAGAAGTAGTATAATGTGTTTTGTGGTGTATTTGTACATATACTCCTGCTGGGTGGGAGAAATATCTCTGTAAATGACAATTTTATTGATTTTTTTTACACACAATTGTCCATTTACAGAGTTATTTCTCCCACCCAGCATGAGTATGTGTAAAAATACACCCCAAAACACATTGTACTACTTCTCCCGAGGACGGCGGTACCACGTGTGGCACTTTTTTGCACCCTAACTGCGCTAAGGGGCCCAAAGTCCAATGAGTACCTTTAGGATGTTAAGGGTCATTTTGCGGCATTTGGTTTCCAGACTACTCATCACGGTTTAGGGCCCCTAAAATGCCAGGCAGTATAGGAACCCCACAAATGACCCCATTTTAGAAAGAAGACATACCAAGGTACTCTGTTAGGGGTATGGTGAGTTCATAGAAGATTTTATTTTTTGTCACAAGTTAGCGGAAAGTGATTTTTATTGTTTTTTTTTCACAAGGTGTCACTTTCCACTAACTTGTGACAAAAAATAAAATCTTCTATGAACTCACCATAGTCCTAACAGAATACCTTGGGGTGTCTGCTTTCTAAAATGGGGTCACTTGGGGGGTTCCTATACTGCCCTGGCATTTTAGGGGCCCTAAACCGTGAGGAGTAGTCTTGAAACCAAATGTCTCAAAATGACCTGTGAAATCCTAAAGGTACTCATTGGACTCTGGGCCCCTTAGCGCAGTTAGGGTGCAAAAAAGTGCCACACATGTGGTATCACTGTACCCGAGAGAAGTAGTACAATGTGTTTTGGGGTGTATTTTTACACATATCCATGCTGGGCGGGAGAAATATCTTTGTAAATGGGCCTTTGTGTGTAAAAATAATCAAAGAAATTGTCATTTACAGAGATATTTCTTCCACCCAGCATGGGTATATGTAAAAATACACCCCAAAATACATTATACCACTTCTCCTGAGTACGGCGATACCACATGTGTGGCACTTTTTTGCACCCTAACTGCGCTAAGGGGCCCAGAGTCCAATGAGTACCTTTAGGCTTTACAGGGGTGCTCAAAATTTAGCACACCCCCCCCCCCCCCCACTTGCCAGGACAGTTAACAAAGCCCACAAATGACCCCATTTTGTAAAGAATACACAACAAGGTATTCCATGAGGGGAATGGTGAGGTCATTGAAATTTTTATTTTTTGTCACAAGTTACCGGAAAATGACACTTTGTAATAAAAAAAAAAAATTCTGCTAACTTGTGACAAAAACTAAAATCTTCTATGAACTCACCATGCACCTCACAGAATACTTTAGGGCAGGGGTAGGGAACCTTTTTGGCCGAGAGAGCCATAAACACGACATATTTTAAAATTAAATTCTGTGAGAGCCATACAATATGTTTAAAACTAAATACAAGGTAATGTGTAAATTTTATGCAAAACAAACAGTTTTAAAGTACAATAAGTGTCTGCATTCTTTTTAATAACGTTATGCAGTTGCTAATGGTTAGCAACTGCATAACATTATTAAAAAGAATTCAGATACTTATTGTTTACCATTAGCACCTGATAAATAAAGTACTTCTTACCCTGCATTAATGGGACTTCTGGAGCTGCATGGTTTTGCTGATGGCTTTGTAGTCTGGTTGATACGTGGTGAGGCAGAGCTTCATGCAGGCGTTGAGACTTCCATCCGTTAAACGTGATCGTAGGTTAGACTTAATGTGCTTTAGATGTGAGAAAGACTGCTCACATGCATATGTAGAGCCAAACATCGTCAGTACAGCAATACTCACACGCTGCAGTGTGTGGTATGTAATGTGAAGAGCGTTCCAAGTTTTGAGAATCAGGTGGTCCGCGTGTTCAAGTTTTCTCATTTCTGCCCACTTGTGTTTGCTCGCCAACTCTGCTTGCTGGCATGCAAGTTTTTCCAAATCTTCATTCAATGTCTTGAACTTATTCACCCACACGTCTGAGGCCTTCAAATCAGCAGCTTGTAGCTCAAAATCTCTGACAGAGACGCTGGGGATGTAACTAAGGTCAGTGCTGTCCACTGCACACTCAAGTGGATGGGTGATAAACTTAAAAAGACGAGTGCGCTCACGAAATTCTCCAAAGCGCGCTTTGAATGACTGCAGGAGATTAGATGTGAAGCCTGCTAGCTGCTGAAGATCAAGATGTTGAGCAGGGTCACTTGCTGTGCATTCATCTTTAAACTCTCCCAGTTTTTCAAAGTGTAGTAAACGACCTGATTCAATGTCGGTGATGAACAGTTCTAGCTTGTTTTCAAATGCGAACACTGCTTGTTGAAGGGATAAGACTGTATTTCCAACGCCTTGCATTTTCACATTGAGCTGGTTCAGATGTTCAGTCATGTCCACAAGATAGTAGAACTTCAGGAGCCACTCAGTGTTTGCTAACTCAGGATGCTCAACTTTTTTCATTGCAAGAAAAGTCCGGATTTCGCTCAGACAAGCTGCGAAACGGCTGAGCACCTTTCCTCTTGACAACCAACGCACATTGCTGTGCAGAAGCAGACCAGGATAATTATTCCCAACTTCCTCCAGCAGTGTTTTAAACTGGCGATCATGTAAAGCTCGTGCAGCTATAAAGTTTACAACCCGAATGACCAGTGACATCACCTCACCAAGCTGTTCGCCACACATCTGAGCACAAAGTGCCTCCTGATGTAGGATGCAGTGAAAACTTAGGATGGGTCTCTTTTCATGTTCACGAAGAAGCGATACGAATCCTCTGTTTTTCCCCACCATGCACGGAGCACCATCAGTACACACCGAAATAAGTTTATCCATAGGTAGATTTTGTTCTTTAGCGAACTCAGTGAAAGTCTTGAATAAATCTTCCCCTCTTGTTGTCCCTTTCATAGGCAAAACAGCAAGACTTTCTTCACGTATTTTGTCACCGACAGCATACCTTGCAATCACACTGAACTGGGATAAATGGCTTACGTCTGTTGACTCATCCAAAGCGAGAGAAAATAATAGTGCTGTGTTTATGTCCTTCACTTGTGTTGCCTCAATTTTATTTGCCATCATGATGGTACGATCGTGAACAGTTCTTGCCGACAGAGGCATGTCTTTTATTCGTTTGATTATCTTGTCTTTATCCGAAAAGTCGTCAAAAAGTTCATTGGCAACATCAAGCATGAATGTTTTGGCATACTCCCCATCTGTGAATGGCTTTCCATGTTTCACAATTGCTAAAGCACCAGCAAAGCTAGCTGAATTCCAGTCACCTTGTTGGGTCCAAACACGGAGTTGCTGTTGACTAGCTTGCACTCTACCCAGTAGCTCTTTACATGCTTTCTTCCTGCTGTCCCCCACCGGATATTTTGATGCAAAAGTAGTATGGCGTGTTTCAAAATGCCGCTGTAAATTAGACCGTTTCATTGATGCAATTTTATCGTTGCATAGTAGACACACTGCAGAACCTGCTCTCTCCATAAAGGCGAATTCCTCTGTCCATTCCGGCTGAAAAGTACGATACTGATCATCTTTTTTTCTTTTAGCCATCTTCTGTAATCAGCTTGATGACTGAGGTAAGGAGGATACCACCTTAGTTTGTGGTCCGTGGGGCAGGGCAGAGATAATGAAGGCAGGGTAGCCAATTGCGAGTGTAGCTGGTGGGAAGTTCCGTAACAGCCTGCCAAAGCTGGTTAAAGCCTCCGACACAATTCAAATTCCTATGGAGAAATTATAAGACATAATTGCCATGTTTGACTCCACCTCAACACAGACCATACAATCAAACATTGTTACTTGCTATCTACTGACTACTATGGTAGGATTAGGTTGTGAACTCCTGGGCAGGGGAGGATGGCTAGGGGTGGTGGGTTGGGAAGGCCGGTCAGGGGACAGGGGCGAAACTAGAAATCACTGGGCCCCCCCCCCCTGCGAAAATTTGGATGGGGCCCCCCCATAGGTGCCAAATAATCGTAATGGGGCAGCGTTTCACTATAAAATAATTCTAATGCAGCAATGTTTCACCAGAAATTAATCATAAAGTGGGCAGCATTTCATCATAAAATAATCGTACAGTGGCCAGCATTCACCAGTAAATAATGGGTGCGGCAGGTCAGGGTGTGGAGAGGTAGGTCAAGGTGCTGGGTGGGCAGGTGAGGTGCACAATGGTCCACTCCACAAAATGCAATCTCATCGGCAGAAGATTTCCCCACAAATGCAAGCTCATTGACAGATTTCCCCACAAATGCAAGCTCATTGGCAGATTTCCCCACAAATGCAAGCTCATTGGCAGATTTCCCCACAAATGCAAGCTCATTGGCAGATTTCCCCACAAATGCAAGCTCATTGACAGATTTCCCAAAAAATGCAAGCTCATTGGCAGATTTCCCCACAAATGCAAGCTCATTGACAGATTTCCCCACAAATGCAAGCTCATTGACAGATTTCCCCAAAAATGCAAGCTCATTGGCAGATTTCCCCACAAATGCAAGCTCATTGGCAGATTTCCCCAAAAATGCAAGCTCATTGGCAGATTTCCCCAAAAATGCAAGCTCATTGGCAGATTTCCCCACAAATGCAAGCTCATTGGCAGATTTCCCCACAAATGCAAGCTCATTGGCAGATTTCCCCACAAATGCAAGCTCATTGGCAGATTTCCCCACAAATGCAAGCTCATTGGCAGATTTCCCCACAAATGCAAGCTCATTGACAGATTTCCCCACAAATGCAAGCTCATTGGCAGATTTCCCCACAAATGCAAGCTCATTGGCAGATTTCCCCACAAATGCAAGCTCATTGACAGATTTCCCCACAAATGCAAGCTCATTGGCAGATTTCCCCACAAATGCAAGCTCATTGGCAGATTTCCCCACAAATGCAAGCTCATTGGCAGATTTCCCCACAAATGCAAGCTCATTGGCAGATTTCCCCACAAATGCAAGCTCATTGACAGATTTCCCAAAAAATGCAAGCTCATTGGCAGATTTCCCCACAAATGCAAGCTCATTGACAGATTTCCCCAAAAAATGCAAGCTCATTGGCAGATTTCCCCACAAATGCAAGCTCATTGGCAGATTTCCCCACAAATGCAAGCTCATTGACAGATTTCCCCACAAATGCAAGCTCATTGGCAGATTTCCCCACAAATGCAAGCTCATTGGCAGATTTCCCCACAAATGCAAGCTCATTGGCAGATTTCCCCACACATGCAAGCTCGTTGGCAGAAGATTTCCCCACACATGCAAGCTCGTTGGCAGAAGATTTCCCCACAATGAACTTACCAGAGGAGAGTGGACTGGAGTGACCTCCTGGACCTGGAGTGGCCTCCTGAAGTGACCACGATGGCGGCAGTCCGGCAGGCTCTCACTCGCTGCTGCTTAGTACACGTTCCGGAGGCAGGAGTAGTGGCTGGCTGCGTAGCTATGGGTGCGGCTGCCTCTGGGTCGCACGTCGTCGGGTCGGCTCCTCCCCCCCGCCAAGCTGCCTCTGCTCCCGCTGGCTGCGCCGATGTCTACGTGTCACACGTAACGTGTGACATCACTTTTATAGCCAGCGCCAGCATCATCCATCTCGGAGGAGATCGGGGAAAAAAGGCAGAATTCTGGCGTGGGAGGCGGTGCCGATCAAGGAGGCACACGTAACTATAAAGACCAGGCATGGAGGAGGGGGCGGCGGCGCAGATTGCAAAAGTAAACACAGGCTCTCTGGCAGCTCTGTCACACGTCTTTTAGCGAGCCAGAGAGCCATATGCGGACATGAAAAGAGCCATATATGGCTCGCGAGCCATAGGTTCCCGACCCCTGCTTTAGGGTGTCCTCTTTCCAAAATGGGGTCATTTGTGGAGTCTGTCCTGGCATTTTAGGGTCTCTGCAATCATTACATGTATGGCCAGTATTAGGAGTTTCTGCTATGCTCCTTATATTGGGTATACGGGTAACGCACTCTGGGCTGAAAGGAAAAATGAACGGCAAACATACCTTGCTCCACATCAATGGCAGATCTTCCTCCACATCAATGGCAGTGATAACCTCAGGAGAGAGACACACCGTGCCACCCTGCACTCAGGGTGAGCCACCAACTTATGTGACTGGGCCTCAGAACTTTAGTATACAGCATTATGCCTGTAGTATACAGCAATATGCCTGCCAATATAGATGACTCTGTGTGGCATTAAAGTATCATCATAGGCCCAAAGTAAATCACATATAAACCGGGGGTGTCCACACTCAAGGGAAATTCAAACATGCCGTCTTATATCGCCAACCCAGCACAGATCAGCAATATCAAGCATGGAAACCGATCCTTCTTCCGACTTTTATGCTTACCTGTTTGTTTGGTTTTTCAAGCTTACCTCTCCTCCCCCTGGGACACTGTGCGAAATACCACTGAGTGTGTGCCTACTCCTGTGTCTGGAGTTCCCTAGGTTCTAATAGTGTACATGCTCGTGGTACCTCTCAAAACATTCCCCTAGGCATAGGCCAGGCTGGTCAGGACATTTGGGACAATAAAAACTGGTGTCAGTCCTTCTTCTAGCACTGCTGCAGACACGACAACGTTTTCTTCGGATGCGTTGACCTGGGGTACTCGGAAGCTGATAGGTGTAATGCCTTCCATGCAGTCGGCTAGTTGCATTTGGGGCAGGGGGCCTGGCACCTCCTGGATACAGGAGGTCCAGAACGATCTGTTCCTGAAATTGAAGGAAAGATCCAGTTCTCCCAGCCTTACTGTAGAGAACAAAGCTGTTGTAAACTGCCAATTGAATCAGATAAAAAGACACTTTCTTGTTTTCCGGGAAATTAAATAGGGCGCTAACCTCTGGTCATTGAAGTCCACCCCTCCCATATTGACATTATATTCGTGGACGACAAGGGGCTTTTCAATGACCTCAGTTGCCCGTTGAATTTGGACTGTCGTGTCTGTGTGAATGGTGGACAGAAAGTAAACGTCCCTCCATTTCACCGCGAGCAGGTCGTCAGTACGCAAGGCGGCCCTCTGCCCCCGTTCAAGTCTGGTGGTAACGAGCCGTTCGGAGAAGCCCTGGCGACTAGGCCGCGCATTGCCACAGCATCGGATTCCTTCTAACTTTAAGTGCTGATAGAGGGCCACACTTGTGTAATAGTTGTCCACATAAAGATGGTACCCCTTCTGGAACAAGGGTGACACCAAGTCCCACACAACCTTTCCACTGCTCCCCAGGTAGTCAGGGCATCCGACCGGCTCCAATTTTGAGTCTTTTCCCTCATAGACCCTAAAACGACATGTATAGCCTGTGGCCCTTTCACAGAGCTTATACAGTTTCACCCTATACCAGGCGCCCTTGCTTGGGATGTACTGTTTGATGCCAAGGCGACCGGTAAAGCGTAAGAGGGACTCGTCTACGCAGATGTTCTGTTCAGGGGTATAAGCATCTGCAAATGTTGATGACAGGTGGTCTATGAGGGGCCGAATGTTGTGGAGCCGGTCATAAGCAGGGTAGTCCTTTTTATGACAGGTTTTGTCGTCATTGAAGTGCAGGAAGCGCAGGATGGACTAAAATAGTGTCCTGAACATGGCAGCAGGGTACAAGGGAACATGATGTACTGGGTTCGTAGACCAATACGACCGCAATACATTCTGTTTCATTAGTCCCAAGTGAAGGATAAGGGCCAAAAAGATTTTAAGTTCGGAAACTTGGACTGGTTTCCACCGGAAAGGCTGGGCATAGCTGCTATCCGTGTTCTCGGTGATGAATTGTGTGGCTTTACGGTTGGTCTCAACCACAATTAAGTCCTAGAGAACCTGGGTGATGAACAGCTGCAAAAAGTCTAGGGCCGTTCCTAGATGAGCTGTCGCCACTTGGACTCCAGACTGGGCGGTGAAAGGGGGCACTACGGGTGCGGCGGAATCAAGGGATTGCCAATCTGGATTTGCCAGCACCTCTGGGAGTCTATGGTGGCTGCGACGGGGGTACTACTGCACGTGCCACTGTACCAGTTTCAACTTCCATGCTGGCGCTCACCACTTCACCAGGGTCTACAGAAGTACTGGTACTAAGTCCAGGAGATGCTGCGCTGCTGGTGCCTGCCTCACCAAGAAAACTCTCATCAGCGCTAGCACCACCCTGCTGCCCATGAGGCGGATCCTGCGCCACCTGCGATCTAACGACATGGGGTCTGGTACGCCTGGCTCTAGCTGGGACCAAAACCTCGTCATCACTTTCGGTCAGAGAACCACTGCTTTCCACAGGTTCAAATTCGGACCCGGATGATTCGTCGGCTGAGTCTTCCCAAACGCTCTCATCCGACTGGTCCATGTACCTGTATACCTCCTCATCGGAAATCACCCTTCTTGCCATTGTGGACTGCTAAATTTATGGGGTTTTCCTCCGAGACTACCCAGAAAAAAACAGCACCTAACTAGCAAAAGGGAGTATTTGAGAGGTAGAAAGCTGTGGTCACTGAGTTTTGATAAAAAAAAAATCAAAACTGAACTTTACAGCGCCACAGCTAGTGTAAAGTGTTTTTGCACTGATCAGAAAAAAAAATCTGTCACTACAGTGGGGCGGCTGAACGCAAGTGCGGGCGAACGATCAGGCCTGATCGGGTAAACACTGCGTTTTTAGTGGAGCCTACACTAAGGTGACCCTAATGTACTGCTATAGATCTGTCTGCAATCAGGAATGATCACTAGATACTATATAGTACCAATGCTGATTAGCGACAGTGATGGCGCTAATCGGCGACTAATCAGTGAATGTGGTGCAGTGGGCTGGGCACTAACTGACCCTAACAAAGGGGCCTAGCTAACTGGCCTAACTGCTAACACTAGTGATACTAAAAAAAAGTGTCAGTTTTCACTGATCACTGTTTTTAGATCACTAGGATAGTAACAGGGGGATGATCTGGGGTGGGGGGGGGGGGAGGGGGGTTTGGGGGTGGTGGCGAGTGGAGTCTCAGAGGCAATCAAACAATCATGGGACAATCAAAGCCGATCACGGGACAATCAAATACAATTACAGCACAATCGAATCCAATCACCGCACAATCAAATCTGATGCACTCGGAAGGTGATGGGGGGTGGGGGTGGTGGTGGGGGGTTGGTGGGAAGTGGGGGTCTCAGAGGCAATCAAACAATCACGGAGCAATCAAAGCCGATCACGGGACAATCAAATACAATTACAGCACAATCGAAACCAATCACAGCACAATCAAATCTGATGCACTCGGAAGGTGATAGGGGGTGGGGGTGGTGGTGGGATGGGGGTTGGGGTTGGTGGAAAGTGGGGTCTCAGAGGCAATCAACCCATAACGGGACAATCAAAGCCGATCACGGGACAATCAAATACAATTACAGCACAATTGAATCCAATAACAGCACAAGCAAATCTGAAGGCACTCGGAAGGTGGTGGTTGGAGGTGGTGGTGGGAAGGGTGGGGTTGGGGGTGGCGGGAGGTGGGGTCTCAGAGGCAATCAAACAATCACGGGACAATCGAAGCAGATCACGGGACAATCAAATACAATTGCAGCACAATCGAATACAATCACAGCACAGTCAAATACAATGCTCTCGGAAGGTGATTAGGGGGGGTCTGAGGGCGATTTGAGGGGGTGGGGGTTGATCAGGAGCCCGCACGGGGCAGACTGAGTCCTGATCTGATGAGAGGCAGACACAGTGGGTTACTGATCGAAGATCAGTTAGTGATTGCTGGGGAGGACAGATGTAAACAATGCGCAGGGGATGTAATCAAGAGGGGGGTCTGAGGGCAATCGAGGGTCTGGGCAGGTGATCGGTTGCCCCCGCGGGGCAGTTAGGGTCTGCTCTGATGGGTGGGGGTGCTGAGGGGTGATGGACAGGTGATAGGTGATCAGAGGGGGATCAGAGGGTAAGCTAGCTGTATACAGATGTATACAGTATACAGGGGGGTAGTCTGGGATGGGGTCTGGGGGTGATCTAAAGGTGGGCGGGGGGGTCAGGGGTGATTAGGAGGCAGTTAGGGACCTAATCTAGGGGGTAGCGTCGATAGTTAGTGACGGGGGGGGGGGGGGGTTAGAGGGGTGCAAGGGTGCTGGCAGGGGTCTGCTGGGGTGATCAGGGGGGGTCTGAAGGCTGGGGTGGGAAATCAGGGGGTTGTGTGGGGAAAAAAATGTGTGGTGTATACTTACTAGTGCTTCCTCCTCGCTGGTGGTCTCTGGAACAAAGAGACCACGAGGCGAGGAGGAAGCGTGTATAAAGCACTTTGTTTACCTAACAAAGTGCCTTATACACTTTAATTGGCGGAATTTGTGTATTGCTCCGCCCGCCGGCGCTGCTAATTGGCCGGGGGGCTGTAGTTTAAGTGCCCGGCCATCGATCCCCGGCGGAGGATCGCGTCACGGATGACGCGATCGCTCCGCCCATGCCCCTAGCAACAAAGAAAGTTTATAAACGCTCTGAACCCCCAAACATCATATCAGTCGGTGCAGGATCAGGTCAGCCAGGCCATACGAGATAAATGAACAAAAAAGGGATCCGCAAACCAGACCAGATTGAAGTAGAAAAAGGCTAATATATTTATTTGAAAAATCCACAGACAGTGCAATAAAATCATAGGATCAACTCACGCGTATCGGGCTTACCATCTGCCCTTAATCGTAGTTCACAGTAAAAGGACCGCCACATCTGTGCGTTAGCCGGTCCTTAGGGCTTCCACTTTCCGACTGCCCCTGTGCAGTGGGCGGTCGTTAAGTGGTTAAAACAATACCAGTTGTCTGGCTGTGCTGCAGGTCTATTTGGCTACAGTAGTGTTTGAATAACACCAGAAACAAGCATGCAGCTAATCTTTTCAGATCTGACAATAATATCAGAGACATCTGATCTGCATATGCTTGTTCAGGATCTATGGCTAAAAGTTTTAGGTCTGGTTCACACTGCAAGAGCTTTTTTAAGCACCAGTTATTTGAAGCTTTTGCTAATGAAATGCTATGGGTGATTTTTATAAAATCACATTGCTCAAGTGTGAACAAAACACATAGCATTACATTAGCAAAAGCTTTTAAAAACACAAATGCTTAGAAAAAGCTCTTGCAGTGTGAACCAGCCGTTAGAAGCAGAGGATCCGCAGGATAGCCATGCAACAGGTATTGTTTAAAAGGGAATAAATATGACAGCTCTGTCTTTCTTTACTTGAAATACTCTTTAATTTTTTTGTCTGATTACAGATGCATTTTAGCTGAGAGTCATGTTTTGTAAACAGATGAGAAGGGTACATTGATCAGTGACTTGGGGAATCCTTTTGAATCACAATATCTTTTATATCCTAGAATAAATATTTACATATGGGTATGTTTGTTGCACTGGCGTTCGTCTGCTTTAACAAAAGACAAATCAAACCATTCTGTTAATTTAAATGCAGCCCAAATACATTAGCCTGCCTCTTCTAATGCTCATAGTTAATTTTCAAGCATACAGTTAAACAATTCAGTTTCTTTATGGGGCTGACATCTAATCTTCATGAGAAAGATTAGCTATATTAAAAGTTAAATTGCCATTATCGTACTTTTTCATACGTCGCCTGCGGGGGAAAGATAAGCTTATGGAGAGAGCGGCGCAGCGAATCCGAAAACCTGTCACAAGTGAAATGTCAGTGGAAGCAGATCACCTACTTCCTCAAACGGAACTCAACTCCCCACTGCCTTTATCATAATTTAATGTTCTATTGCTGGAACGGCTCTATTTGCTGGGTGTTTACATGCACAGCTGATGTCACGTGTATGATGTGCACAGATGGCATTTACTTTTAGTACGCAAATTACATCTGCATGCTGCGGGAACCAGACAATGGTGTGCTGGATGACAGTGGCATGTCTTGGGAATTGTACGTAATAAGTTCCCAGTTCATGAATGATAGCTAATCCCGCAGTCTCATTTTAATGAATAGGGAATCTAGGTCATACTGAAATGAAAAGGGGATTTCTTGGCTACTTAAGATGTATGTACGCCATGTATGTAAATGTAAGCTGAAGTATAACGCATGCAGATTGTGGCACAGTTTATGATGCTGAATGCTGGTCTAGCCATTGGTTCAGAATTGCTTTCATATGAGTCTGATGCCTTTGTTTTTCAGAGTAAATATATATATATCCAAGAGCCTAGTAACGGAGATGCAGGGTATCTCGGGTACTTCTATTTCAAAACTGTCAGCTTCCATCATCTGACCTAACCTGTTACTTACCCATTAAACCAACCCACCTAACCCTAGCAATGAGCTAGTCCTCCCTCCACCAGTTCTCTGCCTAACAGTAATCTAAAGGCCTTATATATAAGCTTCCTACACCCTGTCCTCTGCCTGACAGTAATCCTAACCCTAAAGTAACTATTTACCCTATCCATAAATCCTAATGCTGTGTCTACTGTCAGCCGTTTCCCTGACGAATGTTTAACACTTATCCTGACCTTTCCTCTAAACCTAGCCCTAAAAGGAAACACTTAAATTATCTCTAACACTAAGTTATTAGGCAATCCATCAATATTCTTTAGCTAAACTGAAAATCAAACCTAATCCTAAACCTGGTTTTAACACTTACCTAAATACGAATGTTAAACTCCCCAGAACTTAAAGAGGACCTTTCCTGAATGTAGCTTAATAAAATTGCTTATTTTTATCAGTAGTACTTTTTAAAGTATTTAGTTATTGCTTGCACATTGTAAAACCTTTCCTCATTCTTAAATTTATCAGAGGTGGCAATATCCTAACTGCTGGTAGGTGCATCACTGCAGAATATTTGCTTACTGTGTTTTTCAAAGTCAATAGAAATAACACCTGGTTCTGCATAATAAACAGCCTAGGCTAAACATCACTGGAATAGCAGGGTTACATACCAATATACAGTTATATATAGATATGGGAGGTGTTTGTGGTGCTGAAACCAGGATAAGTAGCATAGAAGTAGGTATCCTGAATAATATACTACATTCTACTATATGTTGCCTCTTTAAGCTTGCCCTACCTGTATCTTATAACTTAACACAGATAGTCCACTACTTACAAACAACTGAAGTTACAAATATCTCATACATGCAAACAAAGTTGAGTTAATGTAAAAATTATCTGCATTGTTTTTGCTTACATATGTTTTATATTACATGTGAATGTATTGCATAAATGGTTATAAGTAGCGTAAGGCCTAATGAAGGTATTACTACTATACTATTACTACTATAGTATGTCCAAGTCTAAAGTTGTCCAAAAGTAAATCATTTATCCACACCTGCACCAGTATGAATAACACATAACTAAAAAACAACAAAATCAACTTACAAACACCCTCCCAGAAAGGAACCTGTTTGTAAGTAGGGATCCACCTGTAGTCAAGCAAATACATTTTGCAGCAGGTAGAATATGTAAGAATACAGCAGGTTTGTGCTCTTCTTGTCATATTAGGGTGGAGCCTCTACTTAATCTCTTAAAACAAAGAAATAGTAATAAATGGGAGGTCTCTGATTTTGTACAGTGCTTCATTGCTTTGAGCACATCCTATAAATAATTTAAAATCAAGCACAGCCAGAATTTGTGCTGTGTAAACCCTAATGCAGAAAACTGCAAACTAGCAAATCCTACAAGCTGACTGTTAATTCAACTTACTAACTAAATTATATATATAAAAAAAATAAGGTACAGAATGTCTGCCAAGAAATGATTACATTTCTGTGTAATATTCTGGTATGATACATGAACAGAGTAGACGTGCAAATTCACACATATTCCATTTCCAGCCTGTACTTTTATGTTGTCTGTTCTGTAGTATAGCTAGCACAAAAATGAGGCTAGGAACACACTAGGTAGAAACGCTATCTTGCATAAAATGCTAGCATTTTTGCAATTAATGAAAGTCTATAGGCTGCATGTAAAAATGTATATGCCGGTATGCCCATTTTACAGTGCGTGTAAAACGCACATAATTTATCTCAATGGAGACTGTAATGCTAGGGGGTCATACTTTCTGACCACCCAGCACAACAAGGCTAAGAGCTGGATAATGGAAGAGGTTACACAGGCTGCCCAGAGCAACTGCAGCTCAGGGCTTCCGATATCGCTACACATAAAACACAATGGCAGCGCAGTGCGATGTTGCGCTGCCTTAGTTCGCGCTGTGCTGCCTTAGGGATAGCAAGCATTCAGACAGGTACACGACAGGACTATAGATTGGAGCATAACTAGTAGCAACAGCAGCTCACAGTCACGTCCACATAAGCAGAGCAAGCAGGCTAACAGTCCCCAGCAAGCATCCACCCAGGCAAGACTACAGGATAGAATGTAACCAATAGCAACTGCAGCCTATAGTTACTTTCCCAGAAACTAGAGTAGCAGGAATACTACAGTCACCAACGTGGTGATGGCAGAATCCAAACTATCTGGATAATGGACTTCACTGATCCACCGCGGATGCAGCGAATGTCCGACAAGCATGGAACTAGGCAATACACAATAATAAGAAAAATAACAAACGGCTCAACTAACGGATAAATATATATTAGCAAGTCTGCATATATATTTATCAAGAACTAGCTAAAGCACAAGTAATAAGGTCGCATAGAACTACAATAACTATACAGAGTAACAAGGTGCCCAGTAGATCAGCGTACTGACCACTATGAGGGGAGGGGTATGAAATGGGAGGCAAACCTTTATGCTGGCATCAACCAATGGATGCAGGTATGCAAATCTCCACACAGCTAAATGGTAATCACTCAATCCTGAGCTGATTTGATTACCATTTGCTAGCTGGCTGTGAATGCAAAGGACCCCCATAAGAAATACATGCAGAATTATGTAGCAACATGCATGCAGGAAATCCAGGGCTATTTGGCCGCAGCTCAGCTGCAACACGCAATTGGAATGATGACAGCATCCTGAGCTGCCCAGAACTGCAGAGCGATTGCAAATGACAATGAGACCCATTGCAAATGCACAACCGAATGCAAGCAGGTAAGCCAAAACTTTCCGTTTGCAGCTCCACTGCAACGGACAGAATACGCTACAGGAGGGATCCTTACAGAGACGCAGAGGACTGCATTTTTCCATGCATTTTTAAAGCATTTTTATATAATACTGTATTTTACTACATTGATAAAGGAAAAATATTGATAAATCTGTTTCCCCAGCCTAATCTTTTGTAATCTATCTATTATTAAATAGGTTATCCTGCCTGTGGAGCTGTGGCTGAATGATGTAATGATTAAAGAGACTCTGTATTAAGAAAAATGCCCCTGGGGGTACTTACCTCGGGCGGGGGAAGCCTTTGGATCCTATCGAGGCTTCCCCCGTCCTCCTCCATCCCACGGTGGTCTCTGTCTGCCCCTCGGAAGTCACAGCCGACAATTGGTCAGGCTGTTCAATTTTTTTAAAACATAGTTTTTATTTTTATCTATAACACCAACCATACAGGGTGAGATAATAACAAATCGAACAGATTTAGTACAATACTAAGATATGAAACGCAATTAAGCATATCACATTTGTAAACGTTCATTTGTTCAACTTTTCTAAAATTTAACTGGTCCCACCTGATTTCCCATTTCCCTCCCCCCCTACCCCCCCCCCCCTCCCCTCTGTCATCTCTGGGAGCAGCTGTTGTTCTTGATAGTATTAAGAAATGTCGAGTCGACCCAAGGATCCCTGCAAATGACTCATCAGATACCACTTAGTGTATTTAAAATGTTCCATTATTGCTTTTATTTCCAGGTCCGAGAAAGATGCCAGGATAAATAGTTTCCACTTCTTGAAGAAGCTAGCTGTTTTCTTATCTTTTTGTATAATAGCCTCGAGTTTGTCTTGGTTAAAGAGGTGATAAAGTTCTTCCTGAACATCCCAGACCGTCGGGGCGCTGGGGAAAATCCATTTGTTAAAGATGACTTTACGCGAGGCTATAACGATCAGATGAGTCAGTTTGGACGGACTGGATCTGGTTACACCAGGGGTATCCTGGCTTTGAGGCTCGAAATAGTTGAACAACATCATTAGTGGGTCTAGATTCAATTGAACCCTGCACATCGCTTTCGCATACGCCATAATGTCATGCCAGAACTTAACTATTGTCGGGCAGGCCCAGAGACAATGATAGATATCTGCATTCTGCAGTGAGCACTTGGGACATCTCGGCGAGTAACATGCCGGGGGGATCTTGTATTTAATGTTAAAGGCATATTTTGCTCTATGGATTAGCTTTAACTGTGACTCCCTCCAGTTTTCGCCTGGTGCTATTTTATGCACTATTCTATATCCTTCCAGTATTTTTCCCTCAACATTATCAATGGGAATGTCTCTTTTCCACTTGGATAAACTATTTTGTGCCTTTTCTGACAACTCAATCTCTTGTAACCTGGAATGAATTTCCGAAAGTGAAACTTGATACTTTTGCGGAGAGATAAACCTGTCGAAGGGAGTTGGCATTGCTATATCTGAAATATTAGTCAGTTTAGTCTGTATGAAAGACTTCAATTGGCAGTAATATAAGAAATGGGCCTTAGGAATGTTGAATTTAGATCTGATCTCTGGGAATGAGAAAAGTCTCCCCTTACGCATGTCACAGAGTTGCCCCAAGCGCTCTATGCCCCTGTCCAGCCAGGCCAGGAATCCTCCATGGGCTAGGCTAGCTGGGAAACCTGGTAATCCCCAGAAGGGCATATATTTTGAAATCTGTTGAGGTGCCCCGAGGATTTTCCTTATTGCCCTCCAGGCCTGGATAGTATCTCTAATTACTTTGCTGTTTTTCAGTTTTGGGGGTATATGCTTTTGAGGTGTGTGTAGAAGGCCTGCTAGCGACCAAGGGTCTGTGAAGGCCGCCTCGAGAGAGTAGTTGGAATAAATGCTAGTCTTATTTAGCCAGTCCCTCACATGCCTAGTTAGACACGCTAAATTATATCGTCGGATGTCCGGGATTGCCAAGCCCCCCCACATTCTAGGGAGTGTTAACTTGTTTAGGGCTATCCTTGTCTTTTTATTTTTCCAAAGAAACCTATTAAATGCTCTGGCTGTTCAATTTTTACCTTCACTATCTCCAGCAGGTTTCGCTGTTGCGGCTCTCCGCTTGGAAATATACGGAAATAGCCAATCCCAGTCAGGTCCGCTCTACTGCGCAGGCTCAGACTTGCGCCTGCGCAGTATAGCGGATCCGACTAGGATCGGCTATTTCTGCCTATTCTGGAGCCGAGAAACGCTACTGCGCCTGCGCTGGAGTCGGGAAGGTAAATATTTACATCCCAGCCATTCGGGGAGCAGTATCGCCGCTGTCGTGGGACATAGGAGGAGGTGAGTACCCCCCAGGAGTGTTTTTCTTAATACAGATTTTCTTTAAGGGTTTTGCCTTTGACACAGGTGACTTGGGTGTGAATCTTGGCTCTTCCTCTTCAGTAAGCCAGCACCTATTCAGTAAGGAGTCCTTGGACTAGACTCCCTAACACTGCTACTGCCTACTGAACGCACCCTAGAGGCTGTAGCTTAAGCTCTTTGAGTCCGCCAGGAGAAAAGTGCAATATAAATGTTATTGGTCTTATTTGTCAGATACAGTCTGTTGGGAATGTTTTCCATTTAACAATGATGTGATTGTAGCAGAGTTGAAGTAAACAAAAAGAGCCCAATCTAATTAATTATCTATTTTAAGATTTGTATTAGTTTTTTAACTATAGAGATACAAACAATACATTTCAATACATTTCAAACAAGAAATGTTATTGACAATCTCAGGGTAACATCTATCATGGATGAACATAAAGGAAATATTCCATCTCATGTAGCCAAACATTCTTAAAGAGAACCCGAGGTGGGTTTGAAGAATATTATCTGCATACAGAGGCTGGATCTGCCTATACAGCCCAGCCTCTGTTGCTATCCCAAACCCCCCTAAGGTCCCCCTGCACTCTGCAATCCCTCATAAATCACAGCCACGCTGCTGACAAACAGCTTGTCAGAGCTGGCTGTGTTTATCTCTATAGTGTCAGTCTGCTGCTCTCCCCGCCTCCTGCAGAACTCCAGTCCCTGCCTGCATCCCTTCCCTCCCTGCTGATTGGAGGGAAGGGACGGGGGCAGGGACCGGAGCTATGCAGGAGGCGGGGGAGCAGCTGAGACTGACACTACAGATGTAAACACAGCCACACAGCACGACTGTGATTTATGAGGGATTGCAGAGTGCAGGGGGACCTTAGTGGGGTTTGGGATAGCAACAGAGGCTGGGCTGTATAGGCAGATCCAACCTCTGTATGCAGATAACATTCTTTAAACACACCTCGGGTTCTCTTTAAAGTGGTCTGAAAGTCAGCATTTCTACTTTGCTCTAAAAGATTCCTCGCAGCTTGAAAGCTACTATCCCAGAATTTTCTTTAGCAGAACATCACTGAAATGGTAAAACAAAGCACTTTGTCCTGCAATTCAGCTTCAAATCCACATCCAAACTGGAGATAACAGTATCTTTGTTTGCATTCCAATGTTGATACATGTGTGTAAACAGTGTAACAAATGAAAAGGAGCTCTCTGTGAAGCTATCTGTGCTTCAAGCACGCAAACAGCTCAGAACAACTAATTAGAAGATGTTAATATATAATTAAAAGCAGTTTGAATAAAATGCAATGGCAGGTTTCAGGGAAAGATAAACTACACTTTGGAAACTTGTAAACAGACGATATTTCTTATGCACCAAAGCAAATATGATAACTGTATGACTTATAAAAAGTAGGAAAGCACATTTTTGTTGAATGTTATGTTGGAGTTTCAGACCACTTTAAGACATAAATAGTACTGTGAACAGTGGCTTTATGCAAGAAAAAAATTCCAATCTCATGACCAAGGTTCTATGATATCAGGTCATACTTGAGTACCTGCGACATTTAGGCCCTGTTCACAGTGGTGTGTTGTGGTGCGTTGTAACGACTGCTTTGTAATGCAGCTTTCCTTACTACAATGCACCACCTATGCGACGTTCACAGTTCAGCAGGTGCATTGCAGTATGGTAACGCAGTGCATGCAGTGCATCACCGGTAAATGCACACGTTAACAGTAGAAGTGAAACATACTATTCAGTCACTGTATGCAACGCCATCGCACGGCCATAATGTGTGGTACAACTTTTTATTCTGTTATGTTTCATTCCCGTTATACAGGGCACACAACACGTCGTCTCACTGTGAGCATGGCCTTAAAATTATTTAACCAATCCTAAATATACTTCTTTGTATTATGGTTGAGATAATAAATCATAGATGATCTGAACAAGGGATTAAATAAATAAACAATATTAAAATATATTGACTTGGATATAATAAAAGGAAACAGCATTGGATCTACAACTGGGTTAAAAACAGAACTGTTAGAATATCCATCCTTCACATATTGAATACTGAAATAAAGTCTATCCCTGTAATGAAGAAGGGGTCCAGTTATGAAGGGAATTGCTGATGAACCATTCCAACTATCTACAGCAAGGGGCCAAAAAAGATAAAATAAAGGGTTGCATGTATCGGTACTTACGTCCCCATCCACTACATGCCGCCAGAGCATAGAGAAAAGGGAAGAAGTCAATGAAAAGGAGGAGAAAAAGTTATACATTCAGTAATAAGGATAATAGCAGAGAGGAAGAAAAGAATAAACAAGGAAAAGAAATGGGGAAAACTGTCATAGATTAAAGTTGGCTGAGCTTGGTAATTATCTCTATTTATTCCACAACTTAATAATAAAACTTTTTGGCACTTTTCAAACAAATGTAAATATTAAATAATAATCATAATAAAACAAAATAAAATCATTAAAAATAAGTTGAGCCTGATTTACATAAATGGTTCTAGTTGTTCTGCACAGTGCTTCGAGGGAGGCAAACACACATGTGATTCAGATTATGACACCTTAAGCAGGGACAAACGCAGGATTTTTAAGGGGGGGGGGGGATTCCTGAAAGGTCCAGAAGCACTTATGTCCCCCAAGTGCTTTCGAATACAGGTGGCTCCATACTGACCATGCACAAAAGTGCGCTGGCGTATTACGGAGCTGCCTATCCTTGGAAGTACTCAAGGACACGAGTGTTTCTGAGGGCTTCTGGAAGCAGCAAATTTGAACAGGGGAAAGCGCTGTAACAACTCCCCGAGAGAGGAACGGGAGATAGACTTAGTCTAGTGGACAATTCAGTGGAATATGCCACATAGTGTCACATAGCGCAAGCGATACCCATATGATGCAGGGATATATGCATCTGCGGAAGATGGCGGTGCTATATAAATACTAAATAATAATAATTTGCCTCACCAGGATTGCACTTTTATTTTGCTTTCCTATATGACAAGAAGACACAGCCAGCCAGCACTAGGGGAAGAGGGAAACAAAGGTGAATGAAGGAGGGCTGGTGCCAACCAAGAGGGCGTCTGAGCGTTTTTCAAATCGACAGTGATTTGAAAATCGCTTGGCTAATGTTACCCTATGAGGGTGTTCCCACAGCAGCATTGTGATTTTTTTCAAAATCATAAGTATACTGCATGTAGCATTTTCTTGAGTGATTCATTCAGAAATCGCTCTGAAAATCGCTTCACAAAATCGCACTCACTAATTGCTAGCGATTGCTATTGTGATTTTGGCGTGCACTAGCCCAGAGAGAAGAGGAGTGGAGAGAAATTGAGAATAGCCTGAGATGGAGCATTATCTGTATTGCAGTCCCACATCACACAGAGGCTACTTGCCTGTAATAGGACTCATGTCCCTGCTGGTCTCTCACACAAGTCAGAAAGCAGCCCTTCTGGAGTCTAGGGACTGTCAAAAACTTTTCACCTTGTTTAACACCTTATCCACACATGCAGTCATTATAACAATGGGGAGAGACCAGACAGATTTTTGCCCATGGACCCTCCAGGCAAGGTCTGCATCATGCTCAGGGACGGATCTAGGGGGGGGGGGGGGGGGGGCAAGCGGGTCTCTTGCCCCAGGCGCAGTTTGTTGAATTCTTAAAAAGGCGGCAAAATGTGGATGGGGAATGGCAGTTTAGGCGCCAAAACCTGACCTTGCCCCAGGCGCAACTTGGGGCAACTTGGTCTAGATCCGTCCCTGATCATGCTGTGTATATTTACCAGCTTGCCTGCCCTTTAATTGCACTTTTATCAGCTAGCCTAGGATTTTGCATTGCCTTACAACAACAAACCTGAATACACCAGACACCAGCCCTAAATCACTGACTGAAAGGGGACCTGGGGGGAGATTGCCCCCCTTCCAGCCAGCACTAGGGGAAGGGGGGAAACAATGGTGAATGCCAAGAGAGGAGGAGTGGAGAGACTGAGATAGAGCAGATAGCGTATTTGTATTGCAGTCCCACATCACACAGAGGCTACTTGCATGTTCTCCTGTCCCTGCCAGCCAAATCCAAAAAAGCTTTATTGGCAGGACCAAATACATTTAGCATTGCCAAAGCAAAAACAAAACATTAACAACATGGTGGGGGGGATTGTGGGAATAGGGGAAGGATTATAGGTATACAGTCCATAGGGGTGTGGAGGATGTAAGGGATGGTCAGCCTCTCACACAAGCTGCAGGCAGCCCTCCTGGAGTTTAGGGACTGTCAAAAACTTTTCAACCTATGAAATACCTTATGTAGCTGTCTACATGCAGTCTTTACAATAGGGAAAGAGCTGAGTTTTTCCCACAGACCCTGAATTTTTTTTAAAGGTACAGGAATATCAGGGGGGGTTCCATACATCTGTAACCCCCGCCTGAATACGCCAGTGTTAAGGCTCCCTGCGCACTGAAAATCCGATTTGCAATTCTGATTTGCGATTTGGATTTTCCCGGGATGCTATCAAAAGAAAAATGCAGACAAAATGATGCAGCATGCAGTAAGGATTAAAAATCATAAATCGGAATTGCATGTTAAAATCGATAAAAATCGGAATTGCATGTAGTGTGCAAGAGGCCTAAAAGTCTTAAAATAATACAATCCTCAGAAATCCATTTCAAACATCTCCTGGTCTTTTTTGCGTTTTCTTTTCTTTCCCCCATCTATGAATTCTCCTGTAAAATGGAATAAAATTATCTCCCACAAAAAATAATAGATTGGTATTGTAGACATCCATCCTTCCTGTACATAACGCTAAACACATCCCCTCTCTCACATGCTGGATGGGCGGATAGAATATTGACAACACGAATTGTACATTCTTTGAAGTTGTCAAGCTATTACAGCTGCCTAGTCTATAGCCACTGGAGGCTGTGTAGCACATCAAAGAGAGACGAACACGTTCTACGTGTTGTATAGTATATAGATAGAATATTTTATTATTTTTGATTTTTATTTGCAATGCAGGACATTTTGATGTGTTAATAAAAAGGCAATTCAGTATAAAAAAAGGAATACTGTATTTAAAATCATAAAAAATATAGAAATAGTTTTTCCAAAATAGCTGATATTTTTACCCTTAAAATGTAGACTCATCGTTAGCACAACTGTTATCAAAATTATCCTAAGTGGGGTTTTAAACAATATGACTACAATATTACATCATTGATTTCGCCTCCTCTCCAAGATAGCCCTGCTCTGCGGTGCCCAGAGGCACCCCAACTCCCACTGATCTGAATGTTGTTACTTCTTGTTGTACTTTTGCCTGTGGACCCGCAAAACATGTTGCAGTTTGTTTATGGTGTACCAAATTAATGTTGAACTGGTTGCAAAACATTCCAGTGGATGGCCTCAATTCACTAAGCCTATCTCCTGTCTTTGATAACATTTCTAGAGTTATCACCATGGTGATGACGAGGCATGTACTATTCAGGAAACATTTTACCTCAGGCAAACCTAAAGTTAACTCTTCTGTCTTTAAGTTAACTTTTCAATCCTTACAATAACTCCAGAATTCTAAAGTTAAAGACAGGCTGTTAATTAACTGCGTGTGAAAATAACTACAGAGGAGGTAACTTAACTACAGAGGAGGTAACTTAACTACAGAGGCGGTAACATAAGGAATGGAGAGATAAGATTACTCTCTCACTGTGTGGAGGTAAGTTTTCTCTTGCCTTATTATCTCCCACATGATCTTAGTGAATTGAGGCCATTCATGTCTTCTGTGTGGGAGGTAAGTCCACCTATTAACCCCCATTTTAAATGGTTTTGAATTATTTTTTTCTTTTTTGGCACCTCTGTTTCCTACTCAAAGTTGTTATCCTCCTTTAGTGGATGGTTGGTTTTTGCCCCAGTTTCCTACTTCTATGGAAATCAACTTCTTATCCTGAATGGGGATCGGTTTATTTTCCCCATATGCATCTGTAGTGGTTGCTTGAACAGCTACCACTATTTGTGAGTATTATACTTACCTATAATTTATATTCCTCTTATGTTACAATACTACACTATATTGGACTCTCGATTATCTTCTTATTCTATTTTGTCCCATTATTATCAGAGCCAGTTACATAGTGAACAATACACATACAATAGTATAATGATGAAAATGAATTCTGTTAACCCATAAATATTGAGGGGGTCTTATGCATTCAGCCTACTCCTCAATGTATCATACAAACCAGTTAAAGAGCTGTAACACTTGCCAAACAGCACAGGAGTCCCAATTTCCTTTTCCACTCTGAAAACTATCTACATTGAATGTTTGTTCTCCCAGTATTTCTTTCCTCTAGGCACCTTGGTTTCCTTCCACAACCAAAACTCACATTGACAGGTTAATTGGTTTCCACCACTTGGCCCTAGACTATAATGACGTCATTACACTATGACTATAATTGGGACATTACAGTGTGAGCTCCTTTGAGTGACAGTTAGTGACATGAGGTTTATTTTAAGTGTACTCTCTCAAGTCTTTTTAAAGACCAATCTCAGCTCTATATAAATGCATTATTTTTAATAATACTGTATATGAGATTAGTACATCAACCCCTATCTTAATTGTAACAAAGCACACTTGCAGACAACTATGCACCATTTTAATGTGAATTGCTGTTTAAGTTGTAATGTGTTCAAAAGACGCACACTATTCATGTGGTGTAACATTTGACAAAAGTACAAATGACACTGGCACAGGATAGTGAAGTGACTACCAAATTATATCCAGCGTTTTTAATTTTACAAAACTGTCAATGTAAGTTCTTTGTGCATAAGAGAAAAACATATTGGCCACTATTCAATAAACTTTTTTCCTCTCCTAGGTGATATTTTGACACCTTGTAAGTACAATCTCTCCCAAGCCACCAGCAAGCAAGAAAATGTTTAATAATAATTTTGATAGCACTTTTTGGTATTTTTTCAATTGCCAAGTGCTGAAAAGTTGTTTTAAAGAGAAGCGAAAAAGTATCTTCTGGGACAAAACTTAAGAAGAGAAGTTAATTGAATAAGGCTCATAGAGGTGTACAATTTTACTGAATTTATAAATCCAACAAATGCCAATAGCACTTGTTATATTTTTCAATCTTGGAAGAGGAACTTAAGCAAATCTTTGTTATTGCATTACAGGACATCTTTCTGACCAGAAATTAAAAAGATCTGACTCGCTTCCTCCACCAAGGTCTCGCATCATCACTGCTCATGACAGCAGAAGTAGCTTCCGGGGAGGCAGCTTGTTTTCAACTCAAACCATAGGTGGTAAGTAATCGCTAGAATTGAATGAATGCGTCCCAAGAGGTAAATGTGCCTGCGTCCTACTGCAGGACACTATTTCCTCAAGGTAAGATGATTCTTTAATCAGATTCAAGTAGTGTTTTGACTGCTGTTTCAGGGATAGAGCTGACGTAACGTCTGCCTTCATTATGGTTTTGTCATTGGATGACTTCGATGAGCCTTGGCAACACAGAGACAGGCACAATAAGACCACTTTGGAAACATTTCTCAAGGATTAACTTTTACTTTAAAGCGAAAAGAACACTATAAAAAGATGATGGGAGAGGTTATGCTGTAAACCTCTAAAAACTTTATTGTGTGCATCTGTAATAATACTTGCATATTGAAATGATTTTTGGTTCACACATAGCATCTGAATTATTAAGGTTTTCCTGAGCTGCAGAACATGTATCTGACCAATTATATCCAGGCCATGTTTGCAAGCTTAGGTGATCAAGAGCAAATCAAACCTATTATTTCCTCTCCTGTAATGCTTTGTATCCTGGAGATGCCAAACTACAAATTCTACAGACTACATGAAGACTTCATGTAGTCCTCTGTGATAATTCATGGACATGTATGCAGGCAGAGGTGGGAAAATGAGAGATCTCTGACATCACAGAACCAAAAAGTATGTGCAGTACTTTCACTTTCAGAATAGCCTGAGCTGAATCCCCAAGTGCTAAGCTGCAGCTCTTGCATGCAGTGAACATTATGAGGTTTGAATATATGGTTTTGCAGCCATCAATTTCCAATATGGCAGAAGGTGTTGAGAACAGGCCTGGTCAATTGACTAATATGAGAGCACACTTTAAAGGTTGGAAACCTGATGGATGTTGTGTTACTACACAAGCATGCATGTTTTGAGACCGCACAAACACTTGCCTTTCTGTCCAAGCTTCAAGCCTCCTAGTACCTTTCAGAAAATGTAGCTTAAAACATGAAGGATATTTTTCTTGTGTGACTGTAACGATTGTGGAATTCTCTCAGTGGTCAGCGCACAGGACGTGCGCTGACACTGCGGAAATCCTCCACAAGCGTATAATCTGAGAGAACCCAGCAAAAGGTGCAACGCACCTGTAGAGGGAAATTCCTGTCGGCAGATGCAGCTGTGGAGTGCAGAGGAACAGATCCTTTGCCCTGCCACAGATACCAGATAGGAATTGTACGAAGGGAAGCAACGCAGGGCAAGAAAGCCCTTAAAGAGAGAGAGTAAAGCGACAGAGTGTATGTGTGTCCACCAATCTAGTCGCCACCCAGCGACGATGTACACACAACCATGAAGATCAGGTGAGAAGGCAATCGCAAGAGATGGCGATTGCTAACAGCGACACAAGACAGAATAAGCACAGAGGAGGAATGTATGAAGATCCACCAATCTAGTCGCCAACCTGCGACAGTGAACACACAACATAGGAAACCAAGTGAGAATGCAATCGCAAGAGAAGCGATTGCGAATGAGAATGAGCACAGGGACAGAATGTATGTGTGTGCAACAATCTAGTCGCCAACCCGCGAAGGTGCACACACAACAGCAGAAACAAAGTAGGAACGCAATCGCGAGAGAGGCGATTGCCAGAGGTGACACAAGACTTAAAGGAATACGATCAATTAAAACGACTTTTTTTTTAATACTCTATATTAGTGTACACATTACCACTAGTGCTAGGGGCACTTTATTTATTCACCCAGGTCTCTCTATCGCTATCTCTGCTTAAAAATTAATTTCTCACACAGCTCATAGTAGTTTGGGTGACCCTGAGCTGCTTGGTTACTCTGTCACACAGCTCACAAATATATTTCACTGTGTCACTCACAGCATGCAGCAGACATGAGGAGAAATAGGCTGATCTGAGGTGGGAACAGGTAACTAAATGAGCTGTAATATTGCTGGAATATAACTAGCTATAACACTAGTTTGTGTTTACACTCAGACTGGCTGCCTGCTTGAGGTGATTCACTCCAGGCTGCATCCATTTTACAAGCTGCTGAGAGGGGGCAGACCACTGTCTACAATTAGCATTAATAGTATCTTTATCAGTCAAGAGAAGCAAAGATAATAAACACACATTGCTAGAATCTTTAACCCCTTACCACCATATCAATAAGATTTTTTCAGCAAGGTGATAATTAAACTATAAACTGAGGAGTTGATAGCAACTCCCCTGTGCAGAGACATGGTCTAGCCCTCTGGGAGCCCAGTATTTAGATACATTTTGTATCCAACACTGACGCCAAAACTGACGGAGGATTTTACAGCTGAGAGGAACAGCTGTGTGAGGAATCAAATTGCTGCTAGTACTTGCCCTAATGTGTGCTACAACATACAGCATTTAAAAATAAATGCATACATCGATAGTATTCCTTTAAGCAAGACAGGGCACAAGAGTAGCAAAGGCACAGCAAACGTACAAAGACTGATAAGGAATATAACAAACGCTAACTAAACGCGAACACCGCACTCATTCACAACAGTGAACGCGTTTACAGCGCGATCTCCGCACGTTAAGCGCAACAGAGACAAGCACGCCTAACTAACCACCGCCACACAAACACGAAACAGAGAACGCGAGCGCTTGCTTAACGGTTACCTCACCGAGCCTACAGCAAGCGTTCGTATCAGACAAGACAGACAGACGGACGGGAAACAGGATAGGAAAGATCCACTGCTCTTTCCGCCAGAGCGAGTGCGATCCAAGTAAAGCAACAGAGCTTAGCAGGATCCACTGCTCTTTCCGCCAGAGCGAGTGCGATCCAAGTTCAGGGACAGGATAGGAAAGATCCACTGCTCTTTCCGCCAGAGCGAGTGTGATCCAGGTTCAGGGACAGGATCACCGATCAGAAGGACCCACAGCCGCTACCGCTAGGGGCTAGTGCGATCCAAGCAAGACAGGCAGATGGGATAGCCGATCGCAACCGCTGCTCCAGCTATACTCCAAGAAAGCAGATCAGAAGGATCCACAGCCGCTACCGCTAGAGGCTAGTGCGATCCAAGTAAGACGGATGAAACAGAAGGGGCTACCAGTAGCAACCGCTGCTCTGGTTAGCACCCACAGATAGACAGGACGATTTCCTATCGACCACCATTGGCGACAGGACAATCACAGCAGAGAGGCAACATAGACAAAACAGATAAGCAGGCTAACTGCACTAGAGGAGCTGCCTAGTGCAGTCCCCAGAATTACTCTAAGATAACTATAACAATCCAACAGGGAAGGCTGACACTCCAGGAGTGTATTTAACAATCCGTTATGACCAGCAAAGCCTTCTGGGAGCAGAAGGCTTTTATACTGCCAGCCCTCAAAGGAGACAGCTGGGCAATTTGCATGTATGCAAATCCCTCAGCAAAGCAACTCTGAAAGTTGCAAGATGAAGCCAGGTCTCTTTTCCAGAGACCTGCATCTCTCAGACATAAGGAATGGTCAAACAGCTGTCTGCCTGTGCAGCCAGCTGAGCGGATCATTACAGTGACACAAGATAAAGATGTTACATTAAACATTTTTTTTTTTTTTTTTTTTTTTTTTTTCATGTTTTTTCTTCAATGTTTTGGTGTATGAAACTCTTTTTTTTTTATCAGCATTAACACATAAAAGAAAAGTTTTGTTGATTTTTCTGTTTGCAAAATGTTGCACATTTTAATCCTCTGGCATGCATATCATTATCATGGCACAACCGGAACTAGAGATCACTTGCAAGGAAATACTAAATCCTGCACAATGGATTTGAAAGAGAATAAAATATTTATTTACTATAGTGCAATATACAGTATGTACATACACTCAACAATATGCATGCAATCGGACAATCAGAAACACATGGTGCACCACATATACCAGCTAAACACCTTAGCTAACGAACTACGTAAATATATACAATGGCAAATATTCAGGAGCACAGAAAGTATGTATAAGCAAAATCAGCACACAAGAGAATAATCAGTTAGGCTAGGATCAAGACTACGATATCCGATAATACAGACATTAGGAAACGAATAGTCATGCAAACAGGAGGTCAATACCAGGATAGATGATCAGATTTACAAGGCTACTAGCACAATGATCTAGCAATGTCCTGCTGGTAGAACCAGCCTTAAAGTGGACCCAAATTAAAAATACAAGATTTCAGAAATGAAATCTATTTTCTAAATTATAATAATAAATAGCAGCCTTTTTTCACCTGCATGATGACAAATTTAAAATATTTTACATTTATTGGAGAAACCCCTCCCTTCCTTTCATATTGCCGGGACAGAATCCGGCAAACTGGTGGAGTAGAAGGTAGAATTGCTAATGGCTGCCACCTGTATAACCCTAGTTATGAAAAGAGAAGGGTGAAAAGCATGCACTGAAATGCTCATAGGCTTGAAGGAGTGTTTATTTATCTTTGTATGTGTCAGAGTGGTGCAACTAAATATTTTGAATTAAAAAAATGTTTGCTTTGGGTCCGCTTTAAATATGATGCACGTTGGTCAGGTGACAGTTCAGAAAGCTCACAGAGTTCCATATGTAGATGAACTGAGGAGCTCCACACTTCCTAGGGGGCAGAAAGACATCTGCTGGTGGAAAGTAGAAGTCCATATGAAAAGTGCTGCCACCAGAAGGAATCGTAATTCTGGGAATACACGGCTCGATTCTGAGCCATTTAGATGGCTCGATAGATAATCGGCGACATGTCCGATCTCGCGCCCTATCGTTTCCGTGCTCGATTCCGCATGGAGGACAATGGCAAAAGATAAGAAAAACGAATGGAAGATGAGAGAATTGCCCTGCAGAATCGAGTGCGGAAAACGATTGGGCACAGAATCGAGCAGCAAAATAGACCTGTGTATTCCCAGCATAACACACATATTGCACGTTTTTGTGTGCCTGAAATGTATTACCAAACTTAGAGCACGTAGTAGTAGTGGATAATTTAAGAACTGTCTCTCTCTGAGCTATATGCCTTGCATTCATTACTTACAAACCGTAGGAATGAACTGTTACTGCATAGCCATGCAATGCTGCATTTCAGAAGCATTTATATCCTTGGATTTGTCAATTGTACATGTTCCTTTAATATTACAGAAACATATAAAGCAGCATAGCTACTTTTGTAGGAGGGGGGGGGGGGGGAGAGGCCACTCTCTGAACCACACTATGCCATGAAGGAGGGTGAACATTATAGTTACATAGTTATTTGGTGCCTGGACGTGTTTAAATCCAGACTGAAAACCCACCTGTTCAGTTTGGCATTTGCAGAAATATAACTTTTGTTGTGTGAATACTTCATCCTACTAATTACTGAATCTGAGAGAGCCTAAGCGCTTTGAGTCCTATGGGAGAAAAGCGCTATAGAAATGTTATTGTATTGTATTGTATTGTATTTGGGTTGAAAAAAGACATACGTCCATCGAGTTCATCCAGAGAACAAAGTACAACACCAGACTGCTCCCTCACATATCCCTTTTGATCCAGAGGAAGGCAAAAAACCCTTACAAGGCATGGTCCAATTAGCCCCAAAAAGGGGCTACAGGATCATCATCTGTTCTGTGCTATAAAAATGCATATGCAGGGGTATGGGGCTGATTGACCTATACAAAAGGAACCTTCACTGTATTTTTAATGTTTATGCATATAGTATAAGAAATCCTGACTGCCAAATATGATGACAAGGTCACCATAACCTTGGTGTGCACCTGCTGTGCTATAATTAAGCTAATTACATTAAGACTACTGTATCAGATAAGTACTGTGCAGGATTTGTAAACTGGGCTACTTTTGCAAGTGAATTAAGTCTTTCCTGCCAGTTGAGAACTGAGTAATAATTAAAAGTTTGTATTAATTTAATGCATGCAAAATGTTAGTGTATGTAAATACAAATATGAGGTTTACTGCATACCGTACATCAATGATACATATTTTTTCTCATAAATTAATATAAAAATTTCCTTATTGGGTCACACTGCAGCCAGCTGTGGTTTTCTAGACCTGTTGAATTAGGTTCCTTTGCATTTAATGAGGAGTCCACTGGTGAACGTATTTGTTGTTTGAATGACCGAGAGATGACTCTTGTCCCTCTGCATGACATTAGTGCCAGATATCACAGAATACTTTTGGGCTAAGTTTCTCAGTGGGACGTTAAAGTCGCGCGTTAAAACAGCATTTAACGCAGAATAACTCACTGCAATGAAAAATCAATGCCCTATTCACAGTGCACACGTTGCGTTGGTGCCTAACGCTGCACGTTAAGTAAAAGTACTGCATGCAGTGCGTTATACACGTTATTAGCTGCGTTGGACTGTTTGCACATGCTCAGTAATAACTTGGAAGCATACTTTTCATTGCCTGTATTTTTTACTGTATCTGCTGTATGCGACGGTAACGCTGCGTTGCCACTTTTTGGGCGCGTTGAGTTGTAAGCTTGCGGTGCGACTTTAACGTGGCATCAAAACGCAACGTCCCACTGTGAATCTAGCCTTACAGATCTTTGGCGAGTTCATGCCTTGATAGCTCACAACTGCTTTGGCAGCACAAGAAGGGCCTATACAATGTTAGACAGGTGTTTTTTAATATTTTGGGTGAATGTGCTGAAGCTATTGAATAGGTTGTTTTATGAGAGATGTATGCCCTTAGCATCTTTGACAACTAAAACTGCTGCATAGAATCACAATATCCATGTTTGTGATTGTTGCCGTTTTTAAAAAGAAATTGAGACTTAGCTGTTCCTTTGGAGGTAAATAGTTACTTTTCTCGGGGGTGGATCTTATCCCTTGACAAATGACACTCCTCAAAAAGGTATTTGTTGGGCCCACCTCCAAGCCGCGTACAATTTGCAATAAGCTTGCATGCAGGCTGGAATTATGAACATCTTAATGGCCATATCCAGTGACTCCAAATCAAAGAAGACAATACTATTGGCGTAATATAGCTGGGTAAGTATAGTGCCAAATGTAGGGAAATACAGTATTTCATAAAATCACGGAATTCATCATGGGCACACAATAATTGTTACAGTATTACGACTTGTGGGACAGCCATAATGGAGGCATCTGCTCTAATGTTTGCTAATATAATTAGGCATATTATGAGGACCATCAGGTATTAATGCCTTGATTTTGTAATAGTTGTTTTTGAAAGAGTTGTTTTTTTTGCCATGAGCATAAATGATGGATTAACGCCAAAGGCTGGGACTCACAAGAAAGCAGAAATTGCGGAGCGTTTTTGGAAGCGGTTTTTGGATCATGTGTCAAAGCAATTTCTGGAATTTGAAGTGATTTTGAATTTATTGCAATTGATTTGTTTCACAATGTGGGATTTCCATAGGCTTGGATGTAAAAACGCTTAAAAATTGCTTTGAACAGTTGAAAAACGATTTTACAGCAATCCTATACTTTGTATTGGCGCACAAACACTCCTAAAAGGCTGCAGGCACCTTTATTGAGTAACCTAGCACTTTTGGAATCGCAGACGATTCCAAAATGCTGTTAAAAGTGCTCTAGCAGACTTTAGGCAATAGGCACTTCCAACTTCAGATGTTACCCTATTCACTTGATATGATATGGTGCTGAAAAAATGTTTGAATATAGACTTTTGTGCAAAGGCAGCAATGCTTATCTTTGAAGTTTTAGAGTTCTTTGAATAAAGTGTACTTAATATAATTTAAAGTGTACCTGAGACAAATAAGTGGAAAACATTAATACTTACCTGGGGCTTCTCCAGGGCCCCTTCAGGCCTAGAACTCCCTTGGCATCTCTCTGGGATACTCCAGTCCCCCACTGGACAGCCCAGTACTACTGTCAGTTGCGTTTCGTCACTCCTTAGTGGCCTGGCCACATGGGCACCTCCGTAGCTGAGGTTGTGCATGTGCAACGAAGCACAACTTTGCCAAAGTAACGGGCTATCCAATGGGAGACTGGGAAGCCCCAGGTAAATATGAATCTTTTCCATTTATTCATCTCAGGTTTCCTTTAAATAAAGTTCTGATCAATAATGCAATAAACTGATCATACTACTGTATGATACTGTATGTTCTGGATTTGACATGCTAGAAAAAAAGGATAAAGGCAATAATGCAAGTACCTGTATGAGGGAAATGGCACACATCACGTTACTTAAATCTGGCTTCACCTTCCGTGTGTGTGTGTGTGTGTGCCAATATAAATTATTTGTATACATCTGTTATGGATTTCTGACTGGATTTCCACTTTAAAGGACACCTAAAGTTAGTAGGATATGGAGGCTGCCATATTTATTTTCTTTCAAACAATACTAGTTGCATCCCGCTGATCTTTTATGCATCAGTAGTGCATGAATCACACACCTGAAACAAGTATGCGGCAATTAGTGTCAAACAGCTGAACATCTGAACTGCATGCTTGTTCAGGGTCGTTGACTAGAAGTATTAGAGGCAGATGATCGACAGGACAGCCAGTCAATTTGCATTGTTTAAATGGAAATGCATATGGCAGCCTTGATAGCCCTCAAATTTCAGGTGTCCTTTAATGCTTTGTTCCCTCCAAACCTTTTCTATGAGTTTTGGCTAGAGCAGGAATTGGTTACAACATCTCTAAATATGTTCCTTCTGTCTGTGTCCCCATTGGCAAGACTTTCCTTTACTTCCTATTCTGGGGACCTTCGTGGACCTCCTTAGACATAACACACATTCTGGTGATCCCAGAAGTGAAATAATGGACAGCAATAAAATGTTTGTGGTTTTAACTCTTCTCCATTGTAAAACAAAATATGTTTACCTCAATTGAGAGATTTATCCACATCCTATCAGGGCTATAAAAGAGGGCTATAAAATCCCCCCAAAACATGTTAAAACGGAGATAAGAGGAGGCAATGGTGGATTTACCTCCTCCTGATAGACACAGGCAAAGGCTGAAGTTGTATTAACACAAAAGTGTATTTATACACTGTGGGAATCGATGCAACGCGTTTTACAGGCATGGCCCTGTTTCATCAGGCAATAAAAGTGGAGTATACAGCTGTGGGACAGAGGCAACAAGCTTAGTAATAGATATACTCATCCAGTATGTATAGTAAAACTAGGAAGATCATACATATATTGTACCATATTAAACGTAATTAAATAAAGGGTTTGTCACATTGAGTAAAATGGAGAACATAAATTGAAGACACCAGAAAATGGGGAAACAGAGGGGACGTGAATGGGGTTCTTTTAGGAGTGGTACGGTGGGGGGTTTGGAGGAAGAGGGGGAGTCAGTTTCCACATTATCCAGTACATACTAAACTATATTTGGGTCTCTGTGTCTCCTCTTCTTTTTTATTTACAATCTCCACTAACCATGACTAAAATACAAATTTTGCTTTAACATTTAAATACAAAATAAAAAAATAGAAAAAAAATCTGGATTTTATACTGCTCTTACTGGATAAAAGATGAAATGCTCTAAATCTGAGCTACAGTAACAATAAAGGGTGCACGTCGCTCTTTGCAGTAGGAGCGTCTGCTCTATAAAATGGTACACACTGCAACAAAGACAGATAAACAGGCTTAATTGTACTTATTGCACAAGCTGGTCACACACAGAATGGCTTACCTTGTGCAGAAGCGATCCCTATTAGCGTGGATTTGATAAGTCTCTTCAGGCTCAATTGTATCTAATGGCCAGCCATTGTGTGTCTGAGCATCGTAATAATTTTTGCTGAAATCCCCTTTTTATGTGTCTTTAGCTGGGAAAAATCTCTCTCAGGCGCAGAAGCTGGCCGATTTAGACAGTGAATTAGCAGCGCTGTTACACAGCCGGATGAAGGAGGCCAGCATGGCTTACCAATGGCCAAACAGCGAGAGCGATTCCTCTCAAAGGCGCAAGATGGAAAGAATGATGGCCGTCAGACAGCTGGAGTCCACAGAGAACCTTATCAACAGGAAAGCATTTTTAGTTGTGAGTATCGAGTTTATGTATATCTGACTGAATGTAAAACTGAGCAAGGCACATTCGAACAGCAGTCAAGTGAATAGAAACCGTGTATATCAGCACACACAGAATACCTAGGATACCTGGTTCATGGGTCACATGTGCTTCTAGTGCAGTACAGCTTTCTTCATCTCCTCTCTGGACTTAGCCAGTGGGTGGGTCAGTCAGGTGTGGCCATGTAGCACTCAAACTGAGAATAATTTACACTAGCAGAGAATTGTTTATTTGGGAGCAAGAGACCCATGGTTGTGATGGGACGAGGGTTGTGTGGTTGGAACCAGGGCAGGGAGCATGTGTCTTTCATGACTGGCTAGGTTGCGCTTTGAAGTGTACACCTTACAAACATAGCTGGCTCAGTGTGGTAACTGTAAGCCCTCCTCTGTTTGGCATAAAACCCTGCTGGTATTCCCCATTACATCGTTTGTAATAATTACTGGTATCGGGGGATCATATAGCAATGGCCACTCCAGTCCAGCGGTTCCACTGAACAATAAGGAAGTGACATCACATCCTGCACTGTTAGCACTGGTCGAAAGTGGCTTGTGTAAAATCCTCTGATAAGATTACTGCAGTGTGAAATGCCACAGGGAAATCATGTCATATCTAGGTACTTATACCATCCGCTGATGGATAATAAGATTTCCAGCCAACCTAAACTTGATGGATATGCAAGGCTAATACGTAAGTGCGTTTACCTACAGTGAAACAAGTACTAAATAAAAAGCCAAATATCCTTTTGTAACAGTTTTTCTTTAAAGAAAACCTAAACTGAAAATGAAAAGGTAAAATAAACATACACAGGTCATACTTATCTCCCGTGTAGTCTACTCCTCAATCTCTTTCTCCTCTTCCACGCTCTATTTATACACTGTGATCAATGGAATTCTCCATCTTCCATTTTAAAAATGGCCATGACATTGTAACAGTTACTGGGTCAGCACACTGTTAAACTGTAATATCGTGCACTTGAGCAATAGGGAAACATGGATATTACCTTGTAAAGAAAGAGATTTTTATCCTTTTGGCGCCTCTGTTCTCCTTTACAATATGGATATTACCTTGTACACCAGTTGTCCTTTCAGCTATAACTGACAGCAACTGATATATTCCAATGCTGACAGAATCTTGTCAGAACTAGAAGGGATCGTTGTTAGAAGAAAATGGTGAGCTTCTCAGAGGAACTGACGGCGAGGTATGTATGCAATATTCATTTGCAGATACAGTATATGTTTATTTTAACTTGTTGCCGACCACTCCACACCAATTGGCGTGAACGCGGCGGTAGCCCCAGGACCACTCGACGCCAACTGACGTGAAGTCCTGGGGCGAGGTTTTGCAGGACATTGCGTGTGCTGATGCGCGCGCATCTCCGCTTGCATGATGGAGCGGAGCTCCGTTATCTGTCTCCCAGCGGTAATCGCTGCTAGGAGATAGTTAGATTGTGAAACTGCCGTCATTTACATTGTACAGCGCTGTGATCTAAGGCAGCGCTGTACTAGGGACAGCCATGTGACACGGCTGTCCCCCTGGGAGGCACAGGAGCGATCGGATGTCATAGGCTGATGCCTACAACAGCCGATTGTGGTGAATGGCTGGCGGGGGGAGGGAGGGCTAGGGATTAAAAAAATATAGCAACATTTATTATAAAAAAATACAAATAAATAAAAAAAACAAACGGCAGCAGCGATCAGAGCCCACCAACAGAAAACTCTGTTGGTGGGCAGAAAAATGCTGATTTTTATGGTCCTGCAACGAGCCCTTAAAGCTCCAGTGGCCTTATTTGTAAAAAATAGCCTGGTCACTGGGGGGGGGGGGGGGGTGTTGAAGCCTGTGGTCCTTAAGTGGTTAAAGGATACCTTAGGGATGCGAAAAAATTGAAAATGGGGGGGGGGTGCAGGCATGTGTAGGAAGATAAAATAGAAAAAAAGGAGAAGCCCAATATGGTGTAGTATGTTAAAGACAATTGGTAAGTGGTTTAGTGAGAGAATTTATACTCACAAACATGGGTTACCATTCAGGCAACCACTCAATAGGCAGGTGAGGAGATTAGACCTGTCCTCACTCAGGATTAAGAAGTCGCTCTCTGTAGTAAAGAAATAAGAAAGGGGGTAGCACTCCCCTCCACCAGGAGTGGACACAGAGTATTAGTATGTAGAACAGAGGCGCCAGCAGCATAAAAGTCAATGCAATTTTTAAAAATTGCATGGAGGAAGTGGTGGGCTTGCCTCCCAAAAGCAGACACGGTGGAGAGGCGCTACACCTGCTATTGCCAAAATTCTGTTTTGTCCCCACTTTTATTGCCTGATGAAGCGGGCTGGGCCTGCGAAACGCGTTGAACTGTTTTTGGGGTACCGTATAATAAATGTATTGATTTATATGAAGACAGGATCTCGTGACTGCTTTTGGGAGGCAAGCCCACCACTTCCTCCAAGAAATGTAAAAAATGTTTTATTGACTTTTATCCTGCTGGCGCCTCTGTTCTTCATACAAAGGCATGTGTAGGAAGCTCTCTTCATGCCCACTACTCCCCCCATTCTCCTCTGTCCACCTCCGTTATGTTTTAATGGCCCCCTGAAAATACTTTTAGGTCAAAAGGGTCGGTGAGCAGTGCACAGGCACTTCCCAACGATGCACATCCTTGATCGTGTGCCCGCACTGGGGACACTCAGCACATAATGTCACAACTGTATAGTGTGCATGTGCAGAACATTACCGTCCGCGGTGGCGCATCACCGGGCAGCGCCTGCACACTGCTCACTGAACATCCCGACCCAAAAATATGTTTTTTGGGGGGCGGCATTAAAACATAACGGTGGGCATGAGAAGAATTTCCTACCCATGCCTGCTCCTCTGTTTTGTTTTTTTCACAGCGTTTTAAACAATTTTAATTGGTTCAGGTTCCCCTTCAGGTACAAAGCGCGCATGCGCAGTACTTTCACGCCGGCCGTCGTGATGACGCGAGGCGGCCGGCGTGTGACGTAATCCGCGTCATATGCGGAAGAAGCAGCCCGACACTCGGGAGAGTGTCGCCCGGGCTGCGGCCTGCCAGCCATTCCGGAGCGGGGAGAAGGAGAGGAGCCAGGACGCCGGCGTGGGACCTCCCGACCAGCACTGGGCTGGAAAAAGCCCCTGGTGAGTACAACTTTCCTTTTTTTTCTGAGCTCGGAGTCCCTTTAAGTTTCTATGGAGAAATATTGCAGTTTTTTTCAATATCAAAGAGGAGAGATAAAAGATCTTTCCTTTCAGTTGGCAGTTCTCCCTTCTGTCTGTAAAAAGTTAAGATTCCTTTTCTGCGAGGGAAGCAATTTTCCATGTGAGTAAATTACAAGGGTTTGTAAAAATTAGCAGATCATTTTTTATGTAACATTCCTAGCAGGTTTCTTTGCTGCCTTGACAAACTTATTAATGGGTATTGAGAATTAAATGTACCTGCCAGCACAGTTGTGAGTAGATACAGGTACAGTCAGGGAAATAAATTTGCTAACTCCCAGCAGTAAAGTATAGAAATTGATCTCGAAATTACTGTTTCTGGAAACATTATACAGAGTCTGTAAGTTCTAACTCTTCCAACAATGTTTAAATATTCAGTTTTTCTTTTCAAGAGTTCAGACAACAGTTTTCCACACATCTGTTTCAATGCTTTGCTTTTTTAGTAGGAGGGCTTTTTGGTTCCTTTTATCCCCCTATACATTCCTAGTAGTTTGGGTCACCCTGAGCTGCTTGGTTACTCTGTTGTACTGGTCCAAGCCCTATTTCATACAGCCTTATCAATCCCTGCCATGTACTGATGAGGACCAAAAGTCCGAAACAGGCTGTCTACATGTGGGTTTGATATGGCTGTGTAAAACTAAAAGCTATAGGCTTGCTATAAACCAGCGGTTCTGGATGCTTGCTTGGCTTACAAGGGCGAAAAGGGATAATTTGCATATTTAGTGGTAGTGCATTGTGGGTAACCACAAATGTTCACTTATAACTGAATGATTGCAAATTTCCTTCTGTTTTAAAAAGGCAATTACACCAAGCTGTTTCAATGGGAATCAGTTCAGTCACAGAAGGTGACTAAAATAACATTCGGCCAAAAGGCAGGTATGCTGTACCTGCCAGTACGGTATATGGACAAGCTTATGTGGGCATACAACACCACCCTTGTATGGGCTTGTAAATGCTGATTTATAAAGCCATAGCCAGGAATACTGAGTTGGCCTCTCCTTTGCTTCAGCACCATCCAGCTCGTCTTGGAAGGCTTTTCAGTAGATTTTAGAACATGGCTGAAGGGATCTGCCAGACTCTGTAAGCCATTGCTTTATGGACCTTGCTTTCAGCACAAGGCATTGTCATAATGAAACAAAGAAAAACCTTCCTGGAACTGTTGCCACAATGCAGGAAGCATGCAATTCTTTAGAATGACATTGTGTGAGGTAACATTGGTATTCCTGACATTAAAGAGCCTAGCCCAAGCCTAAATAAAACAGCCCAGATAATAATTCCTCCACTACCAAACTTTTCATTTGGCATTGTACATGCAAGGGCATTTCCACTGCTCCAAGGTCCAGTGGAGGCCTGCTTTATGCTACTTTAGTCAGTGATTGGTATTGTGCATTGCAATGTTAGACTTAAAGGCAACCTGACGCTAATAAAATTATTTAAAATAAGCACATGACGTAGCTGCAAATGAATATTACATACTAACCTCACTGTCAGTTACTCTCAGAAGCTCACCATTTTCTTCTTACAGTGATCTCTTCTAGTTCTGACAAGGTTTTGTCAGAACTGAAATATACCAGTTGCTGTCAGTTATATATCAGAAGCTGTCAGTTACAACTGAATGTGCAAGGAAATGTACATGTTTCCCTATGGCTCAAGTGTATAATATTACAGTTTAACAGTGTGCTGACCAGGAAGCTGTTATGGGGTAATGGCCATTTTTAAAATGGAGGACGGAGAATTCCATTGATCGCGGTGGACAAATGGGATGCAGGAGAGGAGAAAGAGAATGAGGAATAGACTACAAATGAGGTAAGTATGACCTGTGTGGTTATTTTGACCTTTTATTTTCAGTTCAGGTTCTCTTTAAGGTGCTCAACCATAAAACTCAGATTATGAAAGTAATGACAAAACAGTTCTTGCGATGGCATTCCGTGGAAAAGCATTTTAGAACGTAGTAGTGAGCACTGCAACTGAGGAAAAACTATTGTTATTAAGCAGATGAATTCTACAAAGTTGTTTGGGCCTCTTCCCTTCCTCCGCCATTGTTCTGGGTGCCACATTAGATATTGGCAAAGAGCTGGTGGATTGGGCTTGGATTTCTGAAACAAAGATAGCAAGAGGTGAGTATCTATCAGTTAGATTATTTAGGGTTAGGCATCAATCAAAATTGTTAGGGTTATGGAATAGGGCATGGAGGATAATATTATTGGTCAGCGTTTGTAGTTTGCCTATGGGCTGAGAGATTGTGTGAAAAGGAAACTAAGAACTCCTGGACCATAGGCATTCTGAAGAAGTATGGGGGGCAGTATTGTAATAGAGAACAAAATATACATTTGTGGAGTGCTTGGAGGCAGCACATCTCACCCACAAATCTGACCCAGGTGTGGCTCTTATTATCCAATTTGAGCAGAGCATAGCAAAGATTGAAAATAGGCCCACCCCAGCCAAAAATAACATAAGGGAAGAAAGCAGCTTCTAAACAAATTGTTACATTGACTATACAGATGTTTCCATATATTTATAGAAGACCCTACACAAATCACAAATTGTGGTTATTGGACAACTGGTTTGGGTCTAATTTTAGTATTGAAGGTGGCCCTGGAACTTGTTGAACAGATACAGAAGATACAAGCAAATGCCTTGGGCTGGCTATGAGTATCATCATACGTGGGTTGCATTAGCACACAAAAGACAGTGTCCTGGAGGGGAGCTGGCTTCTCCTAAGGGAGGGAAAGGAAGAGCAAGACAAAGGAAAAGACTAATATCCATCTAAAGCTTTGCAAGTGATCAAAGCTATCAGATGTGGAGGTCCTGACGGTGTATATACAGTGGGTTGCAAAAGTATTCGGCCCCCTTGAAGTTTTCCACATTTTGTCATATTACTGCCACAAACATGAATCAATTTTATTGGAATTCCACATGACAGACCAACACAAAGTGGTGTACACGTGAGAAGTGGAACGAAAATCATACATGATTCCAAACATTTTTTTTACAAATAAATAGCTGCAAAGTGGTGTGTGCATAATTATTCAGCCCCCTTTGGTCTGAGTGCAGTCAGTTGCCTATAGACATTGCCTGATGAGTGCTAATGACTAAATAGAGTGCACCTGTGTGTAATCTAATGGCAGTACAAATACAGCTGCTCTGTGAGGGCCTCAGAGGTTGTCTAAGAGAATATTGGGAGCAACAACACCATGAAGTCCAAAGAACACACAAGACAAGTCAGGGATCAAGTTATTGAGAAATTTAAAGCAGGCTTAGGCTACAAAAAGATTTCCAAAGCCTTGAACATCCCACGGAGCACTGTTCAAGCGATCATTCAGAAATGGAAGGAGTATGGCACAACTGTAAACCCACCAAGACAAGGCCATCCACCTAAACTCACAGGCCGAACAAGGAGAGCGCTGATCAGAAATGCAGTCAAGAGGCCCATGGTGACTCTGGACGAGCTGCAGAGATCTACAGCTCAGGTGGGAGACTCTGTCCATAGGACAACTATTAGTCATGCACTGTACAAAGTTGGCCTTTATGGAAGAGTGGCAAGAAGAAAGGCATTGTTAACAGAAAGCATAAGAAGTCCCGTTTGCAATTTGCCACAAGCCATGTGGGGGACACAGCAACCATGTGGAAGAAGGTGCTCTGGTCAGATGAGACCAAAATGGAACTTTTTGGCCAAAATGCAAAACGCTATGTGGTGGCAGCATCATGCTCAGGGGGTGCATCTCTTCAGCAGGGACAGGGAAGCTGGTCAGAGTTGATGGGAAGATGGATGGAGCCAAATACAGGGCAAACTTGCAAGAAAACCTCTTGGATACTGCAAAAGACTTGAGACTGGGGCGGAGGTTCACCTTCCAGCAGGACAATGACCCTAAACATAAAGCCAGGGCAACAATGGAATGGTTTAAAACAAAACATCTATGTGTTAGAATGACCCAGTCAAAGTCCAGATCTAAATCCAATCGAGAATCTGTCGCAAGATCTGAAAACTGCTGTTCACAAACGCTGTCCATCTGATCTGACTGAGCTGGAGCTGTTTTGCAAAGAAGATTGGGTAAGGATTTCAGTCTCTAGATGTGCAAAGCTGGTAGAGACATACCCTAAAAGACGGGCAGCTGTAATTGCAGCAAAAGGTGGTTCTACAAAGAACTGACTCAGGGGGCCGAATAATTACGCACACCCCACTTTGCAGTTATTTATTTGTAAAAAATGTTTGAAATTATGTATGATTTTCGATCCACTTCTCACATGTACACCACTTTGTATTGGTCTTTCACGTGGAATTCCAATAAAATGGATGCATGTTTGTGGCAGTAATGTGACAAAATGTGGAAAACTTCAAGGGGGCCGAATACTTTTGCAACCCACTGTACAGTGTTGCCCAAAAGTATTCATACCCCTGGAAAATTTTGACTTAAAGTTACTTTAATTCAACCAAGTAATTTTTTGAAGGTAAATGATAAAGGTGTCTCCCAAAAGATAATAAGACGGTGTACAAGAGGCATTATTGTGGAAAAAAAACACTTTTCAGCTTTTCTTTACATTTGAGCCAAAAGTGTCCAGGCCAAAATTATTCTTACCTTTCACAAACTGTCACAGTCTGTGGGAAGTTCTATACCATACCAAATAGTCCAAGCTGTTCTAAAGCATCCTAATTACACTTATTCATTGGGAACAGCTGTTTTAGTCAACCCAACAGGTGAAAAACTGCAGCTTTCCGGAGTTGGTTTGTGAACAGTCATGTGTAAGACAAAGGAGCTCAGTGAGGACCTGTGGCTGCGCATTGTGGCTGCACACAAGTCAGGAAATGGCTACAAGGCCATTTCTAACTGTTGTCAAGTTCCAGTGGCTACAGTGCAAAGTATTATTAAAAAATGCAACATGTTCTGTACTGTGGAAAATCTCAGAGGACGTGGTCGGAAGCCCAAAGTGACACCAGTGCTGGCCATGAGGATAGCGAGAGAGGTGAAAAGAATCCAAGGACCACCACCAAGGCCATCCTGGTGAATCTGGACTCTGCTGGTGCAATGCCTCTAGGCATACAATTCAACGGACACTGCACACTGCTGGGTTCCACGGATACAGACCAAGGAGGACGCCACTTCTCCAGATAAGCCACACAAAAACTCGCTTGGCCTTTGCAAATGCTCATCTGGAAAAAAAAGAAGACTTCTGGTCTTCTGTGTTATTGTCAGGTGAAACATAAATTTAATTGTTTGGTCACAATGATGTTTCCTTCATTTGGCAAAAAAAAAAGGGAGAAGCCTTCAACCCAAAGAACTACATCCCTCCTGTCAAACATGGTGGTGGGAACCTAGTGCTTTGGGAGTGTTTTTCAGCCAATGGACCAGAGAACCTAATCACAGTAAACGGCACCATGAAAAATGAGCAATACGTGAGGATTCTCAACGACAACATCAGGAAGTCTGCAGAGAAACTTGGCCTTTGGCACCAGTGCACATGTCAGCATGACAATGACCCAAAACACACAGCAAGGGGTGAAAAAATGGTGGAGTGGCCCAACCAGAGTTTCGACTTGAATCCAATTGAGAATCTGTGGATTCTTTAGCAATGAGCTCCAAATCTCATTGCTAAAGATGAATGGGCAAAAATACCTGTGGAGACATGCAAAACACTTGTCTGCAATTATAGGAAGTGTTTGAATGCTGTAATAGCCAATAAAGGCTTTTCTATTAATTATTGAGAAGGGTATGAATAATTTTGGACTGGGCACTTTTTGCTCAAATGTAAATAAACGCTGAGAAATGTGTTTTTTTCCCCACAATAATGCCTCTTGTACTTCATCTTATTATCTTTTGGGAGACACCCATGTCATTTCACATCAAAAAAGTACTTGCTGGTTGAATTAAAGTAACTTTAAGTCAAAATTTGCCAGAGGTATGAATAATTATGGGTAGAGCACTGTACATCTATTGCAGACAAAATTGAATTATCCACTCTCTCTCCCTCCTTTCTCTGCCACTCCCTTTCTCACCTTCACACTCTTTTCTCTTTTTCAAAAGTACCTCCTCTTTTGTATTCTCTCCACTCATAATCTGCTTATCCCAACCTCCAGCCTTCCCTACTAATGCACTTGCACTGGTGGTCATGTGACTGCTGTGTCACAATACTATCCTGCTGTGGGGTTGAATATGTTGGAGCCCAAAACTGAAGATGGTTGTACAGTAGATAAAGGTGAAACCGAGGAAGCAAGTAGTGAACTTCAACCAACATGCGTGTATCAACCTTTGCAACGTTATGTGGCTGCACTTTAAAGAATTCTTTAATTAGGAGCAAAATAACAGACAACACTAAAATGCGAGGGTGGCAGCAGTGTTCTCCCCAGGCTCTTTTAGCCGGGTGCTCCACCCGGCTAGTTTTTGTGAGCACCCAGCTGTCATCGGCTCACCACTTCCTATGCCGTAAGCAGAGTTGTGCAGAAAAGCACCGGCCCTGCATTCTCACATCTCGCCCCACCCGGCTACTTTTTTATGCCACCCAGCTGGAAAAACATTCTGGGGAGAACACATGGCAGTATAATAAGGCAAACTACAATGGGGGCACTGTCAGGTTCTGACATTATATGGAACACATGCATGCACATAAATCGGTCTCATTTTCTCAAGGAGTGACAAACTGTGCTACACACTTAATTAAATAAATGAGCTGTGCTGGCATAAGAGCAAGAGAGCTACTGCCTGCAGGCTGACCACAATGGACCTGATGCACAAAATCGCAGTAATATTGCTGTGCAAAGATAGCGCACGCCAATATTACCATTACTTCTGGCAGCATGTACCGCGAGTTACGCTATTAGTGTGTCCCGCAGTACTCAAGTAGCGTGACCGTTGCTAATGGTAATGAATGTTACCAACTGTAACACTCCTTAGTAATGCATGTTATCATAGCAATGGTTGCGCTACTTGAGTATCATGGGTCGTGCTAATAACGTAACTTGTGGTACATGCTGCTGAAAGTAACAATAATTTAGTAGTGCACTGTTTCTGCATGGAAATATTACTGTGCTTTTGTGCATCGACCCCCATGACTAAACATACTCCCAAGCAAGGGTAGCTCAGACCAGGGTTTTAAGGGGAAGGTAAGTGCTGAGGGGGTGATCAATTTACAAACACACAATCATTAACCCACTGCATGCAACACACTCAAAACACTTTCACAACAAGCTGGAACTGTAGTTTGCAATTTATATTTGGTTGTAAAAATGGAGGCTATTCGCTTTCAAAATGGATTGCATTGTGTTCTGGACCATTTAAGTAGCCATTGTGATCTGCAGTCTGTAGTTTTTGCCCCTATGCCTATACAACCCATTTATGTAACGCGGATCCGAGATGAAAAACTAACTATAACAAGTAACTTGTCTATATATCTTATCTAAAGTTTAGATAGTTTACACAGCAAATCTAGCTGCCAACAACTTCAACCGTTTATGATGATTTATTCCTGTGATACAATGAGGGCAGCCATGTTCACATTATCACAGGCTGAGGGCTGGAGATGCTATAAGCTTGCCTGTGTGTAAATTCAGTCCCCTCTCCTCCTCCCTCCTCCCCTCTGCCTCTGAAATCTCTGGCTAGTAACCTCCTCCTCCTCCTGCCCAGACTGAGCTCCCATAAGCCCTTGCTTCAGTGCCATGGCACTGTGAAAAAGCTGTGGGCACGGCTTGTTTAGTTTATAGGGAATTAGAGTATTAAAACAAAACAAAAAAAGTATTTGGCTTGAGGAATGCCCTATAAACTATATGAAAGAAACACAATTATGCAATGAGTAAAAGTTTATCTCGGATCCACTTTAAAGCACAGGTGTCAAACACAAGGCCGTGGGCCGAATGCAGCCCCTCCTTGCCATTTTATGTGGCCCTCAAGATCTTTCATCCAATGTCCATCATTGTAAGCAGCAAAAGAAAGCTACTGCACGCACGCACTGCACGCACGCGCACACACACACTCTTTTAAAGTGTGTGCTTTTAAAGTGTCTTAAACTACTAAATAACCGTTTATATAATACTGTAACATTTAACAAAAAAAATAAAGTAGTATAGTATAATTTATACATTTGTTTGTGTCTCTGAAACATATTTTGAGTCTTTTTTAGGTAGACAACTTTGTACTGTACATCTCTTTAGTAAATGACCCTTCCCAGTTTTATTCAACAAGGAGATCCTTCAGCAGTGTAAAGATGTACTGTGTAGATGGGAACATTGTGTATCGTGTGCTGAGGGTAGCAGTGTGTGACCTTACAGTATGAAGTAGCAATGTAGATTGTCATGCCAGCACATTGATGCTGCAAAATTCCTTTGGGACTTAGATCCGGAGAGCCACAGGATCTTCATGTCAGAACAGAACTTACAACTTTTACCTACTTTCACGTGTCACTAGATATTAATGCAAACTTCAGTTTTCATTTCTGGTCCACTTTAATGCTGTATGTTAAGAGTGAAAAGCGCAGCAGCGCTTAGCTCGTTAGATGGTTTATAGAGAAGTGCAGCTTCTTCATGTCTGTTGAGCTGATAGTCTGTATTTTTTGTCTCCAGTCTGCACACGAGGAGCGCACTCAGCACACCAGAGATTTGCAGATCATTGAAGCGTACAGAGAGCGCACCAAAGCAGAGTGTATCTCCAGCATGCTGAATCAGGCCATTACCTCAAATTACACCATCTATGCTACGCTGGGCACTGCCGAGTTCTTTGAATTTCAGCTGAAAAACCCTTATAACGTCCAGCATACTGTATCTATCGAGACAGATCATGCTGACCTCAGGTAAGGCCTTTCCTGTCTGACTTGCTGTCTAGCCCTACTAAAGTGTCCTTGTATTAGGGCTGGACTGCATCCTTTACTTAAAGAGGACCTGTCACCAGCACATACATGTACCTTAGCCTCAAATCAAGTGGGAAAGGCAAGCTTGTTTTTAATTTTTTGTCATAATTTCCTCTAAGCCTGGAATGTATTTAAAGAAGAGAAGACACATCAATAAAAGAGGCTGAACACTGCATTTTACTCTATTTGCACTGACAATATTGTTATAGCTTTAGCAGCTGGGAGTACATTCCTTCATCACAGCTATAGAAATCAGTACTAAATTTTAACACAGGAGCATTCAAATAGGAGAAAAAAATCCTGCCACTTGATATCCAAATTGAACAAATTAATTGTGCTTACAAGTACTGTCAGGAAGATAAAAAACAACAAAATACAACTAAAAAAACAGGACAGTGGTTTCAACAAGTTCCCCACCACAGGTTATTTCCCCTTAAAAACCAGAGTCATTTTCACATATCACACTCCTCCCATTCATTCAAGAATAACGTTATCACATTTATGACACCAAAATGATCTATCTATCTATCTATATATTTATATATATATGATTATTATTATTATTATTTTTTTAATTTATTTATTTATTTATTTTTTCACCATAAAATAGGTTTTATTTGTTTGGTACTTTTTGCTAAGAATTTATTTTGTATGCATTTTGAAGGGAATAAGAAGAAAATAAATATTCTTTCTCAGTTTTCAGCTATGATAGATAAAACCCACATGTTTTATTTGCCCATTTGTCCCGGTTATTACAATTACAGTACATTATGTTCTAGTATGTATAGAGACAATATTTTATTTGGAAATAAAGGTGTATTTTTCTGTTTTCTGTCTCTTTATACTGTAGCATAAGAGGACTGTTAACCCATGAGATCGGGACTTGATCCCTTGGGTTACAGTTTGGGGCCAAGATCTGTACAGATGCATCATGTTCTGTTACTATGGGGAGGAAAACCAGTGCAAACCACAACAGTGCAGAGTTGACAGGACAAGTAGGATAAAAATGCCCTCAGCCTCTGCTCAGCTGAGATGATCTGCCAGGCTGATAACTCACAGATGCATCAAGGGGGATCGGGGAGAGCCATGTACATGTCTTAGGTTCTTAATGAAGGCGGACTTGATCAGCTATCTTGGCCAAGAACCACAAATCTTGAAGTAGGGATAGAACAGTGCAGAGTGATGATCATGTCACCATGAATTGAAGGTGGAAAATAAGTTAATTATACAAACTTTTATTCACAGTAGCTATTATGGCTGTCAGTGTGCATAACAATTTCAGATTCCTGTTAAGAAATAATTTTGTCAGTGCTGAAAATAAATGTAATTGAATGGTCTAATCAGGCTGTATTGTTCCAGGGTGATTATGGATACACAGGAATGGAGATATTTTAAAAATCTGACAAACACAACAACACCTATTGAAGAAAATATGTTTCATGTTGAACAACAAACCACAACACCACAACTGTATCTGCGACCCAAAGAGATGGTCTATATTCCATTCAAATACCAGACCTTCTGCCTGGACCACATGACCTTGCTGCAGGTGAGGGGAATTAACCATTCTGCTCTTTGCTATTATAGAACCAGGCCTCTATCAAACTGTCCTAGATCAGGGTAGAGATATTACAGTAGAGTCCCAGTACCCCGCAACTCAGCTAATCAGCAGTCAGCTAACCAATCAGCACAAATCACCGGCAGTACTTGCAGTGGTGAAGGCCAACTTCCAAGGTTGTTTGTGGGCTCTGCTGTTCTTAAAAACTGGGTCCCATTGCTCCCCATGGTTGATATGATAACCGATACTCTGCTGTAATTTCTTATCATGGTAACTTAGGCAGGGGTCACACTTGTCTATTTCTGTGCATGTTTCCTGCACAGAAAAACTGATTTAAACAGAGAACTCGTGTTAATCAATCGGCGTACTTGGTGCACAGAAAAAAACATCTTGCAGCATAATTCTGCACATTTTGTCAGTTTTCTCTATCTGGTACATTAGCTGCTGTGAAAAAAACGCATGCACATGGTGTGCAGAAAACGCACGCAGAAAAACATGCACAGAAAACTGAAAGACAAGTGTGTCCCCTGCCTTATCCCAGTGGGTTGAGACTGTACTCTCCTCTGAAGTATAGAACTGCGTCGGGTTGGGTTGAGTCTCCGCAGGTTATGTGATTTGTGGTTCAGATTTGGGTAGACTGCATGGTGTGTGAATGGGTTGTACAGCATTCTGGGTGCAGTTAGGCTCATTATCCACTGTGCAGGGTTTTGTGATCTTTTATGGTAGTTATGCCTGCAGGTGTTTTACTAAAGCAAATGTGTAATGGAGCTTCACAGTATCAATTCTAAACAGCCAATCAAGTGATAAAAGGAAAATACAATGTTTAGTGCATGTGGCAGCATGTTCAGAATTATTACAGTGAAAAGTCTCAGTTGTGTTCTGAACATGTTCTTCAGCAACCTCCCTCAGTGTTTGAAAATTCTGTGATCTAGCAGATCTGGTCAGCACTGCAAGTGTGGTGATTCAATTAGTAAAAAATATCTGCACACATCTTTTTCTGGTTCAATAACATTTTTCTTTATGAGCAAATGCTCATAAATGAAGACTGTTTTATTTTTGTAATGAGTTTTGTGAAGGAGGGTTGAGTTTTGGACAGGTTGCTGGTCTAAACACTTGCAGGTCAGGTGTGGGTGCAGGCAATGGGATTATTTTGCGATTCTGAAAAATTGCTTATGCAGGTCTCTACACAGAGGTCCATTTAGTTACATATATACATTTGGTTGAAAAAAAGACATCTGTCCATCAAGTCCAACTCCTCCGCCTTCCCCGGCCTTTCTTTAGGCATTGCTGGCCGCCGGGATCCCCACAACCCCGTTCAGAGCGCGGCGTGACGTCACGGGGCGGGACAAAAATTTAAGGTGGCCCTGAAGAGTCGCACAGGGCAGAAGAAAAAATACATAAATATAAGCCAATCTGCATTTGTATATACATATATACTGTGTATATATATATATGTATATACTGTGTGTATATACATATATACTGTGTGTATATATATATATATATATAATATTTATATATATATATATATGTATATACTGTGTGTATATACATATATACTGGATATATATATATATATATATATATATATATATATATATATATATATATGTATATGCACAGTATATATACACACACGTGTGTGTGTATATATATATATATATATATATATATATATATATATATATATATATATATATATTAGTGTGTCTAATTTCTCCTCATTTCTCTATAAACACAAAATTTGATCTCTCCCATGTCACCTGACTGCCAAGGCAGAGAAGGCAGATAAGCTAATTTGAAAAGCACAGGATGACACTATATATAAAAAGAGTTACCATTTTTTGTCTGGATTTTCACTACTTTCTGTCTGACTTATTTGTACAGTTTCACAATTTTTAAAGTTTATTCATAAATTTAATTAAATCAACAAATTTGTGTTCCATTCTTCTATTTATATGCAGAATGTCTACCAGACATATTTTGGTGAGTTATGACTGAAAAATTGAAGGCCTAAAATTCTTGGAATAAATGTACCGCTTTTGACTCATAATTCCAGACAGAAATGCACCGCCAGGGAGGTTAAAAGGGAAAAAATCCTTCCCGACTCCAGGTAGCAGTCGGATAAATCCCTGGATCAACTCTTCCAGGAATTACCTAATAATTATAGCCATGGATGCCCTTCAGTGCATGGAAAGCATCCAAGCCCTATTTTAAGCATCCAAGCCCTCTTTAAAATATGTCTTGAATGTCTAGACTTCCCTTCCCATTCCCTTTAAGGATTCTGCACTGCCAAGTCTATACAAGCATCTGGGTCTTAGTAATGTCCTTCCACACATCACTGGATGCATGGACACCCCTAAAATCCAGTACAATTTTAAAGTTCCCATGCAAGGTAACCTCAAGGCTCCACCTGTGTCCATAGTAAAAGGTAAACTATAGGTGACTCCCATCGTGGGTTGGGAACTGGAACACTATCACCTCTGACAAATTGTATAATATTTATATTGACTTCCAAAAAACCCAACTAAACACCTGATTCTTTGTATCATTATTAGATAAGAGCAGTTAAAGGATCCCCGAAGTGACATGTGACATGATGAGATAGACATGTGTATGTACAGTGCCTAGCACACAAATAACTATACTGTGTTCCTTTTTTTCTTTCTCTGCCTGAAAGAGTTATCAGGTATGTAAGTGGCTGACTCAGTCCTGACTCAGACAGGAAGTGACTACAGTGAGACCCTCACTAATAAGAAATTCAAACTATAAAACACTTTCCTAGCAGAAAATGGCTTCTGAGCGTAAGAAAGAGATAAAAAGGGGAATTTCTTATCAGTGAGGGTCACACTGTAGTCACTTCCTGTCTGAGTCAGGACTGAGTCAGCAACTTACATACCTGATATCTAACTCTTTCAGGCAGAGAAAGAAAAAAAGGAACACCGCATAGTTATTAGTGTCCTTGGCACTGTACATATACTTGTATATCTCATCATGTCACATGTCACTTCGGGTATCCCTTAAGGAGAATGTCAGGTTTTTTTTTTTTTTTTTTGTTTGTTTTTGTCATCAAGCTTCCTGCTGGGCCACTTTTGCTTCAGCTTCCTGATTTTTGTAACACCAGTGAGATTGTCCCAGTGGGGGACAATTTTTAAAGGGGACTTTTAGATTCCACTAAAAGTCTCATCATTCTATCATGTACAATATCACATATAATTCTGGGCACCGGAGGTGGGGAATTGCTAATTCTCTGGGGAACACCGAACTGCATGGGAGACAAAGGGGTAAGTGGAGGAGAATCTGGTTCTTATGGGCTACGGAAATTGAACTGCTTCTATAGAGTCTGCTGCATTGATACATTTTCTGTTGGCAAAACATGCATGATTTATGTATCAGTGCTAATTGTATATATCTAAAGTATACAAGTAATGTTTGTGCCCTTTGTTACAGAGTCCTGGCATCTCCAGTTCTCGGAAGGACATTGCTCTGTTATCGGAATACAAACCTAACACTATGGCTTCCAAAGTCATTAAGGTAAGGTGATGTCTGTAGGAATGTACGCTGTACATGGAAATTGACTTGCATGCTGGATCGTTTTGGGCTGTCTCAGCTGAAAATGTACTTTATGTACAGCTGCCCAACAATGTCTCTTAGTGATCTGATGTGGCAGATTGGTAAATGACGAACAAGTGCATTGTCTTCTTTTTGTGATCTAATTTGGTCCACTGAAGGTACTCAAATTGTGTGGGCAGAAGCATGCTGTGACCTATAGCAATGCATCTGCTATCTGTTAATTATTGTGCAGGTAGGGAATGTCTGTCACAATATCACAACATACTTTCCTGTATCCAATGCAAAAGTACTGTGTGAATGGGGAAATAGGAAAGCATCAGTCTGTCTGCTGTACCCCCTTCCAAATGATGGTCCTGCAACAAACCTAGTGTGACCTAGCCCTTAAAGTATCCCTGTAGTGAGAGGCATATTGAGTCATATTTATTTCTATCTAGTACAACTTCAGTCTTTCAATCTAGTACAAGTGCCTTGCCATCCCGTTCATCCTGTGCCTAAAATGCTTTAACGCATTTTCCCAAAATCATTCTGCAGATCAGGTCATCTAACAAAAGTGTACTCAACTAGCCTCCAGCTTGCTTCAGGCATGTAATTCAGTCACTAATGAAACCATAAAGATTAGGGCAGCGAGGTAGTTCACATTGTTTGATCAGTTGCTGCCCCATGAGGTGAAAAGAAGTCTCTGTGCTCTCTTCCCTACAAAATTCTAGATAACACTGTTTATTTATCTCTGAGCTGATAAAAACGCTATTTAGTTGAAGAGGAGCGACAGCAATCCCCTCTCCTTCCCCCAGGTTAATTCAATGGCAGGGCTAATTAGGAAACAAATGTAAAATAAACATTTCAGGAGTAAACAGATGTAACAATTCAGTAGCTTATACAATGTGTTACTAATACATTATGAAAACAAATTAACTGTTTAAACAAACAGGAGAGACAGACAAATAAAATGTGTGGGTTGAATGTACAATAGAACTGTTTACATTAAAGCCATAATGTATGAAAGTGGATACATTCTGTATTTTTTCACTTTTTTTCCTTATTTTCCATTTAAATGCATAGAAAATGAGGTATTTACTAAAGCAAGTATCAGCCACAACAAGCCTTATTTGTCCTGAAAAAAACAATATGTAGATCATTTAGTTGTCATAATTATTGATAACGTTATTGCCAATGTAATCAGAGTTGAGCTGAACTATGAAAACGACCAGGGCAGGGAAGTGGTTAAAGGAAGTTAATTATGGAAGTCTGCATATCCATCTCTTTATAGGGTTACTTAAAGGGAACCTGAAGTGAGAGGGATATGGTGGTTGCCACATTTATTTCCTTTTATACAATATCACTTTCCTGGCAGTCCTGCTGATCGCTTTGGCTGCATTAGTGTCTGAATCACACATTTGAAACAAGCAGGCAGTTATTCTAGCCAGACTTCAGTCAGAGCACCTGATCAGCATGCATAGACAGGGTCTACAACTATGCATATTGTAGGCAGAGGATCAACAGGACAGCCAGGCAATTTGTGTTGTTTAAAAGGAAATTCATATGCCAGTCTCTCTCACTTCAGATGCGCTTTAAAAGGAAACCTAAAGTGAGATGCGTATAGACTTGTTTTTACAACATACCGGTACTATTTGCACAGCAGTTATTCTGATCCTCCACCTGCAATATTTTATGAATTATTGGCCAAGTATGCAGATGCTCTGACTCCACTGGCTGCATACGTGTTGCAGGTGTGTGAATCAAAAAGGACTGAAGCCAAAAGATCAGGATGACAGCCAGGTAACTGACATGTTCTTTTACAAGGGGACTCTTTTAAAGTACACTTTTCTGTGTTGTCAATATTTCTAAACTAGAGGTGACAAGACCACCCACAAAAAATTTGTATTGCACTTTTCTACTGGAGGACTCAAAACGCTTCAGGGCTGCAGCCACTTAGGTTGACCAGGATCATTAGGGAGCCTTGCCCAAAGACTCCATACTGGCTTGAGCCTGGATTAGAAACTCTTGTCAAAGGCACAAATTCTATATCAAAGGCAAACAGCCTTACCAGTATGCTATCCAACTGACCCAAGTTGCTTCAGCTATTTCTCTTGTACTCCAAACCTTATGCTAGGTACACGCCAACACCATACAATTTTCTGGCAGATTTACCTGCCAGATCAATTATTTCCAACATGTCCAATCTGAATTTTGATTGCTTTTTTCGATTTTCCGGTCGTTTCTTCCGATCAATTTCCATAGAAGTGAATGGAAATCGATTAGAAAAATGATCGATAAAGCAAAAGCCTAACCCAACCCTACTCTCACAAAGAACCCTCCCCTGGTGGTGCCTAAAACTAACTACTCCCCTGGTGGTGCCTAACCCTAATTACCCCCCCCCCCCTTGATGTCTAACCCTAACCGCCCCCCTGGTGTTGCCTAAAACTAACCGCCGCCCGGGTGGAGCCTAACCACTCACCCTGGTGTTGCCTAACCCTAACCGCTACCTCTGCAGAAACACCCTTTTACACATAGAAATGATAATATCTTTGATAGCGTAAAATCTGTACATATAAACAAAATAATATGACAAAAACTATAATGTTACAAGCTTCTAAAACGATAACTACTTCAGAAACTATACAGTAATGTTCTAATGTTGTTAACGATATTTTTCCCAGCGCCCTTTTTTCTGCTTTGTTTGCCGTATTAACGATAATTGCATTGAAGTCTATGGCGGCGCCCTTTTTGTCCACCCTCGTCCTGCGCCCTTTTCTCCTGTTACCGGCTTATGTATTGTCTTCCCATGTTTAAAAGGGTTCCCTCAAGTAACTGCGGTTTACTTCTACGTTTCAAGAACATACTGATTAGTTAATTATCTTCCCCTCAAAAGTAATCTTACACTGTGATAGGGTGACTATACCATATACCATGACTACGATAGGAACATAAGATTTTGAGATCCATTAAAGGAATCTGAGCACCTGGGTGCTTCTAAGTTAAACAAATATACAAAGCTAACCTGCCCTTAATGGAAGTTCTTAACCTCCCTGGGACCACCTAACGCCGATGGGCGGGGCCGTGGTGGCAGCCCCAGGCCGCTTAACACAGATCGGCATCAAGTCCTGGGGCTGCATTTTGCAGGAGATCGCGCAGGCTCCGCCCCGCCTTCAGTCTCTGATCGGAGATTGCCGCTCGGGAGACTGCTGACGGCGAACCACCGTCTAATTACCATGTACAGCGCTGCGCTCGGCAGCAGCGCTGTACTGGGGACAACCGTGTGACATATGCTGGGGAGTGATTGGCTGTCATAGGCTGAAGCCTATGACAGCTGATCACGCTGGTGGGGGGAGGGAGGGAGGGAGCAGGGAATAAATATTAAAAAAATAGTAATTTTTATAAAAAAAACAAACAAACATAAATATTGATTAAAAAATAAACACAGGGGGGCGATCAGACCCCACCAACAGAGAGCTCTGTTGGTGGGGGGAAATCACTCATGTGCTGTGTTGTGCGGCCCTACAGCTTGGCTTTAAAGCTGCAGTGGCCATTTTAGTAAAAATTTGCCTGGTCTTTAGGGGGGTTTACCACTGTGGTCCTCAAGTGGTTAAATGCTGTGGGCTTTTGGGGTGGGCTGCATGCATTTACTTACCTACAGGGAAGGAGGTTGAAATAGCTGGACAGGAGATGTAATCACATGAACGAAATACATCTCCCGACATGCAATGCGGCAGCCATTGATGCGCACCACTGCTGCTGGTATTTCAACCTCTGGTCCTGCGCCACGGGACAGAAAAGATGGAGGCCCTTATACAGAAGAGGAGCTGTGGCGCAGCCCCCATAGTTATGTAAAGGCGTGCAGCCCACCCTTAAAGCTCACAGCATTTACGAGCCTCCCTTAGGAGGAGGTTACTTTTTATATATTTAACTTGGGAGCACCCTACTGATCCACCTTTGCTTTTGTTTTGTGCCGGTTTTTCTCCAACTTTTCCTTCCTCTGTTTTTTTTTTTTTTTTTTTTAATTGACTTTTGTCTTTATTCTGAACAGGTGTCTTTCAAAGCATTAGATGGAAGGCCAATTGCCATTCTGAGGGTGAATGTTGAGCCTCAGCCTCATGTTGTGGACCAGACCTTCAGATTTTATCACCCAGAGCTGACATTCTTGAAGAAATCGATACGCCTGCCACCGTGGTATACCCTTCCTGGTATGTATGTGTAAAGAAATGGAATGCCCGCCCGCCTCTTTAATATTTATTGTGATGGACCAGAATGAATCATTTTCTTTTTAATGATGGAGAATATATGCAAGTTAAATTATACTTAAAACCCAACTGTGTTTAGGTCTTCTTTTTTAACTATGGATACAGGGCTGGTGCTTGCATAGGGTCAAACTAGGCAAATGCCCAGGGCCCCAAGATCCTTAGGGGATCCACAAGCCAGAAATAGTAGTGATTTCAAGCAGGCATGTTCCTATTGCTTCAGGTTTCCTTTTACTAAGTTCACACTATGCACATTGGTTAAAAAAATATGGCTCTAGACTACAATACATACAGTACACAATACATAGACATATGGTAGGGATTAGATGGGAGCCCCTCTGAGGGACAGTTAAGTGACAAGACAATATATTCTGTACAGCGCTGTGGAAGATGTTGGCGCTATGTAAACACTAAATAATAATAATAGTTGTTTAACGCCCTCATTGTAACGTGCTTGTTATGTTTCAGAGCAGAAAGATTGCTATGGTAACGTACTTGTTCATGTACTTAGAAATGCACTGTAGGAAGGGTGTTAGGATAATGATGTAAACATGTCCATACAATAGTATGGGCAATGCATTCACATGGAGCAAAGCCGTGTGGTGCAATGTGCACAGCGTGACTGCAACCTCCAAGTTTCTCCTGTATATCTTTCTGTCACTGCTGCTGTGTGCTCTTGTGCCTGGAAATACAGCACAGCAAGTCAACAGAGCAAACCCCCAATACTGATTGGTGGTGGCAGCATTGGGAGAAGGTCGCTGTAGGAATGTGATATTATTGCTGGATATTAATTTTGTGGTGGCAAATATAAAGAAAAATTGATCCAGGGCTTTATTATCACTATCCTGACGCTATAAATGTTGTTGTGGTGTTGAATGTGATATGAGACTGTGTTTTTATTGCAGGTGCTCCAGTTGGGTCCCCGGGACTGGAACCTGAACTCTATGTACGCTGTAGTGATCCTAATGTTATCTGTGACACAAAGAAACTGGTAAGTATAGTAAAAGTGCATTCCTTTCATCTCCAACATGCCGCTGTGCAAACCAGTGTTGCCAACGCATCCCTTTAATTACTGACACATATGAATTATACAGGTCTTGTGACTAGTTTGATGCAGTTTAGGCACTGATTATGTATAAGTAGCCCCAGAACTGGTATAACTTAGATGTGTCAGTATTTAAAAGCACCCCTGGTGCAAAACTAACTTCTATTACGCAGTACACATTTAAATAAGAGAGATTAAAAATAGCAGCAACATTTTTTTTGTGTCCTATTTAAGGGCATTTTATTTCCCTTGGAGACCCTACTAGGGAGATCTCTTCTGTCCTGGTTTCAGGTGTTGCTGAGAAGTAAATTAGTAACTTTTCCAAATGTGAAAATAACTGTCAAAACCTTTTCCTTTGGGCAAGGAATAGTTAAAGCTTTAGGTTTTATTGCTCTCTGTGTCCCCATACATGCTATTTCCCCTGAATCCCTGTGTGGTCAAGAGTGTCTCTGAAAACAAGACGTCAGAGTAAATCTTCCCAGCCTTGTCACAGCAAGCAATTACACCTGACAGGCTGCAAGAAAAAAATGTTAGTGGAATTTCAGTACCATCTGATTGAATTTAGAAACAAGATAACAAGTCCAGAAACAGGACGCAGTTTCTGCTTTATATGCTTTATAAGACCTCTAAAAGCAGACTTGTTTTTGATAAAAAGAAAGATGGCAAATACGTGGGCAGCTAGATCCGCGCAGGCGCAGTGGCCTGCTGACTATGATACCGAAACTGAGCCGCAGCTGGGGACTGGAGGATCGTTTTGTCCCGGTGCGGGCACAGGACGTCTGCAGGGGGCCGTTAGAAGCCCCAGGTAGGTTCATCTCTCTTTTTTTTTTCCTTTTTTTTTACTTTGTTACAGGTTTCCTGTAGCCACCCTGGCGGTATGGACGAGCTGAGCTTGTCCATCAAAAACTTGCAAAAAACGCTGACGAGCTGAGCTCTTCCATGCCGACAGGGAGATTTCCTGTTTCTCTGCCCCGCTGGCTGCATTTTTTTCTCATCAGAGGGATTCCCCAGGATGGCTGGATGCCTGTCTGCACTCTGTGGGTAGCGATCTGTGCTACCCCAGTGTGCAGAACAAGCATCCACCCACCCTAGGGAATCCCTGGGCAGCGGATTAGTGGGCAGAGAATGTGTGTGCGTGCGGGGGTTCCCCCTTGTATGCGGCGACTGTGTGGGCGGGGAGGATCCCCTTCTGTGCGGGCGGGGGGGATCCCCCTTCTGTGCGGCGTGCGGGTGGCCTATCCCCCTCCCTCCCTCCAAAGTCCCAGTCTCTGAACATTAACATTACGAGGCTTGGTGATATCACCAAGTCTCGTAATGTAACTGTACAGATAAGGAGACTTGGTGATGAAAGAGGAAGTGCTGTTGCAGCCATCGCTGCAGAGAGCCCTCGGGTGAGTAGATCTATTTACGCAACGGGCTGAGACGGGGGAGGGGGGAAGAGGTTCGGGAGGGGGGACATCTGGCTACCTATAAATCTGGCTAAGCACCTGGATCACTATATATCTGGCTAAACACCTGGCTCACTATATACCTGGCTAAACACCTGGCTCACTATATATCTGGCTATACATCTGGCTAACTATATACCTGGCTATACATCTGGCTAACTATATACCTGGCTATACATCTGGCTAACTATATACCTGGCTATACATCTGGCTCGCTATATATCTGGCTATACATCTGGCTCACTATAGATCTGGCTAACTACAGTATATACCTGGCTATACATCTGGCTCACTATATACCTGGCTATACATCTGGCTGCACATCTGGCTAACTATATCTGGCTGCACATCTGGCTAACTATACCTGGCTATACATCTGGCTACCTATACATCTGGGTCTTATACTCACCATTGGCGTGCTAATCCCTCGTCGCGTACCTGATAGCTTCCCCATTGCCTTCTTCCATGTCCCTTGGTGGATTTTGCTTCTCCCTCGGCGATCACGTCCCCCGTCGATCGGCGTTGATGACACCAGGGTTACACAGCGTCATCAACATCTCGCAGCAAACACTTTTTTTTTTTATTCTATACAATAACCTGTATTGAATTCAATATAAAAAAAATTTATTGCAAAAAAAAAAATGGTTGAAAATCATTGGTAATTAATTGAAACACTTTTTGCACGGAAATCCTGGGGAAATTGAACGCCAGGGTGGTTAAGGTATATTGCTTGTCTTGAGGGCCAAAACAGCTCGGAGTTGTGTATTCTCATTATTGAGAATACTGTTTAAAGATGGTCAGTGAGGGAAGGATCACACTTGCATCTGCAAAACGATTCTCCTGCAAACGTTTTGCTGTGCAAAATTCTGCGTTTTGCGGTATATTTAAACTTGAATTTTTCTGCAGTAGCCATTGATTTCAATGACAAAACTCAAATGTGTGCTGTGGAAAAATAGTGCAGGTTATATCTTTTTTTAACACCATCCGGAATTGCATATGCCACTGGAAAACGCAGCAGCACCATGGATTAGATGGGGCCACACCATACAAATAATACACCTTTATTTCCAAATGATATATTGTCACCATACTTTGTACTAGGGACATACAGTGGGTTGCAAAAGTATTCGGCCCCCTTGAAGTTTTCCACATTTTGTCACATTACTGCCACAAACATGAATCAATTTTATTGGAATTCCATGTGAAAGACCAATACAAAGTGGTGTACACATGAGAAGTGGATCGAAAATCATACATCATTCCAAACATTTTTTACAAATAAATAACTGCAAAGTGGGGTGTGCGTAATTATTCGGCCCCCTGAGTCAATACTTTGTAGAACCACCTTTTGCTGCAATTACAGCTGCCAGTCTTTTAGGGTATGTCTCTACCAGCTTTGCACATCCAGAAAATGAAATCCTTGCCCATTCTTCTTTTCAAAACAGCTCCAGCCCAGTCAGATTAGATGGACAGTGTTTGTGAACAGCAGTTTTCAGATCTTGCCACAGATTCTTGATTGGATTTAGATCTGGACTTTGACTGGGCCATTCTAACACATAGATATGTTTTGTTTTAAACCATTTCATTGTTTCCCTGGCTTTATGTTTAGGGTCATTGTCCTGCTGGAAGGCGAACCTCCGCCCCAGTCTCAAGTCTTTTGCAGTCTTCAAGAGGTTTTCTTCCAAGATTGCCCTGTATTTAGCTCCATCCATCTTCCCATCAACTCTGACCAGCTTCCCTGTCCCTGCTGAAGAGATGCACCCCCCGAGCATGATGCTGCCACCACCATATTTGACAGTGGGGATGGTGTGTTCAGAGTGATGTGCAGTGTTAGTTTTCTGCCACACATAGCGTTTTGCATTTTGGCCAAAAAGTTCCATTTTGGTCTCATCTGACCAGAGCACCTTCTTCCACATGGTTGCTGTGTCCCCCACATGGCTTGTGGCAAACAGCAAACGGGACTTCTTATGCTTTCTGTTAACAATGGCTTTCTTCTAGCCACTCTTCCATAAAGGCCAACTTTGTACAGTGCATGACTAATAGTTGTCCTATGGACAGAGTCTCCCACCTGAGCTGTAGATCTCTGCAGCTCGTCCAGAGTCACCATGGGCCTCTTGACTGCATTTCTGATCAGCGCTCTCCTTGTTCGGCCTGTGAGTTTAGGTGGATGGCCTTTTCTTGGTAGGTTTACAGTTGTGCCATACTCCTTCCATTTCTGAATGATCGCTTGAACAGTGCTCCGTGGGATGTTCAAGGCTTTGGAAATCTTTTTGTAGCCCAAGCCTGCTTTAAATTTCTCAATAACTTAATCCCTGACCTGTCTTGGACCTATCTTGTGTGTTCTTTGGACTTCACGGTGTTGTTGCTCCCAATATTCTCTCAGACAACCTCTGAGGCCCTCACAGAGCAGCTGTATTTGTACTGACATTAGATTACACACAGGTGCACTCTATTTAGTCATTAGCACTCATCAGGCAATGTCTATAGGCAACTGACTGCACTCAGATCAAAGGGGGCCGAATAATTATGCACACACCACTTTGCAGTTATTTATTTGTAAAAAATGTTTAGAATCGCGTATGATTTTCGTTCCACTTCTCATGTGTACACCACTTTGTGTTGGTCTTTCATATGGAATTCCAATAAAATTGATTCATGTTTGTGGCAGTAATATGACAAAATGTGGAACACTTCAAGGGGGCCGAATACTTTTGCAACCCACTGTAATTAAAATCTTGTGATAACCAGGACAAATAGGCATATAAAATGTTTCAGTTTTATTTACAGTAGCAGTGTTTATATTAAAACCATAGGGGATGAAATTGGAGAAAAAGTGTGTTTTTTCCTTGTTTTTCCCTTTAAAATGCATAGCAAATAAAGTAATTACTGAAAACAAATATCAACCCCCAAAAAGCCTAATAGGTGGTGAAAAAAAATACCAAGATATAGATCATTTCATTGTGATTAGCAGTGATTAAGTTATTGACAAATGAAAGGGATGAGCACTGAAAGGTGACAATCGCTCTGGTCCGTTAGGGTAAAAACCGCTTTGGGGTGAAGTGGTTAAAGAAAAAACATTTCTTTGTTACAGCTGATACAAATCCTGCAATAAATCTGCAGAGTATCTACTTCCTGCTTTCATGAAAGCAGACATATTGTTAACATCCTGTGTTTATCAATTAGCTGCTCTGTTGTGCCAGAGGAGATTCCTGAGCTGCCACAGCTGAGAGATCAAATTAAAGTGCACAGATGAGGGTGAATTTTATTTATTGTATTTATAAAGCGCCATCATATTACGCAGCACTGAATTAGACAGCCTAAACTCTCTAAATTCATACAGGGTGCATTTCTCTATGTTTTCGTTCTGTCCTGTGCAAGAGTTCAGGCCCACTTTAAGGAGAAACGTGGGATCATTTTGTCAGAGCTGTGTAATATGTTGGCGCTTTATAAATACCATAAATAAATAAATACATTTGTTCATGCAATGAGTGTGTAAAGGTGCCCATCAATGATACAATCTAGTTTGTACAATCTTACCAAATATATGTAGTAGAGGGGTAAACTAAGTGAATATAATTTAAATGGATACTTTAGGTAAAAAGAAGAATAATATAGGGAGCTCAGAGCTGGTGTAATAGTAAGATATCAAAAATTTATTGCAACCTCTTATGGCCTATGGACATACAAAACAAACCAACATATACCCTCCCTTAAAAACAATCCCTGGAGCAGCTATGGGGCTATGACTACTGCGTGAGACCGGAGTGCACTCCTATATAGTCCTTTTGCATGCATGTAAATATGAAGCTTGTTCCTTTCTTCAGGCCCAACAATAACTTTGCATCCAGGTGCGAACCAGGTAAGGTCACCGATAGTGGCGCTACTGATCAACCCGCATGTCCATACATGTCATTGTGTACCTCTGCAATACAATTGCTTACGCATCTCATTACTGACACTGCAAACGTGTCAAACCTCCGCTCCCCGCCGATTCAACACAACTTATATTCAAACAACTCCCGGAGTGAAAAGCAGCCATTCATCAAATCTGCCGTATGTATAATCTCACCACACCGGTATGTCGGTCATCGTTGGGGCAGCCTGCGGCGCTGTGAGAGTTCCTGGTGGTGTCGGACGTAATGCGGGGGGAGGAAGAGAAGCGGAGGTGCGGGTGATCAGAGCCGGGACACACTTCCGGGTAGCGCCGTGTGTCACGTGACGCGTTTCGTCACGACCCACGTGACTTCTTCAGACGTGACGTAGATAGGGGTGTGCATCCTTTTATGGCTACCAAGCCAATCATATGTGAGTTAAAACAGTCCGTTCGTTGCCACCTACTGGCCATAGTGGCTATATGCACCTTAGAAATGACAACAGGGCAGTTTGTCTACGTTTATAGGGCATTAATGTCCGCGTCCGTGCGTTTTTTACAAAAAAGATTTTATATTCAGATCCCTATTGAGCCCTTTTGGATATAAGCTTTCACATTTATAAATCCACATTGATTCTTTTCTTAAAAGTTGGGTATCGTAGTCCCCACGACGTGGGCTGATATTAAGTTTGTATATGCCCATAAAACGTAGACCGGACACATCCGAATTATGGGTAGTTTTAAAGTGCAGAGCCAGAGGATTCAGTTTCTTTTTATCCACATTGGTACTTTTAATATTAGAAATATGTTCACCAATCCTAGTGTTTAAAGATCTATATGTTTTCCCAATATAAATTAAGTTACATGGGCATTTAATCTGATAAACAACCCGAGAGGTATTACATGAAATATAATCGTTAACCCAAAAGGATTTTGATCCATCAAAATTTGAGAACCGATTACTCTTGAGGACATAGCGACACATATCACAATCCAAACATTTGTGCATACCTTTTTTAGACATTTTACATATAGAGGGGCCACCCCATCCAAATTCACTTCTAACCAGGAGATCATTTAGATTATTGCTCCTCCTTGCAGCCATATGTGGGTATTCCCCAACTATTTTTGCCGTAATTGGGTCTCTTTTTAGGAGATGCCAGTGTCTCTGTAAAATTTCTTTTATCTCCGTATAGTGAGCACTGTATGGGGTCACAACTCTTGACACACAATTAGCTGTATTTACCGTTCTAGGTTGTGATGGGGATATCCCCTGCTGTTCCTCAGCTCTTTTCAAAAGATCCCCCCTATTTTTAGCGAGGGCTCTCTTGTATGCGGTGATAATAATCCTGTTTGGATAACCCCTTGCCAGCAATCTAGCCCTCAGTTCACCCGCCTCTCTTTCAAAATCATTAATATTACTGCAGTTTCTGCGTAATCGCAGAAACTGCCCAGTGGGCACGGCCCATTTTTGGGCGGGTAAATGAGAGCTACATGCCGACAAAAGGGTATTACCCGCTGTGGGTTTTCTATATGTACAGGTCTCTAGGGAGGTCCCTACTTTTTTAATCATCAGGTCAAGGAAGGAGATTTCTCCAGCATCATATGTATAAGTAAGGAAGATGTTCCTATCGTTCGAGTTGAGTTCTGCTACAAATTCTTTTAATTCTAAATCATTTCCTTTCCAGAGGAGAAAGATGTCGTCCACATAACGTATCCAGAGGGCGACGTGCTCCGCGTATCCACGCGTGCACCTCACAACCTCCTGCTCCCAGTATCCTAGGTGAAGGCACGCGTAGGCCGGGGAGCACGCCGCCCCCATTGTAACGCCCCTCTTCTGTCTGTATATTGAGCCACCGAACTCAAAATAGTTATTTTCCAGGATTAGCTTCATGGAGTCCAAGACAAACTCGGCATGGGACTCGTAACCCGAGTAATGATTTATTAAGTAGAATTCAAGAGCCTCCAAACCCCTAGAGTTAGGGATGGAGGTAAATAGGGACTCTACATCTAGTCCCACCAGTAGCCAGCTCTCTTCAACGCACACACCCTCGATGCCTGCCAGTACATCCCTGGTATCCATTACAAAAGAAGGTAGAGCTGTCACAATATCTTTAATTTTAAGGTCAACATAGTTAGCTAGTTTTTCCAAAGGGCCGTTATTGCCCGAAACTATCGGGCGGCCCGGGGGGTTCAATAAATTTTTATGGGTTTTTGGTAAAAAATAAAAAGTAGGAATTGTATATTCATTTATGGTTAGAAATTTTAGTTCTTTTTCTGTTAGAACGCCTTCAAGAAGCCCCATTGGACTTTGAGGTTGATTTTTTCCATCAATTCCTTAAAGGGACTAGCATTAATCCTCTCATAGGTTGATCTATCATTAAGTAGTCTTCTAGCCTCCTGTTCATAGTTGCTGGTTGTCATCAAAACGACATTACCTCCCTTATCACTTCTTTTTATAATGATCTTAGGGTTGGTTTGGAGCGCTTTTAGGGACTCTCTTTCTGTCCGTGTTAAATTATCCCGAGCTTTCTTATCCCAATCAATACTTTTCAAATCTTCAGCCACAAGGTCCATAAACATGGACACATGTCTATTTGAACTCAGGGGGGGCATGTACTTTGATTTTGGGAAAACATTAACATGCAAGGTTCTAGGGCGACTGGCCATTTCAGCTTCCTCAAATTGCTGGCAAGGGGTTATCCAAACAGGATTATTATCACCGCATACAAGAGAGCCCTCGCTAAAAATAGGGGGGATCTTTTGAAAAGAGCTGAGGAACAGCAGGGGATATCCCCATCACAACCTAGAACGGTAAATACAGCTAATTGTGTGTCAAGAGTTGTGACCCCATACAGTGCTCACTATACGGAGATAAAAGAAATTTTACAGAGACACTGGCATCTCCTAAAAAGAGACCCAATTACGGCAAAAATAGTTGGGGAATACCCACATATGGCTGCAAGGAGGAGCAATAATCTAAATGATCTCCTGGTTAGAAGTGAATTTGGATGGGGTGGCCCCTCTATATGTAAAATGTCTAAAAAAGGTATGCACAAATGTTTGGATTGTGATATGTGTCGCTATGTCCTCAAGAGTAATCGGTTCTCAAATTTTGATGGATCAAAATCCTTTTGGGTTAACGATTATATTTCATGTAATACCTCTCGGGTTGTTTATCAGATTAAATGCCCATGTAACTTAATTTATATTGGGAAAACATATAGATCTTTAAACACTAGGATTGGTGAACATATTTCTAATATTAAAAGTACCAATGTGGATAAAAAGAAACTGAATCCTCTGGCTCTGCACTTTAAAACTACCCATAATTCGGATGTGTCCGGTCTACGTTTTATGGGCATATACAAACTTAATATCAGCCCACGTCGTGGGGACTACGATACCCAACTTTTAAGAAAAGAATCAATGTGGATTTATAAATGTGAAAGCTTATATCCAAAAGGGCTCAATAGGGATCTGAATATAAAATCTTTTTTGTAAAAAACGCACGGACGCGGACATTAATGCCCTATAAACGTAGACAAACTGCCCTGTTGTCATTTCTAAGGTGCATATAGCCACTATGGCCAGTAGGTGGCAACGAACGGACTGTTTTAACTCACATATGATTGGCTTGGTAGCCATAAAAGGATGCACACCCCTATCTACGTCACGTCTGAAGAAGTCACGTGGGTCGTGACGAAACGCGTCACGTGACACACGGCGCTACCCGGAAGTGTGTCCCGGCTCTGATCACCCGCACCTCCGCTTCTCTTCCTCCCCCCGCATTACGTCCGACACCACCAGGAACTCTCACAGCGCCGCAGGCTGCCCCAACGATGACCGACATACCGGTGTGGTGAGATTATACATACGGCAGATTTGATGAATGGCTGCTTTTCACTCCGGGAGTTGTTTGAATATAAGTTGTGTTGAATCGGCGGGGAGCGGAGGTTTGACACGTTTGCAGTGTCAGTAATGAGATGCGTAAGCAATTGTATTGCAGAGGTACACAATGACATGTATGGACATGCGGGTTGATCAGTAGCGCCACTATCGGTGACCTTACCTGGTTCGCACCTGGATGCAAAGTTATTGTTGGGCCTGAAGAAAGGAACAAGCTTCATATTTACATGCATGCAAAAGGACTATATAGGAGTGCACTCCGGTCTCACGCAGTAGTCATAGCCCCATAGCTGCTCCAGGGATTGTTTTTAAGGGAGGGTATATGTTGGTTTGTTTTGTATGTCCATAGGCCATAAGAGGTTGCAATAAATTTTTGATATCTTACTATTACACCAGCTCTGAGCTCCCTATATTATTATTCTTTTTGTCGACATTTATACATGGGTGAGACGAGCCAATTAGAGGTGATATCCCGTACCCTCACATTTTTTTGCCCAGTTAAATTGCTACGGTTGATATCCCAGGTGTACTAGTTGGATTGATGATTATAACTACGCACAACAATTTTTAATAGATTATTAATACAATTGATTGCAACTTCATACAATGGCTTATGTACCTAGATTTGATACTTCACAGGACTCTGAAGATCCCTATGAGGGGATAGAGGATGAGGTTGCTAGTGAAGATAAACTGCTATTGGTACGATTATTTCACCAACATAAACGTATTGTTATTAAATTTATTAGGAAAAAGTTAGAAATTATAAGCATGGATAGATATATAGACAAGAACATCATCCCAAGAGGCATTAGAGAGAGAGTAGCCCCGGCCGAACATCTGCAAACTCTACGCATGCTCCCTGAGTGGGAAAAAGAGTGCAAAGCACATGGCCTTAGAATCATGAAAATATTTGTAAAAGAGGAAAAAATCCAATTTAAGGACGTTGAAAAAGAACTTGAGATAAGTACTCAGAAATTAAATGAATATAAAGATAAAGATTCTTTTCAGGAATTAAATGAGAGATTAAAAAAGGATATGGAAAAGGAACAGGAAAGAATCAAAGAAATTAAAGAAAAGAAGTTTAATCGGGATATTGAGGATTATAAAAATGGAGACATATTTAACTTAACTGGTCGAAAATATGGAAGCAGGCGTGGATCAGGCAGGCGTGTCGGCTTTGGCAGTAATATAGAAGAGTCAGGGACTGATACCTCAGGCCACGAGGACAGTGCTGGTTCTGGTAAACCCAGAAATAGAGATAAAAAGGGAAAATATAACAGACGTAAAAGAAACAGAAATACAAATAAGGACAAAAAACAGACTAAGGGTGATGATTCCCGTTTTTTAGGAAAAGGAAAAGGAGAAGGGGAAGACGAGGAAGAAGAAGAAGAGATAGGGATGCAGTTGAGACAGAGGCAGAACAAAGGGGGGTCGTCCCGCTAGATGCAAGTGAAGGACGCCCTAAAGTTTCAATGGACGTGATCAATTTGACACAAGAGGAACTATCTGAGACACAAATCTCCCTTTTACGAAAAGGGCTTAGCTTCTGTCCAAGACAGAATGGCTGTGAATTCGAGACCTTTAAAGATATCCAATTGTTTTTACGTAGGGTTCTTCTGAGACGCATGCACCTTTCTGATGCCTCTAGTGCATCCCTGGATAAAGGTAATCCCCCTGCCCCTATAGATATAGATGATTTTGATCTAGAAGATTTATTTGAGGAAGCTGAAATGGCCAGTCGCCCTAGAACCTTGCATGTTAATGTTTTCCCAAAATCAAAGTACATGCCCCCCCTGAGTTCAAATAGACATGTGTCCATGTTTATGGACCTTGTGGCTGAAGATTTGAAAAGTATTGATTGGGATAAGAAAGCTCGGGATAATTTAACACGGACAGAAAGAGAGGCCCTAAAAGCGCTCCAAACCAACCCTAAGATCATTATAAAAAGAAGTGATAAGGGAGGTAATGTCGTTTTGATGACAACCAGCAACTATGAACAGGAGGCTAGAAGACTACTTAATGATAGATCAACCTATGAGAGGATTAATGCTAGTCCCTTTAAGGAATTGATGGAAAAAATCAACCTCAAAGTCCAATGGGGCTTTCTTGAAGGCGTTCTAACAGAAAAAGAACTAAAATTTCTAACCATAAATGAATATACAATTCCTACTTTTTATTTTTTACCAAAAACCCATAAAAATTTATTGAACCCCCCGGGCCGCCCGATAGTTTCGGGCAATAACGGCCCTTTGGAAAAACTAGCTAACTATGTTGACCTTAAAATTAAAGATATTGTGACAGCTCTACCTTCTTTTGTAATGGATACCAGGGATGTACTGGCAGGCATCGAGGGTGTGTGCGTTGAAGAGAGCTGGCTACTGGTGGGACTAGATGTAGAGTCCCTATTTACCTCCATCCCTAACTCTAGGGGTTTGGAGGCTCTTGAATTCTACTTAATAAATCATTACTCGGGTTACGAGTCCCATGCCGAGTTTGTCTTGGACTCCATGAAGCTAATCCTGGAAAATAACTATTTTGAGTTCGGTGGCTCAATATACAGACAGAAGAGGGGCGTTACAATGGGGGCGGCGTGCTCCCCGGCCTACGCGTGCCTTCACCTAGGATACTGGGAGCAGGAGGTTGTGAGGTGCACGCGTGGATACGCGGAGCACGTCGCCCTCTGGATACGTTATGTGGACGACATCTTTCTCCTCTGGAAAGGAAATGATTTAGAATTAAAAGAATTTGTAGCAGAACTCAACTCGAACGATAGGAACATCTTCCTTACTTATACATATGATGCTGGAGAAATCTCCTTCCTTGACCTGATGATTAAAAAAGTAGGGACCTCCCTAGAGACCTGTACATATAGAAAACCCACAGCGGGTAATACCCTTTTGTCGGCATGTAGCTCTCATTTACCCGCCCAAAAATGGGCCGTGCCCACTGGGCAGTTTCTGCGATTACGCAGAAACTGCAGTAATATTAATGATTTTGAAAGAGAGGCGGGTGAACTGAGGGCTAGATTGCTGGCAAGGGGTTATCCAAACAGGATTATTATCACCGCATACAAGAGAGCCCTCGCTAAAAATAGGGGGGATCTTTTGAAAAGAGCTGAGGAACAGCAGGGGATATCCCCATCACAACCTAGAACGGTAAATACAGCTAATTGTGTGTCAAGAGTTGTGACCCCATACAGTGCTCACTATACGGAGATAAAAGAAATTTTACAGAGACACTGGCATCTCCTAAAAAGAGACCCAATTACGGCAAAAATAGTTGGGGAATACCCACATATGGCTGCAAGGAGGAGCAATAATCTAAATGATCTCCTGGTTAGAAGTGAATTTGGATGGGGTGGCCCCTCTATATGTAAAATGTCTAAAAAAGGTATGCACAAATGTTTGGATTGTGATATGTGTCGCTATGTCCTCAAGAGTAATCGGTTCTCAAATTTTGATGGATCAAAATCCTTTTGGGTTAACGATTATATTTCATGTAATACCTCTCGGGTTGTTTATCAGATTAAATGCCCATGTAACTTAATTTATATTGGGAAAACATATAGATCTTTAAACACTAGGATTGGTGAACATATTTCTAATATTAAAAGTACCAATGTGGATAAAAAGAAACTGAATCCTCTGGCTCTGCACTTTAAAACTACCCATAATTCGGATGTGTCCGGTCTACGTTTTATGGGCATATACAAACTTAATATCAGCCCACGTCGTGGGGACTACGATACCCAACTTTTAAGAAAAGAATCGATGTGGATTTATAAATGTGAAAGCTTATATCCAAAAGGGCTCAATAGGGATCTGAATATAAAATCTTTTTTGTAAAAAACGCACGGACGCGGACATTAATGCCCTATAAACGTAGACAAACTGCCCTGTTGTCATTTCTAAGGTGCATATAGCCACTATGGCCAGTAGGTGGCAACGAACGGACTGTTTTAACTCACATATGATTGGCTTGATAGCCATAAAAGGATGCACACCCCTATCTACGTCACGTCTGAAGAAGTCACGTGGGTCGTGACGAAACGCGTCACGTGACACACGGCGCTACCCGGAAGTGTGTCCCGGCTCTGATCACCCGCACCTCCGCTTCTCTTCCTCCCCCCGCATTACGTCCGACACCACCAGGAACTCTCACAGCGCCGCAGGCTGCCCCAACGATGACCGACATACCGGTGTGGTGAGATTATACATACGGCAGATTTGATGAATGGCTGCTTTTCACTCCGGGAGTTGTTTGAATATAAGTTGTGTTGAATCGGCGGGGAGCGGAGGTTTGACACGTTTGCAGTGTCAGTAATGAGATGCGTAAGCAATTGTATTGCAGAGGTACACAATGACATGTATGGACATGCGGGTTGATCAGTAGCGCCACTATCGGTGACCTTACCTGGTTCGCACCTGGATGCAAAGTTATTGTTGGGCCTGAAGAAAGGAACAAGCTTCATATTTACATGCATGCAAAAGGACTATATAGGAGTGCACTCCGGTCTCACGCAGTAGTCATAGCCCCATAGCTGCTCCAGGGATTGTTTTTAAGGGAGGGTATATGTTGGTTTGTTTTGTATGTCCATAGGCCATAAGAGGTTGCAATAAATTTTTGATATCTTACTATTACACCAGCTCTGAGCTCCCTATATTATTCTTCTTTTTGTCGACATTTATACATGGGTGAGACGAGCCAATTAGAGGTGATATCCCGTACCCTCACATTTTTTTGCCCGGATACTTTAGGTAGTCCTTTTCCAGTACATAGAAGCATTAATATTGTACAATCAAGACTGTATTATTAACGGGCACCTTAAAGAGAATCTGTACTCTAAAATTCTTGCAATAAAAAGTGTACCATTCTATTCATTATGTTCTCCTGGGCCCCTCTGTGCTGTTTCTGCCATTCCCTGCTGCAATCCTGGCTTGTAATTGCCAGTTTTAGGCAGTGTTTACAAACAAAAGACATGGTTGTTAAAAGCTTGTGATAGGCTCAAGTAAGCAGAGTGTGTGAGGCACACAGAGCTTGCAGGGGGCCTGGAGAGGGTGTGTATAGCTTCTACCCAATCACAAGCAGCACAGCACATTCCAGCCAGACTGCCTGAGCCCGACAGACCCGACAGAGGAGAGAAGATTAGATCATATAACAGAGATAACACAGCCACTGTGCAAGTAGGAAAGGCTGCAGTAAGCCAGACCACATTAGAACAGGCATAGGAACGTATAGGATAGAAGAAATAAGGATGAACATTTTGTTACAGAGTCTCTTTAAAGCCTGGTACACACTTTCAATATTGATTGGCCAACCACTGACCAATTTTGCTACCTCCATATAGTAGGAGGGTTTACCCACACAATCTGCTCATAGTGTTCAAAATCTGCGTTGAACAATCAAAATTGATGGTGTGTACCAGGCTTAAGTTGCATTAAATGATCACAGTCATTTGTTAATGTAGCCACTACCAAATCTATGGAGTAGTAACTGAGTAAAGTAGTAAACTGAGTGAATATACAGTACTTTTGCTAATCCCTCATATTATATAGAAGTGGCAACACTGTATCATTAGTGAGCACATTTACTTGTGCTTATTGCACACATATGGATGTTCCTGAAGAACATCCTTCCTAATTCTCCTTCCGTTCCTCTCAAAGCCCAGCCGTGCAGCATGCAGACAGCTCTGTGCACAAGCACTGAGCACACAAACCAAGCAGTTGAATTGTGCCTGTATTGAGAAGCTAGTGTACAAGTGCTCGGGACTACATGTACGGAGCGCTGACCTGAAAGCTGTACCGTAATTTTTTAATTTTTTTTTTATCAGCTTAAATAGTGATAAATAGCAAGTATAAGATGGATTTGCTGTACTGAATCAGGGAATAGGGTTTTTTGGGGGTTTTGTGATGAGTTCAGGTGTGCTTTAAATGAGAAGCTGGAACCAGATTGTGTTACCTTGTTTCTAAATTTGATGAAAGTGTGCAGAAATTGTGTTAATGTTTCTAGTTGTACCCTATTCTTCTGCACGTGAATTTGTCCCTTAAAGGAGAGTGTTTGACATAAAATATGTCACAATCATTTTGGAGGTGAATAAGTGATACAGCGGCACACTTCCAGAAACAGAACATCATATTTATTTTGAATTTATATACATTATTGCAGCATAGAGACTATTGTCCATTCACCTCAACCATATTCTCTTTTTTCGCTTGAAATATTGTATCTTTTTTATTACTGGCAGGAAATGAATCTGATAGTAGGTCAGAGGAAAAGATTTACTATATACTTGCTGACTTATATCATACTGTTGAAAAAAAGACATTTAATTTTAAAATAAAAGGCACTGCAATTAAACTTATAAGATTAATTGTATGTTTATTTTCAGTTTAAAGTGAACCTTAAAGAGACTCTGTAACAAAATTTTCAGCCTTAGTTCTTCTATCCTATAAGTTCCTTTGCCTGTTCTAATGTGCTCTGGCTTACTGCAGCCTTTCCTAATTGCACAGTGGCTGTGTTATCTCTGTTATATGATCTAATCTGTTTTCTTCTGTCGGCTCTGTCGGGCTAAGGCTGGAATGTGTGGAATGTGCAGGGCTGCTTGTGAGTGGATAGAAGCGATACACACCCTCTGCAGGCTCTGTATGACTCACACACTCTGCTTATGTGAGCCTATCACAAGCTGGTTAATTTGTTTGTAAACACTGCCTAAAACTGTTAATTACAAGCCAGGATTGCAGCAGAGAGTGGCAGAAACAGCACAGAGGGGCCCAGGAGAACATCATGAATAGAATGGTATGCTTTTTGCTGTAAAAATTTTAGAGTACAGATTCTCTTTAAGTCACATTAAAAAAAAACGAGTTTTAATCACCTGGAGCTTCCCTAAGCCCCCTGCAACCGATCGGTGCCCACGTAGAGTGGCTCCGATCCTCCTGGACCCGCCGGCGGCCACTTCTGGTTTCGCCGTCACCGGCCGACAGGCTGGGAACGCGAGTGTTTCTTCGCGTTCCCAGCCACAATAGCGCCCCCTATGCTGCTATTGCGGCCTTTCTTGCCGCAATAGTAGTATAGGGGATGCTATTGTGGCTGGGAACGCTAAAACTCATTTTTTTTTATGTGACTTAAGTGCCACTTTAAGATCTGTATTTTTAAGACTGAATTCTAAACAGCAGCCATGACAGTCTGATGTAAAATCTGCTTTGTTCAGCTGCTGAACAAAAAAATGTAATAACCCATTGAATGTTTCAGAACTAAAATCTTATCAGTATTGTTTCCTCAGCCAGATAATAGTTTTACCTTATATTTACTTTTCAATAAATCAGCTAAATTCGATTTTTGGTTTGGCTGCCTCATTTGCATGGATCAGCACTAGTTTTTTGTTTTACCACTTAATGTTAGGAATGACCAAAGAGATGCAAATACTTCTGACTTTATGCAAATTTATGTACATTTTTATGCAGATATATTCAGCTTTAAATTGGACCAATCCATTTAAACCTGGGTGGGACTTGATTGGTCCAATTTCAAGCTGCATATATTTGCATAAAAATGTGCATAAAATTGCATAAACCCAGAAGAATTTGCATGTCATTGATATGTATCATTATACTTTCTGTACAGGACATCAGACAATTCCAGGATCGGAAAGGAAACAGATCACAACGGATGCAAATGGATCCAATGTTAACCTATGGATCTGTGCACACATGATCCGCTGAATGGACTGCAAGTTTCTTGCTGCACCAAATTTTCCGGACCGTTGAGCCCAGCGGAACGGAAATAGAAGCTTTAGCACTGCATTGGGGAGCAACGAGAAAACGGAATGTTTCTTCACACTAGTGAACCATTCTAAATAGAAAAATCCACTTTAGGGGTAGGGGTCTGGGGGGGGAGGGGGATACGGGGAGAATTTTCCTGATTGACGTCAGGAATAGAGATGGCTCGAACCTCCGATTTTTCGGTTCGCGAACCTCCGCAAAAAGTTTGGTTCGCGAAAACTTTTCAAAACCGCAATATACTTCAATGGGGAGGCGAAAGTGATGGAAAAGATATTTTCAAGGGTTCTAACACCTGAGTTTTTGCATGGCGGAGTGGAATACACGCCAAAAGTCCCTGGGAAAAATCCGGATTTGACGCACAGCTGCGTTTTAAGGGCAGAAATTACATTGCATGCTAAATTGGAGGCCTAAAGTGCTTTAAAACATCTTGCATGTGTATACTTCACTCAGGTAGTGTAATTAGTGTACTGCTTCACACTGACCGACCAAACTCACTGTGTAACGCACCACAAACAGCTGTTTGTGTAGTGACGGCCATGCTGGACTGGTGCGCACCATGGCCAGAGTGCAGACGATAGCGGTTTTCAAGCCCATATGGTCGCCGGGCTGAGGTAGCTCAATCACAGAACAACAGTGACTGTCCAGCTGATCGAATTTGGTCTGTCCACAATTAAGCAACAACCTTATTATCGAGACACTCATATAGCCGGCGGTCATTGCTTCATTGTGATACGCAAGCCCCTTCACCGCGGCAAGGTACAATCAAGAAGGGGAATTGACACATGTACATGCCTTTTGTTTTTCTTGATGCAGCTGCAGTACAGCCAGAAAAATTAGGAAGGCGTGTATATGCACCAGAAAAATTATTATAGCGGCCGCTGCTAGTGCCTGGGGTCCTGGACATTGTTGGTGGTGGCGGAGAAGGCAGTCAAGCGGCCTGCAGGCAGAGATGCTGTGTGTGGGGACTGACTTCGTTTTCGGGCGGGCAGTAGCCCTCCGGAAACCATGCCTCATTCATTTTGATAAAGGTGAGGTACTGAACACTTTTGTGACCTAGGCGATGTCTCTTCTCAGTGACAATGCCTCCAGCTGCGCTGGATGCTTGAGGCAGGGCAAGACAGAAGTTGGATGGCAAATTGGGACAGCTCTGGCCACAGGTCAAGCCTGTGCACCCAGTAGTCCAGGGGTTCATCGCTGCTCACAGTGTCTACATCCACACTTAAGGCCAGGAAGTCGGCTACCTGCTGGTCGAAGCGTTTGGTGGAGGGTGGATCCGGAAGGGCTAAGGCAAGACATTGGACTAAAGAATGTCTGCATGTCGCTAGAGCGTCCTGTCCTTGCCTGGGTGGACATAGGAGGAGGAGGGTTGCTGGCAGTGGCACCTTTATTCCGTTGTGCTGTGACATCACCCTTGAGCGCACTGTAAAGTATAGTTGACAGCTTGTTCTGCAAGTGCTGCATCCTTTCTGCCTTCTGGTGATCTGGAAACATCTCCGCCACTTTGTGCCTATACCGGGGGTCTAGTAGCGTGGCCACCCAGTACAGCTCATTACCCTTGAGTTTTTTTATATGGGGGTCCCTCAACAGTCTAGACAGCATGAAAGCCGCCATCTGCACAAATTTGGATGCAGGCGTACTATCCATCTCCTCTTGCTCTTCCTCAGTGATGTCAGGTAAGTTCTTCTCCTCCCCCCAGCCACGAACAATACCACGGGAAAGTTGAGCAGCACAAGCCCCCTGCGACACCTGCTGCAGTTGTTCTTCCGCCTCCTCCTCCCAAAAAAACACCTTCCTCATCATCTGACTCCTCTTCCCCACACGACTCTTACTCCTCCTCCTCCCCCCTCTGTGCTGTCGCAGGTGTTGAGGAATCATTTGCTTCTGCAGAGAATTGATCCCACAACTCTTCCTCCTGTTCCTGTTCACCCTCCTGCAAGCCTTGGAGGTGTCACAACTAGGTCCGCTGCACAGTCACGTACTCCCTGCTTGCCAGTGGTCACACGGTTGACCCAATGGGCTGTATAAGTAATGTACCTGCCCTGACTGTGCTTGGCAGACCAGCCATCCGTGGTCAGATGGATCCTTGACCCAACACTGTGTGCCATAGATGACACCACTTGCCTTTCAACTTCATGGTACAATTTGGGTATCGCCTTTTTTTGAGAAAATATTGTGGCCTGGTATCTTCCACTGCGGTGTCCCAATGGCCACAAATTTTCGGAAGGCCTTAGAGTCCACCAGCTGGTATGGTAACAGCTGGCGAGCTAACAGTTCCGCCAAGCCAGCTGTCAGGCGGCGGGCAATGGGGTGACTGGCAGACATTGGCTTCTTCCGCTCAAAGATTTCCCTCACGGACACCTGGCTGCTGCTGTGTGCAGAGGAGCAGGAACCGCTCAAGGTGAGAGGCGGAGTGGAGGAGGGTGGCTGGGATTGTGAAGGTGCAAGGGAGAAAGCGGCTGAAGATGATGCACCTGAAGGAGGAAGAGGAGAAGGAGGGTGGCTTTTCTTTTGTATGCTGCTTTTCCTCCGGTGGTCTTCCCATTGCAGTTTGTGCCTTTTCTCCATGTGTCTTCTTAAGTCAGTTGTACCTACGCGGGTGTTGGCCTTTCCACGGCTCAATTTTTGGCGACAGAGAGAACAGATGGCATTGCTCTGATCTGAGGCAGACACACAAAAACATTTCCACACTACTGAGCCCAGGGGTGTGGGCACTATCGTGGCATCAGCAGCTGACGTTGAAGTGCATGTTGGCTGGCTGTCCATAGGTGGCGATACATGGCGCCGGACACTGCCACCAGCTGTTTCTGACGACGAGCTCCCCCTGCTTCCTTCAGGAACTCGTCTCCTCCTACTCCTCTCTGACTCCCACTCTGAACTGTCCCCCTGTTCATCTCCTCTATTGGGAACCCACGTAACATCCGTATCATCATAATCATCCTCCCCAGCTTCGACTTGCCTCAGACACCTCATAAACTGCCCCAACAACAGGTACTTCATCATCCTCCTCCTCACACCTTACGTCCAAAGTGTTGCCTAACTCAGACATATGAGGTGGTGTAACTTGCTTAGCGCCTTCATCTTGTTGTAACAATAATGGCTGTGCATCAGTGAATTCCCCACCAAATATCTCCTGCGAAGTGTCAAATGCAGGGGATGTGGTGCTTGTAGTAGCGCTGGTGGCTGCGGAAGATGAGGTGTTCTGTGTTAAATAGTCAACCACGTCCTGACAATCTTGGAAGTTGATGGGACATTCCTTCTTAGCGCCTTCCTGCTTAGCGCCTTCATCTTGTTGTAACAATAATGACTGTGAATCAGTGAATTCCCCACCAAATATCTCCTGCGAAGTGTCAAATGCAGGGGATGTGGTGCTTGTAGTAGCGCTGGTGGCTGCGGAAGATGAGGTGTTCTGTGTTAAATAGTCAACCATGTCCTGACAATCTTGGATGTTGATGGGACATTCCTTCTTCAGAGCACTATACCTTGGGCCAGGGCCGCACAAAATCACGTCAGCACGACCTCGAACAGACCTGCCAGGTGTCCTGCCTCTGGGTCTGCCTCTGGCTCTGCCTCTGCCTGTTGTTTTGTCCATATCGGGTGGGGTGAAGTGAAAGGTATGCACTGACTTGACTAATACAATGTGCAGTCACACAGGTGCAGTGAAAGGTATGCAGTGACTGGTATTATAATACAATGTGCAGCTGTCACACAGGTGCAGTTAACAGGTATGCATGGACTGGACACAGCGTGCGGTCACACAGGTACTGTAAACAATTATGCAATGACTAGTATTACAAATGTGCAGCTGTCACACACACACACACACACACAGGTACCGTGAACAGGTGCAGTGACTGGTATATGATATAACACTGCTTGCGGTCACGTAGGTAGGTGCACTACTGGACAGGTATGCAGTGATTGGTATTACAAATGTACAGCTGTCACACACACACACAGGTGTAGCAACTGACTGGTATATAACACTGCGTGCACTCACGTAGGTTGGTAGGTGCACTGAACAGTTGGGTATGCAGTGATTGGTATTACAAATGTGCAGCTGTCACACACACAGGTACCGTGAACAGGTGCAGTGACTGGTGGTATATAACACTGCATGCGCTCACGTAGGTAGGTAGGTGCACTGAACAGGTGGGTATGCAGTGATTGGTATTATAAATGTGCAGCTGTCACACACACAGGTAGTCACTGAATGTACTGGGCCTGGCAGTGGCACAGTAGGAATTACCAAGTGGCCAAGGTCCAACAGCTGCGACTGACTGACAGGGCTGTATATGCAACACAAGTGTCTGTGGGACACACACACAAAAAAAAGATTACAAGAACAACATTTGCTCTCAAAAGAGCTGTTGAGGATGAGGAGTGCTTTTTAGCAATAAGTATCAGCAAGGAGCAACCTAACAAGCCTAACACAAGAGCCTAACTATGCTTTCCCTATGTCAGCAGGTTCTCTCCCTTCTCTAATTACTGCAGCCACATGAGTGAGTGAAAAGGCTGTCGCTGCCTGCGTTTTATAGGTGGGGGGGGCTCTCCAGGAGGGAGTGTAGCCTGATTGGCTACCCTGTGTCTGCTGATTGTGATGTAGAGGGTTTGACCCTAATGATGTAGTATAGGGGGCGGGTCAAACTCGCATATAGTTCGAGGTTCACCGCGAACGCGAACCACCAAAGTTCGCGGTCGAACCATTCGGGCCATCTCTAGTCAGGAAGTACACAAAACATCACTACGCAAAAGTGCTTTTCTAAGCAAATTGCTCTGAAAGCACTTAGAAAAGCGCTGCAACGAAGGGGGGCCCGGTCCACCTCCTGCGGCAAGGGACATATCAGCTGCCAGGGGCTGGAGGAAGCCCCGGGTAAGTAGATCCTTTTTTTTTTTTATTTTGCTCGTACCTTCCATTTAACTCTGGCATGGATATGGCCATCGAGCACTGGAATTGGACATCCCTGTAGTAGACAATAGCAGCCTTGCATTAGGAAGGAAAGTTCCATTCAGCTAAAAGCTCTGGCATGTACAGAAGACAACCCCTAGCTCAGGGGTTGTAGCTCTTGTAAAGAAATGTGGAGACAAAGGCCAAATACTGTGCACTTTATCCCTTTCCTTCAATTAAAAGCTGGTACACTTTGGAAAGTCTGTACTGTGACAGCCAACACAGTACACTTGGAGCTTAGACAGTTGCAAAATGTTTTATCATTGCAGTTACACTTTTAAATGTTAAGACAGATGTTGGATAAAGATTGATGCATTGCACAATTTTTAACCAGCTTCACTTTAATTGACAGTGTGTGTGTGTGAGATCTGTGTCCGGCGAATCGCAGGTAACAATTTTCTGGTGTTTCAAAGCCCCGGTACAAGGCTTTTTCCAGGAAAACTTGGTCTAATCACCTAGTCACTTGTCTGTAGAGAATGGCTGCTGACACAATGCACAATGGCATCTGGAATAATTACCCCATTTTATCTTGTAGCTTGCTCCTAATCCTCTACCTACACCTCTAATCAGTGTCACACTCACACGGTGGCTGGCTGAGCTGAGATCTTACTGACAGTTTTATTATACCAGCTAGATTCCTGTAAAATAACCCATAAAGGCTTTTATCTATTCTCAGTGACACCAATTTACAATTTATTTCCTAAATCAAAATTAGTGTTCAGAAGAATATCTTCCCCCAATCTCTGGTCTGTACTGAATCTAATATATAGCTATATATTCTCTTTCTATATACATGTATCCCAGAGTAAATTTCACTTTTGGACAAATGTACATCTTTTAATGTATGCTTACCTATTTAGTTTAAATATTACAGTGTTTTGTTGCAGTGTTCTTTTAAGCAATTGATTATAAATGTGTCCCCAGAGCACCCACAGTGGGTTGCAAAAGTATTCGCCCCCCTTGAAGTTTTCCACATTTTGTCACATTACTGCCACCAACATGAATCAATTTTATTGGAATTCCACGTGAAAGACCAATACAAAGTGGTGTACACATGAGAAGTGGAACAAAAATCATACATGATTCCAAACATTTAAAAAAACAAACAACTGCAAAGTGGGGTCTGCGGACTTATTCAGCCCCCTGAGTCAATACTTTGTAGAACCACCTTTTTGCTGCAATTACAGCTGCCAGTCTTTTAGGGTATGTCTCTACCAGCTTTGCACATCTAGAGACTGAAATCCTTGCCCATTATTCTTCGCAAAACAGCTCCAGCTCAGTCAGATTAGATGGACAGCGTTTGTGAACAGCAGTTTTCAGATCTTGCCACAGATTCTCAATTGGATTTAGATCTGGACTTTGACTGGGCCATTCTAACACATAGATATGTTTTCTTTTAACCTCCCTGGCGGTAAGCCCGAGCTGAGCTCGGGCTATGCCGCGCAGGAGGATTTCTCAGGGTCTGCTGGGGCGATTCGCCCCATTCAAAGTGCTGTGCCGCTCTGCTGCGATCGCCCGCACGCAGCAGCTGAAGAGGGCCCCCGCCAGAGCCCTGCGCTGCCCGGATCAATGAGTTCCGGGCAGCGCTATGGGCTGGATCGAGTGCGCATGACGTCAGGACGTCGGCTGACGTCCATGACGTCATGCCGATCGTCGCCATGGCGACAGGAGAAGCCAAACAGGGGAACGCGTTATATACGCGTTCCCCTGTTTGCTATTGATGCCGGCGACGATCGCACTAGAGGGCCACATGCGCCCTCTAGTGGTGTTTCATGTAGCTACCACTCTGGTAGCTTTACATGAAACAAAAAAAAAAAAAGGATTTTTGCCCATTTTCAAAAATAAATTAACCGCCAGGGAGGTTAAACCATTCCATTGTTGCCCTGGCTTTATGTTTAGGGTCGTTGTCCTGCTGGAAGGTGAACCTCCGCCCCAGTCTCAAGTCTTTTGCAGACTCCAAGAGGTTTTCTTCCAAGATTGCCCTGTATTTGGCTCCATCTATCTTTCCATCAACTCTGACCAGCTTCCTTGTCCGTGCTGAAGAGAAGCACCCCAGAGCATGATGCTGCCACCACCATATTTGACAGTGGGGATGGTGTGTTCAGAGTGATGTGCAGTGTTAGTTTTCCGCCACACATAGCATTTTCATTTTGGCCAAAAAGTTCCTTTTTGGTCTCATCTGACCAGAGCACCTTCTTCCAAATGTTTGCTGTGTCCCCCACATGGCTTGTGGCAAACTGCAAATGCGACTTTTTATGCTTTTCTGTTAACAATGGCTTTCTTCTTGCCACTCTTCTGTAAAGGCCAACTTTGTGCAGTGCACGACTAATAGTTGTGCTATAGACAGATTCCCCCACTTGAGCTGTAGATCTCTGCAGCTCGTGCAGAGTCACCATGGGCCTCTTGACTGCTGTAACAAACATTGGAGAGGCAGTTGCGGTGAACAGCGCTACCACCGCAGCTTCCTCCAGCTCTCTGCCTAGCAATCTCTCCGTGCCTCGAGCGTCTAGCACGCCGAGGACGGGTTTGTCAGCTGCACATAAGGTCGCCTTATCGTGTGCGCGCGCGCACAGACACGACCTTTATGCGGGGAGGAGGCGCGTCAGCTGACCGGCCGGTTGGCTGATGTCAGAGGAGACACTCGCCGCTCCTCATTGGCTGAGAGGAGTAGGCGTGAAGGAGGGGTCTCCTCTGCTTCATAAGCCAAACTGAATCACTCGCGAATACTTGGTGTTAGCGCTCAGACCTTAGATAGTTCCGGTGTGCTTTGTTCTCGGAGGAACCTGGGGATTTCACACAAGATAGGAATTGTTTGATAGCTATAAGATTATTCATTACTGTGTTATTATCTGTGCATGACTCTGGCTCGTTCTGACTACTCTTCTGCTCAGTGACTCTGTACCTCTGCCCATCTGATCTTGCTGCCGACTCGGCCTGTTTAAACCTTCCTGTCTCTGCCTTCCGATTTTGTACCGCATCTGTCTGTCTGTTGCCAACCCGATTAGTCTGACCACTCTACTCTCACCAGAGGGCCCTTGACTCTGGTGAGGGGCGCTGTACTGTTAGTACCCACCAGCTCCTCTGGTGAGGTATAGCTAAACCTATCAGTACTACTGTTGCACCAATCACTATACTTGCTATTGCTGACACATCAGCTGTTTGATATACCTGCATTATAGGTGATTCTGCAGATCACCATATAATCAGGTATACATGGGTTGCAAAAGTATTCAGCCCCCTTGAAGTTTTCCACATTTTGTCATATTACTGCCACAAACCTGAATCAATTTTATTGGAATTCCACAAGAAAGACCAACACAAAGTGGTGTACACATGAGAAGTGGAATGAAAATCATACATGATTCCAAACATTTTTTTTTACAAATAAATAACTGCAAAGTGGTTTGTGCATAATTATTCGGCCCCCTTTGATCTGAGTGCAGTCAGTTGCCTATAGGCATTGCCTGATGAGTGCTAATGACTAAATAGAGTGCACCTGTGTGTAATCTAATGTCAGTACAAATACAGCTGCTCTGTGAGGGCCTCAGAGGTTGTCTAAGAGAATATTGGGAGCAACAACACCGTGAAGTCCAAAGAACACACCAGACAGGTCAGGGATCAAGTTATTGAGAAATTCAAAGCAGGCTTAGGCTACAAAAAGATTTCCAAAGCCTTGAACATCCCAAGGAGCACTGTTCAAGCGATCATTCAGAAATGAAAGGAGTATGGCACAACTGTAAACCTACCAAACTAAAAATACAAGATTTCAGATATAAAATCTATTTTCTAAATTATAATAATAAATAGCAGTCTTTTTTCAGCTGCATGATGACAAATATAAAAATGTTTACACTTATTGGAGAAACCCCTCCCTTCCTTTCATATTGCCGGCAAATAATCCGGCAGACTGGTAGAGTAGATGGTGTCCAGCAAAGGAGTAATTGCTAATGGCTGCCACCTGTATAACCCTAGTTATGCAAAGAGGAGGGTGAAAAGCATGCACCGAAATGCTCATAGGCTTGAAGGAGTGTTTATTTATATTTGAATGTGTCAGAGTGGTTCAACTAAATATTTTGAATTAAAAAAATGTTTGGTTTGGGTCCACTTTAACTTATAAGCTGGCCATCTAGCCCTTGCACCATTCCAACTTTGGATATATTTTTTATACTGTTGTGTTAAAGGCAGGCATGCTTGCTTAGCAGGCAGGAGACCTCCAGGTAATTGCTGAGGTGTTGTAAGCTGTATTTTGTCTTTATAAAAAAAAAACAGTGGCAGTTGACACTGTGAATTTTGTGTCTTAGGACACCCTGGCAAGTGACCATCATTTTGCCATCTTATACACAGCTTACCTTCACTTATTGTCCTGTCCCTTAACCATTTCAGCCCACGGGGATTTTTCACCTTATGCATCAGAGCAATTTTCACCTCCCATTCATTCGCTAATAACTTTATCACTACTTATCACTATTTATTAATCTATATCTTGTTTTTTCCACCACTAATTAGGCTTTCTTTGGGTGGTACATTTTGCTAAGAATTATTTTTTTATAAATGCATTTTAACAGGAATATGAAGAAAAAATTTAAAGAAAATCATTTATTTCTCAGTTTTCGGCCATTATAGCTTTAAAATAATACATGCTACCATAATTAAAACCTATGTATTTTATTTGCCCGTTTGTCTCGGTTATTATACCATTTACATTTTGTCCCTATCACAATGTATGGCGCCAATATTTTATTTGGAAATAAAGGTGCATTTTTTCAGTTTTGCATTTATCATTTACAAGCTTATAATTTAACCTCCCTGGCGGTAAGCCCGAACTGAGTTCGGGCTATGCCGCCGGGAGGCACCGCTCAGGCCCCGCTGGGCCGATTTGCATAATTTTTTTTTTTGTTACACGCAGCTAGCACTTTGCTAGCTGCGTGTAACCTCCGATCGCCGCCGCTACCCGCCGATCCACCGCTATACGCGTCGCCGCAGCCGCCCCCCCCCCAGACCCCGTGCGCTGCCTGGCCAATCAGTGCCAGGCAGCGCCGTGGGGTGGATCGGATTCCCCTTTGACGTCACGACGTCGATGACGTCGGTGACGTCATCCCGCCCCGTCGCCATGGCGACGGGGGAAGCCCTCCAAGAGATCCCGTTCTTTGAACGGGATCTCTTGATCTCTGATCGCCGAAGGCGATCGGAGGGGCTGGGGGGATGCCGCTCGGCAGCGGCTATCATGTAGCGAGACATTGTCTCGCTACATGAAAAAGAATTTTTTTTTTTTTTAAAAAACGTATTTGCTGCCCCCTGGCGGATTTTAATAAATCGCCAGGGAGGTTAAAAATTGTTCGTAGTATACCCCCTTCACATGCTTATTTAAAAAGTTCAGACCCTTAGATAACTATTTATGTTTTGCTTTTTTTGTTTTTTTAATTGTAATTATTGTTTTTCATTAAAAATTTTATTTGGGTAATTTTTTGGTGTTGGGAAATAAACAGTTAATTTTTAATGTTATAATATGTGTAAAATGGTATGTAAAATGTTTGCAGATGTAGTTTTACTATTTGGCCACAAGATGGCCATCTTGATTGTTTTTTCTCCTTGTGCTTCTCGCTAACCGTAAGCACAAGGAGGACGGAGAAACTTTTTTTTTGCAGAAAGACTGAAGCCTCTAGTAAGAGAGCATCGTTTTTTCTGCTGGGGACACGGATCGGTGATCGGGAACGATGTTCCCGTTCACTGATCCCAGGGCCACTTGGGGACAGCACGGGGCGCGCCCACGATCGCGTGCTGGAGCGCGCCAAAGCACGGCACCGCAGCAGAGCAGCCGCCTGGACGTGAGGATCACGTCCGGGCGGCTGAAATGGTTAAAGGATACCCGAAGTGACATGTGACATGATGAGATAGATATGTGTATGTACAGTGCCTAGCACACAAATAACTATGTTGTGTTCCTTTTTTTCTTTCTCTGTCTGAGATAGTTAAATATCTGGTATGTAAGTGGCTGACTCAGTCCTGACTCAGATAGGAAGTGACTACAGTGTGACCCTCACTGATAAGAAATTCCAACTATAAAACACTTTCCTAGCAGAAAATGGCTTGTGAGAGCAAGAAAGAGATAAAAGGGGGAATTTCTTAACACTGTAGTCACTTCCTGTCTGAGTCAGGACTGAGTCAGCCACTTACATACCTGATATTTAACTCTTTCAGGCAGAGAAAGAAAAAAAGGAACACAGCATAGTTATTTGTGTGCTAGGCACTGTACATACACATGTCTATCTCATCATGTCACATGTCACTTCGGGTATCCTTTCACCCTATAGATTGTAAGGCCAATTGGTCACCAGGACTCTCTTCCCCTTTTGTCTCACAATGCTGTGTAATAAGCTACATAAACTGTAATCCACCATTGTCTTGTTCACTGTTGTATTGTTTATATTGCATTGTTATGTCTTTTATTCTGTTGTACAGCACAGGGTTCCATTTATTTTGGGTAAGCTGGGCGAAAAAAGGATGTTATAGGAAAATGGAAACCTGGGCAATAATGATTGTGGGACTACTTACATTTTGGATGTGTACTGACAGTAAAGTTGTTGTGACCCCAAGAATCCTTGACTTAGGTGCCCATATGGATCCTTGGGCTTTGGGCAATTGCTTAGTTTACCCCGTTGGGAGCGCCATCCCTAACCAGAAGTGAGAGAAAGTCCCTGAAATGGGAACATGGAACAGTAAAAGTTCAAAAGAGATTCTATCCTATTCCACAATATTTTTTTGTAAAGTTAGTTGGGCTTCTAAACATATTTTATTATTTGTTGCTATACAGGTCTAGTGGAGCTTTTAGCAAGGACCATGTTTAAACTTTAAGAAACAGGTCATCTATAGAGCTCTCAGGTATGCTACTATTTGCAACTAACAGTCAGCATTGACCAGCAATAACGTAAAATGTGTACACGTGCTATAATAAACTCAGAGGCCGCAGTTGAGAATCGAGCATGTGCACAGGTGTGTCCTGAGCTTGATTTAGGATCTGGAATGCAGAATCTTTAAATGGCAGCGACCCCTGAGTGCATTGTTCCCCTTCTCACCACTCCTCCTCTTGTCATTCCTCCTCTTCTCCCCATAGCAGCAAACACATTGCTCTCCTACAGTGTTTAGCCTCCGAAAGAATTGAGTCTCAACCCCCTGCCCACATTTTTGTATGCACTTTTAGTTGTAACTAACTACAAAGAACTGTTAATAGCGTTAGTATATGTAATATCATACGCTATTCAAATTCCTTCCAAAAAGGCTAAATGCATCACATAATGATACACATGAAAATGGCCATTCCAGGTTATCAGAATCATCTGTGTATCTTAGAAGTTGGTCACCATGCACAGCTTCTTTCTGCTAGTAATACTTTAATTTAGAACCACAACAAAATTTGAGCATTTCTAATGACTGCAGCTCTGATGTAACACAAGCACAACTTTTGCATGATATGTATGATATGCTATTTTCTCTTTTAGGGCCCAGGAGAACCCCAAGATGTGTTCCTGAAGGTTGCTGGAGGGCCTAGCCCACAGATTAAAAAGTTCTTTGTGGCCCTTTATACGTAAGTGACCTAATTCTGTGGATAACATTCTTTGTGTTAAAGCCCATCTAGAGGCCAACTTTAAAAGAATATCTGTGGGAGGGCAGCATTATACTTACACTGCAGAAAGTCTTCATCTGGTCCTCAGTATTCCACTTCATTCTTTATGAAGGAACTCGCTGTCCTAAAAACAAATCACAAAGATGCCTGTTGGTGACTTGGACAACCATCTTCCAATAATATTTGAACTATACATTTGGAACAGACTGATCCTTACACTGCATTTCTCAGATCTCTGCTTTGCTCTGTGCTGCTGATTTCGATGCTTTTCATGCCACCCAAGTGGCCTTTTTCATTTTCACTCTAATGCAAGTTGATATTTAGAATTTCTCTTAGGTCACGCTGTTCCTCTGCTAATGACAGACTGGAAGACACAAAATAACCAAAATGATAACATTAATATACAGAAGTAGAAAGGCCAGCCATTATATAAACAGTTTGCTAGCCATGAAATGTTACAGACGTGAAAAGACAAATTCAGCTCTAGGCACACTGCTAAGTTACAGAATGTGTGAATATCTTAAAGAGAACCCGAGGTGGGTTCTATAAACGCTAATTGCACACAGAGGCTGGGTCTGCATATACTGCCCAGCCTCTATTGCTATACCAATCCCCCCACAGGCCCCCCTGTGCTCTGCTTGACCCCTATAAATCATATGCCGAGCTGTCGACACGCAGCGTATCGCAGCCGGCAGTTTATCTCTGCATCTGTCAGTCTCGGCACTCCCCCGCCTCCTCCATAGCGCCGGTCCCCGCCCGCGTCCCTTCCCTCCAATTAGCGGGGAGGGAAGGGACGCGGGTGTGGACCAGCGCTATGAAGGAGGTGGGGGAGCGCCGAAACTGACAGATGCAGAGATAAACAGCTGGCTGCGACACACTGCGTGTCGACAGCTCGGCATATGATTTATAGGGGTCAAGCAGAGCGCAGGGGGGCCTATGGGGGGATCGGTATAGCAACAGAGGCTGGGCAGTATATGCAGACCCAGCCTCTGTGTGCAATTAGCTTTCTTAGAACCCACCTCGGGTTCTCTTGAAAGAGGAACTTCATCCCAATCAGTATCTGATAACCCCCTTTTGCATGAGAAATATTTACCTTTTCTCGAATAGAGTATCAGGGACTTCTGTATGACTGGTATTGTGGTGAACCTCTCCCACACTGTGATGTCAGGGTCATGGCCCTGACAGTTTGCTGTCTGTGAACCTCATTGCATTGTGGGAAATGACCACTGTTTCCAACTGCCAAACAAGCAGCATCTCCCTCTCTCATTAAACAAACATTTCACAGAGATCACCTGGCAGGACTAAAGATGTGGCCACCTGTGATACATTTTAGAATGTAAACTAACTAAAATAATGTATAAATTAATATTGTACAAACAAAAGCTATTTTATTCCATACATTATTTTCACTACAGTCCGTCTTTAAAGAAATCTGTAATACTGTCCAACCAGTCCTGTGATCCAGATGGATATAGACAGGGTAACATGAGAGCAGAGCCAGCAACCTAATCTTGCTAATTCTCTATTCTGACAAATGTGGACTGCTCTGGGCATGCTGAATGGACTGCGCAGATCAGCATTCCACTAATGAGTCATCACTGTGCTGTAGATCTCAGTGTGAGATCAGCAGCATGGTGTCACTCCTCTGTTTCTTAATTTAAAACTGCTGTGCAGAGAATCAGAGGCCTCAAGTCAGAGGGAGTGGGGCCATTGCTCAAGCAAAAGTACAAGCTTGGTTTCTGACAGTGGCAGCATGATGCACCATATTAAAGGGAACCTTAACTGAGAGGGATATGGATGTTTCCTGTTAAACAATACCAGTTGCCTGGCAGTCCAGCTGATCTCTGTGACTGCAATAGTGGCTGAATCACACCCTGAAACAAGCATGCAGCTAATCCAGTCTGACTTCAGTCAGAGCACCTGATCTGCATGCTTGTTCAGGGGCTGTGGCTAAAAGTATTAGAGACACAGGATCAGCAGGAGAGTCAGGCAACTGGTATTATTTTAAAAGGAAAAATCCATATCCTTCTCAGTTTAGGTTCCCTTTAACATAGTTTGGTTGAAAAAATACATACATCCATCAAGTTCAACCAGAAGGAAAAAATATATATATCCTGTACCCCCACACATCCCAGTTGATCCAGGTGGTTGGGGTAGTCTGAAAGCACAAAGTGCCTTTTCAGTATATATGCTCTTGGTTTAAAGGGATACTGTAGGGGGGTCGGGGGAAAATGAGTTGAAGTTACCCGGGGCTTCTAATGGTCCCCCGCAGACATCCTGTGCCCACGCAGCCACTCACCGATGCTCTGGCCCCGCCTCCAGTTCACTTCTGGAATTTCTGACTTTAAAGTCAGAAAACCACTGCGCCTGCATTGCCGTGTCCTCACTCCCGCTGATGGCACCAGGAGCATACTGCGCAGACCAAACACCATACTGGACTTGTGCAATACACTCCTGGTGACATCAGAGGGAGCGAGGATGCAGCTGCGCAGGCGCAGTGGTTTTCAGACTTTAAAGTCTGAAATTCCAGAAGTGAACCGGAGGCGGGGCCGGAGCATCGGTGAGTGGCTGCGTGGGCACAGGATGTCTGCGGGGGACCATTAGAAGCCCCGGGTAAGTTCAACTCATTTTCCCCCGACCCCCCCTACAGTATCCCTTTAAGCTCTTTAATATAGTGACAAGTGTACTTTAAAGGGGATCTAGCTGGCTTTTTATTATATTTGTTTTATTTACAGTAGGCTAATCTTTTACATTCTCCAATTTCATTTTTGAAGCTTCATCAAGTTGTGTGTTTAGTAATGTTTTATGAACATAAGAAAGTGTCCATTTCAAAGGCAGTCCATGACTTATAGTGGACCCTGTTGCTCTTTATGGAGCTACATATACTACAGACCAGCAGGTGTAGCTCCAAGTAAATATACAAGTCTCATTTGGGATATTTTATTATTTACCTGATTAAAACATTTCCCAAAGGTAATTCTACATTTGAAGCTGAATTCTAGGAATATGGAAACTCAGCTTGTACACTTACTGACATCCCATTCCCATAGATATGTTTTAAGTCTATTTTACAAGGGCAGCTGCAGGCAATGTTTATGTCTCTTTTACAAAGGAGGGCTGCAGGCTATGTTTTAGGTCTTTTTTTTACAAGGCCAGCTACAGGCAATGCTTTAGGTCTTTTACAAGGGTAGCTACAGGCAGGGGTCGGACAAGGTTCTCTAGCACTAGAAGCAGAGGTTCCAAAGTATGCCCCCCCCCAAAAAAGCAAGAACTGTACCCACACAGTATAGGTAGCAACTTCCACCCCAGTACAATAACCAGATATGCCACCATAAAGTATTAGGCACCCCCTCCCCATTATAATAACCAGAATGTGCTCCCCTCCCCAATGTATTAGTCAGGTGATCTCCCTTACCCCCCTCCCTTCCCAGTAGTAACCAGATGTACCTCCATCCCTCCCCCCACACTATAGTAAACAGATGTGCCACTATTCCTAGTATATTACCCAGGTGTTCTCCCTTATCCCCCTCCCTTCCCAGTAGTAGCCAGATTTACCTCCGTCTCTCTACCTCACAGTATAGTAAACAGATGTGCCGTCCTCCCCAGTAAATTAGCCAGGTGTTCTCCCTTATCCCCCTCGATTCACAGTAGTAGCCAGATTTACCTACATCCCTTTACCCCGCTGTATAGTAACCAGATGTGCCTCCCTCCCCAGTATATTAGCCAGGTGTTCTCCCTTATCCCCTTCCCAGTAGTAAAGAGATGTACCTCCATCCCTCCCTCCCACAGTATAGTAAACAGTTGTGCTTTCCATGAGAAAATGTATGCGTGCTCAAACACCAAGTTTAACCCTAGCAAGTCTGGCTTTGCAAATCTGGCCTAATTGGCTATTCATGAGACAATGCTCATGCAAATATGCATTTGCTTTCGCATGCCAAACTATGCAGGGTCAAAAAAACAATTCCGCAAAGCGGTCGCCCTGCGGGAATTAGTTCATGCTACATTAGCACTATCCAGGAGCGCCACGGGGAGGCTTCCCAATGCCCCCATACAACCAGGCGCTCTCACTGCCTGGGAACCACAGCGACACCCTGGAGGGGTAGGCTGGGTGGAGCAAAAGACCCCCCCCCCAGAGTGGCCAGCGCCGGGGAGAGCCGTCCGCACCCACCTCCCAATATTAAAAACAGGCACTTACCTTAACGTCCATTGCGTTCTGCTACATGCGCATTAACTTGGGGGCACCACATGAGAAAGGAGTGAAGCATGGGTCACCCCAAGCTTTGGAGCTCAGGGATGGCTCACATACAACACTCCAGTGGGGGGGGGGGAGGACAGGCACAGACAACTCACTCCAGGGCTCACACCACCAGAGCAAGCCATCAGCCACCTGCCTCCAAAGGATACAACTACAAAAAATGCTTTCCATGAGAAAATGTATGCGTGCTCAAACACCAAGTTTAACCCTAGCAAGTCTGGCTTTGCAAATCTGGCCTAATTGGCTATTCATGAGGCAATGCTCATGCAAATATGCATTTGCTTTCGCATGCCAAACTATGCAGGGTCAAAAAACCAATACCGCAAAGCGGTCGCCCTGCGGGAATTAGTTCATGCTACATTAACACTATCCAGGAGCGCCACGGGCATGAACTAATGTAGCATGAACTAATTCCCGCAGGGCGACCGCTTTGCGGTATTGGTTTTTTGACCCTGCATAGTTTGGCATGCGAAAGCAAATGCATATTTGCATGAGCATTGCCTCATGAATAGCCAATTAGGCCAGATTTGCAAAGCCAGACTTGCTAGGATTAAACTTAGTGTTTGAGCACGCAGAAATTTTCTCATGGAAAGCATAGTAAACAGTTGTGCCCCCCTCCTCCCAGTTTAGAAGCCCAACCCTCCCCTGTATAGAAGCCAGGTGTGTGCTTCCTTCCAAGGATAAGAAGCCAGATATGCCCCCTCCCTAGTAACCAGATGCACCCTTGCCCCCCACCCCTTCCAGTATATGAGCCAGATGTGCCCGCTCTCTCCCCAGAATAAGAAGCCAGATATGCCTCTTCTCTCCCCCCTCACCAGGATAAGGAGCCAGATGAGCCCACACTACCCCCCCCCCCCCCCCCCCTCGATAAAGCAGGGCTGTGGAGTCGGTACAAAAATCTTCTGACTCCAACTCCGACTCCAACTCCTCAGTTTATGAAACCACGACTCCAACTCCGACTCCGGGTAACCAAAATGGCCCCGACTCAGACTCCTCGACTCCGACTCCTTAGTCTAAAATTTAACAGGGCTGTGGATTTTGTACAAAAATCACCCGACTCCCGACTCCTCAGTTTATGAAACCACGACTCCGACTCCAGGTGCCCAAAATTGCCCCGACTCCTCGACTCCGACTCCAACTCTGACTCCACAGCCCTGCGATAAAGTAGCAAATTACACCCCTCTCCCCCCTCCTACTCAGCATAAGGTGGCCAAATGACCAGATGAGCCCCCTGTCCCATTCCATAGAATAAGGTAGCCAGCCCCCTCATTCCCCCCATCCCAGGATAAGGTAGTCAGCCCCCCTCTCCCCTAGCCAGAATAATGTAGCTGGATAAGCTCCCTCTCTCCTTCCCCTCCCCAGGACAAGGTAGCCAGCCCCCTCTCTCCCCAGAATGAGGTAGTCAAACAGCACCCTCCGCCCAGGATAACGAGACCACCTCCCCTTTCCTTTCAAGATAAGGTAGCCATATGAGCCAGCCTCCCCTTCCACAGCAAAAAGTAGCCAGTTGTGCCTCTTCCCTCCCTTTCCCCAGCTTTATGTAGGCAGTGCAAAGGTAGCACTCATTCACCTCTTCCTGCTTCCAGGCATTTCAGGTCCCGTCTGCTCTCTCTGTAGTGTGGCTTCTCTGTATTTCTGCTTCACAGATTGGGCACTAGAGCCCATGCAGTGCAGTGACACTACAAAGGAGACAGTTGGACCTGTAGCGTCTGGAACCAGGATGAGTTGAGTGAGCGCTGCCTGTCCACTGCGCTGCAGGAGGGGAGGGGGCGCACAGAGGGGAGAGGGAACACGCTGCCAGGTTGCCACACATCACTGGCACACAGCGATGCAGGAGGGGAGCTCTGAGGAGAGAGAGGGAAGGATAGATGTCAGGCGTCAAACGCCCTGTCAATCATGCGCTCAGAGGCTGTAGCCTGTCCAGCCTCTGCCCGGCTCTGGCTGCAGGCAATGTTTTAGATCTGTTTTACCAGGCCAGCTGCAGGAAATGTTTTAGATCTATTTTACAAGGCCAGCTGCAGGAAATGTTTTAGGTCTATTTTACAAGGCCAGCTGCAGGCAATGCTTTAGGTCTATTTTACAAGGGCGGAAGCTGGCAAGGGTGGCTGGGTGCTCGCATATACTGTATTCAGCACAAGCAGTGAAGAGGCTTCAACCCCATGGTGGCATGGCTGAGCATGATCGTAACTGCACATGTGACACGCAATGTTTCTTTGCTGTCTAATAGCCGCACCTTATGTCATGCGCTGACACAGGTGTGATTCCGAATGCTGCCAATCTGCTGCATTACATTTCAGCTATTTTGTGCTTGTTTTCCACATAAAAAAGTTCATGATACTGACAGCTTTACCATTGATTTTAGCACTGGTTCTGTCACAGTTGAAATGAAGAGATTACTCAGTGGCTGGATAGTGTATAGTACAGTACTAGGTAAGGCAGTTTTCCCCTGCGAGTCCCGGGTCTCTGTCGGCTTTTGCGTTCATGTTCAAATGTTTTTCCATGAACGTTTCCGCGTTTGCAGCAGCATGTACTGTATGCGAACTAGCGTGCCGTGTAAGAAAAAGCAGAAACCTGTGCGATTTGAAAACACGCAGAAAAAGATGAACGCAAAACGCGAATGGTCACAGCGCACGTTTCAACAGCCTGTAAAATCTTGCACATTTTGCCATCCGCGGCAAAATGCACACAAATGCGTGTGTATTCCCTAAACTAACTTCACTTACCTGGGGCTTCTACCAGCCCCCTGCAGCCGCCCAGTGCCCGCGACATCCTGGAACGATCCTTTCGGTCCCCCGCCGTGGCTTAGTTTTGATTCTCTACAGCAGAGGAATGTGTGCATCAAACACCAAGTAAAACCTGATAAATCTGGCTTTGCAAATTTGGCCTAATTGGCTAATCACGAGACATTGCTCATGCAAATATGCATTTGCTTTCGCATGCCAAAATATGCAGGGTCTAAAACTAATACCGCAAAGTGGTTGCCCTGTGGGGATTAGTTCATGCTACATTAGCACTATCCAGGAGCGCCACGGGGAGGCTCCCCAATGCCCCCATACAACCGGGGAGCTGCAGGGCTCCAAGCCCTCTCACTGCTCGGAAACCACACAGCGGCACCCCAGAGGGGGAGGCGGGAGGTGCTGGCGACCCCCCCAAGTGTGGCCAGCTCCGGGAATAGTGATGGCCAGAACGGTTCGCACGCAAACTTATTTGCGCAAACATCGCTGGTTCGCGTTCGTGATCGAACGTGAACTTAATGCGAGTTCAACCCGCCCCCTATACTACATCATTGGGCTAAACTTTGACCCTCTACATCACTGTCAGCAGACACATGGCAGCCAATCAGGCTGCACTCCCTCCTGGAGCGCCCCCCCCCCTTTATAAAATGCAGCATTGTCGGCCATTTTCTCACTCTGTGTGCTGCTGCTATTAGTGAGAGAAGAGAGAGAGGTTGCTGCAGAGATAGGGAAAACTTAGTTAGGCTCTTTGCTGATATTTATTGCTAAAAAGCACCCCAAAACAGCTCTTTTGAGAGCTAATGTTCTTGTGATGTGTTTTTTTGTGTGTGGCCCACTGACACTTGCATATACAGCCATGTCTGTCGCAGCTGGCCCTTGCTAATTGCTAGACTGTGCCAGACCCAGCACATTCAGTGCTTACCTTTTCATTGCACCTGTGTGTGTGACAGCTGCACATTGTATTGTAATACCAGTCCGTGCATACCTTTCACTGCACCTGTGTGACAGCACACAGTTTTATATACCAGTCACTGCATACCTGTTAACTGCACCTGTGTGTGTGCGACAGCTGCACATTGTATTGTAATACCAGTCACTGCATACCTTTTCACTGCACCTGTGTGACAGCACGCAGTTTTATATACCAGTCCGTGCATACCTGTTAACTGCACCTGTGTGTGTGATAGCTGCACATTGTATTGTAATACCAGTCACTGCATACCTTTCACTGCATCTGTATGACAGCACGCAGTTTTATATACCAGTCTGGGCATACCTGTTCACTGCACCTGTGTGTGTGTGACAGCTGCACATTGTATTGTAATACCAGTCACTGCATATCTTTCTCTGCACCTGTGTGACAGCAAGCAATTTTATATACCAGTCCATGCATACCTGTTAACTGCACCTGTGTGTGTGTGACAGCTGCACATTGGATTGTAATACCAGTCACTGCATACCTTTTCACTGCACCTGTGTGCCTGCATATTGTTATACCATACCAGCAGTCACTGCATACCTTTCACTGCACCTGTGTGACTGCACATTGTTATACCATACCAGCAGTCACTGCATACCTTTCACCGCACCTGTGACTGCACATTGTTATACCATACCAGCAGTCACTGCATACCTTTTCACTGCACCTGTGTGACTGCACAATGTTATACCAGCAGTCACTGCATACCTTTCACTGCACCTGTGTGACTGCACATTGTTATACCAGCAGTTAGTGTATACCTTTCACTGCACCTGTGTGACTGCACATTGTATTAGTCAAGTCAGTGCATACCTTTCACTTCATCCCCCCCAATATGGACAAAACAGGCAAAGGCAGAGCCATAGGCAGGCCACCCGGCAGGTCTGTTAGAGGTCGTGCTGTCGTGATTTCGTTCGGCCCTGGACCAAAGTACAGTGTTCAGAAGTCACGTGCCATCAACCCCCAAGATTGCCAGGACGTAGTTGACTATTTAACACAGAACACCTCATCTTCCTCAGCTTCCACACGGAACCGTGACATATCTTCCTCCTCCTGCTCTGATTCTGGCACCCCACTTAACACTCAGTCGGCAGCCACCAAAGTGCCATCATCCCAGGGCTCAGCGATGTGGAAATTTCTGCCTCAGATGAGAGCAATGCCATCTGTACTCTCTGCCACCAAAAATTGAGCCGTGGAAAGACCAAGACCCGCGTAGGGACAACTTCCTTACGAAGGCACATGATGACAAAGCACAAACTGCAATGGGATGACCACATGAGGAAAAGCAGCACACAAAAGCAAAGCCACACACTGCAGTGGAAGATACTAGGCCGCAATTATTTCTCAAAAAAGGTGATACCCAAACTGTACCGTGATGTTGAAAGGCAAGTGGTGTCATCTCTTGCACACAGCGTTGGGTCAAGGGTCCATCTGACCACAGATGCCTGGGCTGCATACCTTTTCACTGCACCTGTGTGACTGCACATTGTTATACCAGCAGTTACTGCATACCTTTCATCCTGGAACGATCCTTCAGTCCACCAACGTGGCTTAGTTTCGATTCTGGCAACAGAGCCGAAATTGCTGACAGTTCAGGCTCAGATCAAGAAGACAGCAGTGGTCATGTGACCGCGGCCTATTAAAGCAAACCTTTGAGTTTAAAAAAGGCAAATGTTAGCTACTTATCTCAATAGATACTGATCCTCAATAGAGCCCTCTTCTTCTTCACGACTATGCTCCTGTATCCACTTGTGCAAGGAGGTAAAAGCAGGGCTAGAGTAGCTGCATGCTACTGTGCAGGCACGGGCATCTGCGCCTGCACAGTGCTGTCATGCTCATACACAGACAGGAACTCTGCCATGCGAACCTCTTCAACAAGCCCTTATCAAACAGGTTTGTGGGGGTCCCAGCACTGGAACAGGGAGCTCAAGGAGGACAGGGGAAGCCTCTGGATTATCCAGAGGATTCCTTCTACTAAAAGGTGAGTATCTATCTTTTCCTCTTTTTAGTCATAGGTATCCTTTAAGTTTCTAGAAATTGTATTCATCTCAACATTTCTTTTAAATCAGTATCATAAAATAGCTGTGCAGGGTAATTTAAGTGGAAAGCAATGCAGAAAGGCCAAATGCATATACTAACTTTTGAATTCATTTATATCTAAATTAAAGTGTTCTCATCTATGTGCTTCAATAGCCTGCAGCCATTGCCCCAGCGCGCACATTGACCATGGCCCGGGCAGAACTGCCACCTACAGGTACACCTGTCCAGTGCATCTTTCTGTAACATAACTTTCTCCAAGTCGTACATTCATTTGCTGACATCTCAAGGCCTTTCTCTGTATTTCCCCCCCAAGCAGAACATATTCATTTTTTATTGTCTGTATCCAATTTCCAGTAAATAAGAATACCCTGGGTGACGTCTAACAAAAGTAATGTGCTCTCTCTCTCTCCTCTTGCTGAATTGCATTTTATAGCATCACAAATTCAGCTTGAACCACGTTTATAAAACAGCCAATAAAAATGTCTGTGGAAAGTATCTTGTTTTACAGCAGCATCAGTATACATTACACAGATAAGCAGACTGTTACATGGTTAATTGTTTAATTCTGTTACAGTTGGGAAGTTATGTGCTTGCTGGTTAAGCTATAAATGTCTGTCGTAATGGTAAATCGACATGAACTTCATGATGCTTTTACAGAGGTCGTCCCTGCAACCTGCGTAGTAAAGATTAAAGGAGAACTCCAGGATGTGCCAAATAAAACTGCCCCCTCCTATTCAGTAATTCATTCCTAAATACTGTTCACTCTGTGGTCTGAGACCCATAGAAAATGTGAATCCAAATCACTAAGCACTTTTGGTAGTGATTTGTTTGGCGTTTTTCAGAGCGATTTCCAGGGTTTTTCAATTGATTTTGAATTTAATGCAAGTGATTTGTGCAGAAAATGTGCTTTGCGATAGCCATTTCAATTGGTATTTCCATAGGTTTGGTAGTAAATTCGCTGCAAAATGGTAGTACAGCGATTGAAAGGTGATTTTGCAGAGATCCTACACTTTGTATTGAAGTGCAATCGCTCAAAAACTGCCGCAGGCACTACTGAGAGAGAGTGAGATCACCTCGATTGACTTTTATTAACCAAGAGTTTTTGAAATCCCCAGTCATTTCAAAATGCTGCTGAAAGCGCTCTAGTGGGCACTAGTCCTGACTCCTGACTTATAATCTGCTGTGCAAAACAACAATAGAAGGTAATGCTTACTCACCAAGCAGCACCTGCTATATAACTGGTCTGCAGAGTTAAGCCAGTCAGCAAATTTAAAGACACAGTAATGTGTCCAGACCTGCAGTACTAAATCCAGCTGAACTGAATTACACTATCTCCCATATACTACAAGGAGACCTTCAGGGCCCTTTCACACTGGGGTGGTGCGGTAATTTTATGGCACCCCACCACAGGGCAATTAAAGACTATGGAGACTTTCATACTGGCATGGCGCAATGCGATGGAAGTGACATTTTTGCTGCATCCTCGACGCTCAGACAGATCTACGTTACCAAGCGGTTATGTGCCGATGTGCAGCGGACCGGAAGTCCGCCCGCCGCAGGTGGTAGGCGTCACACATGCGCGGAAGTGTATTTGTTGCAATTCATTTTCGCGTACCTGGAAATATACAGTGTGAAATCGGCCTCAGTTTCTCAAAGCAATGTGGAAGCAGGAGAGGAGTGTGGTTCTCACCTACCACTAACAATCAACCTGTGAGTTGCATTACCTGTGAGTTACTACAAGCTTTAAACAGAGGTTAGTTTGAATCATATTTAAAGGAATCCCAAGGTGAGCAAAGCTTAGTAAGCTTTACTTACCTGGGACTTCTTCCAGCCCCGCCCTTGGCCAGGAGAATTCTGCGCATGCACAGTGCTACTGCCAGAACGCTCCCGCCTCCCGTCCACAGGTGGAAGCTGACAGTGGGACCCTGGAGGAAGACGGAATTGCAGGGAGGGACCAGAGAGGCTTCTAGGGGCTGGAAGAAGCCCCAAGTAGCTAAAGCTTACTATGCTTTGCTCACTTCGGGATTCCTTTATGCAGTATTTTTTCCCCTCCTGTTGTATAAATAGTACATATCTAATCCTAGGAACAGCAAAGCCATTATGTATTTTCTGGCATATAATACTACTTTTTAACCTAAGAAAATCTTCTCGAAAGTCGAGAAAGTGCTGAAAGTTCCGAGCCGGACTGGTTGCCGCATATGGTGGGCGAGCTCAAAAACATCCACAGCCCCATCCCACTGTATGCGGTGAACGTATAAAAGCAGCAAGGGTGGAAAATCCACTCACCAGAATTCGTGGAAATAAGTGACAACGCGGTCCTGAGGACGAGGTAGGAGGCACCTCACTGGGAAGGTGTAAGTGAAGGGCGGAGCAAGCTGCAGGGGTCCGGGTCGCCCGGGGTATGGAAAAAATAGACAGAGCAGCGATATGCCCTGAAAAACAAGCCTCTTTCACCCGTCTGGCCCACCCTTGTATCCTATTACCATACCTCCTTCTCTGCATCTCAGATCTCGTTCCTGAGAACTGCAGTGAAGCTGCACAGGCACGCATGTACAAAATCTGAGAGGCAGAAAAGGAGGTAATTGTATATAAGGGTAGGCACGAGTGAAGGAGGCATGTTTGCTCTACTACTCTGACCAATCCAAGCAGGCTTTGTATACATTTGAGCCACGTAGAGATAAGGTGGGATTGACTCATGAAACACCTATGTCTCAAATGCGTGCTCAGGATGACATAACGCTGCAGCATGTCTTTGTCACAAAAGAAATCGGAAACATCCGGCACTGCATTGAAAAAGTTACACATTTATTCCAGACTTGTGCTCAAAAAATTGGGATGCAAACAGCAAAACAGTTCAACATTGAGAACAATACAGTCCTACCATAGGTGCGTTGGTGGCAGTGGGTGCTGGGTGTGATACCGGCAGCCTGACGACCGTTTCGCATGGCGGTGCTTCTTCTAAGGCTCAACCACGCCGGCACTCAGCATCAGCCAGGTTTTTATTTCCTGGATGTAATCGGCCTTGGGCGGGCTTAGGTCCGCCTCTCACGTCATCGCCTACTGGTGCTCGGCTGGGCCTGTAACTTGCGCGACCAATACTGGAAGCGCGAGTAGGAGGTCGCATAGAAGTAACGCATTCCGCATCATCTGTATCCAGGCAGAATAACTGCCCTCCGAGATCACGCTTCTATAAGCAAGCCGATTATGATGCATAGTGCATCTAGAGACACGCGGATTGGCTGGGGAATACACCAGCCTTTGTTTACATTATGTGTCACGCCGACGTCAGTCGGCTTGGACCAGTAGGCAAACAAGCGTGATCTCGGAGGGCAGTTATTCTGCCCGGATACCGATGATGCGGATTGCGTCACTTCTATGCGACCTCCTACTCGCGCTTCCAGTATTGGTCGCGCGAGTTACAGGCCCAGCCGAGCACCAGTAGGCGATAACGTGAGAGGCAGACCTAAGCCCGCCCACCGCCGATTACATCCAGGAAATAAAAACCTGGCTGATGCTGAGTGCCGGCGAGGTTGAGCCTTAGAAGAAGCACCGCCGTGCGAAACGGCCGTCAGGCTGCCCGTATCACACCCAGCACCCACTGCCACCAACGCACCTATGGTAGGACTGTATTGTTCTCAATGTTGAACTGTTTTGCTGTTTGCATCTCAATTTTTTGAGCACAAGTCTGGAATAAATGTGTAACTTTTTCAATGCAGTGCCGGATGTTTCCGATTTCTTTTGTGACAAAGGCTTTGTATACAACAGCAGCCAATCACCGATAAGGTACATAACTTGCCGTGATTTTCTGGTTGTTGTGGGTACCGCATACAGTACAGCACCAGTATCTGTACCTGTTTGTACAGTATAGCTATAGCACCAGTACATACAGTATGGTATACAAATGTCCAACAGTCAAGAGGGGTAGTCTTAAAATGTATATTTTAACTGGAAATTTTGGGGGTTGTCTTATACGCCAGAAAATACAGTAATTAAAGATAACACTCATATCTCCAAACTCGTTCAAATAGGTGACTCCGCCATCTGGCTAGAGAGAATGTTTAAAACTTCCATAGCTTTGAGCACTAACAACTTTAAAAAAATATCCAATCTAAGGATGGCTTGTGTAGTTCTCCCTTAAAGTGAACCTCCGGACTAAAAATTGACTCAGCAGCACTGAAAAGGCCTGGTGTTTCTTTAACAGTTTCGCAGCATCAGAACTTTGTTTCTCTTATACAAGCCTCATTTTTAGCTGCACAGAAGAAAACTGCCCGGGCTTTTTTCCCCTGATGCTGTGCAAAGCATGATGGGATTTCTGATGTTGTTCTCGTTCTGCTGTTTTGGTGCAATTTTTTTTTTTTTACATTTTGAATTTGACATTTGAAGCCTAGCGTGTGCAGCTGGGAGTGGTTATCAGGACACAGGACAGTTGGAACTGTGTCTTATGCTCCCTGTCACCTCCTTTCAACCAAAAAGATGGCTGCCCCCATGACAAAGATGGCAGCCCCATGAATCACAAACATTTGCCTGTTCTTTTAAAACAGGGTGGGTAAAAAATTATATTACCTATCTATTCTAATTAACATAACTAATGTAACTTGATGACAGTATGTTTGTTTAGGCTGAAGTTCCCCTTTAACTGTACTTCAAAATTGTTATTTACGTAGAGCTTTGCAAGTATCCCAAAATCAATATTGCAAATATATTACATTCTGCAAGAGGATATCAGAAATACAGATACGCCCGATTGGTTACATACAGCCCCAACACTGATTGCCTCTGTAATGTTTGTATGCACCCACAGCGCTGTACTCTGGGAATGCTATAATAATAGTACATTAAAGGACCACTATCAAAAAATATTGTAAAATTTTAAATACCTGCATACACATACAGATCAGCATATTTGTCCCAGAGTGAAATGGGCTGTTACTGTATATACTCGAGTATAAGCCGACCCTCGAACTTTTATCTTAAAAACAGGGAAAATGAGTGTAGGCCAAGGGTAGAAAACTGTCCCATCCCCACTACCCCTATTCCATTTGATCCACAGGTACTGACAAATGCCTTCCACTCTCTAATTTTAGCCCTAGATTATGGCCCTCTGGCATATGCAGAGCATGTCTACTTCCTCCGAGTGCCGTCTCTTTGTATGTGGCCAGAATTATGTTGGAGCAATTTCAATTAAGCGCAGTGTTTTTCCATTTCCCCCATCCCAGAACGGAGCAGCTTTTATGCTGGTTGTGTCCCTCTCTTCCTCCTCTCCTCCTGTGCACTTAACGTGTATTCCTTGTCTGCCCCCTGCCCCCAGATCGGTGCAGCTTTTATGCTGCAGTTCTTTCCCTGCCCCCGGCATATGCGCTTAAAGTGTATGGCCTTTCTCCCCGCCACCAGATCAGTGCAGCTTTTATGCTGCAGTTGTGTCCCCCTCCTCCCTGGAATAGGCAGAGTGTGCACAGCGGAGCTTTCACGTAACTGGTTAACTGGTTCATGCCGCCGGGATTCCTCTCGTCAGCTTGCCTGTCTTTTCTATGATGTTCTGCACTGGCACATATCCACCACTAGAGGGCGACATAGAAAAGAGAAGAGAGGAATCCCGGCAGCATGGACCGAGTAAGTGAAAGCTCTAAGGGTTAGGCGAGGTGGTGGTGGGGGGTTGGAGAGACTTAAGGTTAGGCATTGGTAAGAGAGCCTATTGCGTGAGAATAGTGTTAGGTTAAGTTGTAACAAAATATGGGTATTATTTACCAATATTTTATTATGGCAATTTGTACCTTTAAACCAAAGAATATCAGTAGATTTTACTGCTGTACTACTATCCAAAATCGGCCGACCAAATTTCTTTCCGCCACTTTTCATGCACTTCTAGGTTCCTAGTGTCCTCCACCCTTTATCCCAGCCGCCAAGTGTCCTCCTAAATGGCTCACAGCGTGTTAGTTCTCTTCTATAGTGTGTGTCAATTTCTCAGGGCCCTTCATAATGTACCCAAGATTCCCAACTTTCCCAGTATACCACCATAGTGTGTCCACAGTTTTTTAGAAGTTTCCAACATTCCAGTTTCCCACTGTCCTGTGCCCAGCTTCCCAGGAACCTCTAATATTATGACCTAGTGTTCCAGCTTTCCAGTGATCCTCATAGCTTGTCCCAGCTTCCTATTGTCTCCCATGGTGAGCTTCAGCTTTCCAAAATTCAGCTGTAGTATGTCCAAACTTTTCAGCGTCTCCTATGTGTCCCAGCATGTGTCCCAGCATGTGTCCCAGCTTTCCACTGCCCTCATAGTGTGTCCCAGTTTTCCAGTCTTCTCCATTGTTTGTCCAAGCTTACAATTAAGCTTAGATTGTGATGAAGACATGCAGCCAGTCTGACAACACCCATATTTTATTGAATGACATGCTGTTTTTACCTTCCATCCTCATGTAGCAATCAGATAAGTGAACTTTCTGCACCTCCCCCCTGCCCCCTGTCTTCTCTGTAGTGGCTGGCAGGCTTAAATAGGGCATTGTGTCACCTTCCTAACCAGTAATTTTTTGGATTATACCATAAACTGAGGAGTTGGAGTCAGTTTGCTTTGCACAAGTGACCATTAAAGTGGACCCAAACACAATAAAAAGTCTTCATTCTACACATAAGTTGCTTATAAACATACAGCTTGGCTTAGAAATTCACTGCTTCTGTGTTATTTTATTCTTTTAGCCAGATAAAACTGTCTTATCAGTAGAAGTGAATCCAGGTTAAAGCTTCAGTTTTTTAGGATTTCCTTAAATTGTAATGAAGAATTGTTTTTACCCATAAAGGTTATCATTCTGTTGCTAATCTTTTAGAGCAGAGAGGGATTTCTACGTTTAGTTACACTTCTATCAGAGCTCTCATAGAAGTACAGCTAGGTATGATGTGCCCCAATCTTGTAAGACGGCAAGAGGGATCTAGAAGTAAACTAGAGTTTTTGGATACTGATGAAATCCTTGCCATATACTATTATCTGTACCTAACCTATTTTGAGTATTTGAAGCTGGATGACCAAATTTAGAGTGGGGTCCTGGTGTAATATCTTCTATGATTTTCATGTGTGTTCCCTATTCAAATGTATGGAAGTATCAATGGTGTGATAAAGAAATTATTGTTCCAATACCAAGCATGTAACAGTTTTCATTAAAGACTATTTTTGCTCTGTTTACTGTTGCAGGGACAGATGGCTGGCTGCTCCCATTCAGATCTGGCAGATCTATGTTCATTCCCTAAAAAGAGTGGACATCAGCTGTGTAACTGGTCAAACGACCCAGATGTCTTTGGTCCTTCGTGGCACACAAGTGGTGAGGAAAGTCCAAGCATACACCTCCCATCCACATGAATTGAAGGTAAGCGTTTCAACCTTTTGGCAGCCATGCCCAGTTATCACGTGTAGATAAGTCAGGGCAGTGGTGCCCTGGCCAGCTATACTCTGCCTGCCTTCCACCCCCTATATGCAGAGTAACGCAGGAAGCACTTTGATATTTACCTATTCCGGGTGCTGAATCAGGGACCACACAGCGGCACTGTATTAAGGCATCCTCCATCAGGTCCTAATAACATGATTTGACATGGTAGAGCCTCACATTTTTTGGCTTAAAGATTGCTACTACTATAACTTATGGAGCAGTCTTGCTTCTACTATACATTTTAAGTATTCGGAAATTGGCCACTGTAACACCTTTGCTTTTTCTGCTGTAGCTACTGAAGGGTAGACTTGGCCCTGTGCTTTGTTGCATCCTTGTGTTTGAACATCTAAGTGCAGCCTGTGCCTATGAGGAGCTTCTGGACTGATGAAGGCAAGCTGTCGTACAATATTTTCTGGTAACATGCTGCATTCACCTTGCCATCAACTTACATTTTTTGAAATATAAGTTACCTGTGCCAGTGTAACTCCCATAGTCCCAGAACATCCCGGACCTGCCTTCACAGTAGCACCTTGTTGCAACCTCCCCATACATATGGTTATGATCTACTTTTTTTATATCCCTTTCCTGTTTTTATACAGTTCAAAAACATTTTCTTGCAGGTCCTTTGACCGTTCTTATTGTTTTCTCATAGCTTGGTAACCAGCAAAGTTAGTGCAGTTCTGAATCAATATAAATTGACTATTTATACACAGACACTGATTCCAATCAAATAAGTCATAGGTGCGTGCTCTTTCCCTGATGGCTAAGACAGTACAATACTCTTTTGCTATTAATTAGAACATGTGTGTCTCAACTTGTGTGTATATTATTAGCCCCAACATACAAGGCTCTGTAAACTTTTGATGAGCCCATCCTATTTTTAAGGTAGGGGTCCTCCCAGATAACAGGCAGGGTGTCTCCCCAATAACAGACTGAACCCCCCATAAAAACTAGACATTGTCCACTAAGCATAGGTGTTGGGTGGTGCCTGCAAAACTAATACCATACTTACTGATAATAGCAGGCCTACCTGTCCTCTGCTACACCAGCAACTCCCACGTGCCCTCCATGAGTGATGTAGCGCATATTAATGATCCCCACGGTGCCATCACTCTCATTGTGATTTGCACACTGACACAGCCTGCAGACTGCATGCACAACTGCAAAAGTGGCTTCAGGGGCTTGTAAAAATGCATCAGCAGTCTTTAATTTGAGGACCCCAGGTATAAAGGAATGCATGTCCCTACCCACTGTACACTATGCATTATGGGTGTTACTTCTTACAGAATTAATTAAAAGTGACAGTTACTATTGCCTTTTGCTTTAAGGAGGCCAGAAGTGTAGACATTTTTCCTATGTATTGACAGAGCAACGTCTGGGCAAAATGCAAAAAATTCTACATATATTTTCACTGTATTTTTGATATAAGACTTTTTCTTTTGTGTATAGACTGAACCAGATGGTGTATTTGTGCTCCCACCCAATGGAATTCAAGACCTTCACATCATCATGCGGCCAAGCAAAGCTGGCAGCAAGTTCATTTATCTAAACTTAGTAGATGTGGACCAGCATCAGCTTGTGGCCTCCTGGCTAGTCTGTGTGGTGAGCCGAAATCCTATCATCTCCAAGGTAAGGATTCTTAGTCTCCTTAGTCTTAGTTATGGACCTATAGCAGCTGCATACAGCTGACAGTGGCAGTAAGGCCTACCTCAATGACTGTGCTATCACATTTTCAGAACAGGGCTTCATTAGGTCCAGGCCAGGCTCTTATTTGCACCCAATCCCCATGCCTCACTTCCCATGTGACATTATTCTGTTTCTGCAAAGGCTGTTCTATATTGCAGCTGGGAGGTGGGAGTGAGCATGCCTGGATGGCCATACTGAAAAGTCCAGGGAAATTTTTGTGCTGTCTGCGGCTCATTACAGACTCATTTTGGCAATGTCATAGCATTCCATTAGTATCATATGCAAGAGCCTACTACATGTGTGTATAAAAGCCCAACTCTATGGGGGAAAAAACTATACTCTGGGCAGCGCTTACAGGATTTTTGCAGTTTTTACAACTGTCTGTGTTCTCATTGGTGAGATTTTTCCTGTTTCTGTTTGACCCACATGGCTTAACACACAAGGAGGGGGGGTTCCCAAGGCGCTCTCCTCACATCGTACATCCAATTGAGGTTCAAATGCAGTCAGCCCACTAGAGTACAGCAACGTATTTCTATGTGAAGACCAGCAGACTCCAGACAATAATACTGAATAAGCAATCTTTTACTGAATTCAGCAAATTTAACAATTGTGGTTCAGCAGTGACAATCCAGTTAGGCAAAAAATTAGTAACCAAATAAATGGCAACCAGAGTCCACCAATAAGCCCAGCTCAACCAGATGTATTAGGCAAAGTGGTTGCAATAGAGTCCAGTATGTATTGCATCAAATCGATGTGTCTTATAAAACTGGCTGTTTAGAAGACACATGGCCAGTTTAGAAGACACATGGATTTGATACTATAAATACTGGACTCTGTAACAACCACTTTGCCTAATTTAAGTACCATAACTACTTTTTACCATTTTTTGCCTAACTGGATTGTCACTGCCAAACAACAATTGTTAAATTTGCTAAAGATTTCTCATGCAGTATGGGCTGGGCTTATTGGTGGACTCTGGTTGCCAATTATTTGGTAACTACCTTTTTTGCCATTTCTTTGCCTAACTGGATCATAACTGCCAAACAGCAATTGTTAAATTTGCAGAATTCAGTAAAAGATTGCTAATTCAGTATTATTGTCTGGAGTGTGCTGGTTTTCAAATAGAAAGAAGTGACCCGCATCACTATAAGATGAACAATGGTGGTCTGACTCTGGGGAGTGGGCTGCAGTTAAGACATAATGGAGAATGATTTTTTATGGTGCTGTCTCTGTCTCCTTTAGAGAGACCTACTCATTTTTTGTCAGGACAGGAAGTGAATGTGGTCCAAGCCTAGAAGAATATTCTCTTGTTCAGGCCAAAATGGTCATCTCCACCCCCATCCAAACTGATCAGCTAGGAAGTTACCACACTCACTTCAGTGCAAAATTCACCAGTTTATGTTCTCTGCTTTACCAAGCCCACCACACTTTATAAACTTCGTATCCTGGTTGGACCCGCAGCTATTACATGTTTGTTTGTAAATTTTTCTAGAAAAAATTAAACTTAAAAGGGAAAAATTAAAATGACCAAAATCAATGATAAATTTCTCTTTACAAATTGAACATGAGAGGCTGTGCAGACTGCGGAGCTCTTTGGCAGCCAAGACACATTGTTAATCTGCTGGAACATAATTATCTATGAAGTTATAGGGCATTCGTGACCTATTTCTACTCAGAGAAATGAATCACAGGAAGCACCATCCATCATGGAGGTGTAATTCCTGCTTTACTGCCCTCTAATGGACTGTCATACAAACTTTTTAAACTTTGCCTGGAAAACTTGTTGCCTTTTCCTGACACTGCGTAATGAGCTCTCAATAGTTAACGAGCAGCCGTTCACTTTCATGGGTATCATCTGAGTTTTTAATCTGTGTTGGCTTATTACATTCATCAGACTCCCAAGTCTTTAAAGGTACTTCTAGTTTTTTATCATGTTTATAAAGTCCATCAGCGAAATTAAGATCTTAATTGAATACGGAACAAACAGAATGTTTTATGAGCCAATGCCTGCTGACTGTCTGATGTATATTTTGAAGACGTGGTTTAAAGAACACCTGTCACTAGAGAAATACACAGAGACTGCCCATGCAAATTTCTAAAAATGCTGAACCACTGACTTTAATACTTTTTACATTCTAAATCAATCATCAGCAATAAGCAGATCAGGTGTTCTGATGTTCCTGTGACACTCCTGATCTGCATATTTACCAAAGAAATGACACCGAAAGGAGTATAGCCAGAGCATCAGGTAGGTGACAACCAGACAACTGGCATTTTTAAAACTGAGATCAGCAGTGACAAGTACACCTAAAGGAAACCTGAGACAATGGGGATAGAATCATTTATACTTACCTGGGGCTACCTCCAGCCCCATGACATCCGTGTGCTCCCTCGCGGCTCCATTCGTCTGCAATTCTTCTCGTTAGTATGGCTTCAGTCACGTCCATCGGGCTGCACCGTCTAGGCGCAGAACTCAGAGCATCAGGCCATGCTTGTTCCAGGCCGCAAATGCGCTGTGCAGCGTAGCCCGAGTGATGTGACTGAAGCCATATTAACGAGAAAGATTGCAGACAAACAGAGCTGCCTGGGGGGGCAGCAAGGCAGCCCACGGCATTCATGGGGCTGGAGGAAGCCCCAGGTAAGTATAAATTCTTCTTTCTCCATTGTCTTCAGGTACACTTTAAATTAAGAAATAACAGGGATATTTTCCTTGCAGATTTATTTGAAGTGATGTGGTAAGGATGGTCACTGTGGTTTTCTCCAAACTTAAGCCACCTGTAGGTAAAAGGGAAACCAGGTGCCTAATGGTGTAGTATAGTTAGCTGGATTAGTGGTGAACAAAATTGCGGGTAATAATACTCACAAGAGTAGGTTGCAGTTCCTAACAGGGGGTGAAGGGAATTAACTGCCCCCTCTCGGTTCTCCAGGTCTTCAAGGAACTTGACAGTCGCTCTACCAGAATTCTTTCTCGTTATTGGTGACCAATTAAGTTATCACCTCCTTTGGTGTTTACAAACACAGGGGTGTGAAAGCACCCAGTACATGTTGACTAAACTTTAAAACAAGTAAGAGAATTATCTTACCTCTTGGTGGTGCCTGCTGAGTGGGGGGCAGACCATGGTGAGCAGGTGGGAGTGGCCACAGAGCTTTAGAAGACTTTGAGAAATATCTATCAAACTGCAACACTATGGGGCATTGATCTACCAACACTTTTACCCCACCACCGATTAATAGAGATTTCCATCCAACTAGATCAATAAATTAGGATTGATATGACTTGATGCGGCATAGATTTCTGACAGGTTCAATCAGCGTGATCGACTCTTCCAGAAATCAACCATAAAAATCTATAAATGTATAACTAACTTTATGGTCCAAGAAAATAGGTGTTGAGTAAAGTTGCAAGTGCTCAGTTTGTTTGAGAAAAAAAAAAAAGAAAGGGTGTGTACACATATCCAATTTTGATTGGCCAATCACTGCCCAATTTTAACACTTCCACATAGTACTTACCCACATAATCTGTTGTTACACAATAACTTTTGCTACTTTAAACTAGAGACTGAAGGCGTACGAGAGAGAACGGCGCCGGAGACTTGGGCGCAGGACACAGCCAGTATATGGCTGATCCTGCTACCGCACAAGTCCGGGCCGTGTTAATTACTATTCCCCCTCCAGGCCGACATGGATAGTGGGGGAATGAAATAATTCGGCTTCCAGCAATCGCTGGAATCCGAATTATTGTTTTAAAAGCAACTTCAGGTCCGTCTTCTGACGGCGCTGAAGTTACTCCCTGTGCCTGCGATAGCCGTAGTTCCTATTACGGCCTATGGTGGCGCCGGCTGCGCCCAAGTCTCCTGCGCTGCTGCGCCCAAGTCTCCAGCGCTGAATTTACTGTGTTCGGACTGAAGAGGGCTTAAAAGACATCTTAAAAGCCTAAAGCTACGTACACACTTTAAATTATAATTAGCCAATCACTGACCAATTTTACCACCTCCATGAGGGCCGGCAGATTTTAAATACTAAAGCTGGGTACACACAAGATAAAAAATCTTTGCAAAATGAAAGATCAAAGATAGTCTGCAGATCTTTTCTTTTTTTTAAACTTCACAAAAGACCTCGAAAGATAGCAACAAAAGATGTTTGTGTCTCAATCTTTCAGATGCATCCCAGTGGATCTGATCTGCAGACAATTGTTAATTAAACAAGGAGTATATGAGGTCTGAAGATATTTCTTAACTTCTGTGTGCACAGGCATGCAGGAAAAAGAAGGGAAGTAAATAGACTATGAAAGCATTTTGCAGGAATTGATCTTTTGCATGTGTACAGTTTCTTAATGCTGGGTAAACACGATGCGATTTCCCGCTCGATCCGCGGGATCGATCGATTATTTCCGACATGTTTTGATCGGGTTTTGATCGATACGGATGTCGATTTTGCACACTTAACATGCAAAATTGACGGCTGTATCTATCGAAACCCGATCGAACATGTCAGAAATAATTGATCGATCCCGCAGATCGAGCAAGAAATCGCATCGCGTGTACCTAGCATAAGATTGATAATTCTTTAAATCCTTCCTGACAAACCTATGCCCTCTTACTACATAGAGGTGGTAAATTGGCCTTAGATCTTTCATTTTCCAAAGACTTTTATCTCATGTGTGTACCTAGCATTAAGAGGACTGTAGCAGCTGCAAGTAAACTGATGGCTACTGCAAATAACAGATTGAAAATGCAAACGCATGCAATTTTAATTTTTCGCTGCTGTGATTCTGTGCGTTTTTATTGTGCGTTTGCAGGCCCCCAATTTACTTCAATCAATGGAAACTCGAAAGCAAATCGCACCAAAATGCAGCAAGTTGCATTTTTTAAAGGGCGCAGAAACAAAGCATTGTAGCAAAAACAATCCCTACCACACAAAGCACATAGATCTTCAATTGATTCCAGCAGAGAATCTATTGAAAATCGATTGAACCACAGTGCACTGATATGGGCCGCCGATTGACTGCTGATGCTGCAAGCCCCCAATCGTCCTAAATCTTCCATGCGGTCTGATCAATACTTTCAATCAATATTAGGTCAATATCTAGTCGAATCTGCTAGGAAAATCCCTAAGTGTATGTGTACCTTTAGTGGGATTAGTCTGATTAGTTCTGTCCACCCTCATCCTCATGCTCTCTCTAATCTCTGCAGACATACCAAATACCAGTACTCAATATTAGCAATACTACTGCAAATGGAAGCCCTAATAGCTGTGATTGGCTGTTTGAGGCAAGAAGAATTGCAGTTAGAACCTAAAAGAATGCAGAAGTCACACGGAATAACAATAAAGTAGGTAAAAGTGACATTGGCTGCCCCCCTCTCTTTGTGCTATACGCTGCTGCCTAGTGTGACTCACTGATAACTATATAGCTCTGACGCTGCTGTTACAGTCTATGTGGATGCTCCGTTCCCTTTAAATATCCAGTGATTATTTTGCATTATGATAAATTGCCGGCGTGCTCTCACTGAAAAGGGATTATTACAAGCTGACATGTATAATTTCATTCTGCTGTTCATTGTTAAAACAATTTGAATTAGTATGTCTAGCATTCACTCCTAGGGGAGCAGCAATGAAACATTACAATTTGAAAATATTAAAGCTCTCCTGTAATTTATTTCTGAAAGTGCTGCGTGAGCAGAATAAGGTGCTTCACCACCCTAATGGAATAAATTAATGAGCTGAAGAGAGTGCACAGTCTCCACACTGAGTTCTGAAGCATGCCAGTTACTCTTGCGCTCTGCTCTTGGCCACTCATTAATATTGTATGGGTTGTAAGGCCAAAGTACACAGGAGATTTGCAGCTGAATTAGTGCCCGCTTACACCTTAAGTATTGCTCTGCATTTGGCAGTACCAATATAACCCATCTAAAATTCAGACACCGAGAAAGGGAAGCCGTGACATTGGGTGGCCAATAATATGGTTGCCACCACAGACTGCAATGTCAATTCGCATCAGTGTGCAGCCACTTGGCTCAAGATGTTCCATTCTGCCCTAACAATCAGCTGTTGCATAGCCAGGACCCAGATATCAACTACAACAGAAAAAATGGGCACCTGCAGTTAGCATATTGAGCACCTTCCAGTGAAGACATCAGAAGCAGGGTATTGGCTGTGGTTAGATGTTCGGGTTAAACACTACATTGGGGGTTTCAATGCTATGGCATAGAATAGGAGGAGGATAGAATCACCAGTTATGGTTAGAGCTAGACATCGGGCAGGAATGTGTTTGGGAGTTGAGGCATTAAGAAGACAGTTGGAGGGCTGCTTCACGCGGCAAAGGCTTTTTAAGGGCTAGAGATTTGAAAGGCTCTTGCTAATGCAATGCTATGCTATTTATAAAATCACATTGCTCAAGTGAGAACACACCCATAGCATTACATTCGCCATAGCTTTTCAAATCACAAATGCTTAGAAAAGCTCTTGCAGTGTGAACCAGCCCTAACTTTACAAAAATGTGTATAAGTTAAGTATTAGGAAAGGATTTCTGGATAATAAGGGCTGGTTCACGCTGCAAGAGCTTTTCTAAATGCTTGCGATTTTAAAAGCTCTTGCTAATGTAATGCTATGCGTGTATTCTCACCTGTGTGATGTAATTTTGTAAAAATCACCCATAGTATTGCATTACCAAGGCCTTTTCAAATCACTAGAGCTAAAAAAAAAAGCTCTTGCCGTGTGAACCAGCCCTTAGAGTGGGCAGGAGGTTAGGGTTAGGAAAGTGAAGGGTAATATGAAGAGATAGCGTATCGATAAAGAGAAGAGGAAATCAACACAAAAATTGCCTGTAAAAGATTTGTAAACCTTCTTAACCAATATTCTAATGAATGGCTCTCCCAGCTGCAACAGAGCTAGTAGAGTATATTGGCTTCCTAAAAACTGATGGATTTTAGAAGGTTAACGTTCTTGTGTGCAAGAAGAAACGCCCATCACCTGAGGATGGTGGGCGGAAAAGTCAAGTTCTAAGCCAGGCGCTCATTTAGAACTTCTGAAATGATTTGCAAGCCCCACCTACTGTCTTGAAGACTTGCGTAATGGTTATTGCTTCTTGCACTTCTGGAAATGAAATGTGTATATTCCTTCTCTTTCTAATAAATGAATACGTTATAAGCAAATGAAGATTCATCACACTAATGCACTATAGTGGGCAGAACCAGAATAAAAGTTCTGATTGCTCTGATGTTTTGAGTTACTTTTCTAGTCAAGTTAGTTCCTATTAGCCATAGGTATTTGGAGGCTGTCATTTTTCATGCGCAGACCAATAGCGGCCATGTTAGACAAATCAGATTACAGGAACACTAGCTGCCAATTTTTATTATTATTATTCTAATCATCACAACAAAGGGGATTACTATAATGTGTGAAGGACCACCCACCCTCCAAACACAAGAGGGTATGTGCTGCCCACATAAAGAAAACAGAGATATTTAGTCATTAGTGTTGTTGTAAGATACATAAAACTGTAAATATGAGTAAAACCACTAATATGAATTGAATGTTAACAATTAACACAGGATGAGACTAGATTGGTTAGTACCCATAGCACTATGCCTTTCAATATTGCCACCATAAATGGTCAGACAAGGGGGGACAAGGATATCACCTCATCCTTGCAACCACAGGGTTTAACTCCGCCTCCAAATGTTAGAGACTGACTGTTGCAATATTGTTCAGGGGCTCTTAGTACCAGACAATAATCAGACAGCTGCACAGTTTTGCCTGGCTGTCATCATGGATTTATCAATAGTCCCCCCCAATCCCTGCAATTGCAGGGGGATTTGGGGGGCCCTCCTCCCATCTGCATGCAGAGTATGCAGGGAGCATTATATTTTCTTGCTTTCAGCACTGTGGATCTTGTGCATCACGTGACTCACATCGGTCAAGGGATAGGGAGCCGGTGAATGGCAGCAGAGAGAGTGTGCTGGGATGCACTGAGGAGACCCGCAGCACTGGAAGCAGGTAGCAACTCTAATATTACCTACTTCCAGTGCTGATGGTCTCCTCCATGCATCACAGCCCACTCTTACTGCTGCCATTCACCGGCTCCCTATCACTTGACCGATGCGAGCCATGTGATTGGGAGCTTTGCTAATGGCACCAAAGAGTGCTGCTGCTGTGGTGCATAGAGATCTGCAGTACTGGAAGCAGGTGAATATAAAACAGAAAACCGAGAGCCCAATATAGTGTAGTATGTATTGGAAAAGAGGAGAATATATGAATCGTAAGTACTTATACTTACAAAGCAGAGTCACCACTAAGGCAACCACTGTAGAGGCAGGTGAGGAGTTTAGGCCTGTCCCCACTCAGGGCTAAGATGTCACTCTCTATGGAAAGGAGAAAAAGAGTGTGTTACACCCCTCTACCAGGGGTGGATATCTTAATTTGTACAGATGTACAGAGGCGCCAAAAGGATCAAATTTGCTAAAATCGTTTAAAAGGTTCGGAAGGCGGTGGTGGACCAACCAACCCAAGACAGACATGATGCTGTTAATTGAGGTAATAACAATTTATTCACATACTCCTAGAAACAACTGGCAAAGCGTTTGGCAGGCATAACCCCGCTTCTTCAGGCAATAAACAGCAGGAGTAACACAAAGCCAGGGGTCCAATACAAGCTTAGCACCTCTGTGAAGACTATGGACCAAAGGGGCCCCATGCATTCTCTTTTTGCAGGGGGCCCCATGCATGGTAGTTACACCCCTGGCTGTCATGCTAGTCTTTAGAATGTCTTATCTTATTTAACAACTTAATAACACAATATCTTGTGTCTCTTTAAAGGCCTTTGAAATTACAATCACCACTGGAGAAAAGGGCTGCAACAAAAGGATAACCTATACAAATCCATATCAAGTTAAGAAGAGATACTCCCTTCATACAAACAGAGCGGACCTTCTGCAGTTTAAAGAAGACACATTTGAGGTATGCTCTTTCTGTAAATAGTTTTCAAGCTGGACCATGCCAACTCTGAACAGTTAGAAAAAAATACTAATGCTTTACTTATTTCTTATGGCCATATTGCAGGAAGAATGGAGGAAATGAAGGAGGCGCATGCTTATTTTACTATTAAGATTAGACTTTAACCATCTTTGAAATTAAATAAATACAGTGGTCGATATAAAGAATTTTTTTTTCTTTAGGAACCGTCATTTTCTTTTTTTTTTTTTCTTAGTAAAATATTTTTTCAAGGTAGGACAAGGGGAACTAATTTACCTCTATTCTCCGGATTTCTTGGGGCCTTCATATTTGAAGGGGCTTTCAGGTTTCCCAGAAACTCCCACCTTCTCCTGGGCAACAGAGATTAATAGGAACCTCTTGTACTTGAACAGGGGTGCTTTGTAAGAGGAGTGAAAGAAAAAAAAAAAAAGAAAAACCCTTTTCCACATTGTCCAAAATGCTCTCCTGCCCTTAGCTTCAGAAACAAACTTAAATTATCTGAACTGATAATTCAAAAGAAAGAGCCCAAATGATGATTCAGTAACAGTGAATCGCCATGGCAGCTCAGGAAGGTCCTATACTGGGATTATTGGCACAATATAGGACCCCTGTATGCCCATTGGCACTGGTAATACTGTGGTTGGAACTCGTCTCACTACGCCTCTCCCTGTGGCAGGCTTGCTCTGAGGCACAGTGCTTATCAGAACACATCTAGTGGGTTCCTTGTAAAAAAAAAAAAAACTTCCTACCCATCTATGACACCATCTCTCATCAGCGCCATTTTTTTATACTCCTTTGCAAAGGTGGTGGTGGGTCTTAATGAAGATGGAATGGCATGGGTAACTAATACAGCCTATATATTCACACTACTTTATTATAATTTCTGCTGCCTGTGTATTTTTGTGTTTGTTTATTTTACGCTTTAGGTCCACTTTCATTGTCTTCTAGTTTGTCTTTAGAGACCTTTAGCTCTGCCACTAGAAAATGTTGTTTGTAGACCGGAAAGGCAGCTTCGGCGCCCACCAGTTAATAAAGCATGTATGAGAAGAAACCTGAACTTGTAAACTCTTGATAAATGGCCGTCGTGCATCTTTCTAATGCACATATGAATGGATTCACCAGACATCGTAGGCATCTTCATTTAAATACTTTGAGTCATTTCCTTTTCATTAGTGCATGCCTGCGTGCATCGGAGGAACTTGCTGTACAAGTGTCTGGAGCAAATACGGGTGACCTGCTCTACTTCCCAATTACACTGACTTAATTAGGTTGTGTAGATGGAATAAGTAATACAGTCATCTCCACCACCGTCAGTGTGTTTGGGGATGTATATGACTATGACAAGGATACAACAGTACAAATGCTGTTATTCTAACTTGTTTTCCTTCACATTCCATCTACACACTCTAATAAAAGAAGCAATCTCTTATTTTATTGAAACAGCTATAAATAATGCGCCCATTATCTTATGAAATAAAAATTTACACGGCAATAGTAATGATTTACTGCTGTAGACCACTGAGAAGCACAATGAGACTTGAGTACATCCAATTCGGCATTAACAAAGAAAACAATTATCCGCACTGATCAAGGCCAAATAGTTATTTCAATGCATCGGCGTTATCGCGCATCATCTAAACTAATAGGATTGTTTTACCACAGTTGCCAAAGTCGAGGACATTTTATTTTTATGTCTTCTATTTTTATATAGAATTTTTTTTCTCTCAAAGTTTCCAGCTGGGTGGTATGTAGGATTGGAAATTGCCACTTTTGTTCAAATCCTGATAGAACATATTTCATTTTATTATAGATGATTTTAGTTATTAAATGGTATTAAAGTGTACCCAAGTGAAAGAACCTTCATGTACTGGGCTTCCCAGAATTCACATTTCTGCTTTTAAAATTGGCTTACTACTTTCCCTGAGATCCTGACTAGATACTGCTGGGGGGCGTTACAGCTATAATATACAAATATGACTGATGTTCTTGGACACAGCACAATGAAAAAAAAGGTGTCAGTGCAGGGAGCAAAGTGCTAGCCCTGAGAGGATCAGGGAGCTGAGACACAATGAAGGTGGTACACTGCACACGAATGTGTCATGTCTGTTACAAACCTGAACGGAGAAACTGGGATTGATCGCAGTTTGCAGCAACACAGACACTGAGACAGGAATATACTGTGCAGAAAGGTTTATTTACAATCGTGCATACAGTATTATGCAAATTCAATGCAGCAGCATACATAACTATGTACAGCAGTCAGAAAATATGGTAGCAACTATATACAAGGACGCAACCACCACATGCATACACACCATACAACCAAACCAAGGTGCAAAACCCCCGAAACCCTATCTATCTACCTAAATATATACAGGATATATACACATATACACAGGACAAATATATACAATATATATGTTACAGCCAGAACCCGAAGTGTGGCCACTTCGCGTTCTGGCCAGCCACTTCGGGTTCTGGCCGGCCAATGTGCGAAGTGGCCACAGCGCAGCGGCCAATGTTAGAAATGTAATGATTACACTAAGCACAATGTATTTTATGGCCGTCTCGCTGCAGCCAAATGTATTACAACTTGCTTAATTTAATTAAATATAGCCGGCGGCAATGTAATAGATGAACCCGCCGGCTTTCGCACTGCCTCCTCCTCCCCCCGATTCCCCCCCCCCCCCGCCTTTCTCCTCTCCCTGCCTCCTATATAATACGGAGCAGCAAGCAGGGACACGCGTATCCCCGAGAGTCGTTCGTCGTGGCAGGGAATCCTGCCGTTCCTGCAGAGCGGGTGCTGGCAGAAGCAATGTCTGCAGCCTCCCCGCTCTGCTGCCCTGCTGCGACGAACGACTTTTCGTGTCACTCATGTCCCGGCTGCTCCGTATTGTATAGAAGGCAGGGAGAGGAGAGGGGGGGGGGAGGAGGCAGTGCGAAACATTGGCCGGCCAGAACCCGAAGTGGCTGGCCAGAACGCAAAGTGGCCACACTTTGGGTTCTGGTCTTACATATACACCAATCGCAGTACAAGAAGGCAGGCAAATCACAGTCAGAACAAAGCATCAGTCGGCAACAATCGAGCAATCACGGTACAAAACGAGCAGGCAGTAAACGAAGTCAGACAGAATCTAGGTTCAGTAACAGGGTAACAGATACAGGAATACAGAATACCAGAGCACCAGGGTTGTACAGATACTCCAGCTAGCGAGCACAAAGTTCTGGCACAGGCTACATCCTGCAGGCCCCTTTTATAAAGAGAACACACCTGTTGCATAATCGAGATGCATGGTCCATATAGAGCAGCCTTGCAATGGCAGAGCCCTTTCCAAACAGTGCAGAGCCACCTAATGGTGGAACAGAGAAAGTTTAGGATGCACAAAGTCCCCAGAGCCACCTGCTGGTGAACTAAAGAAATTGAAGTCCATGTTGCCACCAGCAGGCAGAGAGTGGCATGACCTGATTCCTGACAATGTCACACTAATGGGGAACCACTGCCCTATAATCTATTGCACTGTTAAACATCTCACCTTCACTATTTGACAAGGAAACCTAAGATGATAGGAAGCCTGCCATTTTATTCTCCTTTTTGTGCAAGCCTGGACTCATGGCCGGATTTCCGCACAGGCCACCTAGGCCGGTTCCTAGGGCGGAAACCTGCCGACAGGAGAGCTGGGGCGGCTGTCGCACACAGGCAGCAGATTAGCTGTGGAGCTGTCTGCCGCTGCGCTGTCCTTCAGTTTCTCCTGCGTGGTACACTGCAGTGCACAGAGAAAAGAGCGCCCCGCCTCTCCTCTCTCACTCTGAGGGGTGGGGCTGAGCCAGCAGACCGGGAGATTTGAGCGGAAGGAAGAAGATACAAGTAAGCTAAAGCTATGCATGTGGAGGTGGAGGAGGCACTACTGACAGCGTCAGGGAGTGAGATATGTGCTTGCACTATGTACTGTAGATTACTTGTAGCGTCAGAGGGGGAGAGATGTGTGTGCAGATTACAGGCACTTTACTCACGTGTAGCATGCTGCCTATTGCTAAACTGCTGTAGAGAGAGTGACCAGCTGGCTAACTTCTATCAGTTCTATGTTCATGGAGGCAGCCCTGTCCTTACTACTATCTTGTTTTGTCAATCAGCAGCTTTCCTCTTCTCCCCCCCCCCCCCCCCTTCCTCCACAGCAAATAACCTTTCATTCCCTCACTTATTTCTTTGTTACTGTGGTTTGGTCTTCTGAGCACACATGAGAGAGAGAGAACAGTATCTTCCATAGCCCTTTACAGAGTACATAGTCATGTCACTGACTGTCCTCAAAGGTCTCACAATCTAATCCTACCATAGTCATAGTCTAATGTCCTACCATATTATTATTATGTATTTATATAGCACTGGCATCTTCTGCAGCACTTTACAGAGTACATAGTCATGTCACTGACTATCCTCAGGAGCTCACAATCTAATCCTACCATATGTTCATCATAGTCTAATGTCCTACCATATTATTATTATGTATTTATATAGCACTGACATATGCAGCACATTACAGAGTACATAGTCATGTCACTAACTGTCCTCACAGCAGCTCACTATCTAATTCTACCATAGTCATAGTCTGTCTTCCCATATTATTATTATGAATTTATATAGCACTAACATCTTCTGAAGCACTTTACATAGTACATAGTCATGTCAATGACTGTTCTCACAGGAGCTCACTATCTAATCCTACCACAGTCTAGTGTCCTCCCATATTATTATTATGTATTTATATAGTATTGACATCTTCTGCAGCACATTACAGAGTAAACAGTTGTGTCACTGACCATCCTCAGTCAGTTTAATCACTATAATCTTTTAATCACTAACCTAATTCTTAATGTTATCCCTTTTCCCATAACCCTATTCTCAAATTACTAGCCTCACCCTAAATTGCCAAAAGGCCTAGCTATTAATTTTCCCTAAATGTTTTTTTTTTTCATAAATTCCATACCCTAATATCCGGATCCTACAGAATCTTTAACCTCCTCCCTTTCCTATGTCCGATAACCCTATCCGTGGCCATTAATGATACAATTCTCCAGACAATATTGATCAAAAATGATCATTCGAAACCACTAATAGAAAAGGCAAGCTGCTATTCAATTTGATCAGATTAATGGAAAAAAATCAGTTTTTCAGATCAACTTTGTCAATCTTGTTAAATTGAATAGCAGCTTTCTTTCCATTAGTGGTCCTGAATGATCGTTTTCGTTCGCTATTAAGATTGAATTGGACTATCAGACATTGAGAGAATTGTATTAATTGCTACCTTATCCCGCCGTTGTCATGGTGCGGCTGGAGGTAGTGGGCCTTGGGCAGTAAAAAGTACAAACCCTGCCTGGACTTCATATTTAACAAAAAATATACAGTATGTAGAATTTTTGCTTTTTCTTATTCAGTGGAATAAGTATTAAAACATGGTATTTTAAAGAAAACCTTAATGGAAAATGAAAAAAAAAAAAACACTTTTTTTCTTTTAAAGCTGTTGTGTGTAGACTCACAATTTAATGGCATGAGAGTACATTTTATTTTTTAGCAATGCACAAAGTTTTATACATTTGCAATAAATATACTGTAAGTACTTGGCTCGCTTCTAGCAGGCTACATGCAGTAACTCTTTATAACTGTGAGAGTGGGAGTTCTAATCCCCAGCGCAAAGCGGGTCATGTGACCCAGCCCATCTCTATCTGCTGCTAAGAGAGTTTAACTCTTATCCCCAGCACCACAATATGAGGTTAGAGAGACCCTGTAATAAGAAAAAGTGCCCCATGGGGGGGGGGGGGTACTTACCCTGGGAGGGGAACCTCTGGATCCTATTGAGGCTTCCTGCATCCTTCTCCACCCCACGGTGGTCTCGCAGGGCCCCTCTGAAAGCACATCTGACAATTTGTCACGCTGTGGTGCTGGCACAGTAGCGCCTGCAATACTTACCTTTCCCGACTCCAGCGCAGTAGGGGCTCCCCGATGGGCTAAGGAGTTAATATATGATCCCAATCACGTCCTCTCTACTGCGCAGGCGCAGTCAACTTGAGCCTGCACAATAGAGCGGCCCCGACTGGGCTCGACTAGTTCCGCCTGATCCAGAGCCGAGAGCCGCTACTGCGCTGAACTCGGGAAGGTAAATATTTACATGCCTGCTATTTGGAGGGGCCCATCAAGACCACCATGCAGCGGAGGATGATGGGGGAAGCCTCGATAATATCCAGGGGCTTCCCCCTCCCGAGGTAGGTAACACCCCTGGGAACTATTTTCCGTTACAGGTTTTCTTTAAGCAGTCAATAGTGCAGAAACTGAGAAGGTCATCAGCTTTCTAGAGTCTAATGTGACTTTGGAAAGATATGTATTTGCACCTTTATTTAGCCATTTTGTCTAACAGAAATAATATTGTATAAGAAAGACTAATTCGGTTCTCGCCTAAACCCAATCTTAGTAAATTCTTAAATGGTTTATTTTAGGTGGGTGCAGAGGAAACGTACACGATCGGACTGCGCTTTGCGCCCAGTGACAACAGTGGCCTGGAAGAAATTCTGATATTTATCAATGACCATGAAGATAAAAATGAGGAAACTTTCTGTGTCAAGGTCATCTACGAGCAGACAAGAAAAGCTCCATGAAAGTTCAGACTTAAGAAGTAGAATTGTCCAGAATTTGGGATGCTAAAAAAAACTGCATAAAATGTCACTGGTTTGGATACTGAATAAGAATAACATTTGTAATCAATAGCTTTTAACAGCTTTTTTGCACTTCAAAAGTTATGAGATGTAGATATGGATCATATTCCCAAACTGTTTCTCAAGTCAGACGGATGGCTACATCTCTAGGAGGTCACCAAATCTCTTTAAATGCCTAATAACAGTATTAATCACAGTTGAAAGTGCAAGCTCATGCTTGGCTGTGGTTTACAGACAACAGAATGGCTGGGGTCTGTACTTAAGTAACGGTTTATCATTGCAGACGAATGTACAAAGCATAGAAAAGCCCAGCTTAACCTCACCATCTGCAGTGTACTAACTTCACAAAACATATTTATCACTTAACTTTCTAGAGAGATAATATTAGATAATTTCACTAATACCCTTAATGAGGCAATGTAATGACATACAGTAGAATGCAGTAAATGATTCAGGATACCCACTTTGATGTTAATTTTCTTGGTTTCAGCATCAGAAAGACTTCTTATAGCTATATATTGCCGTATATTGGTAAGTAGTCCTGCCCTTCCAGTGATGCTTAGCCTAGGCTTTTAGGACTAAAGATGCTGCTATCTTTGATAAATGTCAGAATGTAAATCAGAGTGAGGAAAGATTTTACAATGGGTAAGCACTAGCTAAATAATTTATAAATTATTATTGTGGAAAAATATGTAATTTTTTTAATTATGTTATTATCACTACAGTTCCTATTTAACAACTTTAGAACTGGGCGGCTCTGGCCCCTTTAACCACTTCCACACCATGAAATTTTGTGCTGATCTGTGCTGCGTGGGCTCTCCAGCCCACAGCACAGATCAGCTAGCAGCCAGGGCGATCAGACTTCCCCCCTTTTTTCCCCACTAGGGGGATGTCCTGCTGGGGGGGTCTGATCGCCGCCGGCTGCTTGCGCTTGCGGGGGGGGGGCTCTTCAAAGCCCCCCTCCGCAGCGCTTCCTGGCCTCCTTCCCCTTCCCTCCCTCTCCCTCCCCCTGTGAGTGGCGCAGGACGGATTTCCGTCCTGCGCCTGATGGGATAGGCTTTAGCCTATCAGATGCCGGTGATCCCCGGCCAATCAGAGGCCGGGGATCGCCGATCTCCTCTACGGCGCTGCTGCGCAGCAGCGCCGTATACATGTAAACACCGGGGAAGATCTTCCCCGTGTGTTTACATTTACCCTGCGAGCCGCCGATCGGCTCGCAGGGTGTTCACGGAGACACCCTCCGTGAACTGACATGGAACGGCCGCTCATACGAGCGGCCGTTTCCATGGTATACACTTCAGGATTCAGGGGCGTATATATACGCACCGAGAATCCGGAAGTGGTTAAGACCAAAGCTGTCCTTTTCCTATTTTGTATTGTGATTGCTCACAGTAATCACAGGGTCACGAGCCAATGAAATTTGCTTCTGACGAAGATGTGGAATCCCTGCTGTCAGCGTGACAGTAGAGTAAGCGGGTGCAGCGATGCAAACAGCGGTGAGAGCACCGAGACTGTACGGCGGGGCTGATTGAAATCTACGCCCTGGCAGGATTGAGCGACCACAAGCAGGGCTTAGATTTCAATCATTAAGGTCTAGAAGTGGTTACAATGCAGTTGTAAATCCATAAATTACAGATGTTATTTTTATATAGTACTCAATCCAGTGACACCGTAGAGTACTCCTTGCACTAACAAGATAAAAAAAATGATGTGCCCTGCTTCAAAACAAAATGGTTGTACACTAGAGATACCAATTTGCCATTATATTGAGCACAATGATGCTAACCTGTCATGGTACAGAATGTATGACTTTATTTGTTTGATTGTGAGAGTGACCACTTTATTTATATATAATTATACTTCATATGTGAGTTTACTGCAAGGTCCTGATTTTTTTTTAAATTTCTGTATAGTTTTATATTGTACAAACTATTTTAAACAGATTTTGCACTATATAATTAATGGTATGCCTCATTTTGTACACATTTGTTTTAAATAAAGTATTTTGTTATTGTGGTTCTTCTGTATTAGAAGCAGTTTTAAGACCATATTTACTTATGATTTTTAGAGGTGTAACTAAGAGTGGGGCTGTCAAGGAGTAATGAATGTATGCCCAGAAGCAAAAGTATTTTCTACTCCTCTCCTATCAAACAATTAGCTTGTCTCTCCATTGTCACTAGGTTTCAACATGCAAGTGTAACACCGGTTGCTAGGAGAGGAATAGAAAATGTTATATGGCCAGACAGTATTATTTACAAGTCTCTCTTGGGAAATATGCGTACAATTGAGTTCTCAGCTCCACCCCCTGCATAAAACGTGACGAGGGGGTGTAACAGCACCTGCCAGATTCCCAGCTTATATTGTGGTCCCGATTAAAGGTACAATATTTTACTCTGATGCGATCATTTGATCAGATTTTGACAATCAAATTGTACAGAAAGCCACACAGTATGCGGAGATTATCGACGTGAAACAGTTCTATGGTAGCTTGCGGGGGGGGGGGTTACTACAAATCATGGAGCCCCCTTGAAAACCTTTAATGGGGTGCTCCAGTGGTCAGACCCTCTTCCCTTGTCTCCCCTTGGTGATCTTGCAGAGGTCATAAAACAAGTGTGACCAACATGATCTCCACACCCATAATATGCGTAGTTACAAGAACACCTGATCAGGAGGATGGACTTCAGTACTGGAGGGATGGAAGGTTAATAGTTGGGGCTCCCCACAGCCCTGCCTCCCCCCCCCCCCCTGTAGTTGCAGGGAGCTGCTCCCTTAGGCCTCTTGCACACTGCAAGCGATTCAGATTCCGCTTTTTAATCAGTTTTTACATCCGATTCAGATTCCGATTTGCAGTGTGCAGGGAGCAAACTGCAAATCGGAATCGGAATCGGATGTAAAAACTGATTAAAAAGCGGAATCTGAATCGGAATCACTTGCAGTGTGCAATAGGCCTTATAGTTACACCCCAGATAGATTAGAATACAGAATGTTGGATTTTACAATTTTATCTGAAGAGAGAAAGTGCCTAATCTACCCATTTATGTTAACAATCGACCATTACCTTCCGATTACTTAAGATTCATCAAATCTAATTGCATGTTTGCCTCTGAGGAATATATTGTACAGTTAATGGGCACCTTTTACACTATTCAGCAGGTGGAATAAGGCTCCATGATAAAGAGCTGAGAATGAAAGCAGAAGTGGGCTCCCAAATATCTGCCTCTCTGGGGACTTTGAGTATATGGACGTTACTATTAATACTGTGCATTCATTTTTGTTTTCAACAAGAATTTTTTCATTAATAACAAAATTCAGCAATACAAATGGGTCATCACATATGAGACACGTGTACATATGACATCAGAATCGTTTATTTCGCCAAGCATGACTGGGTCATGCACGGAATTGGTTTTAGCATCACAGGGCAGCTCACAAAGTAAGTTACAGCAGAGACATAAACGCAAACAGTGCACAAACATTAAGTTACTGCAAAAATATACAATGCAAGGAAAACCGTGAGGCAGTATCACAGCAAGAAGCAAAACACATTTTGCTGACATCTACTACAAATAGAAACAAATATCAGCTGCATTGAAAAAAAAAAAATTATAAACAAACCAACCTCCCCAAACATTGGGAGAAAAAATAATAAATATTGTACAATTCTCAATTTAAATGAAATTCCTCTCAGTAAGTGGATAGTCATAACACATCTACATATAAGCTGCTCCTCCGGGCTCAGCTGCTGAAATGCACCAATTCTCAGAGGCAACCCTATTTAAACAACTATCTATCTATCTTCCCTTTTTGAACTCTAACTAGGTTATTAAATAGCTACTTAAGTTTCCTTTCTTCGATGGGAGGCCGACCACATGACCCAGGCGTTCCAGATTTCCGAAAATGTATCTGTTTTTTCTGGTAAAGATGAGGGGATTTCCTCATACACATACACAGTATGCAATCTAGAGACACTAGCCAATCTGGGTGGTGGAAGGGACTTCCAAGAGCCCGCAATCAATACTATGTATTTATAAAGAGCTCACATGTTTTGCAGTGCTTTACAGACTACATAGTCATTCCAGATATTGTCCCTCAGAAGAGTCTTGTGTGAGGAAGGTATGGATGCAAGACATGATTTTGACGTGTAGTTGACAGAAGGTGGTTAGTGACGAATGTGTGGAAAAAAGTGTGCTTGACGCGCTGAGTGTAATTGACGTGTTATTAATACAGATTCAGACGGTGGAAAAATAATCATTTCTGTTTTACTCATGTTAATTTTAAGAAAGCTAAATGAGCAGAAAGTCATTTTCTGAGTAAGAATAGTAAGTTGTGTATCATCTGCATGGAAGTGGTATTGAAAACCAAATGTATTTATTCATTTCCCCAAGTCTGTGCAAATGGATGGAGAGTGGTTTGGGTCCAAGGGCCATGCCCTGAGGAACCCCAACAGTCAGGATGTGGAGAGGAGCTGTGCTTTGAATAAAAGACTGTAACAGACTTCCAGACAGATGAGAAGAAATCCAAGATAGATCAAGTCATTTTATCTTTAAAGATGATAGTATTTGGATGAGCAGAGTTTGGTCACCAGTGTCAAATGTGGTGGGCAGATCAAGAAGTATGTGAGGGGGCAAATGTTTCCAAAACTGACTTGACAAAGTTGTAGTACTGTGTAGATGCTGTGCAGGAGGACAAGGAGAGGAGAGGTTGTAGATTATCAGAGAGTGCAAATCCAGGTTGCAAGTTTGTGTGAGCAATTGCAAGAGGGGCAGGAAAAGATGCAGATTGTGGCCACTGCACCAAGCACTGAGAATAAGCAACCAGGATCAGTGAACTTGCGAGAGCAAAGGATTTGTGTGTTGGAATACTAGTAGAACTTCATGACAGCTATGTTACAAATTAAACCCTTATTTGCTTCCTGAATGTAAAGGAACATACACACACACTATTTCTGTCTCCATAAACAAACACTGTATAGACATAGTGCTTGACTATAGCCAAGCAGCATGTGTTGTTCTATGGAGAGGGAGAAAGGACAATGACAATGGAAAGAGCACTTAGCGCTCAGGTGTCTGAAAAAAAGAAATACAATGCCACTTGTGGCTTGATGCTCCGCGATCTGGCACAGGAGTTCATAAAATTATGTAATGTTGCTAAACACATTCTAGATTCTCAGTTGAGACAGTGCCAAACAATTTTCTTGGCCTATGATTATCTAGCATGTGTAAAAGTGGCCATACATCAGACGACCTGGCACCTGATTGACCATTGGTTTCGATTATTATAATCAAATCAGATGAAAATCGGTGCTGCCAAGTGCATACTCGACTGTCAATGCGACCAATTTCGGGACAAAAATTAGTTGCATTGCTGATTGCGCATGCTGAAAGATTTAGGGCTGCCTTGCTCAATCTGGTGCACAGCGGGAACGGCGTGTCATTTTTGCGACGATCGATGAAACCCCTGGAGCTGTCCCCCAATTGAAAAATGTGTCCCCCCGGTGCCTAGTGTAAATTATACATTACTCCACTTGGTGGCTCTGGGCGCATTCCCCTGTTCATGTACTCTCACCCCACGTGGTTTTCTAGTAAGGGCGCGTGTATGACGTCACACATGTGCTTTCTTACTAGGAAACCACGTGGGGTATGTGTGTATGCAGGAGGAATCCCGGAAGCCAGCAGGGGACAAGCACGGGCCGCGGACAGGTAATGCATAGTTTACACTGGGCACCGGGGGGACATTTTTCATTAGGGGCGACAAGGCGGATGGATGCGGCACACAAGACCAATTCAGGATCGATTTCAGCATGAAATTGATCAGAAATCAGCCTGTGGTGTATGGGTTGCTGAAAGATCTCGATTATCAGATTTGATTAGAGAGAGCTTTATCTCTCTAAACACTTTACTGAATAATATATTTGTTATTTTCACTACAGTTGCTCTTAAAGTTGGTACAATCAGCAGAAGCATCCTGTGGTTCAAGGGAGGTCACTGCTGCTCTCAAAGTGCAGGACAAGTTCCATTCCAGTCAGATTATTGGGGAGTATAAAGCTAAGTACACACATGCGATAATGGTCGCCCATCGAGGGATTGGTAAATGATCCTGTGGGTGACAATTCGGAGACCAATACTGTTCAGGCTTGCAATGTGTTCTGTGCCTATGGAGAGGAGCATAGGGACGATAATCGGCAGGTGGAGGGAGTGGAAATAACATTTCAATTGGTCCTACTTGGTGTGTGTGGGGGGCTCATTAAGGATCCAGCAAGACAGGTCCTCAATGACCCCCGGCGCATCAGCAGGATCGATTGGTGGCAGCTGTAAACATAGAACAATTTTGCTAAGGTACCACAAACTCATCAGTTAAAGGTTAGTTCTTAGATATCATTTCATCGTGTGGAGTTACAGGTTCCTACTTGTTAGCTAGTTAATGTTTGTGGTGTCTGTGATTCTCTAAATTTGTCGGGCAAGAGGTTTAGCTAGTCTGTGCTGGTGTCTTATGGGTGTTAGCAGTAACTGACATTGCTTTATACTGTATACACCTTGAACGAAAGTTACATAAGGCTAAGTTCTGACTTGTTAAAAAATAAATATTCATTCGGTACGTGTTTAGCAGGAAGGGGATCCTAATGTTAAAAATAGGATGTGCTTCCACCTGTAAAAAAAAATCATCAGTTTGCTGACTTGTAGTAAACGGAATGCAGAGTCTCAACTTGCTTCACTTTTTCAGATGAGTGAATTCATTGCCCACCTATGGTGCAGCGCATCCGCCCGCGAATGCAATGCCAAAACTGCGCAAACCGAGACTAAGCTATCTTCCCTACCAATCTCCTAACTATCATTTTCTTTCTACCTATTTTTAGCTACCGCTTTTTTTATATGTTATAATTCCATAAATAAACTGACTCCATCCCGCATCCCAAAATAGTACACATTCTTCAGAGGCGACATGGCTAGACCCCAAACCAGGAAATCCAGCCAAAACAGGCACTCACTGGAGCTCAGCTCAGAGGAGTCTCATTTGTGACAACACCATTTGCTGCAGAACTAGGTAGTCTGTATAGTGAACAAGTGGCCGCCACTTCAGACAGCCTTTAAAGACAGCCTTCTACAAAGAAACATTTCCAAAGAAATTTTTTGAGGACCTGTGTGTGAAATTAAGAACACTTAGACCCAGCGTTGCAAAGAAACCCTCTGTCACTATACAATAAAATCCCACCTTATTGAAAATTCATAGGGAAGATAAGGGCTGCTCATCACAGATTTCCTGTTTAATAGCAGAATCTTGATGAGCGCTGAACAAAGCTGGTACGTCAAGGCCTGTGTTATTTCTTCCTTGGATAACAACTTAAATCTCAGCCAATGCTGCTACTAAAGCTCTTCTCGCATGACCTTCAGCTCCTTGGCTGCCATGCAACACTCGGAATAATGATTGTTACTATTGTATCCCGCTAGAGCACCTTGACACCTTGCTTGTCCAATTAATGCGTCTCAGCAGAGGCTATAGAATTCTCCAGAGCAAAATATATCATCGGTTTAACTCTCTGGGAGCCCGTGGCTATCTTGTTGCTGTGAAATGTACAGGATCAGCAGGTGGGGCATATATGTATAGAAACGGAATCTGTGCCACATATTAAACATTTAAAGATCACTGGAAGTGTATTTATTCCGTTGTGGTTTGGCGATATAGAAAATATGTCTTCATTGCTGTCCTACAAACGTGGCTTGGTTTTCCACTCTGAGAACAGGTGAGCATATTGATGCCCAGCATATAATAGTGAACACAATTATCCCTCCATGCTGCACATTCAAAGAAGAAGGAATGAAGTGTTAGAGTGATCCAACTTAGTGCTCATTAGCACAGAGAAAACGGGTAAAAGGCATATTTAAAGTGGGATGATAATCCCACTTTAATTTTGAGTGTAATGTTGCCCTTTTTTTTTACTAGCAATGATACCATTACTATCAGATTTCGAAATCCTAAGCTACAGCAAAGTAACTGGAAAATAGACCCAAGAAAACTCGTAATGATGCTATAGTAGATGAATGGGGCCTGAGGCAGTTTCTTGTGGTTGGAGCCCAATCATCAACTCCCTACAACTATTTCTCTGCTGCTATTTTAACAGCACTGGAACCAAACTACTGTAACAGCCAGAGTGGCAGAACTTTGGTAAACATCCCAAGTAGTTCAATGAATGGAATTACCTAGTTGGCTCCCATGGCACATGACAGGCTTATCATGTGACATGGCTTGTCACCTAGTAACAGAGCAGGAGCATCCACAAGGTAACCAAAGCAACTGCCTGGGGCCTAGTGGGCATCATGGGGCGCAGCTGCCACTTTCAAAGGCTAGTACCTTGCCCTGGGCCCCATTTTATCGTAATCCTTTTCTGCCTAGTTATGATTTGTCTCTCTTTTTTAAACTGTGAGGGCCCTTGCACACTATGCCCATTGTGTTGCAGAATAATTCTGCTTGCCAACTCACTGCCAATACAATTTTATGGGCCTGTTGACACTTTTGTGCTGTAATGAATTGCGTTATTCTAACTCACTGCATGAAGACTTTGAAATAAAGTCTATGACCAGTCTCCATTGCAGTTCTCAGTCATTATAACGCATGTCTTATGCAATGCGCACAGTATGCAGGGGCTCTAAAAGTCACATTGTTCAAACTTCTTTCTCTCTATCCCCCAATGTTTTTTTTATCTTATCTACAAAATACCTTTTCTGCACCTAGTAAGTAAAGAAGTACTAAAACAGGTAAGAGAAATAATATTAAACTAGCCAAAGTGAGAGGTATATACAGGCTGCCTACCATATTTATTTCCTTTAAACAATATCAGTTGCCTGGCATCCCTGCTGGTCTGTTTGGCTGCAGTAGTGTCACCCCTGAAACAAGCATGCAGCTAATCTTGTCAGTTTGGCAAGAATGTCAGAAACACCTGATCTGTGGCATGCTTGTTCGGGGTCTATGGCTTAAAGTATTAGAGTCAAAGGATTAGCAGGGCTGTCAGGCAACTGGTCTTGCTTAAAAGCAGCCTCCATATACCTCTCACTTCAGTTGAGTTTTAAGTTAATTCGGCACAATTTATTTTAAGTACTTTTTCACTTGTTTGGAGCTAAAGGGTATTTAATTGATATACGTGACAAAACATATCCTGTGAGAAAGCTCAGGAGAAACGTTGAGAAAATTAACCACAGAGAGGTACAGTTTTGAATTTGATGAGCTCTGGTAGACTAAAATGTAAGGTTTATTAAAAGACAAGTGTAACCTTTTAACAAAGAAAAGTTAGATACCTAATAGGAGGGAATGCACCTCTCTATGTCCCTCGTTCCACTGCCGCCCCCCTGCTCCAGTCTCCGACTTTAATGCTGAAGAGGCTTTTAGGTCTCCTAGGAAGGTCACTGAAGTACTAAAGTCTCAGATTACTTCCAAGCACGAGCAGCTCCGTACTGCACACGTGCGAGTGTAGACTTGTGCATGCTCAATACAGAACTACTAATTTTCAGGAGTACTCGGAGACCTGAAGACACACACATTGGGAGATTTGAACAGGGGCCTGGTGCTGGAACGAGGGGACGCAGAGAGGAACGGGAAGGCTCTAAAGCATTCAGAGCCTTCCCTCTTCTTAGAGGAGTATCTAATTTTTTTTTTAAGGTTACAATTGTCCTTTAAAGGTAACCTAAAGGAATAAAGAGGCCGCCATATTTATCCCTGACCCCTGATGCTAGTTGCCTGGCTGTCATGCTGAGCTTTAGGGCCAGTTTCCACTGGAGTGGTTTCCGCTCCGAATCCGCAGAGTTTCCCCACAGGCAAATCGCGCGGAGAAACTCTACCATAAGAAACTATGGCACCGCCAGCCGAATTGCTTACCCTAGCGATTCGGCCGACACTGCCCACAGTTTTCGCGTGGGAGGCTGCAAATTCCATAGCCGTGCATGGCACGGCTTCTGGGATTCGCCTGCGTTCCCACAGACCCGGAAGTGCCGCCGCGCGTCTCGCAGCCGCACGCAGTGGCAAGTGGAAATGGGCCCTAAGGCTTTATTTGTGTTTGAGTCACACACACCTGCAACAAACATGCAGCCAGCGGAATCAGATCAGTCAAAACATCTGATCTACATCCTCACTGGGCCATTGACAGTATTAGGGGCAGAGCATCAGCACAGAAATCAGGCAACTGGCATTGTTTATTGGAAAATGAAGCCTCTGTATTCCTCTCACTTCAGGTTCCCTTCAATGCTGACCATGGAATAATATGCTATCAATCATATTGTTGACTTAGATTTAATTGAAATCATCTACAGGAAATCCAGTGTTTATTTTTTCCCCTCTCGGATATAAAATAATATCTGTAAATTCGATCTGTCTGGTAGGTTAGAGATTTCTGTTTGCAAATTAATTCAAATGACTCTTAAAATATGATCATTTCAAAATATGATTCTGCCAAATAGTCTATTTCATCAGAATTGTTGCAAGGTTGAAAAGCTTCCCGGTGTATCTAAATTCCCAAACTGCTACCCACCAAACCCCGGTCCATCCCAATTCTTGAGACATCCTAGATCAGGTTTCTGCTGTGATGGGAAGGCAAGCCTAGACTTCCTCCATCCATCTTGTTCAGGCACTTGATGGATCAGTATTAAGGAACTGGATGCTGCAGGTATAGTTAGTTGTATGTTATGCAGACTTCATCTCAGATATTCTTTATGAGGATATAACAGGTGTTCTTTAAGTATGCTGCTGACGATCTGTATTCCTTGAAATTGCCACTGTGAGCTAAATAAAATATTTCCATAACATACATTTTAATTAATCAGTCAATCAATTAGACTACAAGACACTTAATCAATTCTGAATTAATCAGAGGCGAACAGGGATGGCGTGCTAAGCTGGTTTAGACGGTATCAATGGAAGAAAAATAATGTATGCAATCACAACCTAATTATTTAGAGTAGGATCTGTGTTTTAGACTACTTTCGTTCTATGGCTTCTTTAAGAGCATTTAGAGGGGAACATTTAAGGGGAGAAACGCCAAAAAAAAGTGTTACCATGAGTTACTGCTTATTGCCAAGTCTTCACATCTACATTAGTAAAAAACAATGTTTGTGACAAACAGCATCTGTCAGCCTCACATACATAGAACAGGCTTTCTCAGCCTGGAACACCAGGGTCCAGGCGCATTGTTAGGTCTGAAGATCTGGGGCTAGTGCTCCGGATCTCCGCCAACTATCACACCTGTGAAACGTGTTGCGTCAAATAAAGCTAATTTTTGTCTGAAACCGACATAATCGGGTCTGCTTTTGGGAAGGTAAGTCTGCCACTGTCTCCCTTTTTTAAACTGCTCTTCGCATATTTTGTCCTTTTGTTGGTGCCTCTGTTCAATTACCTAGTGTTATACAGAGACCAGGAATGAAGTGCAATGAAGTGAAGGAGCAGGCAGTAGCACAGTCAAACAGGAAAGCAGAGTCTGCAACGGTCTAGAACAGTGTTTCCCAACCTATGTGCCGCAACACATTCATGTGTCGCGGCAGTCTCGGGGATGTGTCGCCGCTTTGCTGTCTTCCTGTCACGGTCTCTGCCTCTGCTCCGTGTAATTAGAACAGGGCTACAATAAAATGGCCGCCGATGTCCACAAACACGGACGGCGGTGGCCATTTTGTTGTAGTCCTGCTCTAATTATACACAGAGTGGAGATAGAGCAGAGAGAGCGGGTCGCTGAAGAGACGTCATCGCTGGAATTCACGGAGCTGGGTGAGTGAGCCGCCTGCTCATACTACCTGGGGGGAACACCAAGCTCCTATGCTTGGCTACCTATACCTAACATCCTAAACTGGGGAGGCCTATGCTTAGCTAACCATACTTATGGCACCCTACAAACCTATACTGCGGGCACCTATATACTTTTACTGCAGGCACCCATATACCTATGCTAAGGACACCTATATACCTATACTGCGGGCACCTATATACTAATACTGCAGGCACCTACATACCTTTACTGGGGACACCTATATACCTATATTACAGGCACCTACATACCTATACTGCGGGCACCTATATACCTATAATGCAGGCACCTACATACATTTACTGGGGACACATATATACCAGGGCTGCGAAGTCGGAGTCGGGGCAATTTTGGGCACCCGGAGTTGGAGTCGGAGTCGTGGTTTCAGAAACTGAGGAGTCGGGAGTCGGAGTCGCATGATTTTTGTACAAAGTCCACAGCCCTGTTAAGTATTAGACTAAGGAGTCGGAGTCGAGGAGTCGGAGTCTGAGCAATTTTGGGTACCCGGAGTTGGAGTCGGAGTCGTGGTTTCAGAAACTGAGGAGTCGGAAGATTTTTATACCGACATATATCCACAGCCCTGATATATACGGCAGTCACCTACATACCTATACTGAGGGCAACAATATACCTATATTGCAGGCACCTACACCTGACTTTCTATATTACTGGGGGCTCCTATGCTGTGCTACCTATATTGAGGGTACCTACTACCTACACCTCACTTCCTTTACTGGAGGCACCTATACTTGGCTAACTAACTACTTATACTGAGTCTGAGGGCTTTTTTTATGGGGGCTGGGGGTCAAACCGTTGCTAAAATGTGCAGTGTGAATTGTCGTTGCTGTGCGATCATTCTAAAGCAGGCGGGGGGGGGGGGGGGATGTGTCACGGAGATCTGAGCATTTGGCGTCATGTGTCACGACTTTGAAAACGTTAGGAACCACTGGTCTAGAGGATCAAGGCACAGTATGAAGGAACAGGCGAGAGGCAGAGTCAAGACAAGCTAATCATTTCAGAAACAAGTCAGTGGGTACAAGTACAGGATCAGAATAAGGTTTACAAGAGTCTTCAGAATACTTAGGCCTGGGAGCAACAAAGTTCTGGCAACTAGCAGGAGGAAGAGATAGTTCTAATAGTCCATGTATAATAACAACAGGATGCAGCTGATAGTGTGAATCTGCAGACAGTGCTTGTGAATCACTTTGGGGCAGAATGGGAACTGCAAGTCCTTGAGCACAGTGAAAAGCCATCTGCTGGTGGATGGCAAAAGTCCAGAAAAGTCCAACTTCATACTATCACCAACAGGCAGGAAATGACAGTACATTATTCCTAACATGTACACAGAGGTCAGAAGTGGGCTTGTTTACGTGCTTGTGCTGTCATGGGTTTTCCATTCTTCAGGTACCAGCTCTGCTTACTCTACTGTACTGCGCATCCATCACTGGGTTCTGGCAATCATCAGATGCCAATGGCAGTCGCATAATCAGAGGTAGGAAGAGGTAATGGTGGAGAGTGGACAGGTTCAACAAGTGAAAGGGAAGAGAAGAGTGCTGTGAGAAATTTTATGCAGCTCTGAGTAGGGATGGTCGGAAATGCTAATTTGTTTTAGCCGAAAATCCGCATTCCGCCATTGCCAATTACCACTTTCCGCATATAACGTATATAAAATATAATATAAATCGCCTACCTTATGAAAGATCACTTCATTCAGTAGGGGAGATGAATAAATTTATTGATAAAAAGCACTTAGGACAACGCGTTTCGCGGCATAAACCGGTTCATCAGGTCAAAATACAGACCTAGTCAGTAGGTACGGGTAGTCTGGGCGCCAAAGTCTACCCGTTTTATATCCAATGTTTAACATCCCACACTGTGGGAGTGTTGTTTTTACCACAAGATTGTGGTGAAAACGTTTTTGGTGAAGGAGCTGCGACCATCCATTGAAAAGACCGAGTGGGGACGGGCTTTCCCCACATGCCTGTTTGAGTGGTTGCCTTGTCAGCAACCCATACTTGTGAGTAGTATTACTCTTATATTTAGACCAGCTTACAAAGATAATACACTATAGGGGCTCCCGGTGTCTCTGTGTTTTTTTTCCGTTTTTTTTTTACCACAGCCCCCACACTACCAATTCCACTTTCCGTTAACGATTTCCGCATTCCGATGCGGATTTTCATAGTAATTTCCACCGACTTTAACATTGATTTTCTCAAAAACTACAAAGTCTTTTTGAAATATTTTTTTCTTCTTGTTCATATATCTCTGCTTAACATTTCCTGAAAATTTGGAGTTTCTAGCACTTATGGGGGCTTTGCTTATTAACCTCTAAAGTCGATGTCATACCGCATAGCGTTTACAATGCGGATTTTCACTGTAATTTCTGCCAACTTTAACATCAATTTTCTCAAAAACTACAGTCTTTTTGAAATATTTTTTTTCTCTTGTTCCTACTTGTCTGCTTAACATTCCCTGAAAATTTGGTGTTTCTAGCTCTTATGAAGGCTTTGCTATTAACCTCCAAAATCTGCATAATACCGCATATCGGTAATGCAAATTTCTGCATTTTACATTACAGTCAACAGCGGCCAACTTTGGCGGTTAGTAGCAGGGGCGTAGCAATAGGGGGTGCAGAGGTAGCGACTGCATCGGGGCCCTTGGGCCAGAGGGGCCCCAAAGAGCCGTCCCTCAACTACAGTATTAGCTCTCTATTGGTCCTGTGCTCATAATAATCACTTCTATACATGATTAGAATAGCAGTAATAATTAACAAACTGCTCCCCATCCCCTTCTTGCATCTCTGACACTGTAGTTGCCATTGGCAGGTTTTGTTGCGCCGTATCAATTGTTATGTATAGAGTGCTTGGGGGGTCCCATTGTAAAACTTGCATCAAGGCCCACAGCTCCTTAGCTACGCCACTGGTTAGTAGCATAGCCCTCGTAGGTTCTACAAACACCAAATTTTCAGGGTATGTTAAGCAGAAAATTGGAAACAAGAAGGAAAGAAATATTTCAAAAAGACCTTGTAGTTTTTGAGAAAATCCATGTTAAAATCGGCATAAATTACCGTGAAAATCTGCATTGTAACCACTATGCGGTATGATGCCAAAATTAGTAGTTAATAGCAAATCCCCCATAGGTGCTAGAAACACCAAATTTTTAAAGAGAACCCGAGGTGGCCTTGTATTACGTAAGTGGGGCACAGAGGCTGGTTGGGCACACTAACACCAGCCTCTGTTGCCCCATCGTGTGTGTCAAAGACCCCCCTGCTCGCCGCTATACCCCCGCAGAGCTGGCGACACGCAGCGTGTCGCCAGCACAATGTTTACTCTAGCGCTGTCTGTCAGCGCCGCTCCGCCGCCTCCTCCGCATCGCCGCTACCCGCCCTCGTCCCTTCCCTCCCGCTGATTGGAGGGAAGGGACGAGGGCGGGTAGCGGCGATGCGGAGGAGGCGTGGGAGCGGCGCTGACAGACAGCGATAGAGTAAACATTGTGCTGGCGACGCGCTGCGTGTCGCCAGCACTGCGGGGAGTTTAGCGGCGAGCAGGGGGGTCTTTGACACACACGATGGGGCAACAGAGGCTGGTGTTAGTGTGCCCAACCAGCCTCTGTGCCCCACTTACGTAATACAAGGCCACCTCGGGTTCTCTTTAAGGAATGTTAAGCAGAAACGTAGGAACAAGAAAAAAAAAATCTCTCAAAAAGACTTTGTACTTTTTGAGAAAATTGATGTTAAAGTCGTCAGAAAATTTCACGCGAAAATCTGCCTACCGAAATTCCATTACCGATTTCCGAATTTTGATGCGGAAATGCAATTTCCGATTGGAAAAATTCGGAAATTGCATTTCGGTGGAATCCCACCGAGCATCCCTAGCTCTGAGTACTCCTTGCCTCACTCTGCATGAGAAACTGGTCAGCAGGTACTGAAAAAATAATGGGTGAACACTTTCAGTCACCTTCTAGAACTGTCCACCTCTAGGTACATGTTTACCTTGCCTAGAAGGACATACAGCTCTGGCTGACGAGTAAATGGTATGATCTTTACATAAATTTTTTTTACACGTTTATTAGGGAATGCATAGACATAAGATGCATATCAGGTAAAGAAATAGACATCCATGCAACAAAAACAGGAATATACACGGGTGTAACTTGCCATGTAGTGATGGGCCGAACCTCCGATTTAAGGTTCGCGAACTGCCGCGGAAGGTTCGGTTCGCAGGAACTTCCGCGAACCGCAATAGACTTCAATGGGGAGGCGAACTTTGAAAACTAGAAACATTTCTGCTGGCCAGAAAAGTGATGGAAAAGATGTTTCAAGGTGTCTAACACCTGAGATCTTTCAGTGACTACAAGAGGGGACATATTTTTTTTCAAAAATACCTTATAGTTTTTGAGAAAATCAATTTTAACTCCTTCTGACCGTGGGAAAATTAAGCGCCCGCCGACTTTAGCAGTTAATAGCAAAGCCGCTTTAGAAGCTAGAAACACCAAACTTGCAGAAAATGTTAGGGAGAACAGTGGGAATAAGAGGGAAACATTTTTTTTCAAAGAGACCTTATAGTTTTTGAGAAAATCAATTTTAAAGTTTCAATGTAAATTCTCCTTCTGACCGTGGGAAAATATACCACCGCCGACTTTAATGGTTAATTGCAAAGCCCCTTTAAAAGCTAGCAACACCAAAATTACTGGGACTGTTAAGAAGAACAGTGGGAACAAGAGGAAAAAAATGTTTTCAAAAAGACCTTATAGTTTTTGAGAAAATCGATTTTAAAGTAAAAAAAAATAAATCGATTCATAAAAAAAGAACCGATTCATTAAAAAGATCCGGCTCATTCAGGAGCCGTTAGTATAGCAGAGAATGCGTCCTCTGAAGGACGTGAAGCTGCTGGCTCCCGCTGCTGTCTCTCCCCACCTGCCTGCACCTGTCAACCCCCACCTAGGCTGGCACCCAGTGCACCTAACATAAGACGATACAGTTCGTTGGATCATTTACCGAGGATATTGCCGTGGGAATTTTTTTTTAAAGGTACAGGTAAGTATTTCTGGTTAATTAAGAAAATTAAAGGACGTTTTTCGTGGTTGTGTTTTTATTTCATTTAACCCTTTGTGGAAATGGGTAAGGGGTACTTTGTACCTCTATACTCATTTCTCCTGGGAGGGGGTGGGCATCTGGGGTCCCCTTCTTAAAGGGGACTCCCAGATGCCACCATGACCCCCCCCCCAGGGAGTCGTCGCCCCACCTCCTCCTGGGGCACCGGAGGTGGGAAAGAGCCCCTTGTCCATAGATTGGACAAGGGCTCCAGGGGGGGGAAGGGGAAGGCTTGGCTGCCCCTCCCCCCCCCCCCCCCGGAGCCCCCCATACCATGGACCATGCGGGCTGGTATAGCTCAGGGTGCGAAGCCCCAGTCGGCCGGGGCTCCGCATTCTGGCTATCCCAGCCTGCATGGGGGACAAGGGGTTACAGAGGCTCGGGAGGGGGGACCCCACGTCATTTTTTTTTCATTTATTTCCCACACTCAGCACATAAAAATAATAAAAATATATATATACTGTATATATATATATATATATATTTTTTTTTTTTTTAAAGGACTTAACGAGGCCACAAGTGTGAAAAAAGTTAAATACCATTTCATAATCCAGATCCATGGAGGACGCCATCTGCGCCCCCCCCCCCGTTCATTCCGCCATGGCACCCGCAGTAATACCGGCCCCGGTCGGGTCCCGACCCCTCCTAACAGGTCGGGTTCTCATTCCCCCCTCAATATGGCCGCCACAGATTGCCGCGGCTGCGCAGTCCGCATAGATGCGATTGCGGCTGCGCAGCTCTAGGTCCTCCTCCCGATGCGTCCGATGTATGCACGCATATTGATGACGCGGCAGGAGGAGGCCCTAGAGCTGCGCAGGTGCAATCGCGGCTGTGCGGACTGCGCAGCCGCGGCAATCTGTGGCGGCCATATTGAGTTGGGGAATGAGAACCCGACCTGTTCGGAGGGGTCGGGAGTCGGGACCCGACCGGGGCCGGTATTACTGCGGGAGCCATGGGGGAATGAACGGGAGGGCACGGATGGCGTCCTCCATGGATCTGGATTATGAAAAGGTATTTAACTTTTTTCACATTTGTGGCCTCGGAAGTCCTTTAAATATTGTTTCCCGCTATCTTTTTAAGATATCCTGCAAATTTGGTGTTGCTAGGATGTAAGGTGCCTTTGAATCAGAATCAGTTTTATTCGCCAAGTGCGATGGGAGTCGTACTCGGAATTATTTGTGGTTCACATGGCATAGGCAAGTTCAAAAACAGGCAAACACAAACACAGGCAGATGTGACAAGTCATTACAAGTGTACAAAAGAATATAGATAATATCGACAGTGTGAGCAGGCCTGGGAGGCCTGCTTAGAGTCATTAGGATCAAAGAGTTTATAAAAAGTGTCGATAAAGCTGGCTGCGTGGCCTGGGAGGCCTGCGTAGAGTCATTAAGTTCAGTAGGTATCGGAGACCTGGCTGAGTGGCCTTATTGTCCCGGGTGGAGTGAGGCTCAGTAAGAGGGTTCTTGACCTGAAGTGAGTACTTCCCTAGTTTAGCATCCGGACCGCTTGATGGAAGAAGGAGTTCCTGCGCCTGGTGGTTTTGGATGGGATAGTTCTATAGCGGCGACCCGACGGGAGAAGATCAAAGTAGCGACTGCCAGGGTGGGAGAGATCGAGAGAGATCCTGGTGGCCCTTGTCTTCATCCTAGCAGCGTGGAGGAGATCGAGAGCTGGCAGCGGAGATCCGATGATTCTCTCCGCATCAGTGATGACTCTCTGCAGCTTATACCTGTCCCTGGCCGTCGCGCCAGCGTACCAGACAATGATTGAAGAATAAAGGATGGATTCAATGGTTGCAGTATAGAAGCTGATCAGCAGTTCCCGTGGTATGCCAAATTTTTTCAGCTGACGCAGGAAGAACAACCTCTGCTGTGATTTCTTTTGAATTTTGCTAGTGTTCTGCCCCCATTTCAGGTCGCTGGTGAGGGTTGTGCCAAGGAAGCACACAGATGATACCTTAGAGACTTCAGTGTCACCTATGAGGACTGATTGGAGGGGGGTGGGTGCCTCCTAAAATCGACAGTCAGTTCAACAGTCTTTGCTGCATTGAGTACTAGGTTGTTATCCTTGCACCAGCTGCAGATTCGCTGAACCTCGCTGCGGTACTCGTGCTCCCCATTTTTGCCGATCAGGCCAATGATGGTAGTGTCATCCGCAAATTTGATGACCTTCACCGAGTCAGTGGACGAGGTACAGTTGTTGGTGTACAGGGAGAACAGAAGTGGGGACAGTACACATCCCTGCGGGGCACCAATATTGGTGGTTCTCAAACTGGAGAAGCAGTTGCCAAGCTTGACCTGTTGAGTTCTATCTGACAGGAAGTCCTTGATCCATGCCCGAAGAGTGGAGTCGGCCCCGAGCTGCGCAAGGTTGTCAAGCAGGATGTCGGGACAGATTGTGTTGAATGCTGAGCTAAAATCCAGGAACAGGATCCTAGCGTAGGAGTCAGGTCTGTCCAGGTGCTCTGTGATGTGTGCCAGGCCGACATTAATGGCATCCTCCACAGACCTGTTGGCCCTATATGCAAATTGGTGCGGGTCGAGGAGGGCATTGGTGGAGTTCTTGAGGTGGGCAAGGACTAGTCTTCCTAGTACCTTCATGATGTTGGAAGTTAGGGCCACAGGCCTAAAGTTGTTCAGATCCGCGCTGCCCGGTTTTTTGGCTACTGGTATAATTGTTGACCTCTTGAAGCAGGAGGGGACGGTGCCTTCCGATAGTGATCGCTCGAATAGGGAGGTGAGCACAGGGGATAGCTGGACTGCGCAGGTTCTTAGACAAGACGATGACACGCCGTCCGGGCCAGAGGCCTTCCTGGGGTTCAGCTTACGGAGGTGCCGGAGAACTTCTGCCTCCTGGACTGCTACTGGAGCTGAGGTGGCGAGTGTCATCTGTGGGGGGGGTTTGCACCTCTGTCGTGGTTGCCGGGACCATGAGCTGTTCGGCCTGGTGCTCAAACCTACAGTAGAACTCGTTGAGCTCCTCGGCTAGTTGAAGGTTGGAGGTCACAGGTTGTGGAGGGGGTTTGAAGTTCGTGGCTGCCCTTCGGCCTTTCCATTCCTCACGTGTGTTGTTGGACTGGAGGTAGAGTCTCAGCTTGTCAGAGTATGCCCTCTTTGCGGTTTGAAGTTCACATTTCAGGGCTTTCCTGGCTTCTCTAAAATCCTCTTGGGAGCCAGACTTGTGTGCCACCACCTTGAGTTTCCGAAGCCGGCGCAGCTTATCGTTGAACCAAGGCTTGTTGTTAGGGAAGACCTTGAAGGTTTTGGTTGGAACACATGCTTCTTCGCAAAAACTGATGTAAGAGGTCACATTCTCTGCCCATTCTTCTAGAGTTAGTGCCTCCAAGGTCCTCCAGTCGGTGGAGTCAAAGCAAGCTTGCAGCTCCAGTTTGGCCTCCGCTGTCCATTTTTTGACAGATCTGATGGTGGGCTTAGCAGTCTCCAGGAGTCTCCTGTATGTGGGGATCAGATGGATTATGTTGTGGTCGGAGTTCCCCAGGGGGGCTCCTTTGGTGGCCTTGTAGGCGCTCTTGTGGACCGTGTAGCAATGGTCCAGGGTGTTGCGATACCTGGTGGGACAGGTAATGTGTTGCTTGTAGCGAGGCATCTCTTGTCGTAAGTCTGCATTATTGAAGTCCCCCAGGACAATGAAGAGGGCCTCCGGGAGGGCGGTTTCCCACCATGAGATGCTGTCACTGAGTGCTCGCAGGGCAGTCTTGGTGCATGCATCAGGGGAATGTAGACCCCGACGAGGACAATGGAAGAGAACTCCCTGGGGGAATACAGAGGCCTGCAGTTAATGGCAAGGTACTCAACATCCGGGGTGCAGATCTTGCTAAGCGTGATGGTATTGGTGCACCAGGCCGTGTTTATGTAGAAACAGATTCCCCCGCCCCTCCTTTTCCCAGAGAGAGCTGAGTCACGGTCTGCGCGTAGGAGGTCATAGCCTGAAACTTGTAAGGAGTTATCCGGGATGCTGTCGCACAGCCAGGTCTCAGTGAAGCAGAGAACTGGCGAGTTCCTGCCGATGAGGGGTTTGCTGCTGAGTAGTAGGAGCAGCTCGTCTATTTTGTTTGGGAGTGAGCAAACATTTGCTAGCAGGATGGCAGGGATGGGAGAGCATAGGCCTTTCCTCTTGAGCCGCACCTGGGCACCTGCCCTTCTCCCCCTGTGGCAGTGTTTCCTTGGGGATCGCTCAGTGGTTAGATGATGGATGTGGGCAGTGACTGTGTCCCACAGGGGGGATCCCTCCCTTTGCTATTAACAGCTAAAGTCGGCGGGTGATAATGATAACCAACCAGAATTATAGGGGTGCAAAAGTGCTGAATTCTGCCATAGGCTTCCATTAGGCTCCCTATTTCACTTTCAAAAATCTCAAATCTTTTCAAAGGGCAATTGCTCAGCAGTGGCAAATTTTCTAGCATTGTAGGAACTGTTAGGGGGATCATAAATGGTGAGTTTCGGGCCCCTAGGCCAAAGAGGTCTTAGCCTAGGGTCACAAAAACCTGTTTGTTTGGGCAATTTCAATAGTAGTGATTCTGACGTACATAAATCGCAACCATGGCCGTTAGCAACGTCTGAATTTCATGAAATGTCTCATGCAGGTAGAAGACATATTGTTAGACTTGGATTCCATAGATGGGGTCCCTACACCTCTGCAAACCAGAGTTACAGGGGTGCAAACGTAGTAAAATCCCCCATAGGCTTTCATTGGCTTCCTATTTCACTTTCCAAAATCTCACATCTTTTCAAAGGGCAATTGCTCAGCAGGGGCAAATTTTCTAGCATTGTAGGAACTGTTAGGGGGATCATAACTGGTGAGTTTCAGGCCCCTAGGCCGAAGAGGTCATAGCCTAGGGTCACAAAAACCTGTTTATTTGGGCAATTTCAATGGTAGTGATTCTGACGTACATAAATCGCAGCCATGGCCGTTAGCAACGTCTGAATTTCCCGAAATGTCTCATGCAGGTAGAAGACATATTTTTAGACATGGACTCCAAAGATGGGTTCCCTACATCTCTGCAAACCAGAGTTACAGGGGTGAAAATGTGGTAAAATCCACCTTAGGCTTTCACTGGGCCTCCTATTTACCATTCCAAAATCTCACACCATTTTAAAGGGCAATGGCTCAGCAGTGGCAAAACTCACCAGTCATGATCCCCCTAAGAGTCCCTACAATGCTGGAAAATTTGGTACTGCTGAGCCATTGCCCTTTGAAAAGATGTGAGAATTTGGAAAGTGAAATAGGGAGTCAATGAAAGCCTATGGGGGATTTTACTACTTTTGCACCCCTGTAACTCTGGTTTGCAGAGATGTAGGGACCCCATCTTTGGAATCCAAGTCTAACAATATGTCTTCTACCTGCATGAGACATTTCGTGAAATTCAGATGTTGCTAACGGCCATGAAATTACCCAAATAAACAGGTTTTGTGACCCTAGGCTATGACCTCTCTGGCCTAGGGGCCCGAAACTCACCAGTTATGATCCCCCTAACAGTTCCTACAATGCTAAAAAATTTGCCCCTGCTGAGCAATTGCCCTTTGAAAAGGTGTGAGATTTTGGAAAGTGAAATAGGGAGCCAATGAAAGCCTATGGGGGATTTTACTACTTTTGCACCCCTGTAACTCTGGTTTGCAGAGGTGTAGGGACCCCATCTTTGGAATCCAAGTCTAACAATATGTCTTCTACCTGCATGAGACATTTCGTGAAATTCAGACGTTGCTAACGGCCATGGCTGCGATTTATGTACGCCAGGATCTCCTCCATTGAAATTGCCCAAATAAACAGGTTTTTGTGACCCTAGGCTATGACCTCTTTGGCCTAGGGGCCCGAAACTCACCAGTTATGATCCCCCTAACAGTTCCTACAATGCTAGAAAATTTGCTCCTGCTGAGCAATTGCCCTTTGAAAAGGTGTGAGATTTTGGAAAGTGAAATAGGGAGCCAATGAAAGCCTATGGGGGATTTTACTACTTTTGCACCCCTGTAACTCTGGTTTGCAGAGATGTAGGGACCCCATCTTTGGAATCCAAGTCTAACAATATGTCTTCTACCTGCTTGAGACATTTCGTGAAATTCAGACGTTGCTAACGGCCATGGCTGCGATTTATGTACGCCAGGATCTCCTCCATTGAAATTGCCCAAATAAACAGATTGTTGTGACCCTAGGCTATGACCTCTCTGGCCTAGGGGCCCGAAACTCACCCGTTATGATCCCCCTAACAGTTCCTACAATGCTAGAAAATTTGCCCCTGTTGAGCAATTGCCCTTTGAAAAGGTGTGAGATTTTGGAAAGTGAAATAGGGAGCCAATGAAAGCCTATGGGGGATTTTACTACTTTTGCACCCCTGTAACTCTGGTTTGCAGAGGTGTAGGGACCCCATCTTTGGAATCCAAGTCTAACAATGTGTCTTCTACCTGCATGAGACATTTCGTGAAATTCAGACGTTGCTAACGGCCATGGCTGCAATTTATGTACGTCAGAATCACTACTATTGAAATTGCCCAAATAAACAGGTTTTTGTGACCCTAGGCTATGACCTCTTTGGCCTAGGGGCCCAAAACTCACCAGTTATGATCCCCCTAACAGTTCCTACAATGCTAGAAAATGTGCCCCTGCTGAGCAATTGCCATTTAAAAAAGGTGTGAGATTTTGGAAAGTGAAATAGGGAGCCAATGAAAGCCTATGGGGGATTTTACTACTTTTGCACCCCTGTAACTCTGGTTTGCAGAGGTGTAGGGACCCCATCTTTGGAATCCAAGTCTAACAATATGTCTTCTACCTGCATGAGACATTTCGTGAAATTCAGACGTTGCTAACGGCCATGGCTGCGATTTATGTACGCCAGGATCTCCTCCATTGAAATTGCCCAAATAAACAGGTTGTTGTGACCCTAGGCTATGACCTCTTTGGCCTAGGGGCCCGAAACTCACCAGTTATGATCCCCCTAACAGTTCCTACAATGCTAGAAAATTTGCCCCTGCTGAGCAATTGCCCTTTGAAAAGGTGTGAGATTTTGGAAAGTGAAATAGGGAGCTAATGAAAGCCTATAGGGGATTTTACTACTTTTGCACCCCTGTAACTCTGGTTTGCATAGGTGTAGGGACCCCATCTTTGGAATCCAAGTCTAACAATATGTCTTCTACCTGCATGAGACATTTCGTGAAATTCAGACGTTGCTAACGGCCATGGCTGCGATTTATGTACGCCAGGATCTCCTCCATTGAAATTGCCCAAATAAACAGGTTTTTGTGACCCTAGGCTATGACCTCTCTGGCCTAGGGGCCCGAAACTCACCAGTTATGATCCCCCTAACAGTTCCTACAATGCTAGAAAATTTTCCCCTGCTGAGCAATTGCCCTTTGAAAAGGTGTGAGATTTTGGAAAGTGAAATAGGGAGCCAATGAAAGCCTATGGGGGATTTTACTACTTTTGCACCCCTGTAACTCTGGTTTGCAGAGGTGTAGGGACCCCATCTTTGGAATCCAAGTCTAACAATATGTCTTCTACCTGCATGAGACATTTCGTGAAATTCAGACGTTGCTAACGGCCATGGCTGCGATTTATGTACGCCAGGATCTCCTCCATTGAAATTTCCCAAATAAACAGGTTTTTATGACCCTAGACTATGACCCCTTTGGCCTAGGGGCCCGAAACTCACCAGTTATGATCCCCCTAACAGTTCCTACAATGCTAGAAAATTTGCCCCTGCTGAGCAATTGCCCTTTGAAAAGGTGGGAGATTTTGGAAAGTGAAATAGGGAGCCAATGAAAGCCTATGGGGGATTTTACTACTTTTGCACCCCTGTAACTCTGGTTTGCAGAGATGTAGGGACCCCATCTTTGGAATCCAAGTCTAACAATATGTCTTCTACCTGCATGAGACATTTCGTGAAATTCAGACGTTGCTAACGGCCATGGCTGCGATTTATGTACGCCAGGATCTCCTCCATTGAAATTGCCCAAATAAACAGGTTTTTATGACCCTAGACTATGACCTCTTTGGCCTAGGGGCCCGAAACTCACCAGTTATGATCCCCCTAACAATTCCTACAATGCTAGAAAATTTGCCCCTGCTGAGCAATTGCCCTTTGAAAAGGTGGGAGATTTTGGAAAGTGAAATAGGGAGCCAATGAAAGCCTATGGGGGATTTTACTACTTTTGCACCCCTGTAACTCTGGTTTGCAGAGATGTAGGGACCCCATCTTTGGAATCCAAGTCTAACAATATGTCTTCTACCTGCATGAGACATTTCGTGAAATTCAGACGTTGCTAACGGCCATGGCTGCGATTTATGTACGCCAGGATCTCCTCCATTGAAATTGCCCAAATAAACAGGTTTTTGTGACCCTAGGCTATGACCTCTCTGGCCTAGGGGCCCGAAACTCACCAGTTATGATCCCCCTAACAGTTCCTACAATGCTAGAAAATTTGCCCCTGCTGAGCAATTGCCATTTGAAAAGGTGTGAGATTTTGGAAAGTGAAATAGGGAGCCAATGAAAGCCTATGGGGGATTTTACTACTTTTGCACCCCTGTAACTCTGGTTTGCAGAGGTGTAGGGACCCCATCTTTGGAATCCAAGTCTAACAATATGTCTTCTACCTGCATGAGACATGTCGTGAAATTCAGACGTTGCTAACGGCCATGGCTGCGATTTATGTACGCCAGGATCTCCTCCATTGAAATTTCCCAAATAAACAGGTTTTTATGACCCTAGACTATGACCTCTTTGGCCTAGGGGCCCGAAACTCACCAGTTATGATCCCCCTAACAGTTCCTACAATGCTAGAAAATTTGCCCCTGCTGAGCAATTGCCCTTTGAAACGGTGGGAGATTTTGGAAAGTGAAATAGGGAGCCAATGAAAGCCTATGGGGGATTTTACTACTTTTGCACCCCTGTAACTCTGGTTTTCAGAGATGTAGGGACCCCATCTTTGGAATCCAAGTCTAACAATATGTCTTCTACCTGCATGAGACATTTCGTGAAATTCAGACGTTGCTAACGGCCATGGCTGCGATTTATGTACGCCAGGATCTCCTCCATTGAAATTGCCCAAATAAACAGGTTTTTATGACCCTAGACTATGACCTCTTTGGCCTAGGGGCCCGAAACTCACCAGTTATGATCCCCCTAACAGTTCCTACAATGCTAGAAAATTTGCCCCTGCTGAGCAATTGCCCTTTGAAAAGGTGGGAGATTTTGGAAAGTGAAATAGGGAGCCAATGAAAGCCTATGGGGGATTTTACTACTTTTGCACCCCTGTAACTCTGGTTTGCAGAGATGTAGGGACCCCATCTTTGGAATCCAAGTCTAACAATATGTCTTCTACCTGCATGAGACATTTCGTGAAATTCAGACGTTGCTAACGGCCATGGCTGCGATTTATGTACGCCAGGATCTCCTCCATTGAAATTGCCCAAATAAACAGGTTTTTGTGACCCTAGGCTATGACCTCTCTGGCCTAGGGGCCCGAAACTCACCAGTTATGATCCCCCTAACAGTTCCTACAATGCTAGAAAATTTGCCCCTGCTGAGCAATTGCCATTTGAAAAGGTGTGAGATTTTGGAAAGTGAAATAGGGAGCCAATGAAAGCCTATGGGGGATTTTACTACTTTTGCACCCCTGTAACTCTGGTTTGCAGAGGTGTAGGGACCCCATCTTTGGAATCCAAGTCTAACAATATGTCTTCTACCTGCATGAGACATTTCGTGAAATTCAGACGTTGCTAACGGCCATGGCTGCGATTTATGTACGCCAGGATCTCCTCCATTGAAATTGCCCAAATAAACAGGTTTTTGTGACCCTAGACTATGACCTCTTTGGCCTAGGGGCCCGAAACTCACCAGTTATGATCCCCCTAACAGTTCCTACAATGCTAGAAAATTTGCCCCTGCTGAGCAATTGCCCTTTGAAAAGGTGTGAGATTTTGGAAAGTGAAATAGGGAGCCAATGAAAGCCTATGGGGGATTTTACTACTTTTGCACCCCTGTAACTCTGGTTTGCAGAGATGTAGGGACCCCATTTTTGGAATCCAAGTCTAACAATATGTCTTCTACCTGAATGAGACATTTTGTGAAATTCAGACGTTGCTAACGGCCACGACTGCGATTTATGTACGTCAGAATCACTACCATTCAAATTGCCCAAATAAACAGGTTTTTATGACCCTAGACTATGACCTCTTTGGCCTAGGGGCCCGAAACTCACCAGTTATGATCCCCCTAACAGTTCCTACAATGCTAGAAAATTTGCCCCTGCTGAGCAATTGCCCTTTGAAAAGGTGTGAGATTTTGGAAAGTGAAATAGGGAGCCAATGAAAGCCTATGGGGGATTTTACTACTTTTGCACCCCTGTAACTCTGGTTTGCAGAGATGTAGGGACCCCATCTTTGGAATCCAAGTCTAACAATATGTCTTCTACCTGCATGAGACATTTCGTGAAATTCAGACGTTGCTAACGGCCATGGCTGCGATTTATGTACGCCAGGATCTCCTCCATTGAAATTGCCCAAATAAACAGGTTTTTGTGACCCTAGGCTATGACCTCTCTGGCCTAGGGGCCCGAAACTCACCAGTTATGATCCCCCTAACAGTTCCTACAATGCTAGAAAATTTGCCCCTGCTGAGCAATTGCCCTTTGAAAAGGTGTGAGATTTTGGAAAGTGAAATAGGGAGCCAATGAAAGCCTATGGGGGATTTTACTACTTTTGCACCCCTGTAACTCTGGTTTGCAGAGGTGTAGGGACCCCATCTTTGGAATCCAAGTCTAACAATATGTCTTCTACCTGCATGAGACATTTCGTGAAATTCAGACGTTGCTAACGGCCATGGCTGCGATTTATGTACGCCAGGATCTCCTCCATTGAAATTACCCAAATAAACAGGTTTTTATGACCCTAGACTATGACCTCTTTGGCCTAGGGGCCCGAAACTCACCAGTTATGATCCCCCTAACAGTTCCTACAATGCTAGAAAATTTGCCCCTGCTGAGCAATTGCCCTTTGAAAAGGTGGGAGATTTTGGAAAGTGAAATAGGGAGCCAATGAAAGCCTATGGGGGATTTTACTACTTTTGCACCCCTGTAACTCTGGTTTGCAGAGATGTAGGGACCCCATCTTTGGAATCCAAGTCTAACAATATGTCTTCTACCTGCATGAGACATTTCGTGAAATTCAGACGTTGCTAACGGCCATGGCTGCGATTTATGTACGCCAGGATCTCCTCCATTGAAATTGCCCAAATAAACAGGTTTTTATGACCCTAGACTATGACCTCTTTGGCCTAGGGGCCCGAAACTCACCAGTTATGATCCCCCTAACAGTTCCTACAATGCTAGAAAATTTGCCCCTGCTGAGCAATTGCCCTTTGAAAAGGTGGGAGATTTTGGAAAGTGAAATAGGGAGCCAATGAAAGCCTATGGGGGATTTTACTACTTTTGCACCCCTGTAACTCTGGTTTGCAGAGATGTAGGGACCCCATCTTTGGAATCCAAGTCTAACAATATGTCTTCTACCTGCATGAGACATTTCGTGAAATTCAGACGTTGCTAACGGCCATGGCTGCGATTTATGTATGCCAGGATCTCCTCCATTGAAATTGCCCAAATAAACAGGTTTTTGTGACCCTAAGCTATGACCTCTCTGGCCTAGGGGCCCGAAACTCACTAGGGGCCCGAAACTCACCAGTTATGATCCCCCTAACACTTCCTACAATGCTAGAAAATTTGCCCCTGCTGAGCAATTGCCATTTGAAAAGGTGTGAGATTTTGGAAAGTGAAATAGGGAGCCAATGAAAGCCTATGGGGGATTTTACTACTTTAGCACCCCTGTAACTCTGGTTTGCAGAGGTGTAGGGACCCCATCTTTGGAATCCAAGTCTAACAATATGTCTTCTACCTGCATGAGACATGTCGTGAAATTCAGACGTTGCTAACGGCCATGGCTGCGATTTATGTACGCCAGGATCTCCTCCATTGAAATTTCCCAAATAAACAGGTTTTTATGACCCTAGACTATGACCTCTTTGGCCTAGGGGCCCGAAACTCACCAGTTATGATCCCCCTAACAGTTCCTACAATGCTAGAAAATTTGCCCCTGCTGAGCAATTGCCCTTTGAAAAGGTGGGAGATTTTGGAAAGTGAAATAGGGAGCCAATGAAAGCCTATGGGGGATTTTACTACTTTTGCACCCCTGTAACTCTGGTTTGCAGAGATGTAGGGACCCCATCTTTGGAATCCAAGTCTAACAATATGTCTTCTACCTGCATGAGACATTTCGTGAAATTCAGACGTTGCTAACGGCCATGGCTGCGATTTATGTACGCCAGGATCTCCTCCATTGAAATTGCCCAAATAAACAGGTTTTTATGACCCTAGACCAGGGGTCTCAAACTCAATTTACCCGGGGGCCGCAGGAGGCAAAGTCAGGATGAGGCTGGGCCGCATAAGGGAGTTCACGTGTCCCCGCCGCAAAACGAGGGCTGCAGAGCCCCCAAATTGCCCCGGGGGCAATCCGCCGGCATTTCCTGGAAGGGGCAGAGCTTTCAGCTTCAGCTCTGCCCCTCCTGACGTCAATCGCGGCGGATCGCCGCCTCTGCCCGCCCACTCTAAACATAAAAAAAAAAATTGGGAAAATAGGAAAAAATGCCAGGAATCTTCATACAGCCATATTACGGCTGTATAGCGATACCTGGCCAAAGCGCTGCGGCTGCGTATGGACCCCCTGGAAACTCTGTCAGGAAATGTATTGCTCTTTCTTTTGATACATGTAAAATTACACGACCGTTAGGCTTGCTACTAAAAGTGACATTTACCGCATTTAAAAGTATACTATTTTCCTTCGAAACTTTAAAATCGATTTTCTCAAAAACTATAAGGTCTTTTTGAAAAATTGTTTTTTCCTCTTATTCCTAATGATCTCCTTAACCAGTTCGGCCTATCTGGACGAGCTTCCTCGTCCAGATAGGCACTGGTGCTGCCGCCGGCTCGTGCGCGCGATCGGGCGCGCCCCCGCGCGCGCTCCCGCTGCCCGCCGCTAGCCCCCCGATCAGTGAATGGGAATATAATTCCCATTCACCGATCTAACTTCCCCGCAGAAATACCGACGCTTTCTCTCCAGAGAGCGCGGTATTTCTGCCCCCAGGAAACAACTTCTCAGCATTTTAGTTCCTAGATGCGAGCTGGTTCGCATCTAGGAATTTTTTCACTGTGGCCATCTTGTGGCCAAATAGTAAACTGCACCCACATACATTTTTGATTAAAAAAAAACATTATTTTACATTTAAAATTAGCAGTTTCCCTCCCACACCAAAAATTACCCACATACACTTTTTTTATTTAAAAAAAAAAAAAACAACAATTAAAAAAAAAAAAAAAACAACATAAATAGTTACCCAAGGGTCTGAACTTTTTAAATATGCATGTCAAGAGAATATGTTATTATATTATTTAAAATTATAAGCTTATAAATAGTGATGGACGCAAATTGAAAAAATGCACCTTTATTTCTAAATGAAATATCGGCACCATAAATTGTGATAGGGACATCGTTTAAATGGTATAATAAGCGGGACAGATGGGCAAATAAAATACATGCGTTTTAATTACGGTAGCGTATATTAATTTCAAACTATAATGGCCAAAAACTGAGAAATAATGAATTTCTTCCGTTTTTTTCTTATTCTTCCTGTTAAAATGCATTTACAGTAAAGTGGCTCTTAGCAAAATGTATCACCCACAGAAAGCCTAATTGGTGGCGGAAAAAACGAGCTATAGATCAATTCATTGTGATAAGTAGCAATAAAGTTATAGGCGAATGAATGGGAGGTGAACGTTGCTCGGATGCATGAGATTTTCGGACCGCGGCGCTGAACCGGTTAACATATCCTGCAAATTTAGGGTTTCTAGCATTTAAGGTGGATTTGCTATTAACCATTAAAGTCGGCGGGTTTTTAAATGTGTATTTTTTTCCTTTGCAACTTTAAAATCGATTTTCTCAAAAACTATAAGGCCGATTTGAAAAAATTTTTTTTCCTCTTGTAGCCACTGGGGGCCCCTACAAGCTCTGGGGCCTTGGGGCCACAAAATATTGTATTGCGGGCCGCAAATGGCCCGCGGGCCGCGAGTTTGAGACCCCTGCCCTAGACTATGACCTCTTTGGCCTAGGGGCCCGAAACTCACCAGTTATGATCCCCCTAACAGTTCCTACAATGCTAGAAAATTTGCCCCTGCTGAGCAATTGCCCTTTGAAAAGGTGGGAGATTTTGGAAAGTGAAATAGGGAGCCAATGAAAGCCTATGGGGGATTTTACTACTTTTGCACCCCTGTAACTCTGGTTTGCAGAGATGTAGGGACCCCATCTTTGGAATCCAAGTCTAACAATATGTCTTCTACCTGCATGAGACATTTCGTGAAATTCAGACGTTGCTAACGGCCATGGCTGCGATTTATGTACGCCAGGATCTCCTCCATTGAAATTGCCCAAATAAACAGGTTTTTATGACCCTAGACTATGACCTCTTTGGCCTAGGGGCCCGAAACTCACCAGTTATGATCCCCCTAACAGTTCCTACAATGCTAGAAAATTTGCCCCTGCTGAGCAATTGCCCTTTGAAAAGGTGTGAGATTTTGGAAAGTGAAATAGGGAGCCAATGAAAGCCTATGGGGGATTTTACTACTTTGCACCCCTGTAACTCTGGTTTGCAGAGATGTAGGGACCCCATCTTTGGAATCCAAGTCTAACAATATGTCTTCTACCTGCATGAGACATTTCGTGAAATTCAGACGTTGCTAACGGCCATGGCTGCGATTTATGTACGCCAGGATCTCCTCCATTGAAATTGCCCAAATAAACAGGTTTTTGTGATCCTAGGCTATGACCTCTCTGGCCTAGGGGCCCGAAACTCACCAGTTATGATCCCCCTAACAGTTCCTACAATGCTAGAAAATTTTCCCCTGCTGAGGAATTGCCCTTTGAAAAGGTGTGAGATTTTGGAAAGTGAAATAGGGAGCCAATGAAAGCCTATGGGGGATTTTACTACTTTTGCACCCCTGTAACTCTGGTTTGCAGAGATGTAGGGACCCCATCTTTGGAATCCAAGTCTAACAATATGTCTTCTACCTGCATGAGACATTTCGTGAAATTCAGACGTTGCTAACGGCCATGGCTGCGATTTATGTACGCCAGGATCTCCTCCATTGAAATTGCCCAAATAAACAGGTTTTTATGACCCTAGACCAGCCTTTCTCAACCTTTCTACCCTGGAGGAACCCTGCAAATAGCTTTTGGATCTCAAGGAACCCCTGCAAACAATTTTCTGATCTCGAGGAACCCTTGCATTTATTTTGCAGGAGGCATGGTCTTTAAAAGTATGTGTGGCTGTTTATTTCACTACCCCTATTACACTGCCACTCATTATACAGCCTCCTAAGCCCCTAATTTAGTGCTTCTTGTTACAGTAACACCTATTATAGTGAGCTCCATTATACACCCCCACGATGGGAGAAAATGCCAAGGAACCCCTGCAGAGTACTCAAGGAACCCTGGGGTTCCAGGGAACCCTGGTTGAGAAAGCCTGCCCTAGACTATGACCTCTTTGGCCTAGGGGCCCGAAACTCACCAGTTATGATCCCCCTAACAGTTCCTACAATGCTAGAAAATTTGCCCCTGCTGAGCAATTGCCATTTGAAAAGGTGTGAGATTTTGGAAAGTGAAATAGGGAGCCAATGAAAGCCTATGGGGGATTTTACTACTTTTGCACCCCTGTATCTCTGGTTTGCAGAGGTGTAGGGACCCCATCTTTGGAATCCAAGTCTAACAATATGTCTTCTACCTGCATGAGACATGTCGTGAAATTCAGACGTTGCTAACGGCCATGGCTGCGATTTATGTACGCCAGGATCTCCTCCATTGAAATTTCCCAAATAAACAGGTTTTTGTGACCCTAGACTATGACCTCTTTGGCCTAGGGGCCCGAAACTCACCAGTTATGATCCCCCTAACAGTTCCTACAATGCTAGAAAATTTGCCCTGCTGAGCAATTGCCCTTTGAAACGGTGGGAGATTTTGGAAAGTGAAATAGGGAGCCAATGAAAGAGTATGGGGGATTTTACTACTTTTGCACCCCTGTAACTCTGGTTTGCAGAGATGTAGGGACCCCATCTTTGGAATCCAAGTCTAACAATATGTCTTCTACCTGCATGAGACATTTCGTGAAATTCAGACGTTGCTAACGGCCATGGCTGCGATTTATGTACGCCAGGATCTCCTCCATTGAAATTACCCAAATAAACAGGTTTTTATGACCCTAGACTATGACCTCTTTGGCCTACGGGCCCGAAACTCACCAGTTATGATCCCCCTAACAGTTCCTACAATGCTAGAAAATGTGCCCCTGCTGAGCAATTGCCCTTTGAAAAGGTGGGAGATTTTGGAAAGTGAAATAGGGAGCCAATGAAAGCCTATGGGGGATTTTACTACTTTTGCACCCCTGTAACTCTGGTTTGCAGAGATGTAGGGACCCCATCTTTGGAATCCAAGTCTAACAATATGTCTTCTACCTGCATGAGACATTTCGTGAAATTCAGACGTTGCTAACGGCCATGGCTGCGATTTATGTACGCCAGGATCTCCTCCATTGAAATTGCCCAAATAAACAGGTTTTTGTGACCCTAGGCTATGACCTCTCTGGCCTAGGGGCCCGAAACTCACCAGTTATGATCCCCCTAACAGTTCCTACAATGCTAGAAAATTTGCCCCTGCTGAGCAATTGCCCTTTGAAAAGGTGTGAGATTTTGGAAAGTGAAATAGGGAGCCAATGAAAGCCTATGGGGGATTTTACTACTTTTGCACCCCTGTAACTCTGGTTTGCAGAGGTGTAGGGACCCCATCTTTGGAATCCAAGTCTAACAATATGTCTTCTACCTGCATGAGACATTTCGTGAAATGCAGACGTTGCTAACGGCCATGGCTGCGATTTATGTACGCCAGGATCTCCTCCATTGAAATTGCCCAAATAAACAGGTTTTTGTGACCCTAGACTATGACCTCTTTGGCCTAGGGGCCCGAAACTCACCAGTTATGATCCCCCTAACAGTTCCTACAATGCTAGAAAATTTGCCCCTGCTGAGCAATTGCCCTTTGAAAAGGTGGGAGATTTTGGAAAGTGAAATAGGGAGCCAATGAAAGCCTATGGGGGATTTTACTACTTTTGCACCCCTGTAACTCTGGTTTGCAGAGATGTAGGGACCCCATTTTTGGAATCCAAGTCTAACAATATGTCTTCTACCTGAATGAGACATTTTGTGAAATTCAGACGTTGCTAATGGCCACGACTGCGATTTATGTACGTCAGAATCACTACCATTCAAATTGCCCAAATAAACAGGTTTTTGTGACCCTAGGCTATGACCTCTTTGGCCTAGGGGCCCGAAACTCACCAGTTATGATCCCCCTAACAGTTCCTACAATGCTAGAAAATTTGCCCCTGCTGAACAATTGCCCTTTGAAAAGGTGTGAGATTTTGGAAAGTGAAATAGGGAGCCAATGAAAGCCTATGGGGGATTTTACTACATTTGCACCCCTGTAACTCTGGTTTGCAGAGATGTAGGGACCCCATCTTTGGAATCCAAGTCTAACAATATGTCTTCTACCTGCATGAGACATTTCGTGAAATTCAGACGTTGCTAACGGCCATGGCTGCGATTTATGTACGCCAGGATCTCCTCCATTGAAATTGCCCAAATAAACAGGTTGTTGTGACCCTAGGCTATGACCTCTCTGGCTAGGGGCCCGAAACTCACCAGTTATGATCCCCCTAACAGTTCCTACAATGCTAGAAAATTTGCCCCTGCTGAGCAATTGCCCTTTGAAAAGGTGTGAGATTTTGGAAAGTGAAATAGGGAGCCAATAAAAGCCTATGGGGGATTTTACTACATTTGCACCCCTGTAACTCTGGTTTGCAGAGGTGTAGGGACCCCATCTTTGGAATCCAAGTCTAACAATATGTCTTCTACCTGCATGAGACATTTCGTGAAATTCAGACGTTGCTAACGGCCATGGCTGCAATTTATGTACGTCAGAATCACTACCATTGAAATTGCCCAAATAAACAGGTTTTTGTGACCCTAGGCTATTACCTCTTTGGCCTAGGGGCCCAAAACTCACCAGTTATGATCCCCCTAACAGTTCCTACAATGCTAGAAAATTTGCCCCTGCTGAGCAATTGCCCTTTGAAAAGGTGTGAGATTTTGGAAAGTGAAATAGGGAGCCAATGAAAGCCTATGGGGGATTTTACTACTTTTGCACCCCTGTAACTCTGGTTTGCAGAGGTGTAGGGACCCCATCTTTGGAATCCAAGTCTAACAATATGTCTTCTACCTGCATGAGACATTTCGTGAAATTCAGACGTTGCTAACGGCCATGGCTGCGATTTATGTACGCCAGGATCTCCTCCATTGAAATTGCCCAAATAAACAGGTTTTTATGACCCTAGACTATGACCTCTTTGGCCTAGGGGCCCGAAACTCACCAGTTATGATCCCCCTAACAGTTCCTACAATGCTAGAAAATTTGCCCCTGCTGAGCAATTGCCCTTTGAAAAGGTGTGAGATTTTGGAAAGTGAAATAGGGAGCCAATGAAAGCCTATGGGGGATTTTACTACTTTTGCACCCCTGTAACTCTGGTTTGCAGAGATGTAGGGACCCCATCTTTGGAATCCAAGTCTAACAATATGTCTTCTACCTGCATGAGACATTTCGTGAAATTCAGACATTGCTAACGGCCATGGCTGCGATTTATGTACGCCAGGATCTCCTCCATTGAAATTGCCCAAATAAACAGGTTTTTGTGACCCTAGACTATGACCTCTTTGGCCTAGGGGCCCGAAACTCACCAGTTATGATCCCCCTAACAGTTCCTACAATGCTAGAAAATTTGCCCCTGCTGAGCAATTGCCCTTTGAAAAGGTGTGAGATTTTGGAAAGTGAAATAGGGAGCCAATGAAAGCCTATGGGGGATTTTACTACTTTTGCACCCCTGTAACTCTGGTTTGCAGAGATGTAGGGACCCCATTTTTGGAATCCAAGTCTAACAATATGTCTTCTACCTGAATGAGACATTTTGTGAAATTCAGACGTTGCTAACGGCCACGACTGCGATTTATGTACGTCAGAATCACTACCATTGAAATTGCCCAAATAAACAGGTTTTTGTGACCCTAGGCTATGACCTCTTTGGCCTAGGGGCCCGAAACTCACCAGTTATGATCCCCCTAACAGTTCCTACAATGCTAGAAAATTTGCCCCTGCTGAGCAATTGCCCTTTGAAAAGGTGTGAGATGTTGGAAAGTGAAATAGGGAGCCAATGAAAGCCTATGGGGGATTTTACTACTTTTGCACCCCTGTAACTCTGGTTTGCAGAGATGTAGGGACCCCATCTTTGGAATCCAAGTCTAACAATGTGTCTTCTACCTGCATGAGACATTTCGTGAAATTCAGACGTTGCTAACGGCCATGACTGCGATTTATGTACGCCAGGATCTCCTCCATTGAAATTGCCCAAATAAACAGGTTTTTGTGACCCTAGGCTATGACCTCTTTGGCCTAGGGGCCCGAAACTCACCAGTTATGATCCCCCTAACAGTTCCTACAATGCTAGAAAATTTGCCCCTGCTGAACAATTGCCCTTTGAAAAGGTGTGAGATTTTGGAAAGTGAAATAGGGAGCCAATGAAAGCCTATGGGGGATTTTACTACATTTGCACCCCTGTAACTCTGGTTTGCAGAGATGTAGGGACCCCATCTTTGGAATCCAAGTCTAACAATATGTCTTCTACCTGCATGAGACATTTCGTGAAATTCAGACGTTGCTAACGGCCATGGCTGCGATTTATGTACGCCAGGATCTCCTCCATTGAAATTGCCCAAATAAACAGGTTGTTGTGACCCTAGGCTATGACCTCTCTGGCTAGGGGCCCGAAACTCACCAGTTATGATCCCCCTAACAGTTCCTACAATGCTAGAAAATTTGCCCCTGCTGAGCAATTGCCCTTTGAAAAGGTGTGAGATTTTGGAAAGTGAAATAGGGAGCCAATAAAAGCCTATGGGGGATTTTACTACTTTTGCACCCCTGTAACTCTGGTTTGCAGAGGTGTAGGGACCCCATCTTTGGAATCCAAGTCTAACAATATGTCTTCTACCTGCATGAGACATTTCGTGAAATTCAGACGTTGCTAACGGCCATGGCTGCAATTTATGTACGTCAGAATCACTACCATTGAAATTGCCCAAATAAACAGGTTTTTGTGACCCTAGGCTATTACCTCTTTGGCCTAGGGGCCCAAAACTCACCAGTTATGATCCCCCTAACAGTTCCTACAATGCTAGAAAATTTGCCCCTGCTGAGCAATTGCCCTTTGAAAAGGTGTGAGATTTTGGAAAGTGAAATAGGGAGCCAATGAAAGCCTATGGGGGATTTTACTACTTTTTCACCCCTGTAACTCTGGTTTGCAGAGGTGTAGGGACCCCATCTTTGGAATCCAAGTCTAACAATATGTCTTCTACCTGCATGAGACATTTCGTGAAATTCAGACGTTGCTAACGGCCATGGCTGCGATTTATGTACGCCAGGATCTCCTCCATTGAAATTGCCCAAATAAACAGGTTTTTATGACCCTAGACTATGACCTCTTTGGCCTAGGGGCCCGAAACTCACCAGTTATGATCCCCCTAACAGTTCCTACAATGCTAGAAAATTTGCCCCTGCTGAGCAATTGCCCTTTGAAAAGGTGTGAGATTTTGGAAAGTGAAATAGGGAGCCAATGAAAGCCTATGGGGGATTTTACTACTTTTGCACCCCTGTAACTCTGGTTTGCAGAGATGTAGGGACCCCATCTTTGGAATCCAAGTCTAACAATATGTCTTCTACCTGCATGAGACATTTCGTGAAATTCAGACGTTGCTAACGGCCATGGCTGCGATTTATGTACGCCAGGATCTCCTCCATTGAAATTGCCCAAATAAACAGGTTTTTGTGACCCTAGACTATGACCTCTTTGGCCTAGGGGCCCGAAACTCACCAGTTATGATCCCCCTAACAGTTCCTACAATGCTAGAAAATTTGCCCCTGCTGAGCAATTGCCCTTTGAAAAGGTGTGAGATTTTGGAAAATGAAATAGGGAGCCAATGAAAGCCTATGGGGGATTTTACTACTTTTGCACCCCTGTAACTCTGGTTTGCAGAGATGTAGGGACCCCATTTTTGGAATCCAAGTCTAACAATATGTCTTCTACCTGAATGAGACATTTTGTGAAATTCAGACGTTGCTAACGGCCACGACTGCGATTTATGTACGTCAGAATCACTACCATTGAAATTGCCCAAATAAACAGGTTTTTGTGACCCTAGGCTATGACCTCTTTGGCCTAGGGGCCCGAAACTCACCAGTTATGATCCCCCTAACAGTTCCTACAATGCTAGAAAATTTGCCCCTGCTGAGCAATTGCCCTTTGAAAAGGTGTGAGGTTTTGGAAAGTGAAATAGGGAGCCAATGAAAGCCTATGGGGGATTTTACTACTTTTGCACCCCTGTAACTCTGGTTTGCAGAGATGTAGGGACCCCATCTTTGGAATCCAAGTCTAACAATATGTCTTCTACCTGAATGAGACATTTTGTGAAATTCAGACGTTGCTAACGACCACGACTGCGATTTATGTACGTCAGAATCACTACCATTGAAATTGCCCAAATAAACAGCTTTTTGTGACCCTAGGCTATGACCTCTTTGGCCTAGGGGCCCGAAACTCACCAGTTATGATCCCCCTAACAGTTCCTACAATGCTAGAAAATTTGCCCCTGCTGAGCAATTGCCCTTTGAAAAGGTGTGAGATTTTGGAAAGTGAAATAGGGAGCCAATAAAAGCCTATGGGGGATTTTACTACTTTTGCACCCCTGTAACTCTGGTTTGCAGAGATGTAGGGACCCCATCTTTGGAATCCAAGTCTAACAATATGTCTTCTACCTGCATGAGACATTTCGTGAAATTCAGACGTTGCTAACGGCCATGGCTGCGATTTATGTACGCCAGGATCTCCTCCATTGAAATTGCCCAAATAAACAGGTTTTTGTGACCCTAGACTATGACCTCTCTGGCCTAGGGGCCCGAAACTCACCAGTTATGATCCCCCTAACAGTTCCTACAATGCTAGAAAATGTGCCCCTGCTGAGCAATTGCCCTTTGAAAAGGTGTGAGATTTTGGAAAGTGAAATAGGGAGCCAATGAAAGCCTATGGGGGATTTTACTACATTTGCACCCCTCTAACTCGGGTTTGCAGAGATGTAGGGACCCCATCTTTGGAATCCAAGTCTAACAATATGTCTTCTACCTGCATGAGACATTTCGTGAAATTCAGACGTTGCTAACGGCCATGGCTGCGATTTATGTACGCCAGGATCTCCTCCATTGAAATTGCCCAAATAAACAGGTTTTTGTGACCCTAGGCTATGACCTCTTTGGCCTAGGGGCCCAAAACTCACCAGTTATGATCCCCCTAACAGTTCCTACAATGCTAGAAAATTTGCCCCTGCTGAGCAATTGCCCTTTGAAAAGGTGTGAGATTTTGGAAAGTGAAATAGGGAGCCAATGAAAGCCTATGGGGGATTTTACTACTTTTGCACCCCTGTAACTCTGGTTTGCAGAGATGTAGGGACCCCATTTTTGGAATCCAAGTCTAACAATATGTCTTCTACCTGAATGAGACATTTTGTGAAATTCAGACGTTGCTAACGGCCACGACTGCGATTTATGTACGTCAGAATCACTACCATTGAAATTGCCCAAATAAACAGGTTTTTGTGACCCTAGGCTATGACCTCTTTGGCCTAGGGGCCCGAAACTCACCAGTTATGATCCCCCTAACAGTTCCTACAATGCTAGAAAATTTGCCCCTGCTGAGCAATTGCCCTTTGAAAAGGTGTGAGGTTTTGGAAAGTGAAATAGGGAGCCAATGAAAGCCTATGGGGGATTTTACTACTTTTGCACCCCTGTAACTCTGGTTTGCAGAGATGTAGGGACCCCATTTTTGGAATCTAAGTCTAACAATATGTCTTCTACCTGAATGAGACATTTTGTGAAATTCAGACGTTGCTAACGACCACGACTGCGATTTATGTACGTCAGGATCACTACCATTGAAATTGCCCAAATAAACAGCTTTTTCGACCCTAGGCTATGACCTCTTTGGCCTAGGGGCCCGAAACTCACCAGTTATGATCCCCCTAACAGTTCCTACAATGCTAGAAAATTTGCCCCTGCTGAGCAATTGCCCTTTGAAAAGGTGTGAGATTTTGGAAAGTGAAATAGGGAGCCAATAAAAGCCTATGGGGGATTTTACTACTTTTGCACCCCTGTAACTCTGGTTTGCAGAGATGTAGGGACCCCATCTTTGGAATCCAAGTCTAACAATATGTCTTCTACCTGCATGAGACATTTCGTGAAATTCAGACGTTGCTAACGGCCATGGCTGCGATTTATGTACGCCAGGATCTCCTCCATTGAAATTGCCCAAATAAACAGGTTGTTGTGACCCTAGGCTATGACCTCTCTGGCTAGGGGCCCGAAACTCACCAGTTATGATCCCCCTAACAGTTCCTACAATGCTAGAAAATTTGCCCCTGCTGAGCAATTGCCCTTTGAAAAGGTGTGAGATTTTGGAAAGTGAAATAGGGAGCCAATAAAAGCCTATGGGGGATTTTACTACATTTGCACCCCTGTAACTCTGGTTTGCAGAGGTGTAGGGACCCCATCTTTGGAATCCAAGTCTAACAATATGTCTTCTACCTGCATGAGACATTTCGTGAAATTCAGACGTTGCTAACGGCCATGGCTGCAATTTATGTACGTCAGAATCACTACCATTGAAATTGCCCAAATAAACAGGTTTTTGTGACCCTAGGCTATTACCTCTTTGGCCTAGGGGCCTAAAACTCACCAGTTATGATCCCCCTAACAGTTCCTACAATGCTAGAAAATTTGCCCCTGCTGAGCAATTGCCCTTTGAAAAGGTGTGAGATTTTGGAAAGTGAAATAGGGAGCCAATGAAAGCCTATGGGGGATTTTACTACTTTTTCACCCCTGTAACTCTGGTTTGCAGAGGTGTAGGGACCCCATCTTTGGAATCCAAGTCTAACAATATGTCTTCTACCTGCATGAGACATTTCGTGAAATTCAGACGTTGCTAACGGCCATGGCTGCGATTTATGTACGCCAGGATCTCCTCCATTGAAATTGCCCAAATAAACAGGTTTTTATGACCCTAGACTATGACCTCTTTGGCCTAGGGGCCCGAAACTCACCAGTTATGATCCCCCTAACAGTTCCTACAATGCTAGAAAATTTGCCCCTGCTGAGCAATTGCCCTTTGAAAAGGTGTGAGATTTTGGAAAGTGAAATAGGGAGCCAATGAAAGCCTATGGGGGATTTTACTACTTTTGCACCCCTGTAACTCTGGTTTGCAGAGATGTAGGGACCCCATCTTTGGAATCCAAGTCTAACAATATGTCTTCTACCTGCATGAGACATTTCGTGAAATTCAGACGTTGCTAACGGCCATGGCTGCGATTTATGTACGCCAGGATCTCCTCCATTGAAATTGCCCAAATAAACAGGTTTTTGTGACCCTAGACTATGACCTCTTTGGCCTAGGGGCCCGAAACTCACCAGTTATGATCCCCCTAACAGTTCCTACAATGCTAGAAAATTTGCCTGTGCTGAGCAATTGCCCTTTGAAAAGGTGTGAGATTTTGGAAAATGAAATAGGGAGCCAATGAAAGCCTATGGGGGATTTTACTACTTTTGCACCCCTGTAACTCTGGTTTGCAGAGATGTAGGGACCCCATTTTTGGAATCCAAGTCTAACAATATGTCTTCTACCTGAATGAGACATTTTGTGAAATTCAGACCTTGCTAACGGCCACGACTGCGATTTATGTACGTCAGAATCACTACCATTGAAATTGCCCAAATAAACAGGTTTTTGTGACCCTAGGCTATGACCTCTTTGGCCTAGGGGCCCGAAACTCACCAGTTATGATCCCCCTAACAGTTCCTACAATGCTAGAAAATTTGCCCCTGCTGAGCAATTGCCCTTTGAAAAGGTGTGAGATGTTGGAAAGTGAAATAGGGAGCCAATGAAAGCCTATGGGGGATTTTACTACTTTTGCACCCCTGTAACTCTGGTTTGCAGAGATGTAGGGACCCCATCTTTGGAATCCAAGTCTAACAATATGTCTTCTACCTGCATGAGACATTTCGTGAAATTCAGACGTTGCTAACGGCCATGACTGCGATTTATGTACGCCAGGATCTCCTCCATTGAAATTGCCCAAATAAACAGGTTTTTGTGACCCTAGGCTATGACCTCTTTGGCCTAGGGGCCCGAAACTCACCAGTTATGATCCCCCTAACAGTTCCTACAATGCTAGAAAATTTGCCCCTGCTGAACAATTGCCCTTTGAAAAGGTGTGAGATTTTGGAAAGTGAAATAGGGAGCCAATGAAAGCCTATGAGGGATTTTACTACATTTGCACCCCTGTAACTCTGGTTTGCAGAGATGTAGGGACCCCATCTTTGGAATCCAAGTCTAACAATATGTCTTCTACCTGCATGAGACATTTCGTGAAATTCAGACGTTGCTAACGGCCATGGCTGCGATTTATGTACGCCAGGATCTCCTCCATTGAAATTGCCCAAATAAACAGGTTGTTGTGACCCTAGGCTATGACCTCTCTGGCTAGGGGCCCGAAACTCACCAGTTATGATCCCCCTAACAGTTCCTACAATGCTAGAAAATTTGCCCCTGCTGAGCAATTGCCCTTTGAAAAGGTGTGAGATTTTGGAAAGTGAAATAGGGAGCCAATAAAAGCCTATGGGGGATTTTACTACTTTTGCACCCCTGTAACTCTGGTTTGCAGAGGTGTAGGGACCCCATCTTTGGAATCCAAGTCTAACAATATGTCTTCTACCTGCATGAGACATTTCGTGAAATTCAGACGTTGCTAACGGCCATGGCTGCGATTTATGTACGCCAGGATCTCCTCCATTGAAATTGCCCAAATAAACAGGTTTTTATGACCCTAGACTATGACCTCTTTGGCCTAGGGGCCCGAAACTCACCAGTTATGATCCCCCTAACAGTTCCTACAATGCTAGAAAATTTGCCCCTGCTGAGCAATTGCCCTTTGAAAAGGTGTGAGATTTTGGAAAGTGAAATAGGGAGCCAATGAAAGCCTATGGGGGATTTTACTACTTTTGCACCCCTGTAACTCTGGTTTGCAGAGATGTAGGGACCCCATCTTTGGAATCCAAGTCTAACAATATGTCTTCTACCTGCATGAGACATTTCGTGAAATTCAGACGTTGCTAACGGCCATGGCGGCGATTTATGTACGCCAGGATCTCCTCCATTGAAATTGCCCAAATAAACAGGTTTTTGTGACCCTAGACTATGACCTCTTTGGCCTAGGGGCCCGAAACTCACCAGTTATGATCCCCCTAACAGTTCCTACAATGCTAGAAAATTTGCCCCTGCTGAGCAATTGCCCTTTGAAAAGGTGTGAGATTTTGGAAAGTGAAATAGGGAGCCAATGAAAGCCTATGGGGGATTTTACTACTTTTGCACCCCTGTAACTCTGGTTTGCAGAGATGTAGGGACCCCATTTTTGGAATCCAAGTCTAACAATATGTCTTCTACCTGAATGAGACATTTTGTGAAATTCAGACGTTGCTAACGGCCACGACTGCGATTTATGTACGTCAGAATCACTACCATTGAAATTGCCCAAATAAACAGG